>NC_046299.1:11312083-11961666 GCF_004115265.2 Rhinolophus ferrumequinum | reverse complement strand
GTGGCCTCACCACTAGGAGACCCAGTCAGAGGGCCCTTTCCACCTGTTGGCGAGAAGTCTGCCCCGCCCACGGCTGCTTGGGCAGCCTGCAGAGAGACGCCATCCTGCACTGGGAGCCTCCCCCTCTCCACCTGCTACCTGGAAGGCCTGCGGCCATGTGTCCACATTTGCACAGAAGGTCTTGGAAGAAACCAAATGTCTAATTGCCCAGAAAATCTGGTGTTGGCAAATAGCAAACAAGCTATTATCTGCAGACTAACCATCCACCCCGCTGTCTGCTTGGTTCTAATTATCCCATCACTCAACCCTTCTCCGAGCGTGTCCTACTGACTTGCAAAATAGCAAGTGTTGGGCCACACATTGAACATATGCCGTGGGCCCCTGGAGGATTCCAGGGTACTTGAGGGCAAGAACCAAGGATTTGGAGGGGTTCTCCCCGTACCTCCCACCCCATCCCCAATTCCCCACACCCCCACACACACCCCTTAGATACCAAATAAATCATTTGATTTGCTGATCACTCAGCCAGGCCTAGAGGCAACGGAACTTCACAGGCTTTTTCCATCAGAAATTAAAATGCAGCTACATTGTGTAGTGATTTAAAACTAATCTGCAAAGAAGGCCTGGAGGAGAAACATTTTTATAGATACAGGCAAATCATGCACACCCACATCGAGAGCTCCATATATCCCAAATCAAAGATAATTCATCACTTAATGTGCATCAGTCCAGCACAGGAATATACAAAGCCTGCAGTGGCAACTTTGTTCTCAAGCTAAAAAGTCTTTATTTAACTATTTAGGATGTCAAAGTGATACTCAAACACTCTTGGGGAAAGGAATATGGAAAAGCCTACTTTAGCCTCTAATAGCCCCAACCAAGCTTGAGAGTTTTCATTCCATAGGTAAGTGATTAGGAATAAACAATGGGGTCCATGGAATATTATCCATTGATCCATGGATATTTGACAGATCTAAGCTAACAGATAACAGAAGAGAGTTGATACATGAAATGTCCATATGTACATAGTACATGCCATGTGTCTTGGCTACTACAGGCCATTATCCACTGTAAAAAATACTGTCAGTAGCTGTGGCTCTGTTTATGCTTCTCTGTAAAGTCAATACCATAACATCTGCCCCATGATTGCTCTTACCTATGTGATATTCTAGTTCAGTACACACAGGGTGACTTGGGTACATCGAGAGCAGAAGAGAAAGAAAGGCAAAGCTAAAAACCTGACAAGAATAGAGATTTTTAGAGTGCAGGCTTGGAAGAGAGAAAGGAAGCTGATGAAAAGAAATTGAGACCCATCTGTGGAGGTAGGGTGAGAAGACTGGTAAAAGAGAGATGAAAGAAAAATGCTTTACCAGGCAGCGCAGTCAAGGGCAGAGCCCAGGGAACTGGGAGTTTAAAGAAATACCTGCTCTACTCTTCCAACTAGATTAAATAGACAGTCAAAGCGTCTCCCCTTTCAAGCACTAAGTTACCCTGAAATGCAGTTAACAGAGGAAGCTGATGATTTCATATTACAGAATTGGAAACACACTGAACATTTCAAGGATGCAAACTATTAGCCACATAACTATGGTTTATGCTGAGGAGAAAGAGACCCTGAAGCTTTCCGGTAAACCAACAGAAAATAATTGTCAAGTGTCCTTTGTTATTAGTTTTAGGTAATTTAACATCACTTCTGTCTGGTATACTTACTGTGCAATCGTTTTTAGTTTAGTGCATATAAAAGTAAGTTGATACAGGGGTTTCTTGGTTCACTCTTAACCTGGGGCCCATCCCCCAATACATTCTTCAAGACCCTCTTATAATGATTTTTGCAGCAAAGAGGGGTATGAAAATATTTTTGCAGCAAAGAACAGGATATAAATAAGTAAAAGTATGACTTGACCAACAAGTCTCCTGCTGCAGGATATTTTAGAACCCAAACCAGGTAGTGGAGGAGGAACGAGTTTAATTTGTTACGTTAAGATTCAACGCTTGCTTTCATGGTATAGGAATTAAACAGCAGGTTCAGCGGGGCTCCTGCTATAAAACGCGAGACATGTAAAATTCAGACACATTTTTATTTCCTCTTGGCTCTAATGGCTTTGATCAAAGCAGACGTTCTTAAAATAAAAAACAGCCTTGATAAGAGAATGTCAAAGACGGCCATAACGGCCATAATGTGAACTTGCTCGTTGCTCTTCTCTGCTGGAGACATTAGTCAGCAAATGGCCGTGAGCAGAATCGTAGGTTTTCTGAGATACATAAAATCGATCCCGCTCCATAAATACAACATTTTCAAAGATGAAGACAGAACCATTGACCTGCCTTTCTATTACAAGGCTCCAGGCTCATGTGAAATGACAGGCGGTCTCAACAATAGCAATTCCCCAGTTTTTCCAAATAGGCCTTCTTGCTTTCAGATTTATGTATGTATCAAATAAATGCTCAATTTCAAAAGGATTTTTAAGGTCTGGTCCTTACGCATTAAAAAATGCAGTATATATTTTCATTCCTTTTTTCCTTCTGGCTGTGAAATGACAAGTATTTGCTGACAAGTGCCTAAAATCAGGCTATTTGAAAAACAGCTCTCCCTTTCTCTCTCTCCTTACCTGCGTGGCCTGCAGTGTCATCTTTGAAAATGGATCAGCTCAAGGTCATGTGTAGGTTACTGGCAAATATCTTTTAAGAAGGAAAATAAAAAAAATTTATTACCCTATAACAGGCTTCATATTAGCTGAACTAATGCATTATTACCGTAAGCTGAAGTTCCATTTCAATACATAATTTATGGGTTTTTTTTTTAAATCATCGTGGTTGATGTCCAGACTAAATGGAAATTTTATTGGCATGAACCGGGACACCCTCCTGGCTGCAAAGAACACCTAGTGTGAAATAGCTGCTCTCCAAATGCTAAATAATAATTATGGAAATGAGCATTTGCAGCAGCAGAAACCACAGCACCAGGCACCGGCCAAGAGTGGGGGGGCTATGACGGGCCCATCCTGACCCTGGGCGGCATCTTCCAGTTAAACCGCACTCCCCAGATGGTTTAGGAGGTGAGATGCCCCAGTGAGAGAGAACTGGGGACGTTGGGATCCCCAAGAGACAGTGAGATCCCCAAACCCCTTCAATCGCAGAGGATGAGTGGGACACTTCCCATCTCCGTCTTAACCACAGGTTCACATGCACACACATGTCCAGGCTACAGCTGGAGGAGGTGAGGAAACGCTTCCTAGACCAACACGTCTTCCTACTAATTTTCATGAATTACATTCAGCAATCTCGAAGCCCCTGCCCAACGCACTCAGTATTTGGAAGGGCTCCACCAGATCACCCGACACACAGTATTAAGATACTTCTGGGCACCTGGTTTCTCTTCCACAGACTGGGCTCATATGGGCAGGGCCACGTCTTACTTCATCTCCGACTCCTCAGATCCTGACCTGTCACAGGCACTCAATAAATGCTGGGTGGATGGATGGATGAACATATGGACGGACAGATGGACGGATGGATGAGAGGATGGATGGATGGATGGATAGATGGATGGATGGATGGATGGATGGATCGATAAAAGAATGGATAGATAAGTGGAAGTCTGAGCCGTCTGGTCAAACTGAAGACTGCTCATATGACTTAACCGTGCCAGGGCCTTTTGATTCCCACTCCCCCCAGGATGAAGTCCAGCACACTGCTGGGCCCTAAGCCCCTCACGGTCCAGTCCATCCCCCTCTGTGCCCTCATCTCTCTCCATTGCCCCATCCCTGGCCATACCAAATCCTTTCACGGACCCTGGAACATCTGTGCTTGATCAGGCCTCCAACCCTTTGCACATGCTGTTTCCCTGCCTGGAGGGCACCCTACTGCTGCTTCACCCTCCAGGAGACACCCCCTCTTATAGTCAGCCCCCTCTGTTAGTGGGAGGAGAGCTTTCTCTGCTTCCCGGGTACAGAGGAGAGTGGAACTTGTTCATCAGCACCACTACCTAATGGCAAAACCCAGACTGTGGAAAACACTATGGACAACAGCCAGGTTTCTCCAAGAAATAAATTGCAAAGAAAATACACAGAAAAGGAAGAGGAGGAGAAATCATAGATTAGAAGTTTTCAAACTTTGATGTGCATCAGACTCACCAGAGTGCTTGTGAAAGCAGAGTGCCGGCCCCACCCCCAAAGTCTCCATCTGGGACAGTGGAGAACCTGCACACTAATGGGTCCCCAGGCCACTTCGGCTTAAAAGACAGCAGCTGCAGTCACTGCAATGCACGGACCTTTACTGGATCATGATTCAAACGAACAGAAAAGTTTGCAACATTTGTAAGACAACTGGAACTATAAACACGGACCAGATGTGGACAATATTAAGGAATTATTGTTAATGGTGTAGTTATGTAATTTTTAAGAGTCATTATCCTTTAGAGATACATTCTAAAATATGTACAGATGAAACAATATGGTGTCTGGGATTTGCATCAAAATAACACCAGGGAGGGGACGGGTAGAGATTAAACAAGACTGGCCACAAATTGCTGATGACTGAGGATGGTGAGAGATTCATGGCGGCTCAATACATTATTTGCCCAACTTTTGTATATGTTTTAAATTTTCCGTAATAAAAAAAAATTTGTTGTTTTAAGGTACTGGTTACACGTCTGTTTTCCTAGCTTCAGGAGAGCAAGACGATATTTTCCCTATGCTGTGTATCGATCAGAGCACCTGGCCCATACATGGCTAGCACTCCAGACACATTTGTCAAATGAATGCTTTAACCAATAAGAATATGCATGCATTCAACCTATACACTTTTGACTTCGAAGGCTTGGGAGTGTTTCAGACCTCGATCTCTGGGTGGGTGAGGGGTACATGTCCAGCTGGCTTCCGTGGGGCTGAGGCTGTTGGAACAGATCTAAACAGTCTTTGAAGGAGTCTGAATTTTGCTGGCCTCACCCAGCCCCCTTGAGATAGCAAAGCAGGGGTCCAGCCACCAGCTGAGTGGCTCCCTCTCTGGGGTGGACTCCTGCCCAGCCTCAGATTCAGGGCCCTTTGAAACCCCTCTGCAAACCCGGGGCCTCGAGGGAAGCAGAAGTCTGTCCCCTGTCCACTGCCAGGCTCCTCCATGTTCAGAGAAACCGGAGCCTGGCCCTGCAGAGAAGCTGGGTCTCTTTCAGGACCAGGGCACACCCATTTTGCTTGGTTCTGACTCCCGAGGCCCTATGGGAGAGGCAAGAAGCCTCAGTGAAGGCCCTGGCATCTTCTCACCCCCGTGAGGCATGGCGAGCTGAAATACCAATGTCAGGCGTCACCCTGTGACCCTCTGTACTAAAACAGCAAGCTCTGAAGTCTCCCAAAGGGGGGGGCGGTGCCCTGAGGGGACCTACGTGTCCTCCATCTCAGGCAGGCAGCCAGCGTGGGCCGCAGGGTGAAGGGCATGTCCCCTCCAAACCTGGGCAGTTAGGAACAGGAGCAAAGCCAAAGTTGGCTCTTTGGCTGTTGTTCTTAGAGGAAGGTACAGAAAACGAAATGGCTCCCGGTGATAATGCAGAATACGGGCATGGCAGGTAGCGAAGGTGCAGAGGTCTGGATGCCCAGGAGCCTGAGAAGCTATCTCACCTCTCTCCAGGCATCTTCTCCTTCTGAGACGTGGGGATCCGTATCCTCAGCGTCTCTATCACTGTTTCAATGAACCAAGGAAGGAATGCACGAGAAACTCTCTGAAATAAATAACAGCCCCACCCACCATTTGCTGAATTCCTTCATGGGGTCAGATGTGTATGTACTTTAGTTTCCACTTTAGGCGCTTAGGCAAGTTTATCCTAACTCAAATTAGTAATTTGAAACTATTAGACAGGAACAAACCCAGAAATCTATCGGAAAAGCCATCATGGTCAGCACATTTCACGCCACGCTAAGAGTTTTGCAAGTGTAGCTCATGAAACCCTACCGTGTTAGGGAGCTGTGAGGTACTGTCATTGTTACCATTCTATGGACGACAAAAGTAAGGCCGAGAGGGTTAAGAAAGAAGCCCACACTGTCAGGACGCCACCCAGCTGGCTTTGGAGCCAGCACTCCTGCACTCTATCCAATGCTAGGTCTCACACGGGGATCACTTCTCTCGAAAGGTGAACCTACTAAGAGATCTGAACATAAATCCCCACTTCACAGATGAGCAAACAAGTCAGGAGGTCACAACCACGGGGCTCTCCCAAGCCCCAGCCGGCCGGCTGTCTCTGCCTCCAGCCTCAGAGGACTGTGTGGCTTGTGCTTCCTTGGGCACTGAAGCCAAACAGCGCTCTCCACTTCAAAAGCCAAAATTCTTCAAATCCACAGATCAAGGTGAAGGAGGAGCTACTGATAAAGAGAAATTCAGAGTCAGGAAAGCATGGACTCAGATGTATGGCCTTGGATGAGCTGTTTCACCTCTGAGAGCCTTGATTTTCTCACCTGGAAAATGGGGGTGGGTAGGAATCATGGTGATGGTGATATACTTTATAGGATTGCTGTAAAATAATACACAAATGAATAAAATACTGCCTGTGAGACCTGGTGCATGACAAGCACTCCATAAATTGCCGATGTTATTTATTATCACTACCACCATCATCATCAAATTGGTCCAAATGCTGTTGAGAAAATGGCCACGTGCTTAATTTAACAATGAAACCAAGGCACAAAGAGGTTGAGCATCTTCCTGAAATAACACAGTCGTGTGTGTCGGTCCTCAAGGCTCGAGGTCCTTCCCTCCACCACATTCCAGCCCCGAGGTTCCTGGACTCTGTTACCGGCCTGAGTCTGTACCGCTGGCAACTTGCAGCAGAAAGCGGTGAGAAATCAGAGCTCGGAGGGAGTGGAAATGGGGAGTGACTGCTCATGGGCGTGAGGTTTCTTTTCAGGGTGATGAAAATGTTCTGGAATTTGACAGTGGTTATGGTTGCACAGCCTTGTGAATGTACTAAAATCCAAAACCACTTGTATATTTGTATACAAGTTGTATATTTTCAAATGGTGAATTTTATGATACGTGAATTACATCTCAATTTAAAAAAATCACACGGCTGCAGGTAACCTCCCTGGTAAGGAAAACTGTCCCGCCTGCCCTCAGGAACAGAGCCCTCCTCCCTGGGAGTGGACATCAGTCACCCCAGCCCCAGGCCACTACTCCCTTCCCCCACCCCGCCCTCCGTCTGGCAGAGGCCAACCTCTTGCCTGGCAGTTTGTAGCAGTTCTCCTGGGACTTGTCCAGTGGGGAAGCTGGCTGCCAACCAGGCTCTGTGACCGGGCCAGGGACAACAGCTGGCACTGGCCTCTCCCCAGACGCCCTGCTCTTTGGCAACACAGGAACACGGGCACAGAGCAGGGACAGTGCCCCAGTCACCATCTGTATTTTCACTTTTCCCCTCGATGCTCTGAAGCTGCCGGCTGGCCAGAGCTGAACGCCAGCTCCATCCTGACAGAGAGCTGCAGACAGAGGACTTGTCGGTGCTTCTCCTGGGGATAAGCCGTTGCAAGATATTCCAGAATAAAAGCTCGGAGAAGATGCCCAATAACCTGGAGCCATAAGGAGCCCTTGGCAGGAGTCACAGCCCCGACTTGCCAGGAGAGCGAACTGCATCAGCATGAAAACATTCTTCTGTGTAACTGTTTGCATGCGAGCGGCCCTTGAGCCAGGGTCCTGGGGGGCAGGGCGGTGTTCAGGAACCTGCCTGAGAAATTGCTGCTTCCAGAAGATCAAAGAAAAGAGGAGGCCACTGCTACAAGAGGCTCAAAAGAGCCCCTGGGGATGCCAAGCGTGGACTACCCACTGCAGCCTGGAGGGGGGCTTCCGAGAGGCCACACATGGGGGGAGCTGCCCAGGATGCCGACCACCCTGGGAACTCAGTGCTCTCAGCACAGGTGGCCCTGAATCTGTACACAGAATGTTCCTCATATGGTGGGTGAAGACTTTCGTGTAGGCAGGAAAGAAAGTCCTTTCAGGGGCGTTTTAAGACTTTGTAAGTTTAAAGTCCCACATTCTTACCGTTTTAATACAAAACCTTCAATGATGGACTGACATTCTTACAAAGAATTAGTAAACTGGGTTAAAATATTAACTTCAGACTTTGCTAAGTATGCGTGGCAAAATTTGAAGAGTAACTACCCTTGAAAGGAGCTGAAATAGAATATCTACTTCCAGAATGGCAAAGAGAGATAAAAGCAGAGAAAGAAAACCGGTGAACAATTCCCCCCGAGGACCAAACTTGCTCAAAGTCTTTTCCCAAGAAAAATAAATGGACTTTCTGGGGAATGGGCTACTCCAAGGGCAGCATGGGGAAACTCCAAGCCATGGGGCCCACAGAGCCCCCCGAGTGCCCCGTGGCCCACTTAAGGCCACACAGCATGATGAGGCTGGCGGAGCCTCCCCACTTAATACACTGTATGAACCCCAGGAAATAACACACATTTATGTTTAGGGGCCACGGGGAGGCCATACATATGGCCCCAGCTGCCAAAATCATCAGACTCATCATGGATGCCCACACACCTGGTGCACGCAGGGGCGGTGTGCCACGAGTGGGCTTCAGCCCCAGAACCCCTGTGCCAGCCCCTGCAGTGCCCCGGTGGGCAAGAATCAAGGTCCAAGGACCTGGCCTTTGCACCCTCACCACCAATGGAGAGGGCCAAGCCTCCAGGCTCCGGCTTAGGAAGGAATCTGGGGCAGCCATAAGCCCAGGTGGTCGGTCTGTGGCTTTTCATCACTGCTGTCCCACAGGCATGTCCCTCCCAGGATGCGGGTCCACCCCTTCATTAAGTCTGACAAGTGCAGGGACAGCTTCTCTGACTTCATTGTTATCTTTAACAGCTCCATCTGGAACTCAACTAATCGGCGGCCATCTCCTCTGCAGAGCAGAACACGCCAGACACAGAGCGGCCAGCTGAACTCCCTGCAGGGAAACCCCTACTGAGCCTGGAATGTCCGGCGGGCGTGCGGGGCAGTGACCTTCCCTCCTCCGGGAGGTGACCTCCTCTGGGAGGTATCCGCAGGAATGCCTCAAACTGGGAGAAGTGGGAGCTGATCACAGGGATGCCCGCACAGGCCTGTTCTCCTCACCCTCGTCTCCCTGCCCCTCTTCCTCTGCACACCGAGTCTGCGAAGGTCCTGGTGGGGTGGGTACAACCCTGGGGACGTTCTGGGTTGGGGAATAAGAAGAGCTGCAGAAGCTAAACATGAGACGTGGAAGCAGGCAGTGGACCACAGGGCAATCACCTCAGCATTACCTGCAAGGTCCACCGGCGAGGCAGCTAGAGTCCACGTCACACAGCCCCCATTCCTGCCGGTGCCTGCTGGCACCCTCCTCTGCCCCATCCCCATCGTGCCGCCACTACTCCTGTCTAGTGGACGTGCACCACGTGTGTATTTAACTCATGAGAATCCAACTAGGAGTTTTCAGACCAAAACAGAGCACGTGGTTTCAATGTAAATATTGTAATTAAGAACACGGTAAAATTCTATTCTGCACGCTTTATTAGACACCGTGGTTAAGTGGCACGGCAGGCTCAGAGGTGGAAGGGGCAGCCCGGGGCGGTGGGGCTTGACCAGCAAGCTTGCTGAGTGAACGAGAAGGGGAGGGGACATGAGGCAAAGGGAACAGCATGAGCACAGGCAGGCCGTATGGAGAGCTTCCCAGAGGGCCGTGCACCTGCCTCCCGGGTGGATCACATCGCAGCCACCAAGTTCATCAGGTGACTCCCAGCCTCAAGCACTTACTCTGGTTCTCTACTGCCCTTCGTATCAGATCTAAGGCTTAAACCAATCAGATACCTCCATTAGCCCTTCATCACTGCCCCACCCATCATTACTGCCCCCATACAACCTGCTGCAGCAGCTGGGCTGTGTTCTCCACCATCTGGGAGGCCATCTGCCATCCCCCAGGCCTGACTCGTACGCCAGTCTGCAGGGAGACGAGGCCTCCCTGTCCTTCCCAAGGGAAGAGCTGACCCTCATGGCTGCCCTCCAACCAGACACAGCCCTGAGCTACTCCGCCAGGGATGGGGGATGGTATCAAGGACTCAGAATTAGCTGGGCTAGAGGACAACTCCAGATCCACCCTCACCGCTCGGCCCCAGACACGGCTCTGTCCAGGCCTTGTCTTCATAGCTGCAAACTGGGCGAACAACTGTTCCCTGTCACAGGGCTGCATGGAGACCACAAGGGAAGACCTATAAGAAAACTCCAGAACTGAGGTGGATACAGAATACATGCTGGAGAAGCATGAGCTCACCTGCTATTCTAAGACCCGGAGTGCACACGTGCTGACTGAGGTTTTCAACCTGAATCGCCATCTGAGGGCCAGTAAGCCCACTGCCCTGGACCAGAGAAGGCTCCCCACCATCATGTGTGCACCCCCAAAAACACTGTGGGCACGCAGGATGGCCATCAGCCCGCAGTCCCCAAGGCCAGCCAGGATGCCTCCTGCTTGAGTTTCACAGCCTGTGTTTCTACTCAAGCTGAACAGACCCCCCACCCTGTGGCCCAGGAACTCCACTACTAGGATTCTACACGAGACAAACGAGTGTCCGAGTCCACACAAAAAAATTGTTCCAGAATGTTCTAACAGCATTTTCATAATCACCCAAAACTGGAACCAACCCATCAACAGGATGGAACCATCCATCAACAGGAGAATGAATAAACAAAGTATGGTACAGATGTACAATGAAATACTACTCAGCAGTAAAAAGGGGACAAAATACCAATACATCCAACAACATGAACAAACCTCAAAAGCCCTCCAGTGTGTTGAACAAAAGACCCTGGACGTGAAAGAGTTAATACTCCATGATTCCACTTATGTGAAGTTCAAGAACAGGCACATCTAAGGTTAAAGATGTCGGAACAACGGTCATCTCACGGGATGCTTAGATATAGACGGGGATGGGGGAAAAGGGAACGTTCTGGAATGATGAAAATGTCCTGTATTTTGCCTGGTGTGGTGGTTGCACAGTGTATCTATCGCTTCCAAATTGCTGCTGTAACAAAGTATTACAAACTTAATGACAATTTATTAGTGCATTAAAACCTGCAAATTCTGTTACTTTACAGTCTGGAGGTCAGAAGCCTGAAATGAGTCTCACTGGGCTAAAATAGAGGTGTCTGCAGGGCTGTGTTCCTTCTGGGGCTCCAGGGGGAAACCCGTTTCCTTGCCTTTTCTAGCTTCCAGAGGACATCTGCACTCCTTGGCTGGTGTCACCTTCTTCCATCTTCAAAGCCAACAGCACAGCATTTTCCAGTCTGTGTCTGGCCCTCCTGCCTCCCTCTTTCACTTATTAGGACCCTTGGGATTACATTGGGCCTGCCCAGGTACTCCAGGATAATCTCCCCATCTCAAAAATCCTTAATTTAATCACATCTGCAAAGTCCCTTTTGCCATGTAGGTAACATATTATGACAGTTCCAGGGAAGGACAGGGACATCTTGGGGACCATTATTCAGCTTACCGCACGTGACTATATACATACGTAAAACTCCATCAAGCTGTACACTTAACATTCCTAGGCTTTCCTGCATGCAAATTATACCAATAATAATAATAATAAAGAGTAAACAAGAAGGGCTCCTGTAATCGGGGTCATAGATGTGACATCCCGGGTATGGCTTTGCCAGCACCCTCTCACTTAATCCTCATACCCACTGTGCACCATCACCCTGCGTTAAAAGAAACTAAGGCGGAAGGAGCGACACCATCTCTCTTGCAGCTGGCAGGAAGCAAAGCAAATTTGAATCCAAGTCTGACTCCCAAGCCCCTGTTCCGCCTGCCCCCGAAGGTCACCAAAGACCCCGTGCCCCTTCCACCCACCCCGCCATGCCCACCAGCGAGCAGCAGCCTGTCTCCAGCAGAACCCCAGCTCTGCTCTTTGCAGGGTAAGTGACACTGTGGCGAACCTGCTAGAAGGAAGCAAAGCTGCTGCTGTGAGAAGGGACCCAACAGCTCCTAGGGGGGGACCACCGAGGCCACTGTAATGAGGCCTCCGCCTGCTATAAGCACATACTCCAGATGGGACCAGAGGTCCTGCTCCTTAGGTCCCAGCTGCTCCCACCACCAAGGCACCTCCAAAGAGAAGGCCCGGGGCTTCCAGGCCCATCTGCCATCTTGCTGGATGCCCACCTGAGACCCCTAACCACACACCCCAATATCTGGGGTTCCCGGTGTCCAGGTTCTAGCAGAGCTCTGAGCCATCATGGCTGGGAGGTCCCAAGCCGAGCCCCTCAGGCAGCTCTGGCCTTGAGCTCTAGGAAGAGACAGCTAGGGTTATTTTCAAGGTCCCCTACCTGCCCGTGCAGAGCTCTGCACCTGGGGAGCAACCAACCCATTTTGCTCCCTAGATGTTTGGTGTCAGGGCTCAAGGGGTCTCCGGGAGTGGATTCCTTGTGGCTGGGGGCAAAGCATGCAAGGAAGTGTGACAGAAATTATCTAGGACAAGACTTTTGAAGAACACACCCTTCATGCTCAGAAACCATCACGTCCACTGCCCACTCTGTCTCGAACCATAACAATTCCGAGCCTCTGCGTCCTCATCCCTAAAAGGAAGATAATACCCTCTACCCCTTGGTGCCGGGTGCTGTGAAAGCCCATCTTTCAGCTTTGTCTCGCTATGCACAGCAAGTCTGCAAAGGCTGAACACCAAGGGGTTAACAGGCTGGGTGTGGGGTCCTGGCTGTTTCCTCAGTTCTTCCTTTGGATTGTATTTTCCATGATGAATGTGTAATGCTTTTGTCATGACAACCAAAGTCATCCTTTTACCCAGCCCCTGCCCAGGACAGCATGGGGCCAGCGGAGATGGCTGGCTGGGCGGGGTGAGGTGAGCAGGGATGAGGTTGGCTTTCCCCCATCGCCTCCTGCGGCCTCCCAGGGTGACCTGCTGCCTGGCCACAGTGCTGGTCCTGCGCAAGGTCCTTGCCTGCTCCCGTTCCTGCACCAGGCCCCCCAGCCTCCATCAGGTCCCAGTGGTCACAGGGCCCCTCACCCTGGGGCCAACGCCCTGCCCAACCA
Organism: Rhinolophus ferrumequinum; assembly: GCF_004115265.2. Taxonomy (NCBI): domain Eukaryota; kingdom Metazoa; phylum Chordata; class Mammalia; order Chiroptera; family Rhinolophidae; genus Rhinolophus; species Rhinolophus ferrumequinum. The sequence goes on along the minus strand of NC_046299.1, from coordinate 11,948,642 downwards.
ATCGCCCAGCGCCCAGCGACCCCGTGGAGTGGGCTTTATTTCTCAGCTCCGTCCTATAGACGAGGAGACAGAAGCTCAGGGAGGTTTCCCGGCCGGCCCAAGGCCTCACAGCGAGAACACCAAGGAGCTGAGACGCGAGCCCAGGGCTTGAGCTCATCCCACAATCCCACGCTGCCTCCAGACAGAGCGTGGCTCAGGGCCCCGCCTAGAAGGGGGTCTCGAGCTGCTTTGGCTCCTCAGCCTCCTCCAGACCCAGGAGAGGAGGTATATTTCATGGGTGTTGCTTCTGACTTCAATACTCAATCCCCCCAATTTTCCCAAATGTCCCCTGCCTGCAGTGGGCCATCTTCGGGGCTGAGACAGAAATCCTGCTGCCCTGCAGGGTGGGGACTGCTCTGCTTGGGTCCCAGGCCTCTCCGGAGGCTCCTAGAACCTGGCGCCATCACTGGGCTCCAGCCTCTCCAACCAGCACTGCCCTCGCCTTTAATCACTTACGTCGGGTCAGATTCCTGGTGCTTAGTTGCCAAATGAGGGAACAAGCCTACAGCTGGCAGTGTGCTGACCATATGACCCCCAACGGGCTCTGGGCCCTGAGGGTCCCAGGAGGTGGGCAGGAGAGTCACCTTGAGTTGTAAGCATAGTCACAGATGGAAACCAATTTACAAATTCTCTCGGAGGGAGAAACCAGTTGTGAGCAAGGGGCCTGGCAGAGGTGTGGTGACAGAGGGTCTCTGCTGGCAGCAGGACGTGAGGGGCTGCTCTCCTCACACACAACAACCCTGACTTCTCCTCAGTGAGTCACAGGATGAGCCGGGCCGTCTCTCTGCCCCGGTCACCGAAGTTTTGGCTTCTGAGTTTGTGTTTCTCCACGTATTTCAGCCTCATTGCGAATATTACATTAGGAAGTGGTCCTGCCCTCCCCTGTTCCCTCACACACACTAAGAGTTCTGAGGGGCAATCTTCACAGGACCCCAGCTGCATTCCGCTTTCCCCAGCTGCATGTCTGTACGCTGTCTTAAGGCCTTACTCTACAGGAATACGTACCCATTTCATAACATAACCCGGTGGGAACTCTGTTTTTCCGTATGAACATTCACTCACCACACCAGGTTGAGACACAAAAAATAAGTAGGACAAAGTGCATTCTGACATTCCTGCTGCTCCATGATAAATCCCATCCTGCCGCTTGTCTTCCTTTCAGAGAACATCAGGCTCTGGCCCCCAGCATGTGACACTTCGGGAAGCTCACTATCGAATGTTTGGGGAAGGGCCAAGGAGTGGAGGGCTGGGGCCAAACCAATGTCCACGACCAGCCAAGTGTTTGTAGGTTCATGTTTGAATCCCAAGGGAAGACCTACCAGAAGCTTCTAACATCACTCAGTCTCTGTCTGTGTCTGTCTCTCCCTCCCCCTCCTTCTCCTCCATCTCTGTTGCTCCCTCTCCCTCTCTCCCTATGTGTGCATGCACACGAATACTTACGTGTGCACAATACACACACACGTACACACCCAGCAGCCTCTCCCACGACAGGTCTGACAGGGCGCAGCAAACTGTATCAGGTCTTTGCTGGGTCTCTGGCACCTCTGATCACCACTCTCTTTGTAAGTGCCCTCCAAGAGCTTGGCATCCCAGGGCAAACAGTCCCCTGCTTTCCAAGTCCCTTCCAGGGGTGCCCCTGAAACCACCAGACCCGGGCTGAGTGCTGCACCCCAATGTGCCTTATCTTCAGTCCCCCCCACCCCCAGCATCCCAACCCAGACAGGCAGGACCTTAGCTTGCTCTGAGAGACAGCATGACCCTATTCTGCCACTAAGTCACTGTGTGTTCTTAAGGTCACTGCCACTTTCTAGGACTCTTTCTTCATCTGGAAAATAAAGAGGTTGGCTCACAGAACACCGAAAGCCCCTATCTGCACCCTCTGGCTTTCACCATGTCTCCCTCTGCTCATGGAAGTCACACTAAGTGCTAATGGCTGATGAAGACACAAATATGCAGAGCAACTCCTCCCTCAGGTCTCCACTAGTTCCGAGGTTCCACGGCACCTCCATTTACCCAGCAGTAAAATCCCCCACAAACTGTTAGGCCTGACATAGTGTTGTCAAGTTTTTATTTTGCCAAGGACAGACATTAAACTTTCCTTTTTATTAAATTTATCTCCTGCGATTATAGTCGATTCATAAAAGAAAGGAAAATAAGACTGGATCCGTTATCTTCTATGAAGAAAAAAAATATTTTGAACTCCAAAATATAGTGGCTTAAAATAACAACCCCTTATTGGCATAGAACTCTGCAATTTGGGATTTTCCAACCTGGGGCCAATGCCTGCAGTTCAGTCATGTGAAGGCTGAACGGGCCAGATGGTCCCAGACAGCCTCCCTCAGAGGTGATGCTCACCTGGGCTGTGGGTGAGGGAGCCTCAGTTTCCCACTCTTGTGGCTTCTCCAGCGAGTAAGAGGCTGGGGGAGGTGCACCCCTCCCGGCACACCCTCCTAGACCAAGCAGCAGGCACAAGTTCCAGAAACCACCCCACAATCCTCACTATAAAATTGCCTTTGGGGCTTCCTCTAGCTAGCAAAGGTTTGGTTACGTCTGCCAAGGGCCAGGGCACAAAAGACGGGCAACCACCAATGTCCACTGAAGTCAGAAGACGTAAGAAAGGAGAAGAGAAAAGGTGGTGCCTGGGTTCTACCGCTAAGGACTCTCTCATTCACAGCAATTAGATGTGGTACCTCCTCCTCTGAGTTTAGCATTACTTCTTCAAACACTCTTTCAAAATGTCACTCCTACAGGGAGAGACAAGGCATTAATGTGTTCATGGGAGAGACATTTAGATCCATGTGCCACCTCTGGCTGATGCAGAGTGGCCGGCCGGTTGTGTTGAGAAGGACTTGGAGGTCATCTCTGGGCTCAGCAGAGAAGCGTGCAGAGGGAGTCAGCCAACATGGACTCTTCTCCTGGCTTTGCCAAGTGTCTGGGGGCAGCCTCTTCTCTTCGCTGACCTCAGTCTGCCCATCTATGAAATGAGAGGGTAGGCCCAACCCAGACCTTTGACCACCCAGGTTCCACCTGGCTGTAGATGCCACCTACAAGCTCTGTTTTCTCAACAGCTTTCTGCTCTGGGGACAGGACTCCTGATACTTGTGCTGAAACAGTTTCCTATCCCAGGCAGTACAGAGGCCCCTCAAGGACAGTAAGACAAGGAAAAGAAAGAAAGGAAGTGACCAGAGGCATTTAACCTTTAGCCCACAGAAACCTGGGAAAGAAACAAACAGAGGCCAGCCGGTGGCCTCTGAGGCAGCAGGCTGGAACACTAACACCTACATCTTCGGTGTCCCCAACAGGAACCAGGAGTCTGTGTCCAGAAACCACTGTTCCCAGTCACAGAGAAACCAACAGGATCACAGGGTCTGGTTTACAGTGAACAGAAGGCAGCAAAGAGGATCACTTTTTTCCAGTTCATGGGAAACAAAGGACATTGCAAAACCCACTTACTTCCCTCTGAGATTCTGGGGTGCTCAGGGGGATGATGGAACAGGGGATCTATCCTACAGAACTTACTACCTTCCCAGAGTCTCCGTTTCTGATAGTAGAATTGGAACGTAGTCGGCAAAACTCCCCCAAAAACATGCTCAACCCCTGGGAAGTACAACAGTCTCAAAAGTTCAGTTCATGTACTCAGAACTGAGGTGAAGGTAAGAGAAGTGACCGGAGGCTCTTCTTGATTGATGGCCCCACGTTGTAACGGCACAGACATTTTTAAATGGACACTCATCTTAGAGCAAACAGAAACACAGGCATCTCTGCTATCATGCGGTACATTTTCCTGAAACTCTTCACATTCTGTAAAATCATGCCCTAAAAAAATAGGATTTATGGGAAAAATAGGGTTGGTGCATATCACTCAACACCTACGGAACCTTGTCATCCTGAGCCTTTCCAGTGGCTCTACTAAGATCTGACTTCGTAAGCCCTGCCAGGCTCCTCCTTGGAGGTGAAGGGCCTCAGGCACTCACTTCTGCCAGAGACCACTCCAATCAAAATGAAGAGCCCCACCCAGGGGGTCATCTGCGCCCACTGTTTTCTTCTAGGGGCAATGCCTTCAGCTCCTTCATCTGCCACGTCGGGCTCCCCATGGACTTAAGGGGGAGAAAGATGCATCTATACATTTTCAGCTTTTTTCTCAGTTCCTCACCTATTGCTGTTTAACCATGAGAAAGCGTGTCCTGATCTATCAAAACAAACACACTGGGAAAATCTGCCAATGAGCCGACACAACTTCCATGTACTCCAACTCCATTCCCCCACTTACCAACCATACAAACACGTGCTGCGGAGCAACAAACAAACCGTTTTAGGTGTAAGATCACTGAAAGTTGCTTTTAAGACAATTTGACTATGAGTACCATCTGATTTACAACGGGCTGGTTTCTTGACATTACACGCTCACAGAAAATCTTAAGAAGTGAGAAAAATCTAACCTACAGGTTGTTTCAAAACGTAACACAATCTTTTAACGTTGGTACATTTTAGCCAAGCTGTGAGATTAAAAATAGTCATAAATTCTTCGCAGCACCTCCGCTGAGGCAGTGGAGTCTATATGTGGGCTGGCTGTGGGGCTTGCTTTCACCACAAGAAGGCTGCAGAAGTGACACCGTGCGACTTCTCAGTAAGGCCTCAAGGGGCCCTACAGCTTCCCTTCTCCTCTTGATTGCGTGAGACCACCACGTACAGAAGCCTGAGCTAGGCTCCTTGAGGACAAAGGACCCCGTGGAGAAAGAAGGCCACAGACAGCCAGCGTCCACCCGCAGAGCTACGGGTGATGATACCTGCACTCTCCAGTCCAGCCCAACCATCACACAGCTGCAGTCCCAGGAGTGACCTCAGGCACGACAAGCAGAAGAGCCACCCAGCGGAACCTACCTACCCCCAGAATCCCGAGCAAACAGGACAGCTACTCTCTTAAGCCGTTACATTTGGGAGATGGTTTGTTACATTGCAAACGCAAATAGAAAGTGACATTTTGTAGACATTTCACTAATTCTTTAATAATTGAATAGCACTTGGGAGACAATGAACCTTTTATTTAGGTCTCAGTGATTCCATAGGACCCTGAGAAGGGGCTAAGACGGCCCTGAAAACAGCAGGGTCTCCAAGAACCCGATCAGGATTATGTAAAAGTCGAGGGCTGACCAACAACCCCAACGCCAAGAAGGCATCATGCGGCAGACTCAAGAGGAACCCAGCTCATGTAAAGCATGGAGGAGGAACAGTTCCCAGCATTCACGCTGTTCCTGGGGAGTCGGAAGGCTCTCTAACTAACATTCCTAAATCCAGGCAAGACCCCCCCAATGTTTCTGGCTATGGTAGGCTGAGTAACAGCCCCCCAAATATGCCCGTGGCCTAATCTCCGGAACCTATGAGTACGTTACCTGACATGGCCAACGGGATTTTGCAGGTGTAATTAAATCAAGGAGCTGGAGATGGGGGATAATTCTGACTGTCCAGGTGCGCCCCATAAGAGCTGCTTACACAAGTCCTTACAGGATGGGGGCAGGAGGGCAGAGTCAGAAAGGGGAAGCAAGAATGGGAGCAGAGCTGGAGGGATACACTTTAAAAATGGAAGAAGGGGCCACAAGCCAAGGAATACGGGTGACCTCCAGAAGCTGGAAAATGTGAGGAAACAGGTTCTCCCCAGAGCTTCCTTCCAGAAGGAACACAGCTCTGCCCACACCTTGATTTTTAACTCAGTTAGGCCCAGTATGGACTTCCAACCTCCAGACTAAAAGAATAAATTGATATTGTTTTATGCCACTGAGTTTGTGGTAGTTTTATGACGGCAATAGGAAACTAACATCCTGGATAAGTCCTCCTGTCTGCAGAATGTAACTTGGCACTGTTATTTATAATAACATCAACAACTAATAATAATAACTAACATTAATGCCGTGTCTAATCTGTGGTCAGCCCTGTTCTAAGTGCTTTTCTTGTATCAACTTCATTTAATCCTCACAAAAACATCTGAAGAAGACTATTATAATCCATATTTTACAGATGAGAAAACCGAGCCTTTAGGAAGTAAAGTAACTTGCCAGGACCATCGAGCAAGTTAATGACACAGCCCAGAGTTGAACCCAGGCCGTCTGGCTCCACATCCCACATTTAACCTCTACGTCTCCCAAATCAAACCGACAATGACAATGACCAATTACAGCCACTAACCGAGCACCCTCCGTGCACCAGGCTCCTGCTTAGCACCTGACATATATTCCCTCACTTAATTCTCACCGTGCCCCAGTGGAGCGGGATTTTTAATCATCTTTGTTTACAACAGAAGAAATGGAGGCATAGCAATGTTACACCCAGACATTAAACACATCTGAACCCAGAAGGGTCTGAGCCCAAAGCCCGGGTTTAACCACACACCTCACTGCCTCCCTCGTCCCACATCCCAGATGGCTGAGAAGAGGACAGAGATAAATAGCACAACCATATAGTTTATCTTCCCAACTGGTATACTTAGCAAGTGAAAGGAGTCACTACCAATACTTTCACCGAGACAAGAGGCGTACACCAGAACTGTCCCAGCAAGCCAGGACGCATGGCCACCCTAAAGATAAGGGGAGTAAAACCGAGGCCTATACTCTGTGGCTCGGGGCTTCCTGGAAAGGGTACTGTGGAGCAGCCATCAGCCTCACCTCATATCACAGCTGCCAGGTCACGGGCAAGGCTAGAAGAACAGGGGTAGTCCTGGCAGAACGCAGAGAAGCACCTGCAAAACTGTAGATCTGGGGTCTCAGCACAGTGAGTGCAGCCTGTCTGATGCTCGGTGAACTAGGAGTCCCTCTGAAGGCAGAGGTCTGACAGCCCTGGGTAGAGTCCAGGGAAGTAAAGAGACCTTGAACCCCACTGGTGCCCCAGTCAGGAAACTCAGCCAGAAGCTCAGAGCTTTGGCAAAGAACCAACTGGGAGTCAAACGGGGCCAACAGCCTGAAACGTCCAGCTCTCCTCCAAAGTTCTGGACCTGCAAGACAAGAATGTGGCATGGCCTGAGGCTCAGGCTGAGGTCTGCTCCTTCGTCGCTGTAGGACCGTGGGCCAGCCTTTCTGCCCTGGGAGCCTCCTGGATGGAATGCAGCTGCTGATAACTGCCCTACCTACGTCCACTGGATTCGTCATCATAAATAATAACAGCAGATAAAAGCAAATGAAGCAGGAAGTGTACTCAGCACTTAGCAGGGCTTATGGGAGTAAATGAAACGCACTCAGAAATGGGTACCATGATTATTCCCACTTTATTGATAAGGAAACGGAGGTGGGGGTTGGCTAAGTAACTTGCCCAGAATCCCATGGTAAAGCCAGGATTGGAATCCAAGTTGCCTGCCCCTGTGAAATCCCACTGGAATATTCTCCTTCCCCACCTGACCAACCTAAAGCAGCACATTTTAGTGCAGGGCTCCCCTGAAAAAGGGTCCCATTCTCCTGGCAGGCCAGAGACAACTGTGGTGGTCCATGGACCAGATACGAGTGCTCACTGGATTTTAAGACTCACTTTGGTGCAGTCTCTTAAATACATGTTCCCAGGCCCCATTTGTCTAGAGGGCCTCATGCCAGGAGGTCTGGGAAGGAGAATTACAAGGACCTCCCCACAGGTGATTCCTAAAGCTTGCCCCTTCCTTTTAGGTCCCCCTGGAGCCTGATTTCAGTCTGGTGCTCCTGTGTCCTCTCTCTCTCGTCTCCCTCTGTACCTAGTACCGAGCCTGCCCCAGGCAACAATAAAGCGTACTAACCTTGTTTGGCTTGCCGTGCATTTTTGCTGTGGTTACCTTCTGTTTGTGGCAAGTGACACAGGTTTTCTATTTATGGAATTGACATATGAAAAAGACTCTTAAAATAAATGCATTTAAAAAAAAAAACCAGTAGATCATTTTTTAAATAATCAATAAATCATGGTTTGGCTGATAGGTACACATCGTGGAAGGTGAACCCCGCATGGCTGAAGATAGAGGAACAGTTACCTGAGGACAGGCTGTGCCTGTGGAAGCTTCCCTGACAGCCCTGAGCTCTGTTCTAGCGTCACCCCCAGGAGCTATGTCACCCTGAGGAGTGCACTTAATTCCTCTGAGGCTCAGTTTCCCCCTGCAAAAGAATCACCCACTTCATGGAGTGTTTATGAAGATTAAGTGAGATGCTACAGGTGAGGCTGTTAAGAACTCTTTGCTGACTCAATCCAGCACCAAGGAGTAAGCTGTCTGCTGCACCCTGCCCTACAACCCCACGTGCTAAGGTCCCAAGTCTGAAATCCAGATATGTGGTAACTCACAGATTTTCAAACTTGGCTGCTCACTCAGAGACATCCTGATGTAATAGTTCTAGGACAGGCCTGGACATCAGGACTTTTAAAAAACTCTCCAGGGATGCTAAGAAGCAGCCAGGATTGAGAACCCCTGTGATAACTAAAACCAGTGGCCAAAACGTGTTAACATCTGACATCACACGCTCCAGGCCCAGCCCACAGCTGCCATCATTCTTGCTTCTCACCCGTGACATCTGCAGAGATGGGGTAAAGGCACTGGAGGGGACTGACTCTGTTTTTGCCAGGAAAGAGGAGTTCACTGAAGGTCTAAAGGCATTAGGACCTAACATACATATTCCTCACGTAGCCCCAAGTCAGAAAAATCAGAGCAGAATCTGCTCTCCTCCTAAAGCCCCCAAAGAAAGCAGACCAACTGGACCCGCCACCACACCACATAGAGCAAGGGCAATCCCGGTGGGCATCTGGGGGGCAGAGGCAGGAAGGCCACCTCTCCCTTCCTCCTATGGGGAAAGAACTTCATAAATAAAAAAAAACAAAAACGTTTCCTGCCCATCCATTCTCTCCACTGTTCCCACAATAGACCTAGGCAGGCATCATGCACCCTTGCACAGACCAGGAAAGGAAAGCAGTTGGAGCTGACACGCAGTCTTTGTGCTCCAAATCCACTTTGCACCTCTACCCCACTGCACCTGGGAGTCGTCTGCAATAAATAGAATAGAGCGAGGATTTGCAGAGCCCACTGCGGCGGGGCCAGGTTCATTTCGGAGCAGTGCCCGCACTTCTGGGGCGGCTCCTTAGCTCACCATGCTCTCCTGGCGATGCCCAGACCCGACGTGCCTCAGGTGGGAGGCGCTCACTCCCTCCCGTGTGCCGCTCATTCATTAAGGCCCCTGGTTCCTCCCTGCCATCCTAATTATGCACAGTGATCATAAAGAAGCTTTCTCCCTTACCAAAGAGGCCTATTTACGCCATGAGAGAGCATTTCGCCCCCACAAGATTGAGTTGTCACTCAAAGCCTCGTTGGAATCTCTTCAGGGATTGACTGAGCCATAACCGCACCCACCCTCCCCCCATGCTTCCTCCCACTTCTGAATATCCGCGCTTCTAGAAGCTCCAGTCCACTGTGGAGGGGGCAGGATGCGAATGCCATTCCCCACTGCTGTGCTGCCTCATGGCTTCCTGACTGATACTCACTCAACATACAACAGGGTATATTTATTGAGCACCTACAATGTGCCTTTACTAAGAGTATGGCAATGAAAGACACAGTCCCTGCCCTTGTTGGGAAAAAAAGCATTAAGAGAAAGAGCAGAAGCTTTTAGGCTCCGTGACTGATTCATATACGAACTCCAGCATTAATTAGCTGGGTGATTTGATGCTTTGGCTGGCAAGTTACCAATTTCTCAGAGGCGTCAACTGCCTCATCGGCAAAATGGGGTAACAATATCACCAACCTCAAAGGGTTGTTGGAGGTGTCAGTGGGATCTGCGCATATAAAACGGGAACATCGTGCAAAGACCAATGCTTAGCACCCAAGTCTTTGGGACCACACAGTTGGGATCTCACTCAGATGGATGACTCCAAGAACATTTCCTGAGAAGTGATACCTGAACTGAGTTTTGAAGGACGAGTAGCAATTTGTTAGAGATAGGAAATGCCTGGTAGGGGGACCTGCATGAGGGACAGAGGAGATCACAGGGCTCTGGGCAACACAAGACGCTTGTGTGGGAAGCACGCACATGGCATACTAGGGACCATACAGTGTGGCAGGGGACACAGCTGCAGAGGCAGATATGGACACGAAAGTGGACCCCATGGCCAGAGTCCTAACCAGTGATACCCAAAGCATCACTTCAACTTTGGCTCGGCTCCTTGGGAAGCCACAACCAGCACCCTTTCACTTCCATCAGTAGCTTGGTGGCCATAGGGAAATGGGGCAGCCACACTTGATTAGTCATGCCTTCATTCATTCACTGAATAAAATTCCCTGAGGGCCTACGACATGCTAAGCACATGCCAGGAGACACTGTACAGCTTGACCACCTCCTAACCCTCGCTCAGCCCATTTCCAGCTGTGTCGCGCTGGCCTGAAAGCTTTCTCTTCCGTGAAATTCGGGTAACAGGGCCCCCCGCTTGAGTCATTCATTCAGTAACAAATGTGGTCAGGGCTAACTGAGATACAGATTTCAGCATCAACTAAGTCCTGAATAAACCTGTGTTTACAATGTTTAGTTTTACTATGATGAACTACCAGGACGGTAAGAATCCCATCTCAAAAGTCCCAAGCAATGCCTCCAGAGGCACCCCCCCAACCCAGGTAAAACCCCCTGCCTGCTGTTCCTCTCCTTACCCTGCCCCCACCTATCCTGGAACACATTACTAGGTTGCTACTGCCTACACCTCCCCTGACTGGTCACCACAGGCGCCAGCCAAACCTGCCCCACCCCCTCCAAGGTCATCTCATCCTTCTAGGGCTCTATGAGTCAACCAGTTCGGGTCTTGGCGGGGCAGGACTGAAGGTCATCTCAGCCTTTGCTGTTCCAAGCTCCAAAGACTAAAGGGTGGCCCTTCTGACGTTGTAAATGAACTAATTCAAATGTTCTATTAAGGAAATTTGCAAGCATACACAAAGCAAATGAAATAGTAATGGAATTGCCTTGTATTCATCACCCATCTTCAACTACTACCAACATTCCACCATTCTTGTTTAGTGGGGACCTCGGCCCACTCCCCACCCACCCTCACTTGATTTGTTGGGAAAAAATGTATGGTCAGCCTTCCTGGCACCCCCCGCACTCAGGGCTCCCACTGCTCACAAGTCCCAACAAAGCTGGATGCCTGTGGCACTCATCCTTTTGCATCAACAGCACCCTTGAAATAATCCCGTGAAGAACAACCATTTTTATGTCCCTAACAGAATGGTCATCACTGGCCGCACCCATGGAGGTGAAGGGTTGGAGCCCTGGACTCAGATGGCCGGTCCGAATCAATATTCCCTTGATGTGTGACCTTGGATAGGTCATTCAACCTACGTTTAGATTTCCTACCCAGTAAGAGGGGAATGCTGGTAACACAATTGTTGTGAGATTTAAAAAATAAAATACTTCATGTTCATCTCTCCAGCACAGAATACACAATGAGGAAACCTCAGAAACAGATGTGTTAGGCGGTGGGTGAGCAGGCTCTGTTCCTATGAGACACTATTAGTAGCTCCCATTTATACATGAAGAGATGGGAGCCCAAAGAGAAGCAGTGAGTTGCCAGGGAGAGCCTGCTCTGTGTCCCAAGGCCACATGCTAGGAATTCTCACAGGCTGCCTTGAGCTGCCAATGACTGGAATTGAAGAAACACTAAAACAGACACAGGGGAAGGTGGCAGGAGGTTCACCACCCCCAGCACGTGTACCTCATCCTGGATGGCGAGCTCTCCCAGCCCTGAGGAAGACAACCAGGCAGTGAGTGCCCGTGTGTGCGTGTGTGTGTGTGTGTGTGTGTGTGTGTGCAATAAGGCTGCTGATTTCCATTTTACGAGACAAAATGGTCTGTGTGGGGCGCACATCCCTGCTCACTCTCCTGATCTGACAAATCCTATGGCCCACCTTGCATTTGATACAGCCACTCACCATTTATCCCAGCATGAGAGGCAAGAAACTGATTCACTAACTTAAAGCTTTAGCAGCTCTTAGCAATTCAGCTGTTCCTCCCTATCATCCTATTTTTTTTCTTCCAATTTAAAGGAAAGGGGTGGGAAAAATGAACCAATCCAGTTGCTGACTGATGTGCAGACAAAGACGGCCTCCAGCCCATTGCCAGTGTTTGCCAGCTGGGGAAGGACAGGGGATGGGGGCAGTTTGGGGATGTTTGAACACCACCTGGGCTCTGGGCCTGGGCTCTCCACGCTTGCTCCTAGGATCTGCCCCCTCCCTCTGCACTCCCCCACCACTGCAGTGCCCTGTGGGGAGGCACCTCCCAGATCCGCAGGAACAATGGGCTGGGGAGGGGGCAGGTGCCTCTGGAGCTCGGCAGAGGGCGGGGGCCGCGGCCACAGACAGCAAGTCTGTGATCACACAGCCCATGGTGGCTGTGCAGCCACCTGACTCAGTTTCCCCAGCTTTGGGGTCTCCGAAAAGCCGAGATCTCCTTTCCTGGATGAATTTCCCTTAGGTCCCGGGCATTTTAATTTCATCCTCGCTAGGCCGCTTGAATTGTTGCTCTTGGGGAAGCCGCGGGGCCACGCACCTCCAGCCGGTGCCCCAGCCACAGCCCTACAGATCACGGACGCACGGCACCTCCACGCACCCAACTTTCTCCACTTGGGATCCACAATCCTGTCCAGCCTGTCCGTTCCGCTGGCGAAGCCGTGATTTTATAGCCCGGGGCTCCAGGAGCTGCTCCTCCAGTTCCCCCCGCTCCTGGGTCTTCTCTCCCTCCTTACCCCTCCCCCGCCCCATCTGAGCCCTAACCACGCTCCCCAAAGAAAGCCGCCCTGCCACAATGCAAAATGTGAGTATCTGTCCTGTGCACTGGGTGTTGCCTTCCTCCCCACCGTCGCCGGGGCAAGGGGGGGACAGCTGAGCCCCCGCCGCGGCGCCCCTCCTCAGCCCAGAGAATCCCTGAGGACAGGCGTGGAGGCGAGTAGGATGCAGTTGGGACCGGAGTACAGCCCCCGTTCCGGGCGCGTAGGACCGATCTCGGCGGGGTGACGGAGGGGACAGGTCCAAATCTCCTATTTCCCCCTGGGCTCCCACCTCCTCCTCGCTGAGTCACGGAAATGAGCCCCTGGGGCTGCCCGGCCATCCCGCGGCCAGCCCTTTATCGGGTAAGCGCTGGCGTCCCCTCACAGCGTGCAGGGGATGGACATGCCGGACGGTTCTCACTCGGGCTCGCACCCGGCCCCGCAAGGGGCGCCACCCCGCGGCGGGGACGGCCAGGGTGCCCGGGCGGAGGTTACGGTCCCCGCCGCAGTGTCCGCACCCCGGCCTGGAACGGAGCACGTGACCGCTGGGCCGCCTCCGGCCCCCTGGACCCCTGGCCCCACCGTGGCGCTGACCTCAGCCCCACCGACTGAGCAGAATGGGGCGGGAGCGCCCACTGTCCCGCGGCCCACGAAGGCGCTGCGGGGCGCCGGGCCGAGGGCGCCTCATCCCTCCCCGGCCCGCCCCGCCGCAGCCGCAGGACCGGCGCTCTGCACTCACCTCGAGACCCCGTGTCGCTGCCGCCAGCATCCTTGTTGGCCATGGTCGCGCAGCCCCAGCCCGCGAGAGGAGCCTCCCGCGCACACTCGTGTCCGTGTAGGTTCCTGCCCGCGTCCTCAGCGGCTCTTCCGCCGGGTCTGAGCCGCCGGGCTGCAGGAGCCCCGCTCTGACGCGGCCGCCGCCGCAGCCCGGGCTCCTCCCCGTGCTCCTCCCGGGCCCGCCCCGCGCCCCGCCCCACCGGGCCGCGCCGGCTGGAAAAGGCCGGGAAAACCTGGGGAAGGCAGGCGCGTCGTAGGGCCCGTCCGGACCCGTCCCTCCGAGGTCCGGCTCCTCCTCTCCAGGGCTGACTGCTTAGCTGCGGCGGATCTGGTGGTGCGGCCCGGGCTCCCTGGCTCGCCCCACGGATGCAGGAGCGCGCAGGGCACGCGGCTCGGTGAGCGGTGGGGCTCGATTTCAGGCCCCCTCGGTCCCGCTGCGCGTCCGCTCTTTGGAATCGCTGGGGGCTGAATCCCTGCAGCAGGCACCGAACGCACACCCCACTCTCCCGAGGACGCCTGCCCCAGTTCCAACCAGTTTATTTCTCCCCGCTCCGCCCCAGGGTCCCAAAGGGGAGGTCAAGGGCCCGCGCAAAGGCAGAACCTGGCACCGCCAGGACTCAGGCTGCAGACCCAGGGCCTGCTCCGGGGCCGCGCTCTGCGCACCGCTGCGGGCGTCGGCACCCAGGCCGCCCCTGGGACTCCATGGCAACTCCGGATCCCGGAGGCGCTTTGCAGCGGAGGCTGTCTCGCGCCTTCCATATATGGGCTCTCACCCGGACCCTCGTTAAAAGTCTGAGAATAACGACATCAATAATGCAGAGCTTTGGCAGTCAGTGATTCACTCTCCCTGTCCTAAGGCTCCACCACACATAAACACGCGCGCGCGCGCGTCACTGGCACCTGTTCGGACCTGGCCAGGTGGCTTCTGGGTCAGCAGTGCAACGACGTCCCAGCAACGAGGGCAGTGATGATGACCACTGTTACTGGGTCCTTCCAGTGTGCCTGGCACTATGCTAAGTGCTTAAGAGCTTTATTTCATTTTCTTTTCATAACTAAGAGGTGGGGACTAGTGGCCCCCATTTTGCAGATAAGAAAACTGAGGTTTGAGGGGGCAAGTGATGAGCCCCAGAACACACACAGCAAGTAAGGGGCCAAGGTGGGATCCTCATCCAGGTCACAACCACCAGCTACCCCTCTCATGCCCTGAGATCCCAAAGGTCCACAGCTCCCAAAGGACACCTAGGGGAGGCATCATCACCACTGGTTTTGGAGGTGGGCAGAGGGCTGTAGGGAGAGGCGAAAGACCAGGCTCTGCTCAGAAAATGATTGTAGGGTGATGAGTTAAAAGGATTAACTTGTCCTCAACCACCTACCTGCATTAAAAATCCCAAATGTACAGTCTGTGGCTGTATGTGAGACCACAGGCGTGTTACTTAACCTCTCTGAGCCTCAGTATCCTCATCTGTGAAATGGGTACAACAGGAAAACATACATCATAAGACTGAATAGATGAGACAATGCATGTAACATGCTTTGCTTGGGGTCTGGCACATGGTAAGCAGTCCAGAAAGTATTAGATTAAGTCAAAGTCACCTTTTTTAAACAGTGAACAATGGCCAGTTGTGCAGGGCAGTGGGCAGTGGGGCCACGTGGCAGGGGCACTCCCAGAGTGGAAACAGTGTGTTCCAAAAGAGTGCCCTTTCCCTACTAAGGCTGTTTGCTTGCTGAGACAACACCCCACCATCTCAGAGGCAGACCCATGAGATGGTCTGGAGGCCAGGAGCATGTGGCAGCTGAATGTGGGCAGGAGAAGCGTTGAGGCAGTTGTCAGGGTGACAACCAGGCTGAGGAGGCTCAGGATGGAGAAGGGAAGGGCCAACCCAGGCCCTACAGCTGCCCACCCAGTTCTGTTCATAAATCCCCACTGAGTGAAGCTGGCTGGGCAGAGGCTGAATGGATTGGAACATGAGAGGGCAGGGACGGCCACCAGCACTCTGTCCACTAAGTACGAGTGTCACATGGACACATAACTGGGCGGTGAGGCCAAAAAGAGCTTTCTAATAAACACGGGTCTGACTGAGTCTCTCTAGTGCTCAAAATCATGCCAGGCCTTCCTCCTCCACGGGAAAGAGCCCTAACTCTTTAGTGCGACTTTCAACACTTTAGACAATAGTGAGCCCCAACCACCCTCTCCGTAGTCGCTCTCCCAAGAAGCCTTCCTCAGCCATGGTGACAAGCTGCCTCCGCCTCCACGTCTGGCATGCCCTTCACTTCCCTCTTCTACCTGCCCACATCCAGGCATCCTTCAGAGCCCCAGTCCAAGGCCACCAGCACAGGAAAACCGAGGACACTGCCCCCACCCCCGGGCTCCCAAGGTGCGCTACATATCCACACACCTCTCTTCATTTGTCTCCTCCTGCTACCCTTTCTGTTGTCCAGGCAGCTTGGCACTCAGGAGGCTCCTCTGTCTATCTGCGGAGAAGCTCACTCCCAGGGCTGGACCTTCCCCCAGGGCTCCAGACCTCCTGAGAGTCTCCCCAGGTGCCTCCTAGGCCCTTCCCACTTAACCAAAGCCCAGCTCATCCTCTCCTGTCTTCCCTCCTGGTTGCAGGATCTCAATAAGGCAACACTACCCACCAGTCGCTAAGCCACACACAATGGCATCAACTGTCATTCCTCCCTCTATGTCCCTCCATGTTCAGTCAATGTCCGAGTCAAGGGTTGTGCAGTTGACCTCTGAAATCTCTCCATTCTCACTGCCACTGTCTCGTCCAGAGCCCATCACCTCTCACTGCCTACGTGTCTGCAGTGTGCCCTCACCAATCTCCTGCCGCCTATCCTACTCCTCAGTCCATTCTTTGTGAATCTGATCTGCTCTGCCCACCTCTACAGCTGCATCTCTCTCCCAGGACTTCTTTTAATCCATCCCACCCACCTCTGCCTAAGTGCTGCGCTTTCAAACACCTTAAAATGTGTTGGATGTTTGAAATACTCCTTTCCTGGTCCTGCCACCACCAACAACCTGGAGACTCAGCAGGGACCGCCCCACTCCCGGAAGCCTTCCCTGCACCCCATTCTGGCCTGAGTGCTCCTCTTCAGTGTCCTCATGGCACCCTGTCCCTCCCCATCAGGCTCCTGATCTCTGGCATCAAGATTGGCCTTGGCAGCCAATCAGAACCAGCAGGAACCCTGCAGCCCCCGCCCTCCTGCCGGCCGCAGTGGAAAGGCCTTGGGTACCATCTGCCATCTCCATGGACCCTCAGCCGCAGTGACCGGAGGGCACATGAGGAGGACGGGTGATGACATGTAGGTCCCATGCTGTGGGCCGAGAGCAGACAGTTTAAGAATCGCCCTGGTGAGCACACATTCAGCCAGGTCTCACCGAATTCTCACAGAGGTTGTCGCCATTTTACAGAAGAAATGGAAGCACATGAAGGTTGCAGCCCTGCTCCAGCTTCCTCAGGCAATTAGCAGCAGGGCTGAGATTCAAGGCCAGGCCCTTCTCCTGTCACTCAACCTCAGGGAAGGGCCCCCACCCTTGCTGCCCATAGTCTCTTCCCCACCAGCAGCCAGAGTGAGATCCTAGCACTTTTCTGCTCCCAGGTCCTACATGAATTGGCCTTCGGATGCCTCTTGACTCTCGCTCCTTCTTCTCCCATCCTTCAAGCCAAAACACACACGTCACTCATCTGAACACGCCAAATCTGGTCCCACCTTGGGGCCCCTGCTCTAGTTGGTTACCCTGCCTGCACACATTCCCCAAGAGAATCATGTGGCTTGCTCCCTCACTCACTTCAGGAAATGTCACCTGCCCAGGCCAATTGTAGCTAAGACTGCTGCCTCATCCCGAGGAGGAAGTCAGCTCCATGGGAGGAGGGCTCTGGACCATGTGGTTCACCTCCATATGCTGGTCTCCACTCAGTAGACGCCTGATGGTGAATGGATGGATTCAGTCAGTAAAGCCGGAACACAACAGGCTTTGCCCAGCTGGGAGGACAAAGCCCGCCACAGGGACACTACCCCGACTCCTGAGGGTCCCCCAGCCATTTCAGAGCATGTCCAGATCTGTGGGAGGTTGCTCGACAGCAAGTTTCCTCCAGCTCCCCTCCAAAGGATCCTCCTCCCAGAGGTCCCGTGGTCTGTGGGGGTGGGCAGCTAAAATGTCCCCACCCCCCACCAGTACCAATTACAGATCTTGGTTGGACACTTGAATCCCAGAAAGAGGCCCAGGTCAGAGCCAAGTCACCACCTTCTAGTCCCCTGACACTGGTCACTCCAGCCACATGGGCCCGTCTGCAGGTCCCCAAAGAGCTGATGCCTCCACTGGGAGCCATTCTCTACCCATTTTGCCAGTAAACCCCTCCTGCGTGTCTCAGCTTAGATGTCACACTTCCAGATAACCATCCAGCCCTCCATAACAGAATGAGGCCTTTCCCCTGTCTTCCGTGCCTGAGTCCCCATTCAATTCTATCATAGCAATTATCACAACTCCGGGATCAGTACGTATCATTATTAACCCATTGTACAGACGACAAAATCAAGGCCCAGAAAGGTCACCCAGCTAAGAATCTGCAGAATTGTGACTAGAATTCTGAGACTAGAACTTGGGTCTCTCCAACTTCAGTTTGCCCAAGCTCGCCAAGGGCAGGTCGGCCATGTCCACAGACTCTGGCCGAGAGCCTGGCACAGACTGTAAAATATTGAAGGGAAACAACCCTTCGGCATCAGGCCCTCACCTTTCTCATTGTTTCTGGGATCCTCTTCACCCACCAGCCCAAAGACACCTCCCTGTCAGCAGGCTCTCTGTTCTTCACACCCCCTCCCGCAAACAAAGATATACTCTCCCCCTGCAATATCAATTCATGCCAATAGAAGCTGGATCCCAGAGGTCAATCCAGCCAAATACTCTACCAGGCAGCCAGGACACCCTGTCATCTGCAGCAACCACCAACTGTGCAAAGGGCTGGACACCTGGACAGGTTGGAGAGTGCGGGGCCAGGGGAGGTGGCTGAGTCCTCCGACCCCCACATCAGATGAAACGGCAAAACATTTGCTGACAGGTCAACTGCTGAGGGTGCTCATCCTCGGGACACATGGGGACCAGGACAGGGAAAATACAACAGCACAAAGCAGAGTGGAGGAGAGCATGGCGTGACAGGGGGTCAGCCAGACCAGGGTTCAAATCAGTGTGGAGCCCCCTCAGGTGACCTGGGGACACACTGCTCTGCGTCTGTTTCCTCACCTGTAAAAGGGTCCATAATCATAGGTTAGACAATGATGGGAGGTAATACATGTAAAATACTCACCATAGGGCGAGGCTACATACACTGCAGTAAATAGCACTTCTTATTCAATTTGCAAATTTGGACCACAAGATGCCTATTTCTTGTGTATTGTAAATTATAGAATGTATCTAGGTAAAGTTTTCTTGGCTGGTGAAGAAACAGACGATATGGGGTGAGTTTTTATTTTTTTATTTTATTTTTTATTTTTTTTTATTTTTTTTAATATTTATTTTTAAATTATTTACTTAATTTTTAAGTTTGAGAAATACTGATACTCATCTAAAACTGAGCTTTTATGAGGAAAGCTTCCAGTAAACACTACTTTGGACTTGATGATATGCCACCAGAATTTTACCTATAAACTGAATATCGTAGAAGTGACTCCTTTAAAACAGGAACAAGTTATCAGATGAGGTAAGACAGACTTACAGGGAAAGCCCAGCATGCACCGGGGTCCTTAACCTCTGACCTTTACTACATTTGAAATATCCAGCCTCGGAGCCAAAGCCTGGTGTCCGGTTTATACATCCTTTTCCCTTGGATTTCCACCCCATCTGGTGTGAATCAGCCTCTCCATAAACATTCCGAAACACACTTTGCACATACAACATGAGCTGACTCTTCCGGGGAAAAATTCAAAGGCTGGAGGAAATTATTTCTCAAAACATCACAGTCCCTCCAGCCTGCAATGTAAACTTTAGAAATACCTGCTCAGGTAATGCAGGGTTATCCAAATATTTTTTGTGTGTATCTCAAGCAGCAGAGCAAACGCCTATGGTAGCTCTCTCTGCAGTGTCCTTAGAACTGCTCCAACTCTGGCCCTGCAAGCTCCTGGTTCCTAACAAGATGGGACATTCTAGAAGCCACATGTGAAGGACAATGCAAAGTGAGAGAAGGCTCGGAGAAGGAAAAAGGAAACGATCGCATGGCCAGGAGAGCTTCTACATGGGCTGCAACACACTGTAGCCTACGAGAGCCAAAAGGTGTCACGTTGAAGAGAAAAACTACCTCTTTCATCTTTTCCAGCTCACAGCCCAGTGCCTGGCTCACAGCAGGGGCACAATAAATATTTGTTGAAGAAATGAATGAATGGTCAAGTAAACAAACAATGGAGTGGAACCGGGGCCCAGAGAAGCTAAATCTCTTGTTCAAAGTCACACAATCAATGACAGAGCTGGGGCCAAATCCCAGGACCTGCCTCCCTTCTCAGCTCAACCTTCAGTGCCCCCTCTGCCTAAGGCCCAGCAGGAGATCGCTCCTGCTGACTGTAGTTGACAGCTGATGCCTGGGACACTGAGAAGGCAGGCGCTGAGGCCCTTTCTAGCTCTGTGGAAATGGGTGCAGTGCTGACTAGCAATGTCTGTCCCCTGTAGGGAGTGTGCACCATGGGATCCATGTTATGATGCCTTGACTTCCAGAGTCCCTCCTCTCTGACTTTCTATAATTCTGTCAGGGACAAAGAGAGAATTCTGCACTGTGCAAAGATAAATCCCAGTGGATCCAGCCATCTGCAGTCTCAAATGCCAGAAAAAGCCCTTGAAAAACCAAATGTCCCCTTATCATGGTGCTGCCTGATTACCCGCAATCCTAGAGCTGCCTAACGTGTGTGTCCTAGATAGAGGCAGGCTGGTGTGCCTTCTTGGTTTGTACCATTTGTGTTTTCTTCCTGGTGGTAGGTCCATTGTCATAGTATTTGCCTGGAGAAGAGATACAGACGGCACTGTCTTTGGGTCACTAGGTTCCTAAGCTCCGCCCTGGGAGCTTGTCTCTGTGCCTCAGTTTTGTCACCTGTAAAGTGGGGAGGTTACCTGAGGGGAACTTCAAGTCCTCCCTAAGAGTACACAAAAAGAGGTCTTTCTGTTCTGGAAGCC
Organism: Rhinolophus ferrumequinum; assembly: GCF_004115265.2. Lineage (NCBI taxonomy): Eukaryota > Metazoa > Chordata > Mammalia > Chiroptera > Rhinolophidae > Rhinolophus > Rhinolophus ferrumequinum. The sequence continues at coordinate 11,927,941 of NC_046299.1, read as the reverse complement.
ATAGACCCAGGAAGAACAACTGGATAAGGCTCTTAATGATGAGGGTCCCTCCCTCCTTCCACAGATAGTTACTGAGGTTTTACTATGTAGCAGGCACTGTCTAAACTTGTAAGAAACAAAACAGCCAAAATGTATCCTCTTGGCCAGCAATACTCTAACTTTATTTGGCAGTAAGAATGTCACAAACTCTTTGGGGAAACTGAGTGCTGTGATGCTTCTTCCTGAAAACCATGCACAGAATTATACTCCCCTGCTGTACCGTTCCAGGCTCTCAGCACCCTGAAGCCGGAGGACCTGAGGACCCCAGATTAAGAACCAAACTCCAAGACAACTACATACAAGGGCGGCTTTTCTGCCAGGTGCACTGGGCTGAGGAGCCCAGGGCATGTCAGGAAGCAGCTTGTGAATGGCAGGGACAGGAGAGGGCTCTGGTGTCAGGCAGGCATGGGTGACCCGGGACCCCCAGAGCTCCGTCTCTCCCTGCAAAGTGCGGTTGTGATGTCCCCCCGCCCACAGGGTAGCTGTAAAGGTCAACCGAGGCAGAGAATGTGACATGCTCTAACAGTACCCGGCTCAGAGCCAGTGCTCCCCAGATGGCAGCTGGGGCTGACACAAGCTGAGCCCTTGCACCCAGGCTGGCCTTCCACCTGCACCTCGCTCCAGTCCCAGCCTCCGAGGCTTGCTGATTTTCACTCCCTTTATTATGAAATCCCAGATCCATATGCTTGTGGTAGGTTCCCAGTCTGCACAATGCTCCAGGCCGTCCAGGAATAAAGCACGGGCACCTTGATCAAAGCGAGGAGATGGAGAAGTGGAGGTCTTCAAGGACTTTTGGGAATCAGTAAAAAAAAAAAAAAATAAATAACCTGTGGCTATAGAATATCTTCACAGTCCCATCTTCTCCTCTACATCTGCCTTTGGCCTGTTTTCTCATCAACAAGTGAGTGACAAGCATTACTTGTCTGCACAAGCGCCACCATCACACTCGCACCCCTTTCCCCACTCTCATCAGCTTGGGGCTCCTCCCTGACCTTCCAATGGCTATGCTCGCACCCCCTTCAATCCAGCCCCCTGAGGCCGCCTGAGGGATGGCTGGGAAGTATGCAGAGATCCACTTTTCCTCTGTCCATACCCCTCCAAAGACCTCCCCTGCGATCCAACGCAAACCTGTTTCCCAGGCCTCTAAGGCCCTACAGGATGGGACCCTGTCCACCCTGCCAGGCTCATCCCAGTCACAGCCCATCCCATCCCCCCATGTCTGGGCTTCTGCTAGCCCTTAGGACGCATTTGCAATTAGAACAAGGAGGCTCTTCCTCTTGATACTTCACCAACTGCTGAAAACCCAGCAGAATACCCTGACTTAGTTGAAATAATACACTCATTTCATCTGCCAGAAAATGGAGGCAAAAAAATATGCAGATCTACAATGTCCAAAATGTTCCACCAGCTTGGACAGTTCACAACCTGACCAACTGTACCATGTTGACACGACTCTGCTCTGGCCCTTTAGCAAGCCCAGCTCTTCCCTTCTCACCCTCTGCTGACCTCTGCCCCCACCTCCACCCCTGCTTTATATCCTCCGACTGACTCACCTTAAAGGCGGGCTCCTCAGAGACGCCCTCCCTGGCCCCACTGTTGTTCCATGTCACTTCATGTCACCCCATTCCTCCAGGGCACATACTTTGAAGTCATTTTGCTAATTTGTTTATTTCCCCCACGAGGCTGTAACCTCTGTGGGCAGTAGCGATAATGGACATTTATTAAGCACTTGCTGTGGGCTAGATATTGTTCTAGGCACTTTCCATGTATTGTCCCACTAGATCGTCACCGTCATGCAGAATACGAAAATAAGAAGCTGATATTATTATCGTCCCCATTTTACAGAAGAGGAAAGTGAGACCCGCCATGTTTACCCAGGGAGTAAGCAGCAGAGTCAGAACTTGCACCTGGGCAGTCTGATCTCAGGAGAGTGCCCACATCTGTCCTGCCCCCCAAGGAGAGTTGTGCAAGAATGTGTCCCAGTGCTTAGCTCAGCGCCTGGCACATAGTGGGGCCTCAAGAAACGCGCTGAATGAACAGATCATCGAATTGGGAGGTTTACAAAGCACCCTCACATCTCTGTTCTTGCTTGAATCATAAAGCAGTGGGAGGAATGCGTCACTATTCCCACTTTTTTAAGATGAAGACACTGAAGGCCTAGGTCGTAATTCTAAAGGGGCTGCGTTAGGCCATTCATCTCCTTCAAAGCTTGTGTTTTATTTAAAGATTGCAATTACATTTTGCATTCAATCCTATGATATATCTTCAGGTTTTTTCCTAAACAAAACTAAAACCTTAAATTTCTATTACTTGTTTTTAAAATGTCTTCCTGTGAAAAATTTTAAGCATCCACAAAAGGAAAGGCAGTGATGTAATGAACCCTCCGGTACCCAGCACTCAACTTACTTAATTGTTAAAGATCAACTCTTGAAGTGACATCAACTGTCCCAGGAGGAAATCATGGTAGCCGTCATTTACATTTTACATGTAAATATGCTCATTCAATTTTCACAGCTCTCCCCCTAAGAAGTATGAACTAATACCGGCCTATGTTTCAGAGGGGGACCTTGGGGATGATGAGGTCAAGCCACTTGCTGGCGGTCTCGGAGCTAAAAGGGGCAGAGTCACCCAGAGCCGGCCAGCATCCCCACCCAGAGGGGAAGTACTTGCTCTAAAACCAATCAAGAAAATGGGTCCGTGCCCTCCTTCTTTTATACCTAAAGTTGGCATTAAAGTTGTACCACTTCCTGAAGCACCCCACTCCAGGTCAGCCAAGACACATGGTCATCCATTCCTCCTCTCCCTCATTCGTTCTCATTCAGACATGTGCAGGCCTCTCAGTGCTGGGACACAAAGTCAAGCCAGACAGGAACCCAGCCCTCAAGAAGCGCCCAGCCTCAGAGGAAAGGAGAAAAACAGGCAGGCATGAAAAGAGTCAAGGCAGACCTTCACCAGTGCCCAGGCATGTAGAATGTATAAGGCAACTGCTCTGGGCCTCACCTATTCTCTGTCTCCTCCACCAGGAGGCAAGACCCTGGAGGGCAGGGGGCAGGGAGCAGAGGGCCAAGGGGTATGGTATGAGTTTGGGAATTAGATTATACTTGGGTTGGAATCCTAGCTCCATCCCTTCCTACCTGTGTGGCCTAGGGTAAGTCACCTACCTTCTCTGATTCACTTGTAAAAGTTGGTTGATAAAACATATACTAGAGCCCTTGGGGCACTACATTAGATAATGCTTTACCCAGTTTCTTCAGCAAAGGAAGCTTTCCAGCAAAGCTGGCCATTACAATTGGCTATTATTCATAACCAGCTATTGGTAATGACCCCAGCTTGCCCGTGTAAGGCAGGAGCTTTGCAAAAGAGTGTGCTCATTTCCCAGTTAAGATGTTTTTCTTAATCAGCCTCTCCTCGGAAATTCTGTAAATTTGGAAAATAAAAAAAATAAAACTTCCCAGCCTTCCCTACTCAGCTGGCCAAGGGGTGTGGGCCACGTGTGAGAACAATATGGGGGGCAGTGGAGCGAGGACAAAGACACCCTGTTGTTGTGCAGCCCCGTGCTGGCACGCTAGCACACATCCCATGATCCTGCAGGCAAACCCATGGTCAGTGGGGCTGGGGTGGCCCGAGCAAAAGCTTCAGGCTCAGGCAACACTGAGCCCCATCCTGCCTCTCTCCAGGAGCTCCGCCTAGGTAGTCAAAGACAAAGAAGGCCCCAGAGGACACCTGGCACAGAGTGTGCACTTTGTTGACAGTGGTTATCACTATGTCAGTAGTGGGCCAAGCATCAGATCTGGTCTCAGAACCCCTGGCTCCAAGACCAGCCTCTGCCACACATCTGGTGTGTGGCCTTGGGCCGGGCACTAAGCCTCTCTGATGCCCCGTCTCCCCATCTGTACAACGTGGATAAAAGTTATACTTATTCCTCCTGCCTGTCCGAGATCTGGGGTGAAATCCCCCCAGCTTTGCCACCTCTTAGTTTGTGATCTTCGTGACTTGAAGCCTTACTTTCCTCATCTGTGACATAGGAGGAATTATTGCACCCACCTTCCAGTGCTGCTGTGAGGATGAAATGAGTCAATGTGTGGAGAATGCTTGGCCCAGGGGCTGGCACATAGTAAGGGCCCAGTGATACGTGGAGAATGGATGCTCCATGGTAAAGAATGACTGACCCTGAGTCTCTTCATCATCACCATTGTCACAACCACCAGTTCCTTTCTGTGTCTGCTTATTTGATGCTGGACAATAAGCCAAGCACATGACTTAGGCTGCTTCATTTCGCCTTCCCAAGAAAGCAGACCTTGTGCACAGGATGGGAGCACCCTCGTGGGCAACACAGTGGATCTGCAGGCCAGGCTCTCTCTGCCCCACCCCAACAGGGTCCACTACAGTGGCTTCATAGCCAGGTAATGGCTCAAGTCGGCTACACCAAGGCTTTCCCTAGCTGGCAGGAAGGTGGGAGAAAGACAAGAAAGCAGGCTCCTCCCACAACAAGCTTGCACCTGCACACTCTTCACCTGTAAAATGGGGAGGAAACACACTGCCCTGAACCCCTGGCTCACCATGAGAATGTGAAGTGCTAAGGTCCAGGTAAAGGGGAGAAGTATTCTTGATCTTACCCCCCAAAAGGTCTGTCATTTTCTTCACTTCCTATTTTGTCGAGCATCCTCATAAAGTTCTACGGTTGAAGCAAGAGGAGACGTCTTTTCTTTAAAAAAAATCACAATATTGAACTTAAAAAGGTTCAGTTTCTGTTTTTTAAAAACAAACCAAATTGAGGATAAGAAGGAAAGTAGGTGACATTACGTGTGATCTAACGGCCATATGAGTACGTGTGCGCGTGTGTGTTTCTCAAAGTCCAGAACTAAATACGCAAAAGTCACAAAGAAATATCATCAAGAAGAAAATAAACAGTTAAACAACCTGAAAAATTATTAATCTTGTCAGTAATTTACCCATGTGTGTATACAGTTAAACACCTACTAAAACCTGGGTAAGTTATAAAACAATTAAACAGGGGCAGCGAGATGGCTCGGTTAGAGCGCGAGCTCTTAACAACAGGGTTGCCGGTTCGATTCCCACATGGGATGGTGGGAACTAAGATTGAAAACAGCAATTGGACTTGGAAATGAGCTGTGCCCTCCACAACTAAATTGAAGGACAACAACTTGGAGCTGATGGGCCCTGGAAAAACACACTGTTCCCCAATATTCCTCAATTAAAAAAAAAATTTTTTTTAAGTTTACAAAAAAACACAATGAAACAGTAATATCTAAAGATGATAAGACTGTGTTAAAATCTATACTTTCATCCGTACACAGATAGTGCTATCACAAACTAAGTAGTTTCACACTTTGGAAAATCATGTTAATTAAAAACATTTTGATCAATTAATGCTTCTCTTAGAAATTGTTCTGTCAAAAGAAAACAACTATATCCATGTATTTCAAAATGTTATTTCATGCAAGAAGTACAACTGAAAAAAATTACAAATATAAACATGAAAGTGTGTAACGACATAGGAAAATGTCACTTTACACATTAAGTGAACAGAAGAAGCAGACAAAGTATGTGTACCTGAGTATAGCCACCAAAATTATGCCGGCATACAGATAGATACTGGCATGCAGGAAAATCAAAGTTATGCTAATGGAAGAAACAATGAGGGAGGCTCTTGTCCTTTCCAGTCCCCTTAAGGCTGTATCGCTGTTTTTTCCCCATTTCCATCTTTCTCTAAACTCCGAGAACACAGCCCCTCACCTCCTGGGAAGGGCAGGAGTTACAACCTGCCTCCACCACCACCCTGACTCTCGCCATTTGATTTGGTTCCTAAATTTGTGTTGCTGTTTCTTAAAACTGAAGCCCTCAAAACAACCTGGCCGGTGTGTGTGTGAGATCAGAAGGCAAACAAGCTCTAGCAAACACTTTATTAGAGCAAACACACTCAATGTGTGCTGGGGCCGAGGAATTTCACATCCAGGCACGAAATGTCATTCCCCACCAAAGGCCCTCTGAGGGGCCCCAGTGAGCTCAGAACTGCCTCCCTTCCCCGAGATCACTGGCCGTGGCACCAGGGCACGAGCCCATGCAGGGCAATGGTTACTCTACTGATGTCACAAAGACTGTGGCCACCTCTCAGCTTGTTCTGGGTCACATGCCCCTTTGGGATTCTGATAAATGCTCAGACTTTGTAAACCATTTTGAGGGGTCCATAGATCTAGATGGTTGGAGTTCATTCATTCATTCATTCATTCACTCACTTATTTATGCACTAAAACAAGTATGTATTAAGGACATAATTATGTACCAGGCCAGGAGGATAAATACAACAGTGGGAAAACATGGCCCCTGTCCTGAAGGAGATCGGTCTCTGGGGATAGACAGAAAAGAAGAAAAACAATTTCCAGTGAGTTGTGGTTGGGCTGGCCCAGGTATAAAGTGCCAACATCAAAAGCTAATATTTATTGAGCACTTACTAGATGCCAGGCATGTTTCTAGGCCCTCTCCATGGAGTATATAACTCATTAGGGGTTACTGTGGATTCTATTTCATTCACTTAATCTCCCAATATCCCTAGAGGGAGGTACTAATATTATTTTATTACAGATGAGGAAACTGAGGCACAGGAAAAATGCAAGAACTTTTTCAAGGCTGGTCAGCAAAGAAGTTTGAGACCTGGGGCCCCACCAGCACTCAGGCTGGTAAGCGAGCAGCCCCTGTCACAGTGGCTTGCCCTGGGGCAAAGGGGCTTATTCGCAAATGGGAGGAAGCCCGCAGGTCTCCCCGGGCTCCCCGTGTGCACAAGAACCTTGGTGTTCTGGATTATGTCTGTGTTCCCCGAGCTGGGTTCATAGCAGGAGTCTCCCCAGGAGAAGCAGACCTCTGCTAGGGCTGCATGTGGGCTGAGCCTTCTATGCCCGGAGCCAGACGGGGAGCTGCTCACTTAGGGCCACAGTGAGCGCACCTGTAGACACCTGGTTCCTCTCCCTGGGTTACCTGGCCTCCCTCCAAACGCCCATTCCCTTCCACAGCAAATGGCAGCAGGGAGTCTCCAGAGTTAGACTCACCCAGTGCACACACAGTGGATGATGTTACACAAATACCAAGTCCCATGAAGAGACAGAATGCCTTTTAGGCTGAAACCAGGAAGAAAGAAAGGCAGTATGTAGGTCGCAGTTAAAGCACAGGCCTGGGTTGGGTATCTTGCTGTGTGACTTTGGCACTTCTTGGAACCTCAGTTTCTTCATCTGTAATATGGGGATAATAACTGTACCTGCTTTACAGGAATATTATGAAGATGAAATGATTTAATACATGTGTGTAAAACAGTGGATGGCACATAGTGAGTACCAATAAATGTCAGACACTGTTGATTATAGAGTGAGTGATCTTATTAACGTATCCACATATCCAGATAAATGCAAATCATATGGATCCATTTCTCTACCTACAATAGCTACATATGCATTGAAAATTCTGGAAGGAAAGACACTAACATATTAACAGTGGTAATCTCTGCATAGTAAGATTGTAAGTGATTTTTTTCATTAAACCACCCCCCACATTTTCACCAGAGAATGTTTTTCTTTTATAAACAGAATAAAAGCAATGGATGAATCTTTAAAAGTGAATTCACAGACGTGGGATAGGTGGTTCAGAAACAGGGTGGGATTGGGAAGGCAGGTCCGAATGCTGAGTGCCTAACACTGTTTAAGGAAGGGAGGACGTGGATTTGTGGATTTCAGTCTGTTTGGAAACGTCCACGTCATCCTTGAAATCAACGCTCGTGTCCCATCTGCTGAGGACGTTGCCACTTCTGCCCATGCTCACCCTACACTTGGTCCTTTTCCCTGTACATGTCCAGGCCTCCTCCGGGCCACGCCTCACAACTTCCGTTGCCGGTTATGGCCCACCTACTATGTGCCAGGCCCTGAGATAACCACTTTACTGGGTGATCTCTCAGCTGAGGTCCACAGAGAGCAAGTGACTTGCCCAGGACCACTCAGCCAGGAGACGGCATGCCTGAAATTCAAACCCAGATAGTCTCACTTCACATCTGGGGTGCATCTCACTAGACAGCTCCATGATACAGAGAAGCCAGAGGTTACTGGAATATGGTCAGAGGCCAAGGGAGGGGGTTTCTATTTTCTGATTAGAATCCTGCCTGTGCATAACTGTGTGTATGTGTTTGTGTGCACATGTGTGACTGTGCATGTTACAGAGAGAAAACATATTTATAAACTATTTTTCAGACTCTAAGAATAGATAACAACACATGGAGCTGGCTCGGGTTTTTCAAAGAATCAGAGAAATTGAATTGAAAGTCAAAACGCTAAGAGGATGAAAGCAGATGAGTAGAAAACAGAAAAGTCTGACTCTATGTTTGGATTGAAGAAGGCCCAGGCAGATTCTAGATCCTTGTTCCTGACCACAGAATCCAGGAAGTTCTAGGTCAGAAGGAACTATAGAGGTGATCTCGTTGAACCTTCTGCTCCATGCAGAAATCCCTCTCCCACTCCCCAGCCAGCCAGCTTGTTTGAATGTCTCCGGAAGGGAACTCAGTACTTGAAGAAGTAGCACATTCCCCCATCTCTGAGTGATGTCAGCAAGCTCTGCCTCTCAGAGTTGAAATGTCTTCCCCATAATGTCACCCTTTGGTCTTAGTTCCAACCTCTGGAGGAATGAAGACTAAATCTGCCCTTCTATCAAGAGAGCTTTTGCATCAGTTAGTATATATCCAGTGGGAAGTGATAAAAAATCTTGACTCAATAACAAGCAATTCAGAGATGGCTCTGTCTCCATCTCTCTGGCTCTACCCAGTTACACTGTGGCTTGACCTTGGAAGGGCAGAAAGATGGCTGCTGACGTTCCATGTGTCCTACTTAGCCATTAAGTGTCCAGAGGAAAAAGATACTATGTCTTCCTGTGGGTCTTTCTTCCCAGAATAACCCCATCCAACCTCTCATCACTTCTCACTGGACACAGCTAGATCACATGATCACTCTGAAGTCTGAACCAATCATGAGCAGGAAAAATAGGATTGCTTTCATTGGCTTGGATGGATCTGGGTATACACCTGAGCTGGGGACAGGGTCACTTTCCATGAGGATGAGCAAAATCAGGGCTCTTTCAGCAACGCCTAAGGGGGAAATTGATGTTCAGTCCACAATAGCGGCTTTGCGTTCAATACTTAGTTTGCAGAGTGGTGAGGCATTTGGCAGCACTGAATTTTACTCTGAGGAATTATTTCTTCTTGAGACCCTCAATCCAGGATCCCATCCTCTGCAAGGCATGGCTGATCAACTTCTCTGGTGATGCTACGAACTGCCCCATATCCTTCTAGAACCTTCCTTTGTATAGCTTCACTAGCCAGACCCAGTCTCTGTTGTTTGCAGCCAAAGAATTCTAAGCAGTCCACCAGTTTCAAGGGCACTGAGAGCTCCATGGCCCACCCTCCTGGGCTGGCAGACACCTAGGAGAGTGCACAGACCCTGGAGTCTGGAACCTGGGATGTAGAGAACCTGAACTGGAATCTGACAGACTGGATTCTCAGCACTCCTCTGGCTAGCGGGTGTGACCCTGGGCAAGTCATTCAACCTCTCTGATCAGACAAGCCCTGACATCACCTTGATCCCAGCAAGGACTGGCAAAAAACAAACTAACAAACAAACAAAACATGAATGTACCCACCCAACTTAAGAAATCTCCCTGCAGTCAGGAGTCCTAAAAATCAGTCACAAATCACCATTTACTTGCTCTCGATGAATGATCAAATTTCCAAGCACATTACCTCTCTACACTTCCGTTTTCTCATTTGTAAAATGAGGAACTAATAGCTTCACATAGGGTCTTTTGGATGATTATGTAGAATGGTATCTGTGAAAGTACTTTCTAGTCTGTTAAATGCCACCGAATGTAAAGGATCAATACTCCTAATATCTGCTAGAAATATGTGTCTATTTCTTCAACAGGTAATAAACAAATAAGTGATATTAAATTGTAAGTGTGTGCCGTCCTCCCCACAGTTTCTATGATATTAATGGAAATAAAAGATAAAACGCATGCATGACACAACTGGAGAAGCCAGAGGACAAGTGATGTGTGTGGGACAGAGAACTATAATTCTCACCACATGTATAAAAAGAAAAAGATAAGGGGAAACAAGTGGCCGTAATCTAAAAGGTGAAGGTGGAAGAACAAAAGAACAGACGCCTAGAGGAAACTTTGCAAATCTGGAACGAGAGGAAAGAGGTGTTGGAGGAGGCTGCAGAGAATATGAGAAAATGAGAGTGGTGGGGAGACAGGCAATGACAAGCCAAAAAAAAAAAGGATTTTTTTAAAAGTTTGGCTGGCTGTGATACGTGTCTCCCTTTGCATTTTCCTGAGAGACAGCAGGGAAGTTTTAACCTGCTTTCAATTATCTGGGGATGTTGCACTGCTGTGTCCCTGAACACAAGCCTGTGCTAAGACTGGCTTGTGAGGTGGCCTGGATTTTATGGCTTCCATGTACATATCAATTCAGAACTCAGTGCCAGCACTCAGGCTGCCGATACACGTGGCCCCCTGCCCTCCAGAGCTGGTGGTGTAGCATAAGCAGCACGGCCTGTCTGCTGCCTCACTCTCCCACCCTGCTGGTCACCAGACCCCCCAGTCCAGAATCGCGCCTCTTCAGCCACTCCTCAGATCAGGCCCTCATGATGTCTCCCTGGATCATTCTGTTCATTGGTCTCCCTGCCTCCAGTCCCAACCTCTCCCCCAGTCCACTTTCTACACTGCTGCCAAAATGTCTTCTTCTAAAATGCAAATCTGATCATGGCTTGCCTTTATTTTAAATCTTTAAATCTTGCCTTCCTCCTCACCCCTTACTAGAAGAAGTCCTAATGCCTACGCTCCTGGCTGAGGCCTTCAGGATCTGGGTCTGGCCTACGCCTTGCCGTCCTCTGCACCTCAGATGGCCGCATTTTCACATTGCCTGGAAAACCCACCACAGTCCTCTTTTTCACCTCAAACACTCCTCTTGCTCTTTCAGACTCAGTTGGGCATCACTCCTCCAGAAGCCTTCCCTCCCTAGGAAGGGTTCGCCTACCCCCACCTTGGACAAAGCAAGCCCTCTCCTTCATAGGTCATTTGTCTCTTTATACTCAGCAGTGATTTGTGTACAGCGTCCCCTTCCACTGCCACCATCTTACGGACAGCAATGCATCATGGTCACCTCTAGCACAGCTCCAGGCATGGGGTAGATACACACATAGGAGTTTTGTTGCTGGTGTGACAGAGATGACAGGGCACAGAAAGCTACATGCTGTGTTGAGAGGGGGTGGCATTACCAACTTAGTAACTCAACATGAACGTGTGCAGGGTGCAAACTCGCGGCTTTTAAATGGATCTATTTTTTCTACCTCATGGTACATGTGGGCCAGGAGAAGTCAGTGACCTTTTAGCTAATATTTTAAAATAAAATATTTTCAAATGACACCAAGGAAACATGATCATTTCCCAACAATAACAACAAAATAACAATAAACATAAAAAAGAAAATTAAAATCTCCTGGGAACACACCACCCAGAGATAACCACTGCTGACATTCTGACAGTGGTCTCTGAAGAACTTTCTTATGCATATATTACATCTGTCTGTATAGGGTGATAGAATTTGGTCTCTACAAGCCCACAAGGCCTCAGCTTCCCAGAATCTGGGTGGAACTGTCCCCAGCAGAGTGGAACTGGGGGACTCTTCATCTGGGACTTTGGCCCTGGGCAAAGACACAGCTGGCCCTAGTCCTAGTTTGGGGCCATCTCCAGGCAGACATAAAAGGGTCCTTTTTCTTTCCCTCATGTACAAGTGTGCTCTGGACTGGGAGTTTTTCTGGGTTATGAGATTCAACTCAACTGGAAAAGATCATCTGAGGTTTCCCAAGAAAGCGAGATTTGAAGACAGCATAGACTGAAGCTTTATTTTTGTCCAAAATAATCATGAATTATGAAAGCCATTGGCTGGAAGCTAGGGGAACAGCAGGCTTTTGTGGAGGAAGAAAAGGCGTGGGTATGATATAGATGCTGAAAAGACTCTGAAAGAACCATTGAGTTGTGAGACAGACTCTGCAATGAGCCTCTCTCACTTGTCAGTATCCTCCAGTGGGGCATTTGTGATAGGTAACCTGTGACTGGAGGATACAAGCGAGTTAATGTGAAGATGTGCCCAGTGCCAGGACCCGCCAGCGGTCCTCCGTTGTGGCTGCCAAGGAATTGATGAATTCCTTTATAATCCACTTTGGGGAAAGCCCATCAGTTAACACTACCCTGTGGAAGCTATAACTACACATGGACTTATACTTTGACCCTGCAACCCCACATCCAGGAATCCACCTACAAATATGAAATAATGCAAAAGTGGGATTGTTTATCATTGGAAAACACTGGAAATAACACAAATAATCACTCATAGGCTAGGTGAATATAAACTATGGTACATCTATTCAAGGAAATTCTATGCCGCCATAGAAATGAATGAAGAAATTCCCTATGAATTGACATGGAGCAATTTCCAGGATATATATTATTAAGTAAAACAAGCGAAATACAAGAGACTATAAAATGGGTTATACATTTTGTGTAAGAAAGGGGTGATATACATATTATTATGTATGCTTAGCTTTGCAAAAACTATAGGAGCAATAAACTAGAATCTAATAAAAGTGGGGGGACGTGATTAAAGGGATGGGGATAGCAGAGAGACATCGATGAATTTATCCTTTTACATAGCTTAGATTTGGAGTTTCACATATTCAAAAATAAAATGAAATCCAAAGGATTTTCTAAAAAGCAAACTCTAAATGTGACATGTACAGAAACACATAAACCTTATTGATAGCACGTGAGTGGTAGGTACCCAGAGCAAATCATTAATTCAAGTAATTTTGGACATAGTATTCTGACTGTATATCTTTATCATGCTATCTTCTAATGATGAAAAGAACGACAAGGACATCTTGAACTTAATGTAGTAGGTTTGCCGTTGATAGAGGTATATTGGTGGTATAATTCTGAAACTATATTTTTACGTATTGAAGGATAGAACAAATGAGTACATATTTGTTGTTGTTGAGAACCAGGATTTTGACTGTGGAGAGGAGAGATGCAAATATAGAATGGAGGAAGGTGAAGAAAAACTTACGCTATTCGACTGGAATTAGACATCTCAGTGTATACTCATGGTTTTAAAAATATATAGTTTCTAGTTTCTTTCACTAAAAAGACCTAGAAGCAATGACACTCCTGTAGCCCAGATCTTGGTTCCACTGAAAGGAACCTGGGTTCCATGGAGATCAAGCTAATTCTAGGACCGAGACAGGAAAGGTATGTTAAGCCTGAAACAATTTCTTGTGACAGAAAGTAAATACATGATCAAAGACCAAAGAGGTATGTGAAAACGACACAGAAACCAGTATGAAGGAGGTTCCACTGGCCAAATTTGGGACAATTTGAGCCAAAAAAAAAAAAGAAGAAGAACAAAGATGGTAATTTATTACAATACATCAAATTTTAAAAATAGTTCTAGGACTCCATAATAATATTTTTAAAAAATAAAAGATGTTTACAGAAAAAGAAAGGAAGACTTTAAATTTATTTACTGTTGTATACTGTACTATTCTTGTAGTTCATCTGTAGGGTTGAGAATTTTCAAGATTAAAAGTTGAAGGGATCTCTACAAAAAAATATTGATGTCAGGTGATGGATGGGTTAACTAACCTAAGTGTAATCATTTTGCAACAAATTACAGGTATCAAATCATCACAAACTTACACCATGTTATATGTTGATTATATCTCAATAAAGCTAGGTGTGAAATAAAATAAAATTTATAATTTTTAAAAGTTGAAGGGGAAAAGAACCATGAGCATAGGGAAGAACATACCAGTAAGATACTGAGAAAGGAAGGAGTCAGGAGAGCTCCAGTAGTCAGCTGTTCCCCAAGGGGTGACAGCGCCCCCTAGGGAGGGTTTACGAGGTACTGTCGCCCAATTCTCCACAGTCAGGTTAACCAGTTGTTTCAGAAACCAACTCGTCCAGCTTTACCTGGGATTGTCTTTGTTTAAAAACTGAAAGGCTTGCATCCCAACAACTCCCTCTTTCCTGGGGAAACCAGGATGGTTGGTCACTCTCCCTGAGAGCCAAGTGGCTGCTGGCATGGAGAAGAGCCAATACATGCTCCTGGGTAGACTTCACTCCCTTCCAGAAAGTTCCACCAGAGGCCTCTGCCCAGATCACAGCCTCTGAGAAAGAAGTACTTCCTGCCTGTCTGTCTGCATCTTCAGACCAGGCTGCCCCCAGCCCTCAGCCCCTCACCACGGCTGCCCAATCCCCTCTCACAAGACAGTCCAAAGCTCCCCCAGTGGTTCCGAGTTCTTAGAAACCGCAAAACACATTAACCCAGATTGTCATTTCCTCCCCATGATTCAATCAGCTTGGCCTGGCTCAGGGGAATTCCCTTGTTTTAATCACGTTTCTCTTCAAAATCACTCTTGCTAGGAGCAAGGGATGCCATTCACGAATCTTTGGTTCTAATGATCTCTCACCTAGTCTGTCCTCGTCATTTACTAGACGAACAGTTTTGCTGATAGACTTCCTTTAAATGATATGCCAGAGACTTTAAAAGAAAAGGCTAACATTAGCACATTTGGGTCCCCAGGGAAATGTTGGGTTTGCATCCATAAGCCATCCCCAGAAAGATCTATCAGGCTGACATTCAACCCTGTCCTGGTGGGACAGTGCCTGGAGAGCTGCAGTGCCCCAGGGGGCTGAAGGAGGGGACACTTGCTGGGTGTGTCCCCAGCTGCGGCCCTGAGATGAGACAGGGTGGGGAGTGGAGGGCTGAAGCCTTCAGACTTGGGGGCAGGGCTCCCACTGATTCAATCGAATCCTGATGAGTCTGTTCCACTGAGTCTCCTTCTCTCCTCATCAACCGGGAGGGAAAACCAGCCCGGGAGACACAGGCCCTGAAAGAGGCAGCAAAGAGGTAAGGACAGGGGCCTAGGGCTGGGTGGGCTACACAGGCAGGAAGGGGCAAGAGGGCTGGGTGGGAGAAGGCCAGTGCAAGGACTCCTGTCCCTTGGTCCAGGCCCCCATCTGTACTCCTGCCCCACCAGTGATGGGGTTGGGGGAGAGACTGGCAGCCCTGCTCTGGCAGAGTTGTGTCCCCAAGGCAGCAGACAGGAGCGGGCACTGCTCCTCCTGTCACCCTTCACTTCCTAGCGCTCTGTCTCAGCCCAGGTTCAAGTCTGTGAATGAAGGAGCTCTTGGCCTAGCTTGGGGCTATCCTGCCCTGGGGCTCTTTTTTCCCTAACTGCGCCACTTTCAAAAGGGAGCGGCTACCTCCTCTAATCCCTTGTACCCCTAACATCTCACTCACATGCAGGGCTATACAAGCAACATGTGAAAACAGTGTGGCAGTTCCTCAAAAAGTTAAACAGAATTATCAAGTGACCCAGCAATCCCACTCCTAGGTATACAGCTGAGAAAACGGAAAAGCTATCTTCACACAATAACTAGCCCAAGTGTTCACAGCAGCAGTGTGCACAACGCCCAAAAGGCGGAAACCCAGAAGTCCATCAACTGATGAAAGGATAAAGAGGACGGAGTTTATCCATACAGTGGAAAGCTACTCAGCCATGAGAAGGAATGAAGTTCTGATCCATGCTACAGCATGGGTGAACCTGGCAAACATTATGTTAAATGAAAGAAGCCAGACACCGAAGGACAAATGTGCGATTCCATCTATATGAAATGTCCAAAGCAGGCAAATCCATAGAGACAGAAATCAGGCCAGTGGTTGCCAGGAGCTGGGGGACAAGGGAACAAGAGTGACAGCTAACGTGAATGGGTTTCTCTTCGGGGTGATGGAAATGTTCTGAAATTAGATAGCGGTGATGGCTGCACAACACACTGAATATACTAAAACCCCACTGAACTGTACACTTTAGATTGGTGACTTTTCTGTTATGTCAATTACGTCTCAATGTATTTTCAAGGCAGCAGCCCACTGGGCTCCCCCTGACTTTGCCCTCAAGACAGCCCCACGGTCCTGGTAAGTGTGTTCCTCAAAACCGTCTGGTTCCTCCAGATACACTGCCGTCTGCAGACACTGCCGTCACACTGGAGACACTGCCGTCTGCACTGCCCTGGCCCGTGGGGTGCTACCAATTCTTCCTTGCCCCAAATACTCCTGCTTTTTGGGGAGCAGACTTTCAGGACAGAGTTGGGATGAATGAGGGGGTGCCATCCAGCACAGCACACGGAAACATAAATCAAACCATTCAACACCTCTGTTTATGGAAGTCTCTTGGTCCCCTTTCTCCAGCCACCAGCCCTCCTGCAGGGCAAACCCTCCATGCTGGACCATTGAGCCTCCCCTTCATAATCAAAGAAGCTTACATGTGGTCCTAAGTGTGGTCACTTCCTACAGAAGGCCTTTCCTTCCCTTCCTGCTCTGCTGTCATCGTCAGTCCCTGGCTCAGCTAAGGAAATGAAGGCTTAGAGGAAGGCAAGTCACCCAGCTACCAAGAAAGGGACTGGGGTCTCTGACATAGACCCTTGTGGTCTCCCATTTCAGGGGCTGGGGATTGGGGTGAAGGGTCCCCATTGGGAGGGCTAGGGCTTAGGGAAGCCAAAGCACCACAGCATTCCCTGTCTGCCTGTTACTTTTACTCAGAATGACGCTGTCAGTAAATTTGTCCAGCCTCTCCCTCCCACCCCCTCCCACCAAATTCCCAATTTGCTTGGCTCAGAGCAGCTGTGCAATCAATGCCCCCATCTAAGCCTTGACTGAGAAGCTCTTCAGGGCTCTGAAACATGCTAATTAGGTTTAGGCAATCGAGCTCAATAAATTAGAGCCAAACAGCTATTGATTCAGTTATCAACACTCCTGGAGACGCACAAAGCAGTCCTCCAAAGACTCAGGGAGAGAAAACACCTCAGAAGCCCACTGACTTTCCAAGGTTGGGTTTTTTCCATAGTAAAAATATATATATATATATATATATATATATATATATTTTTTTTTTTTTTTTAAAGAAAATGTTGGCTCGGGGAAGACATCTTAACAGGCAGAGCTCAGCTCCTTGAGTTTAAAATTCGTTCCATCTCAGGGACGCTCCCGACAGTGCCAGCTCTCCGAGAGAACGCTACAGGAGGCGGGTGGCCACAGAGTGCCGAGTCCTCCAGGCCATTCCCCGGCCTCAGAGGAGCTGAGCGCATTCCTCCTGCCTGTCTCTTTCAGACAGAGGTGAACAAGCAGAGAGGTGCGACTGCTCGTGTTACATGTGGCCTCGGCGCCAGCCACTCCATGTGCTGTCTCAGGCATCTCAGAAGAGCCCGGTGAAAGGGCTGTGCTCCCTGTTTGGGGGATGAGGAAACTGAGGCTCAGAGAGGTCTGTGACTTGCCACTGGTCACACAGCTGCCAAAAACTGAGCAGGGATCCCTGGCTCTCACATGATTATTGAGAGTTTGGCTTATGTGGACCCCTGTGAGCCCTCCTGGAGAAGCTCAACGCAAGACTTCTCAGATGACAGGCCTTCTACAGAACTGTCACCAAAGGCAGAAGGTACAGCCATGGAGAGGGCCCCGTCCAAAGGCCACTGTGGTGTGTCTGTGACAGCAAGGCCCCAGCTGGACAGGACCCAGCTGGACCAATCTCGTGCCCTCCTTGGGTTTGTCAATTTGTGAAGGGGGTGGATGGGTTCAGAGAGAGTGTGACGGCCCAAAGCCACAAGGCACAAGGGTGGCTGGGGGTGGGCTGGGCTGTAGGACGCAGACGCCATAAGGCAAGACGGGGGGCACGGTGAGAGGGTGACTGAGGCCAGGTAGGAGGAAGCAGGTGGCAGAGAGGGTCCCAGTGTCCTAGAGGCCCACCTGGCTGCCTGGATGTCACCAGGATCTCTCCTCCCTGCTCTCTAGGCGTCCCCTGCACCCCCACCAGCCTTCTGTTCTTGAGAACAAGGAACGCTTCTCACGGGCTCCACCCCCCTCACCAACCTTTTCTGAATTTGCTTAAAACATAAAAGCCTCATCCGCCTGAAAGCCTTTTCTAAGGACACTCAGGAATCTCTCTGGGGCGAGATTTTTATTTTTAAAAGGGCAGAGCCTCCTCTTTGCCTCAGACTCTCTGTGCTTGGAGAGGGAGCAGCAGAAAGCAGGCTGGGGCCTTCTCAAGTGTGTTCAAGGGGCCTCAGTTTGCAAACGCTCCCACGTCCCACTCCCCGGGCTGTAGCTCCTGGAAAGAGAGGTGCCAGGTGTATGTAAATGCAGAGGCTTCCCCAGGCTCAGGGCAGCCTGGAGATGCCCTATTTCTACAGTTCAAAGGTCAGTTATTTTGCCTCCCCACACACAAAGGACCCAAATGGGCCACCCCACTGACATACTATCAACAGAGGCACATTCATAGAGAAATAACTGGGAAGACCTGCTCTCAGCTTCCATGGTGAAGAGGCTGAGCAGGGGGAGGCGTGGATGGAAGCCCTGAGGGCCACGTGGGACAGAGGCCAAAACAAGAAGCCTTAGGCGTGGGCCCTGCAGTGAGGTCAGTGTCAGGCCTGGTGGGTGCAAACCTCCTCCTGCAGCTGAAATGGGAACTGATGGAGGAAATGGATTTTAAGCTGCGCAAGAACCCAGGGCCAAGCCTCATCTGAATCATTTCCAGGGCCTGGACAGCCGGCCCTGGAGGATGTTTCCGGGATGAGTAAATCCAAAAGGATTGCAATTGCGAAATCCCATCGTGGGGAATCCCAGCCTGCCAGCATGTTTAACAGGAGCTCTCGGGAAGGGAGGGGGGGAGGCCACCGGCAGTTTCTCTCCCAGTCAAGGGAGCTGCCACACGGGTCTGGGCTCCAGGGCTGCCTCGGGGAGGGTGATGATGGTGAAGGGATGCTGCCCTTGAAGATTCGTGAGGACCAGAAACAGAGTCGGGAGGCCCAGGAGGGGGTGATCATCCCCTCAAGTCCGCACTGATGCCAACTCTAGTCCAGGCAGCTGCTCCAGGGGCCACGCCCTCCCAGTCAAGGACGCACCTAACCATTCCACCATGTTTCCCGTCTTTCACATTTTCCAGGCTTGCTACACTTGAGGAACTTGGTGATGGATTCTGTGGGAGAGGGCAGAGCCAGGATGGGTACATGGGGAGCACAGGACAGAAGCAGGAGAGGGTGCTGAGGACAATGGTGGCTCCACTTTGGGACAAGCTGATGCAGGGTGTCTCTGTGATGTCCAGACAAGGCTGGCCCACGTGGTTCTGGGGGCCATCAGTGCATGGGGAGAGAGGAGGGACTAGGAAACCAGTTAGTGGAGGAGGAGATCCTGGAGCCCCCGTACAGGAGGAAAGAGGAGGGCCCAGGACAGCCCCAGGTGACAGAATCAGAGGCCCTCAGAGTCTACCCTCCTTGCTCCAGGGGCACAGTAAGGGGGCCATGGGACCAGCAGCGCCGGCTCTGCTGGCAGAAAATGCAGACCAGCATTTACTGAGAACCACCTGCACACCAGGCGCAGACTCGGTGCCCTGTGCACACGCAGGAGTGTTCAGGGGATGCTCGTTGTGGCTCTTTCTGCGATCCAGGGAGGTGAAACGACAACCAGAAGGCAGGAGAGCAGACAGAGCCTGCTAAGGACTGAATGTTTGTATCCCCCCAAAATCTATCTATTGAAACCCTAATCCTCAATGAGATGGTGTTAGAAGGTGGGGCCTGAGGGGATGAGGTCATGAGGGTGGAGCCCTCGCATGGGGTCGGTGCCCTTATAGAAACAGACAGGAGACAGCCGGCTGCCTTTCTGTGCTCCGCCCAGTAAGGACATAACAAGAAGGAGGCCGTCTGCAAGCCAGGAAGAGGGATCTCACCAGAACCCGGCCATGCAGCCACCCTCATCTCAGACTCCCCAGCCTCCAGAGCTGTGAGAAATAAATGTCTGTGGTTTAAGGCCCCAGGCTGTGGTATCCTTGTGATAGCAGCCCGCGCTGACGGAGATGGAGCTAGCAGCTGGCTCCATTAGCAGAGTGGGTGGCCAAACCCCCAAACACGCACAGCCCCAGCTGCTTCTGCTAACTCCATGAGAAATGAGCCAACCTCCCCGTCCTCCTTTCCTCTACCTCTTTTCTTCTGCAGAGCAGCCAAAGGCCCCAGCAAGGCCATGCAGGCCCACGTGGGCCCAGGTACTTCCCCACCCCCACCTCCCCTCCTGGCCTGATCTGAGGCCCTGTGAAGGCGGAGGCTCATTCAGCGGAGCAGCTGTGACGGGACTAATGCAACCCCCCCCACACACACAACAGCAAGCAGTGCTGTCCTTCCCAGAAGCCCACGCTCTGGCTGGGACCACCAGATACCACCAGCCCAGGGGGTAGACAACGAGAGGGAGGCCTGCGAGTTGTGCCTCATCCGGGGCCATAGAACTGCTTTGCCTGCTCCCAGAGAAGGGAGCAAAAGGTAGTGTGGTCAGGGTGCTGTCCCACCTGCCTCAGTCACCTCGAAACCCCACCTTCACTCCCTCTCCAACTTACGGTAAGTAAGTAAACCGACCGGCCACTTACCCTCCTTGTGCCCTGGCCGTCCTGCCAAGCCCTCAGGGGTGCCTCAGCCAACAGTCACCAGTCACAGCGTGGAAAAGTGGTCCTCACTGACTGGCTCCAAGAAGGGAGTCAACTCAGCTAACAGTTATTAAGCTTTAACTGGGCCCAGGCCTGGGATAAGGGCAACGCTATAAAAGAGGCCACCCTTGGTGCTCTTTACCATGGTGAAGGAGCAGAGGACGAGGTGCCGACAGACCTCACTGCAAATTATGACTCTACCACCATGCAGCTGAGTGACCTTGGGCAGCTCACTTAACCTCTCTGATCCTGAGTGTCACTAGCTGTGACATAGTGGGGGGAGGGCAGGTAATATTTGCCACAGGGACTGCTGTGAAGTTCCCAGAAGATCCTGGACCAAGACCAAGGTCAGTGGTTCCCGAAATGTAGTCCCTGGACCAGCAGCATAAACACCACTTAGGAACTCAACTAGAAATGCAAATTCTCAGCCCGACCAGACTACTGAGCTGGAAACTATGGGTGAGGCTCAGCGATTGTGCTTTAAGAAGCTCTTACCACAGCCTGAGAACTCCCGGGACAAGAAACATGGAGGGTACTCTTCAGTCTCTCCAAAGGTGTGGCCCTGCCAGGATGCGCCTTTTGAAGCAGGTGTTCCTGGCCCGCCTGCGTCTCCTAGAAGGAACTACTGGAGAGCAGGTATTAAGGAGACCTTCTGCGTGCCCTCAGCACATGCCACCAGAAAAATCCGTAGCCACCATTCTCCTCCCCCAGGTCCTCACGCTCCCCCGTCCCCGTGCCCCTGGCCTGATTCCACCCAGCAGACAGCTCGGGCCCTGAGCCCCAACTCCCTGCACCGCAGGTCCCCGCAGGTCTCACTCTCCTGCCTCATGGCCTCCTGCTTGGGGACACTGCCTAAGGCACAGGTCCTGCTGCTTGCCCTGTCATTCCCCCCTCCCTCCCGCTGGGGTCCAGGGTCACTCCAGCCCCGTAGCCGGCTTCCTACCACTGACCCCTCGGGTCGCCCCAACTCAACACCCACCAACCACCGTGCCCAACTGCCTGGCTTCTCTGGGGGACCCCAGCATTCCCTGCTCCCTCCCGCCCATCCTGTTGCCTGACTGGCTCTGCTGATTCACCCTTCATTAGTGTCCTTCCAAAGGGCTGGCACAGGTTCCCCCAAAGGGCTGGGCCAGAAGCCATGAACAGCAATTGCTGCCATCCACAGCATACTCATTATGGCTGAGAACGCGCGGGTCCTCCACATCAGTAGCTCCACAACCCTCGAACCTGCAAAGGGGCCTTATGACCCCATTTTACAGCTGGGTGAACTGAGGCTTAGGAAGGGAAGTGACATGCCCAGGGTCACACTGGCAGCAAGAAGGAGGCCTGGGATTTGGACTCCTGCTTATCTGACTCTGGGAGGGAGTCTCTATGGCTGACATGACCAGAACATCTTCCAGAAACGGGAAATCTAACATTGACCGTGACGTTGCTTCCTGACTGTTCTGTATTAGTTCACCCTTTCCCCAAACCTTCAGGGCACGTCTGCTCCTCCCAATAGCCTCATGACACTGGTTTCAGAGTGTCTGATGAGAGATGACAGGAAAAGGATGCCCCTTCCCTCCCCACCACAGTGATTCCACGGATCCAGGACTGCTGTGCGAGCCCCATGTCCCCTCAGTGCTGGTGGTTTCATCTGATTGTTAAGGGTAGGGCTGACCTCGATGGCCACAGTACTTGGGGACAGCAGGGACTCTGTGGATGAAACTGGGGCCATATACTAAACCCGACAAGCCCAGGGGAGGCGAGCATGGCAGGCTCTACAAACTCAGAGACTGAAAGTACCCACATAGGGTGGTCTCAACACAAACGTTCCTGACTGAAAGCAGGTCATGGTGGGTAGTCACGTCCTAGGCCTGGAGCGTCCGTGACAAAGGTCAATCTTCACCTTAAGTGAGACTGTCTACTGTCTTGGTGCATCTAAGATAACATAGCTTTGAAATGTCAGAGTAATTTTCTTCTCCAGCCCCCTCGGGGCACCACCTCCCACCAGAGCAGGAAAGCACATGGTTACCGTTGCCCACATACCATCTCATGTACTGTAAACGTGAACCATCCTAAACCCACCAGTGTACAAGTGTCTGTTTTGCTTTTTATCCAGTCTCAGAGATTTCCCCGCTTTGCTTTCTCCCACCCCCTGAATCCACCACCAATGGATTTCATGAAACCCTCCTTATGTCTCCTCTTATTCTAATGTATAAAATAAGCTGCAAAACTGCCATTCTCTGGAGCATTTTCTCAGTCCGCTGAGATTTTGCTTCCTGGCAATTGGCATCATTTGGAATCAAATAAACTCATAAAAATTCTCTACGGGTTTGGACATTTCTTACGGCGACAGTTCAGATAGAGATTTCCATTCCTTTCCCACCCACCCCCTCCCGGGGGAACAGCCCAGCCTGACCCTGCAGCCCCACGGGCTTCTCTGTATGTGGCGTCTTGTGTCAGTAACTTATCGGGTTGGCTGAGCTCCCCCCACCGCATGGGGGCTCCTGGGGTACACGGCTATGCCTTCTACTGTGCTCCCCTCACAAGGCCCAGAACACAGCCAGGCCTGCGACACACCCAGGACTAAACTGGGGGCCGCTGAGTACCATACAGGAAGCGAATGTGGCCTTAGGATGGTGCAGGGTAGGGGCTTCGGGTGTACTTGCTGTGCTTTGGGTCCTCCAGGTAGGTGTCCCATTCCACTTGTCTCTGCCCTGCTAAGGTGAGGGCCCTCAGCCCACACAGCTGCCAACCTCAGACTCTGCCGTTGTTCCTGTTCCCAGGCATCTGCCTCTCAGCATCTCTGTCCCTTGAGAGAAACCACAAACTCCTGGGCTTCTGTAGAGACACCTAGTCTCATGTGTGCAAACCAGAGAGGGCCACTTCGGGTTCACCTCCTTGGACCCCCGCCTCAGTCTTCGGTGTCTCTTGGAGCTTCTGTGCCCACTCTTGCTCCCCCCACCACGCCCCCACTTGCACCACCAGGGCTTGACCACATCCTCCCACTGGTCTCATCACGTCCAAACCTCTCTGGGCAAGGCTGGGGATGCTTTCTCCTTCCCCTTCCTGCCTCCTGGGGACTGACCTTCCATCAAAAGCACCCTGAGTTCTTTCTTTTCATGGCTTACAGTAAAACTCGATGATCCAGGTTGGAGGTACTGACATTTCCTGGGTAGAGGGACGCTTTGGAATTTAGAAACCCTTTCTCTCTCTTAACAAAGCCCTGCTTTCAAGACTGTTTTTTTTGCCGAGGAGACAAAACAAAATAAAAAGTCTAATTCGATTGTCAAAGCTGAGCGATGAATGTATTGTTGTGGCAGAAACCGACCCGTCCCTGCGGCGCGTAAACCCACTGAGCCAATGGGAGTCGCAGAGCACCAGGATTTGAGGGCAAGTAAAAGCACATCAGCTTTATTGTTTAGAATTACCTCCATACACTGTGCTTAAAAACTCTACAAACTGGTACAACATGGACTTAATGACATCTTATTAGTTAAAATGATAGACAACATTGAGGAACATATGGGTTTTTTCCCAGGTAGCTTTAAATGCAAGTATAGCGATTCAGGGATGTAATGCATCATATCAATTGCTGAACGGCTGTAATAGGACCTGGACGGGGTTCAAGAAGAAGAGATATGGACAGCTTGGACTCGGTTCAAGTTTGCTTTTAATTTGATTTACTCCCACGGCATAAAAGAAGCGATGCAAAGGATAAATGGGAGCCAGGAGGGCCTCCGGGTGAACCGTCGCTCCTCCTGCTGGTCTGACACCCAAGTGGTGGGAGACGCCGCCAAGCTGCAGGAGCTGCAGACCCTCTCCTTTCATTCCAGTCTCCACACCACCTCCCAGTTGTAAAGCCTCGCTGGGGAGAACTGGCCACTTTCCCCACACCTGGGCCTGCACTGCAGTCTTTTCCATTTATGCCCTCTCGGGAACTTTCCCGGGGCAGCTCAGGAATGGCCTACCACACTGACAAAGGAGCCAAAATAATATCAATAATAATAAAAGAAATACTTTTAAATAATTTGTTTTAGACTAATGCTTCTAGCCTTTCTTTTCCAAACTCTGTATCTCGAAAACATCAGAAACTGTCCTCAGGTGGACAGAGCCGCAGTGTGGCCGCATGGCCCGTCCTCGCTAAGGGAAGAGGCTCCCTCCTCCTTCTGTCCACCTACTCCCTCTACCACAGACCAGTTCTGAGGAGCCTGCCACTCAGGCCTCCCAGTGCGCAGACCGGATGGGGGCATTTGCAGCAGGAAGGGGCATGCCCAGAAGTGTGCTGGTAACCACTTAACAACCAGCTGTCTCAAGGCTGATATTGTGCAGCGTTTGCAGATGCCCATGGTGTAAACACCCCGCCACCATGCCCGTAACCCCAGCCTGACTTCATCCATCCAGAGGGGAAGGATCCCTCTGCTCCTGCGTCACAAAGGCACTGAATGCTGATCTGGTCATTTTGCTCCTTTCAAGGCAGCAAACACCCTCCTTAAAATTCTCAAACCAGCCACCGTCATGCATGGTTCATGGATTCAAATCCACCCCAGAGCCTTCATCACAATCACCAAGTCATGGATGAACGTCTGGGGGCTTACAAACATCTGTAACAGTGACCTGTCAACACTAAACGTCCCGCACAGTTTAGATAAGGGAGCACGTCTGCGTGCCGAAAGCACACCTGAGAGTATGAGGGCAGGAGAGACCAACTCCCTCAGAGGAGCACAAGGTGAGGCCTCAGTGACTCCTGAGGGAGAGAGAGAATTTCTCTGACAGGGATGGGATGAGGATGGGGGTACCCCGGGGCTCTGGTCCCCTTCCTCATAGAGAAGCACATTCCTGCTCTTCTGAACTTGGGCGTGGCCATACGACTCACTCTGCCAATGAGATGTGAGGGGACGTGACACTCAGCCCCAAGATGCCACGTTGTTGCTTCCCTCGCCAGGAGACCGGAAAGGTTCCAGGTAGACACTGCTTTGTCAGCCTCAGTGCCCAGATGAAATGACCTGGAGCAGACGTGCACCCAGCCCACTATGCAATCTGGGGATCGTCTGTTTCTAAAGCTTTACTTAAGTCTATTCCGACTGACACATGGGCATGTGGGAGAGGGTGAGCAAAGTTCCCGAAGTCGGACAGCGCAGGGGACGTGTGGGGAACTGCACAGAGCCCGCGTGGGTGGGGACTAGGGTGGTGTGTGCATGGCCAGGGGAGAGGAGGCGGAAGGAAGCAAAGGCATGGCTGGGAAGGTGGGCTTTGAGCACGGCCCTGTCAAGAGCCCCCACCCCCTCCACACACACCCACTTAGGTGACTGCAGCAGCCCGTTCCCCGAGGACATGGATGGTGCTAGCCTGCCCTCAAGGAGCTTAGAGTCTACGGAGAGAAGACAAACCACAAATTAGAGAGGGGCAGTGCCCAGAGCAAGCTGCTTCAGCACCAACTTGTTCTCATCCAAAAGGTAGGGCTCCAGTACGGGGCAGCCGGGAGGAGCAGGAATTCCTTGCATATCTGCAGACCCTGTCATGTACTCTAGCCTCCCCGCATGCATAGCTTGTCTGAGAACTCATGGCTTCACAGCTCCCCCCAACTCCACCCCCACCCCCGGGAGAAGGGTCTTCACTCCAGGGCCCCGTTCTCAACCTTCCCTGTTTTATGAACCCTTTGGTCATCTGAGGAAACCAATGGATCCCCCCACAGAATGACGTTTTTAAACGCACAAAACAAATCACATAGGACTACAAAGGAACCTAATTATTTGTCAGTATGATTATCAAAATTCTTTTAAGAATTGGGATATAGTAATATACATGCTTCTTCATTAACACAGGTCTAGCAGAAATTCATAACAGTTGTTATCTTAAAGCAGATATTTCAAAATGTCTACCAACGACAGCAATGTGATGTAAAAATACCTCTGATTTCTAGGAGTGACACGTCACAGGCATTGCTAGCACTGTTTGGTTTCTTGCCTACATTCATAATGAAAGGAAATGCTAAATTTCAACTACAGGTTAGCGAAAATAAGGACATCCATTTTTCCTCATCCAAGTTCACTGACTCCCGGACTCCCAGCCCCATTAAGAATCCCGCTCTGGGCTGCCCTGTGGCTCCCTGACTAACTCCCCAATCAGGACCTCAGTGTCCCCACCAATTATTACTCTGGGGAATGCCGCTCAGTCAGCCCTGAGTGATTTCACACGCACGTGCTCAGATGCCCTCCTGACTCCCTGTAGTTTACCCTCCTGGGGAGGGTATGAAATGTCTCAATAAAGGCTGACAGGGCAGCAGCAAGAGCCACGTGGCTGTGGGTCCAAGGTGAGGCGAAGGGGACCGCTCCTGCAGCCTGTGTCTGGTTCGCAGGCAGTCCCTTCCTCTGCCTGTCCATGGCGATTGCTTAATTGTTGCTAAAAGGATCAAATTCAAAGCACTCAGCCTGTCTCCTGTCTTTCTCTCTTGCCTCATCCGGTTTTTAATCAATCTCCCAGCTGTCAGCCACACGGAGAGCCCCAGGACCTCACCCTCCAGGGACCCCTCAGCTGTCTGCGCCAGACCTGCGCGTGGCTCCTTGGGTCCGGTCATCACAGCCAACTCAACACAGAAAGGATTTGTTAAGACAAGCCTCAAAATATGCAAACCATAAAAGAACTGGACATTCCACTAACGTGAAAATTAAGAACATAATGCTCATCAACAGATACTGTAAAGGTGGAAAAGTAAAGCATCAGAATTGAAGATGAGGTCGTCACAACAACAGCTGACAAAGGACTGGCATCCAGGATGAATAAAAACGCCGACAAATCAATTTTAAAGAGACAATGCATTTTGTAAAAAAAAAAAATGGGGAAAAACAGGGACCGGGCACTTCACAGACGAGGCCACACAAAGGGTGAAGAGACATTTGCAGAGGTGCTCAAGTTCAGTCGTGACAAGGAAAATGCAAAGCGAGACCATAATAAGATGCCATGTTGTACCCACGAGACTGGCAAACATTTAAAAATGTGACAGTTGCAAGTGTTGGTGAAGATGTGAGAGAGCATTTTAAAAGCATTTCTGCATAGCTGGTAAGAGAGTAAATGGTTCAACCACTTTGAGCAATTTGGCAACCTGTAAAAAGTTGGAGATACGGGAACTTTGACACACGAGTTCCACTCTTTGTACATCCTAGTACCTGGGCACCGGGCATCACTCCTGAGAAGGCGAATAGCAGCACTGTTCACAGCAGCCCAAATCCAGAAAGAATCATGATGTGTGTATAATCACCCAGTGGAATAGTTTATAGTGACGCAAAGGAACAAATGCCAGATACACGCGAAAGCATGGATGACCCTTGGTACTGTAGTGCTGAGCAAAAGCAAACCCAAGCAAAACTAAACACATCGTTCAGGTGTGGCTCGTACACGTGCTGTCAACTATTTCTAAAAAGCCCAAGGGACTAAATATAACACAACATCTGGGATGGTGGCCGCGGGGTGGCAGGGTCCATTGAGGCTTGCACAAGGTATCAATATTGTTCCACTTCTTAAATGGGGTGGTGAGCTCACATTTTTATTTCAACAAAATCCCTGACTCCCAGGCATGGTGCCAGACCGCCTGTAAAGTACAGGAGGACACAGGGCCACCCCCAAGGACTTGGTACTGAAAGCCTTAGAAGTAACTCCAGGGAAGCAGAGCACATGATGGGGTTGGGAGGAGGGAGACAGAACCTACTGAGGTCGGCGGCCCATGGATGCCAGGTCCCTCCCTCCAAATGCTCTCCCATGTAACCTGCCACCACAACACATGGAGTAGATCTCAGTCACGCCCAGTGCACAGATGAGCAAGCGTGGGCACTGGGGCAGTCCAGGCTGCTGGCAGGGCCTGGCATTGGGGCCAGAGCGATGGAGAAGCAGCTCTGCCCCACCGGGCCCTCGGCTCCAGAACTGCCATCCCTCACCCAGATCCCTGCCTGCCTCTGTGTCTCCCTCCGAGACTCTCCTTCAGCACAGGTGAGGGCAGCTGCCTGTTCTCACAGCCCAGCTCACTTCCCAGCCTGGGGAACGCACACTTGTGCTCTGCTGTCCACCCACATCCGGCTCTCTCTCCCTGTCTCTCTCCTCTCCTGCACTCTCTCCCTTTCCATCAGCTCCCCCTCCCCCCCCACACACACACATACGTCCACCTGCCCACTGAGCACTGTCACCTGTCCCTCCCTCCTTGGAAATGGTACCAACTGCCCCGGTTACCCCAGCCTAAGCCAGTGTTCACGTGACCAACTCCCCCCACCCACTGAGCCTGCTGCCCCCCTGGCCCTCCCCCCTCCCCGGCTTAGCCCAGAATCAGCCTTCCCCTCCCCTGCCCCGCCCCCTCCCACTGACCAGCTGGTCCACCCCATCTCCCTGCCCAGACCCCTGAAGAGCAATGACTAGTCCAAGGGCACATCCCTCACCTGCTGGAATCCATTTGCCCGGCCATGAGGCCTTCCCTGATCTCACTTCTCCACATGCCCCCTGAACCGGAGGCCCCAAACTACAGGTAGCTCCCTGAGATACCCATGCTCCTTTGTCCATCCTTCCTGGCTTTCAGTTTCACAACCCATCACTGCCAGCTCCTGCCTCCGGGAAGGCCCCAGCCACCCGCCCCTCCGTCTGTGCTCCCACCTGAGTTAACGATACCCCCCCATTCTGCGCCGTGTCACCTCGTCCCCACAGCCCCCATCACACACACAGCGTCAGAATCGACTGCCGACTGTGAGCTCTCTGAGGGCAGGCACCGCGTGCTGTGAACCTCTGAAGCCCTCGAGGTTCACCTCAAGGGTGGCATCAGGGAAGCCCCGCTTGGAGGACCCAGGTTATTCTGCAGGTGAACAGAGAAGATCCTGGAGCAGAGGCCTACAGCCGATCTCACCAAGCTCAGGCCAGGCGGGGCTTCAGAGAGAATGGCCAGGGCCGGGGGCACAGTGTGGGCAAGCTGGGGAAGGGCCAGAAGGACAGTTCTGGGCCTGGACCTGACGGCGCCTGAAGCTCAGGGCCCAGGGGCCTGACGAGGAGCTCCAGGGATCTGCGACCGCTGACACTGAGGCCAATGTGTGCACACACATTTCTGTGGAGACACAATTCAGTGCTTTGTCAGAATCTCAAAGGGGTCTGTAATCCAAGAACCCTCTAAATCACTGTTCTCTAAGAAAAATGTTCATCCTCATTCATAATGAAAGAAACGTACATCGAAATCAATGAGATATTTTTCACCTATCATAATGGTTTTCATCCCTGCCTGCCCATTACACTCTCCTGGGGCAATGTTTTAAGCTCCAATGCCCTGACCCCTTTCCCCACTCCCACTTCGCCCTACACACACACACACACACACACACACACACACAACTGTCTGATTTAATCCATGTGGGATACGGGATATTTATCAGGTACTGGCATTTGTAGAAAGCTCCCAGGTAATTCTGACCTTGGTCCAGACTGAGAACCAGTGAGCTGTCACATTGGCAAAGGGCACGCATGCTGGGACTGTATCTCGTGTGCTGGGTGGGAGTACAGACTGGTTCAAAAGGTCTTCGGAGAGCCACTGGGCAGTGAACGTGAAAGTTGAATGTGCCTACACCCCGGACCAGCCACTCCACTTCTAAAAACTTATTAGGTTGGTGCAAAAGTAATTGCAGCTTTTTGCAATTATTTTTAACCTTTTAAACCACAATTACTTTTGCACCAACCTAATAGTCTACAGTACACCTGGGACCTGTGCTTAAAGCTGTGCCTACAAAATCGTCACTGCCCTCTGCTCCTGACAACACAAGGTTAGAAAGAGTCCAAACGTCCCCCAGTAGGGATGGTTAAATCAAGCATGGCGCGTCCACGTGCCAAAATATTCTGCAGCCGGTAAAAAGCACAGGCTGTGCTCTGTGAACTGATAAGGAAGGATTTCCACCACGACTGGTAAATGCAAACCCGGAGCAAAGTGGAGGCTGTGGTTTCTGGACACACACGCTCACATCTCTACCTGCACAGCACCCAGAGTCTCTGGAAGGGTATGTATTTCCAAAACCTCTTAGTAGTTATTGCCTTAGGGGAGAAAACTGGGAAGCTAGGACCTAGGAGGGGAGACCTGGTTTTCATTCCATTCCCCTTTTGCATGGTTTGAATTTTTCTCATAAATCTGCATTGCTTTTACCAAAAAAAAATTAAGAAGGTGAAAGGGAGAAAAAGGGAGGAGAAGGAAGGAAGAGAAGAAGACTAGGCAGCTACTTGGCCCCAGCAATTGAAACACAGGGGGCCCGAGTCAGAATACGGTGGGTGGGCGGGACTAACTCAGCTTCAGCGTCTGGAGTCAGGGGGTGGGGAAACCCTAAATACCCCTGGTCCAGAT
This sequence comes from Rhinolophus ferrumequinum, assembly GCF_004115265.2. Taxonomy (NCBI): domain Eukaryota; kingdom Metazoa; phylum Chordata; class Mammalia; order Chiroptera; family Rhinolophidae; genus Rhinolophus; species Rhinolophus ferrumequinum. The sequence continues at coordinate 11,896,945 of NC_046299.1, read as the reverse complement.
ACGTGGGACCCTGGAGGCAGAAGCCTGCTAGGCCCAGGGTAGATGTGGAGATACAGTGACCTGACTTGAGAAGGTAAGAGGGCTGTGGGGTAAGCTGGGGTCAGGGGCTGCGGGCAGATCCCTCCCTCGTGCCACCTCCAAGCAACCCCGTTAGGGAAAAATGTGTGTCATGGTGCAAACTGGAAGCCAAAGGACATCCATCTCATCGCTGCTCTGGCCTCTAGACCCTGAAGAGCAGCGGGATGCGGCCTTGAGCACAATGTCCTGCGAACACCGCCCTCCTGTGGTGCGGTGTGTGAACTGCGCTCAGGTCCACAATCGTGCTGCTTAAGTGTTCAGAACCAGAGAAGGAAAAAATACAATTTCATTCTCAAGGGGAAAAAAAAAAGTACTCAATAAGAAATTCAAAAGAAGTACTCATATATGATCCAAACGCAAAATTCATGTTTTAAGTGTAGTGCGTGAACCACCTTTCAATGGACTCCACATATAAAATAGCTTGTTTTCCCCCAAAACATATGTATTTAAATTCTAATAACAACACCGAAAAGCACTAAGGAGAAGCAACACCTGTAATAACTAGGTTGTGACCGATGGCTCCTGTGAGCATTTTACCGAGCATCTCTCGAGACTCTGTATAAACACGTACACACAGAGATATGTCCAAACTCACAACAATAGGACCACGGAACACAAACCATTTTGTAGCCTGATGCTTTCCCTCTCCATAATGTATGGTGGACAGCTGCACAATAAGTACATGCTACATCATCATTTTTGATGTTTTAAATTGTAAAAGTTATATTTGTGAAAATATACCCACAGAATAACACAAATGAATATAGATATGAAAATACCCATTACTAGTTGATTGAGTCAACTATGGCCTATCCATCCAGTGGAATACTTTGGAGTGCATGTGTACTATGCGGCTATCTGTCAAAGATGTATCATATAATGAAATAAAATTACATTGTCAAATACTATTTATAGAATTATCCTATTTTAGATACAGATATGGATGCCTATATCTCAGGAGAAAGGAAAATGTTGCTTGAAGAATACTCAAGAAAGTCTCTTAGGAAATATGATTGGGAAGACGAAGCATGAGTGAAATTTTACCTTTTACTCTTCATCTCCTGTACTACATGACTTATTTAAATATTCCCTATTGAAGAACATTTAGGTCATTCACGACTTTCTTACTGGGAACTACCTTGCACATGAATTATCATTGTGCACTCGTGTGATTATCTCTCTGCGTAAATTCCTGGGCGTGGAACTGCCAGGTCAGTTTTTAAATGCGCACCATCCATGATATTGACTATCAACACACGGCAGAGTGAATCTTAAGTGACTGTTCTCCACCCGCTGGGTTCTGAAGTGCCTAACGTCTGTTTCTAGGTGGGGAGGGCATGGCCTCTGTCCATGCTTTGTACCTCTGGAGGCCCTATTTCACCAGAATATGGGTCAAGTTCACTGGATCTTTTATGTCCCTCTTAATGTCTTGATTCCCTTCACATAACACCTCCATGCCTGCTGTCATCCTGGCTCCCCTCAGTCTATTCTCTCCACAGCAGCCAAGGTGAGTCTTTCCTATCAGACCCTGCTCACACCCCACCAGCAGCTGCACTCCACACTGGATGGAAATCAATCCAACGTCCTTACCACGGCCCTGAGGCTACGCATGTATGGCCCTTGTGACCTTTCCAACTTTATGTCTTCCTCCTCTTCTTGCCTTGACTCGGACTGGGCCACACTGACCGGCTTGCCCTTCCTGACACTCCAGTACACACACCAGCCCCAGGGCCTTTGCACTTGCTGCTCCTTCCGCCTGGCATACTGATCTTCTAAATAACTGCAAGACTCTTGCCCCTCGCTTCATTTATGTCTCAGCTCAAATGTTGCCTCCTCAGAGAAGCCCATCGGACCACTTTGCCTTAAAAGGCACCTCTCCCTTCTCAGACACTGTCTTCTTACCCAGTTTCCTTTTTCTTCCTAGCCCTGAGATTATACTAGAGTCACATGTTCATTTGCCTTTGGTGTTCCTCCTTCACTAAGTTATAAGTTCTGTGAGAGCAGGAAGCTGTCTTGTTTGTGCTGTGTCCCCAGCACCCAGGACCGGACCTGGTATGTGCAGCCCCCAGTAGGTTCGTGTTGCTTGAATCAATGAGAAGCTGGTACCACTGGGATGTCTGAAGCCTGAATAGCCTAGATATGCCGTTTCTCTCCACGGTTCCAGAATGAGGTCAGGTGTGTTTAAATCATCTTTTCCACATCTGTGGAGCTTTATCAGGAAAAATCTGACATAACCTTTTTAATGCAACAATTTGGGAGGAAAAAACTGCAAATGGGCTATTATTCAGGAAAAATATCTTTCCTCCAAACCAGAGCGGCACGTCTACCCCACGTCCTTGCTCCTTTAGAGAAGAATAGAAAGGTTAATATCGCCCCATCAGAGGAAAGGAGCCAATTAGCACAACTGCAATTCAGAAGAATAGAGGTTAATTGCTTGGAGTCCACATGTCTCAAATGCCTAATGCTATATCATTATTTTTTAGCTACATATTATTCATTTCATACACTTAAGTATTCCACCTCATTACTAATCAGTAATTCCTTATCCTTAAATTTTACCCAATTCAGCCTGTCATCATAGGGCCCTCCTCAACCCCCATTTCCCCCAAGATGTCACAGAATTGTGGAGAAAAGGTTGGTACCTCCCATTCTCTGCCTCCCACGTCCGACACCCACCAGCATCTGCCGGGGTCACCTCTCCTCTTCCTGGGCGTGCAGTTTCCCTGCCTGAGATCTCCTGTCTCAGCCTCTCCCACGTCCCAGGCACCCGTCTAAGCTTGTTCGTTAGGCAAAAGATGAAAATTCTTTGGGCTGAGGTGTCCTTGTTCTCTTGGAAAGACCCACAAGTTGGCACCTTGGACATGTTAACTCAACAGATCAGTATTTCCTGGGAATGTAATGATAACAGTAACAATAATAATGATGGCCATGAAGACTTTTTGAACATGTTTATGTTTCAGGCACTGTGCTAATAATGAATTTTACATGAGAATTTTCATCCATATGAAGCTATGTTTGTCCATGTACATCGGTCATCTAAGCGAATGAAGGGACCAGCCCTAACCCAACTCCATTTCTGCAAATACTCAACCTGGGAGAGCCCACAGGAAGTCATTTTCTCCTCGTGTCCTCTTCTGTCACATGGGTTGTTAAAAGATGCTGTGCTCCGGCTCACTGTCCTGTCTTAAGTGGCTCCCAGGTGCCCAGAAAGCCTTCAAAGCACCCGTCTCCTTTTTGGCTGGTATATCTGGGACTGAAACCATGTTCATCCTATCTCCTTGTCATAAGAAGAGACATGGATGACAATATGCAAAATGCAAAGCAAGCCAGAATCCCAGTCCTACGTTGGACTTGCTGGATGGCAGAAATTCTTCCCTAGGAAATGACACCGTTTCCAAGGTTGTCCCTGGAAGCAGAGCAGCGTGACAAGGTATGTGATGTGGGAGCCCGTGTTTTTCCTCTCCTTCATGTGGTAAAGATGCTTGTGATAAAATGAGCTTGGAAGTGGTCCCTCTTTCTCTGGAATGAACAGTCAGAGACTATAAATCAACTGCTTACTAAAAGACAAGATTGGACATATGTGCAAGTAACATGAAACTACAAAGAAAGACTGAACAGATTTGAAAAAGAACCAAACAGAATTTCTAGAACTGAAATGTATGATAATAAAAGCTAAAACCTCCTGAATAAGAAATCAGTACTTAGAAATAGATCTGAAGAAGTTGTCAATCCAGAATACAGATCCTAAGAAACTATCTATCAAGAGACAAGAATTGGAAAATATGAAAGGAGGTTAAGAGACCAAGAGTAGAGAGTGAGAAGCTCTACAAGGAAAAGAAAGTAAACTGGGCAGAGACAATATAAGAAGCGATAAGGGCTGAAAACCTTCTGGATTGATTAAAGCTACCAATGCTTGGATTCAAAAAGCCCAATAAACCCAAAGCAGGGAAAATAAAAAGAAACCTATGCCCTGACATAACATGATAAAACTGCTGAATACCAAAGACAAAAGGAAGATTCTAAATGCAGTCAGAAAGAAAGGAAGGTTTCTAACAGAACAACAGACGATTGATTGATGGCTTACCAGCAAGAATGGAAGTTTGAAGAATGGAATGAAACATTCAGTGTACTGAGAGAAAAATAACTGTCAACCAGTATTCTGTGCACACTTAAAATACATTTCAAAAACAAAGTGAAATATAGGCATTTTCAAACCAACAAAAAACTAGGGGAATGTGACACCAGCAAAACTCAGTAAAGGATCAATTTCAGACAAAAGGAACATGATTCCAGCTTGAAAATCTACAACTTAAGAAAAAATGAAATGCACAGAAATTTAAACACACATATTAACTGTATAACACAACAATAATAATGTCTATAGAGTTAAAGGAAAACAAATAGAATTAAAAGAAACCACAATAATAGCATGCAAGCCTAGGAGAAAGAGAATAAAATTAAAGTGTTCTGAAATGCTTGTATTATGTAGAGGGAAATAAAGGTATTCATTATCTTTAGATTTTGATAAATTAGGTGGGCATATTGTAATTTCTAGGGTACCCACTAAACCAATGGAAACAGAGAATATAACTTTCAACCTAACAGAGGAAAAAAGTAAAATGAGAAAAAATAATCCAAAACAAGAAAAAGAGAAGAAAAAACAGAAAGCATAAAATGACATGGTAGGCATTAATTCTAACATATCAATGATTACAAGAAATACAAAGGGACCAAATGTTCCTGGTAAAGATAAAGATTATCAGATAAGATTTTTTAAATCCAACTATTTGCTGTTTATAAGAATCGCAATGAAAACTTAAAGATATGGAAAGGTAAGAAGTAGGAAAAGATATACAAGGTTAGCAAACAAAACATTAACAAAAATGACTATACTGGGCCATAAAGCAAGTCCTAACAAACTTCAAAGGACTGAGAACATATAGGTCATGTCCTCTGATTACAATTCATAAACCAGAAATCAATAATAAAAACAATTAGTTTCTAAATCCACATGTTTGGAATTGAGAAACACACTTTTAAATAACCCTTCGGTCAAAGAAGAAATGATAGTCAGAATAAAGAAAATATTTAGAATTGAACAATATGGAAAATATTCCATATCAAAACTTGTGGAGTATATAGCTTGAGCAATAGAGAGAAATTTACAACCTTAATTGTTTATAATTTTTTTGAATAAAAAATGAGAAAGGCTGAAGATTAATGAACTAAGCACCCATCTTAGAAGTTGGGTAAAGGAAAGCGAAATAAACCAAAACATACTTAAAGCAGGTCTCTATGAAGCACCCTCAAATCAAAAATGAAAAATGGCCTTGGTCCACCTAGTGGACTCCCTCCAACTCCCTCAGAGTCCCTTCCACTTCTACGGTAGTATTTTCCCAAACACGCTAGGCTGTCTGCTGGTGGTATAGAAAATGATTTTTGATGGTACCTACGCATGTAGTTATTTCAGTATATACTTTTAAAATAGTTTCCTCTGACTTAAAACAGGTAATGTAGTTTTCCATTAATAGTAGGAAAATAAGGTTTCTTTTAAAAATATATTCATTTAGTAAGAAGATGAAATTCCAAAGAAAATATTAAATAAAAAATAAAATAGTATTATTTGGCCAAAAAAAAATTCTCATTGCTAAAATAGGTATCATGATAGTTCCTATATTATAGCATTGTTTTGAGGATTAAATAAGTTATACACCATATAAAATAATACTTCATGAATTCATGTATCACTTACACAGCATCCCAACAGCCCCTGGTACTTAATAAGAACTCCGTAAATGTTAGTTATTGTCATAATTATTACCACTTGAATGATGAAAATCTGAGAGACAGTAATCCAACTAAGGCTCCAAAAGTAAACTTTAGACCACTGACACAGCCGGCAGGGCAGAAGGCAAGCCCACCCATGCCACCCCCACCGTGCCCCGCCCCCTCCGCACCCTCTCCCTGCTGGAGGGTTTGCAGCTGGGGACTCTGGGCCCCACGCTGGCCCCACCCCAGGCTCTGGGCCTTCTCCCTCCTGTCTCACCACGCCCATGGGCCCCCGAACACTGACAGTCATTCATACCACGGAGCCCGCGTAGGGCTGATGGGGCTCAGAATGTGTCCTTTCTCCAAAAGTTCATTGAAAAGGGTGAACGCCTTTAACACGGAAAGAGAAGCCTCCAGGTGTGGCCTCTGTAGCATCCTAGCTGAGGCACAGGGCAGAGATGTGGGGGGAGGGAGAGCCTCCAGTCCTGGGACATCTTCAGCCCAGCCAACCCTCTGCTGGGGATGGAGAATATGGTCCTGGAGCCGAGGGTAACTGGCCTTTATGATTTGAAAAGAGGGATATCTTTGGGTGATTACTGGCTTTTCACACCAGGAAAACTTCCAATCTGTCATTTTCAAACTAACTGCATCATTTCCCTCTCTCTTCAAAGATGATTAGCAGAGTTACTTGGGAGCTTCTCCACTGCAGTGATTTTATTTTCCCTGAACGACTGTTTCAGCTGCTTGGGGCCTATTCTTCAGGTCCTGGATGGAAACCCCACAGAAGTGAAACCCACCAGGGCAGCCCACAAGTCCCATTTGCCACACACAGGAGCTGGCTGGCAGCACTGACTTTCAGGAGCCACCAGGGGGAGCTCCAGCTTTCCTTTGGAGCCCCAGACCTCAGCCGCCTGGCGTCCCTCCTCATTTGATGAGCAGAATGGCCTTCGCGACACTGATAAACACACATGGGACATGTCCGGGTAAATGCTATCTACTACTTCTTGGCTGCTGCCCAGGCTGACAGCGCTTCACTGAGGGCTGCTTCCTGATTTGGGCCCCTAGCTGGTGGGTCACAGGCCTTGACGCCAAAGGGCTTACAGTTTGAGTGGGGTGGTGGAAGGACCCATGGTCCAGGAGTCAGACACGTGGGTTCCACAGAATCACTTGTCAAACGTGTGCCATGAACGAATCACTTATGGTTTATGCAATGGTAAGTGTAACAGGGACATACACACACACACACACACACACACAAAACCCACAGTGGAGGCGATAAGGAGGAAAACTCTGTCAGTTTCCTCTAAGGACTGGACACTAGGACTGCTTCCCAGAAGACCAGAGGGGTTCAGCGGGCTCTGGCCATTCCCTCCAGCCTGGGCCACCAGCAGCGACAGGGAAAGTGGCAGACAGGGCCAGCCGGCTGGACGCCCACTCACTGAGCACCATGTCCTTGGGAGCCTGACTGCCTCCCCCTCTCCAACTCTCAGCCAAGCTCTGTCTCCTCCCCACCCTCACTCTACCCGCCACTGCGTCTAGGATGCTTCACTGTGCCGGTTTGTCAGCATCGGCTGCTCCTGGCCATGGACTTGACTGGGTTTGCCCTGACCCTCAGCCCCAAGCCACTGTCCATCTCTGAGCCTTGACTGGTCTTCATTCCCCTGCAGGTTAAAAGCCCTCAGCACAGTCTGCCACTTCCTCTGGTCACCTTCCAAACCATTCAGGGCTTTCCCTTGAAACTGGGGCTTCTGTCACTTCGTCTACTAGATGGCATTTTGGGGCCCACTCTGTGGATTGAACATCGCATTGGGGGCAAGGAGATGTGAGTTCATATTCTAGTTTACACATAATGCTGGATGACCTGCGAATACACACACACACACACACACACACACACACACGGGTTTTTCCTGTTCGTACAAGGCCTGATCCAATTGGAAAGGGGACTCGAAGCTCCTTCGAGAGAACATATCCGACCTCTTAGCTTTCAGAAGTCTCAGCCTGTGTGGCGCTGCCCTCCAGCGGCAGCCCTGCTGAGCCCACACCTGCACAGTGAGGCCCCCTGTGCTCGTCTGCCTCTCCTGTAGACAGCAAATGCCGGGACAAGGGCTGACCTTTCACCTCTGCCTCCAGGTACTGGGCATGGAGTAGGAGCTCAGCACACGTTCAGTGAATGACTCATTCAGAACTATCTAGTAAGAACTTATTACGGGCCAGGCACAGTTCCGGGTGCCAGAAATCCAGCAGTAAACAGAACAGACAAAAATCTCTCCTGCATAGTGTTTATATCTGATGGGCAAATGGACAAGTGGGCGGGTGAAGGTGTGTTGTTGCTGTGGTTTTGTGGGTTTGTGTCTTGTCCAGGACACCCATTAGGAAACCTGCCATCTCTCCTTCCTAATACCGGCAACGGAAGAGGAGGAATAGAAACCCACTTCTCCCAGAAAATGAACGGCACGGAGGCAGATACCGATGGCAGACTGGAGTTGCGCTAACAGAGGGTCCCAGGGGAAAGCTGTAGATGGCTCTGGACCAGTACTAGCCCAGCACATTCGCCAAGCCACAAGTTGGTTTTGAAGGGAGACAAAAGCTTTATGTAGAGGCCCCAGCCCTCCCACCCACTCACCCCCCGCACTGAGCGCTGACGACCCCCATCCCAGGCCCGCTCCATCATGGGGCAGCTCACAGAGACTAGAGCAGGTGTCACCCAGTTACAGGCCACCATCACAAAAAGGGTTAGCTTTGCAACAACTGCCCAGCTTTGCAGCAACCCCTGCGGCAACCACAGGCTGCCCCAGAGCAGTTCCCATTCTGTCCTCTTCTTGTGTGAGTGCCAGCCAATACTAAGAAACTCAAAGATGCCCTGCATCCACCTCTGGGATGGACTTCTGAGCTGGGGAAACAGGTAATTTACAAGGGTGATTGACACAGTACATGGCCCCATGCCCCACACTCCCGGCCACCCCGGGCTAAGCGATGCCCGGCACCTAACCAGGTCTCACATCTGCAGCATCGCTTTCTCCATTCAAAGGGAAGCCCTCATGAAGACCCCATCTGAATGCACAAAGCAAAAGTGCCATCACAATACACAGTCTTGGAAAATTCTCATTTCACTCCTAATGCACCAGAACTGCACGGTAAGGCGGTGGGGCGGGGGGTGACAGCAGAGGTGCTTCGAAAATCACATTGCCTTGCTCGGGACACGGCCTACCACAATTTGTTCTGACTTTCTATCTTTCTGTCTGTTTCAGAGAAATATGAACCACAGTTAAAGTCTACTAGATAAACAAGCTATGTTTTATAGTTGTATAAAACCCACAATTTTAGAAAGGGTTTCGATGTGGTTGACACTAAATTGACTTCAACGCATCCTATTTCCGGTCTAATGGAATGGACTCCTCTCATCAAGAACAAACGTTCTCATAACGGCTTGCTTCTAAGCGAATGGACTCAGGATAAACACATAGGAAGCACGGGCACTCACATTAATTCTCTTTGCTTTTTAAATAAAATGAGACAGAGTGTTTTACTCCTCAAAGATTAATTTCCCATAAAGTTTTCATGCAGACGCCTAGGTTTTCGGGTCTGAATAATCATGACACAAACTGAAAACCCACTTCGGGATTTTTCATCTTAATGAGCAACAGAAAGTCAATGCCTGCCGAGGCCAGAAGGGCATCCTGGGTGGTAGAGCCCCTGTCCCAAGAGGGCTCGAGGGAAAGCTGGGAAAAGCGACTTCCTAGCATCCGGTTACCACACACTGAGAGCAGGACAGCCCGCATGGCACGGGATCTCAATTCATCATAGATTACTCATAGGCAGAGGAAAAAAGGTTAAGTGCTTATAAACACACCTAATAGATACAAGTTTAAAAGGTTCCTGGCGAATCTATACATGTGATAAAATTTCACAGAACTATTCACCAAAAGAGAAATGTAAACACCGGAAAAATCCAAATAAAGCTGAGTGAATAGGATTGTGCCAATGTGTCAAGTTCCTGGTTTTGATAACTTCTGTGGCTATTATGTCAGAGGCTCTCTTTGGGGGAAGCTGGGTGAAGGGCATGCTGATTGTACCACCTTCGTGGACAAAAAGTGTGCAACCAGTAGTGTACTACACTGGCAATTTCTAAGTGAGTCTAAAATTATTTCAAACTGAAAAGCTAAAAACAATGTGGCCGGGAGGCGGGGGGTCAGGTAATGGAAACACAGTCACCATGGCAAAGGTATAAAGTGCACAGCCTGTCAGGAGAACCACCTGGCAGTATCCATCCAAATGGAAAACGCACTAGCCCAGCAATTCCACTTCTAGGAGCCCAGCTTCCAAAACTACTTGTACATGTGCACATAGAATGTTCTCTGCAGCATTGCCATAATGGCAAAAAGAAATTGGAAACAAACTCAGTCTCCATGAGTAGGAAAGTAAGGTGAAATGCCCATGCCATGAAATACTGTGCAACCAGAAAAAGTGTAAGGCAGGGCAACACGAAGAGAACTCTGACATACTGCTGAGCACAAAATGAGATCACAGAATAATACGGATAGAGATAGGAAGATCCTGTATCCCTAAAATCATACGTGTATACACTTTACATGGTTGTGTAAGCACGAAAGTATCAGAAATGATACACCCTAAACAGTTCATAGTGATTGCTTCTGGGATGGAAAGTTCTTAGGAGGGGTGCTAAAGCGTCCCTTTCACTTTGTTTGAAATACATTACAGTGAGGATGTGTTGCCTTTAGAATTAGAACAACAATAGAAACATGAAATAAAATGGAGGCAAGATGAAAGGCCATTGGAAGAGTGCAGGACCTGACTTGGGAATCCAGGAGAGGTGGAATCACCAAGCCACAAGAAGGTGGCAGCTTAGCCTGAGTGGCCGGGGCAGGGGAAGCAGGCTGCCTCCATCACCAGTCACCAGCCCCCTCCCTCGGAGAGATTTGTTGAACATCTTGTCTGTGTCGGCAGAGGAAATACAGGACCTTCCCTTGGGAGGAATATCCTTCCCTGTTCCACTGTGAGGCTTGGTCATGTGACTTGCTTGGCCAAACGAATGTGACCATGTGACGAGACATGCAAAGTCTGAGTGGAAGTTTTAAGAGCTGTCGTGGGGCTCCACCAGTTCTGTTGCTCTTTTCCCTTTGTATTTCCCTGGCAGCAGCTGCTCCTTCAGTCTGGGTCCCAGAATGAGCAGAGCCACAGCCAATGGGTATCTAATAGGTAACAAGGGTGAGAAATAAACCAAGGCGCCATAAGTCATTGCGACATGGGATGTTTGTCACGCAGCCTTACCTCATGAAAGCTAACATATGAGCAAAGCAGCACCAACTAAAGAGGCAGAGCACTGGTAAGGAGGTGGTGAGAGTTTATGGAGGGCTTGTCGTGTCTTCACACGAACCTATACTTCAGGCAGGGGGCAAAGGGGTGAGCACAGGGAATATGAGAAGCATGCATACTGTCGGGGATCAGAACATGCCACCCCAAACTATGCCCCTTTGGCATAAGGACTATTTTGAGCTGGAGGCAAACGAGAATCAACAGATGTGGAAAGACACCTTCCCAGAGCTTCCTCATCTGTGTAAAAGCAAAAACTTCTGGAAAATGGGGACTGACATCAATCCCCTCTCCCCAGGAAGCTGAAAGTAGGCACCAAGATGGACCTGTACAAACAAACCTTGATCCATCAGTTTCCCCCATGTGACCTTCACACAGTTTGCCACCCTTGGAAGCCTAACCCTCTTGTCCTTTGTTTTATCCCTTCTCTAAAAACATACTGCTCTCTGCTAAGCTGTTACATAAGCCCAAGTTCTAACCACCCCTTTGAGCTACCCATCACTGGGTTTCTTATGCACCTGTTAATAAGCTTTTTTTCCTTTGGTAATCTGTCTGTTGTCGATCTAATTTTACAGGGCCCCAGTCTAAGAACCTAGGAGGGGGTAGAAGGAAAAACATTTGCCTTCCTCCTCGACAATATCATCTATTCAGGGAGGTAACACTCACACACACATATACTCACACTGGGTTCCCGGCGAAGAGCAGGGTAGTGAAAACCCTGACAGCGGGAATGGAAAGGCGTGCATGGGAAGGAAGGCGATCCTACAGACCGAGTCTCAGGTAAGCCTTTGGGTGCCAGCCTCTAATGCCCACATGTACTAACACAGCTGCATCAGGCCTTTTTCAAAAAGCACAAAACCCATCACCAACAGTGGAATCACACTTCCCTTTAAATCAAAGGTTCCAGGGGAATGTTCGGGATTCCGTGTGGCGCCTTTTATTACTGGGATATGCACTCTCCCTGCTGCGGAAGGGCCGTTCTTAGATGATATGTTCTGTGGCCCTAGGAAATGATAGGAACGTGGACTGTATTTCCAGAAATTAGCTGTTTCCCTTCTGAACAAGACCCGTCTTTGTGCAGAATGCAATCTCTTAAGGGAGACAAAGGGGTGTGAGCTAGGCGGGGGGTATAAATAACAAGTTTTCCCTTCTCGTCTTCTTTCACTGTGTTATCATGGTTCATTCATAATCTGCTTCATGCAAACAGGTCACTTGTCATTTTCTCCTCCAAATCTGGACATTTCTGTTTAGAGTCTTCCCCTCACCTCTTTTCAAAAATGACAGAAGTAAGCCATTATTAAGTCCCTCGGTAAAAGATTCAAACCCAGAAGAACATCAAGCACCTTCACCAGCTTCTCCTCCCTCTCCCAGCAGTTGTCACAGGCTCTTGCCACACCTGGCTGAGCATTTGCTACACAGAGAGGGACCTGTGTACTTATATACAGCCAGTTTTCCTCCCTCCCTCCGTCTCGCCTTCTCTTCCCCTTCCCTCCAGAAATAAGAGGCATGCATTTCTCTTTTAAACCACTTATTATTCTTGCTTTCTTCTACCCATTTCTAGGACTGCTTTCCTGAAGATTTGAATGTATTGACTTGTCTCTTTGGAGCTGTGGGCCACTATGGCTGCTAAACTCAGAAGACACTCACTGTATTGAGTTCGGCCAGGGACACCACTGGTAAGGACTGAGGCTGGGTTTGCAGGAAGTTATTCAAGTCAGCCTTGGGCACCAGCCTCCTCCATCCTTGACTCCATGAACAAGACCTTGGGACAGCAAAGCTCGGGGTGTCCTGCAGGTCCTACATTTCCAGAGGGGGCTAGAAAGCCTTCCTCCTGCACTGGATTTGTCCTCTCCGAGTCCCTGGGATTCCCAGCAACTTTGGTGGCCTCACTACCTTCATCCCCCCCAACACACACACACACACACACACACACACACGCGCGCGCGCGTGCACACATGCGCACACATACATGCACATGCGCACGCACTTCCTCTTCTTAAACCAACGCCCCAGACCCTCCTGCCCCTGCCCAGGCCCTCAGCTAAATCCCTCAGCTGAGGCATCAGGCGCTTTTGTGGGAAGAAATATTCCCGTGTGTTCCTACGCAACAAAATCAAGTGCATGCGTAGGAGTTCTGTGTTTTACAAACTCTCCTCCTTGGTTGTTATAAGATTAAAACAATTTTCTCCCTCAGTAAATGCTTCCCTTCAAAACCACTGGGAACACATAATTCGCCAGCCCATTTGCGCCTTCTATTTTCTTGGGCTGTGAAGAAATCGTGATTGTGGGGCCTGCTACCTTCCAAGAGGCCCACGTTGAGCAAGTGATGGACAAGAAGAAGTCATGTTTCAATGACAACGCTCATCAATGTTTCATTTGTTTTGAAGTTCAAAAAAGATAGGTGAGCAAGGTAGGTCCCTGGGGGAGGCTGAGAGAGTGCGTTTTGAGGTAAATTGCTCCTTTATCCTCGGTAAATTTAATGGACACTTTCATTAAAACTGCAGGGACTTTTAAGGTGGTTCTAGTCCTATTTTAAAAGTACAGCTGAGGATTGCTTTTTTAATGCCTGGATCATTTGTGCTGCTGAGATATCGAAACATTGTAGGGATGCTGCACATTTTATTTTCCTTAACAATGATGGGAAATTCACGCACACCTGAGGACACAGAAACATTACTTAAAATCACAACGAATTTCAAGGAAAAATATACACAAAAAGAGAAAATGAAAAAGTTGGCCCGGCTGATATCAGGGAGAGGATACCAACTTGCATTTGTCCTTGAGAAAATAAATTCACCTGTCACTGATCAACGACGCCAGTTTGCTACCATGCTACTGAAAAAGCATTCCTGCTGACTGTAAACTGCTCCATTTATGTGACTGTTTACATAATTACACAGCCAAACATTGCAACCTTTTGGATTTAATACATGTTTTAACAAGCCCTTCAACTACGGTGCAGGCTTCTATAATCAAATCAATCCTTTTCAATTAAAACACAATTAGAAAAGGTGTCATGGTGTCACTGTTCCACTCTGTTGCATGAATAGATTCAAGAATCGCTTGGCTGGAAATCTGAGCTAACCCAAGACGCCTGAGCTTAAATGCCACATCAGACCAACAAGGACGCCGCCCAGCCCAGGCTGTGGGCCTTGGGTCCTGCATGAGAGACGCAAACCATTATCCTTGGGCCATCTCTTTGTGATCAACTAAAGGCAGCAGATGAAAACGCAGGGTGGCCTAGAGAGCTTGAAGATGTCTGTGGCTCTGAGCTTGACAACCCCTCCCGCCTCTCCCCTCTAACCCCCACCCCCGCTGTTGCCAGCAAGCATGTCATGGGCCAGAAATGGTGGGCACATGGTTACAGAGAGCTAGCCACCTCACCCTGGCATTAGTTACAGCATAATGGGATTCTAGAGGTAGAAACTCTTGTAGACATCGTGTAGTCTCACTGCTTCATTTTAGAGATGCAAGACAGGGACTCACAGATGATGCACAATTTGCTAAAGGCCGGAATGTTCATCATTTCGTCAAAGTAAAATGAGTACCCCTTCTACTACCCCAATGTAAGGACAGGTATGCCAACAGGTGCTCACTCACAGAACTAAGGGCGGCCTTCAGAAAGCTGGTTCTGTTCCATCTCAATACCCCAGTAGCAAAAGTCAGATGGGAAAGGCTGGTGTTGCGGGTTGAAGGGTGATCCCCCAATAGATATGTCAACATGAAATCCCTGGAACCTCTCAGCCTTATCATAGTTAGACAAGTGTCTTTGCAGATGTAATGAAGTTAAGGATCTTGAGGTGAGACCATCCTGGATTATCCAGATGGATCCTAAATCCAATAACTAATGTCTTAATGAGAGACACTGTACTAGAGACGTACTGCGTTTCCCCGAAAATAAGACCTAACCGGAACATAAGCTCTAGCATGATTTTTCAGGATGACTTCCCCGGAACATAAGCCCTAATGCGTCTTTTGGAGCAAACCTTAATATAAGACCCGGTCTTATTTTCGGGGAAACAAAGTACAGACACAGAGGAGAAGATGAGTGAAGATGGAGGTAGAGCTTGGAGTGAGGCAGACACAAGCCAAAGAATGCCTGGAGCTACAGGAAGCCGGAGAGGCAGGAAGGAGTCTTCCTGGAGCCCCAGGGGAACAGTGGCCCTGCCCACACCTTGATTTTGAACTTCTGGCCACCAGAACTGTGAGAGTTTAAGTTTCTGTTGCTTCAAGCACCCAGTACATGGTAATTTGTTACAACAGCCACAGAAAACTAATACACCTGGTAAAATGCAGCGGCTGTGTGCGTGCCTGCTCCGCTCTCGGCCCAAAGAGGCTGCTACCCACTGAAGGTTTGTGTTCCCAAAACCCACACGCTGAAACCCTAACCTCCCATGGGAGGGTATTTAGAGGCGGGGCCTTTGGGAGGAGTCATGAGGGTGGAGCTCCCACGACCGGATGGGTGCCCTTATAAGGGAATGAAGACACCAGAGCTCTCTCTCTTCCCACCATGTGAGGACACAGTGAGAAAGCAGCGGTCTGCAACCTGGAGGAGGATTCTCACCAGAACTCGACCAAGCTGATCCCTGACTTCCAACCACCAGAACTGTGAGAAACACGTGTCTGTTGTTGGTAAGCCTGTTGTTGGGGCCTGCTTTCCATTCACTACACCCCCCTGGTGTCCCTCCCTAGATGGGAGCCATGGATCAGCAGTCATCCTTATGTAGGCAGGCCAGGTCAGAATGCAGTGTGACTACTCCCTCCCAATCTAGTCACTTGCCTTCTGGAATAAAACCAGAGTTTGAATGGGAGAGAGAGAAGGCTTGTCACTATATTCATGGGAAAGGTAATCTTTTTCCCTTAGGTCCTATGCCTGTGACGTAAACACAGGTCGTATATTTGCCCCTCGCCTTAGTAAGAGAATAGGACCCACACAACCATGAGGAAACCTGGCTATGTCTTCTAGCACCAAGAACAGAAAGGAGCAGCCTCTGCTTCTGTGTACAAGGGAGTAGCTATGGCAAACCATCTCTACCACTGGGACATGCAAGGAAGGCTAAGATTAAATACAAAAAGCCTCCATATGAAGTCATTAGAGAGCGCTGAGACAACCAGGACTTGAGGGGACAGAAAATACTGCAGGGAATTTGCTGATTCTGGGCATGAAACAAGAGGCTGAGGGTCCAGTGAAGGACCCAGGCAGTGAAGGGCTACAAAGAGGCAAAGGAACAAGCAGCACTTCAGGTAGTCTCACGGGAATGGAGGGACAAGAATGAATTAGGGGGTTGTGGGGGCTGGGATCCCTCTGAAAAGGAACTATAGATAAGTTAGTCCGATATACTTCCCACTTTCCCCCTTGAGACATTTGCCAAGTTCTGAAAATACGCAGCACAGGAGGAGGCTGAAAACCTAAGCGGGAAGCTTTTGAAAAACAGTGTGGAGTTTCCAACAATCTTGGAATGCTAAGAAAATCAAGATTAAAGTCAAGGCCCTGCCAGAGAAGAGGGGCCCTGGTGAACACCCTGGGTTCGGCTGGAATTCCTATAAGACTGACCTACCAGAAGGGAAACAGAGCTGAGTCCCTGATGGGATTACAGCGACCAGCTCCCACTTCATCTGCCACAAAGGAAAGGGGCCCAGCCTGAGCTTCGTCACTTTTTTATACATAATGTCTGACACTCAATTAAAAATTACTACACGTGTCAATTGATAGAACCAAGTGAGCAAAATCCAAAGGGAAACAAAAAACAGCAGAGGCAGACCCTCAGGTAATCCAGACACTGGAATTAGCAGACAAGGACTTTAAAATAGCTGTAACGGGTATGTTCAATAACACAGAGGGAAAGATGGAGCAAACAGATGAAACAATGGAGAATTTTACCACAGAATTAAAATCTATTTTTAAAAAGAGTTAAGCGGAAATTGTGGAACTGAAAAATACAATAACTAAAATTACGAAGTCACTAGATGGTTTTAATGGCAGATTAGACCCCCAAAAGAGATCAGTGAATGTGAAGATGTGTCAATAGAAATATTCAGACAAAAGCACAAAGGGGGAAAATATTGGAAAAGACAGACAAGAGACATATGGGCACACATGAAAAGATCTAACATGTAAGTGGAATTCCCCCAAAATAGCAGGAAGCCACCTGTTGGTGACAGTCTACACAGGGGACCCTCCCTTTTATCCAGGTGGCATGGAGCCTTGCCTCCTGGTATTTCCCCCGTCTTTACTTCACCTGTGACATATCTCAGAAAGTAAAGGCCACATTTGCTGTCTAGATCCAACTGCAAACAAAGATGACTCCCCCCCCCACACTTGACGTTGTACTGAACTCCAGCCAAATTGTTTGCTAACCTGTAAAAACTGGAGCTTCTCTGTCTGAGATAACGAGACAACATGGGCAGGGTCAGCTCGGCCATTCTCCTTTGGGCTGCTCACCCCAGACATCCACCTAAAGCTGTGAGTTATAAACGCTGACTCTTCAGTGCGTTCTGCCTGCTATATGCCATCTCCTGTGGACGATGCTCAAAACCAGAATGTTTGTTGTTGGAAGGACTGCACTCCTAAGCAGTGCATCTATCAGACAAAATCGTGATCTGCAGGATTCGTGTTTCTGTTCTGACTGTCCACTTTCCACACCCCTGGATGAAGAAATTGCGCTATTCATATTAACAAACACTTAAGGGGTATTTATTGTGTGCCAGGCACTGTGCTGAGCTCTTCACATGTGTCATCATCTCGGTCAAGCCTCTTAAACATCCTCTCGGGTGGCTATTATTTCTTCATTTTATGGAAGAGGCAGCGGAGGCTTAGAGCAGTTAAATAACTTAAGTGCTGTTGCAGAGTCAGTGAGTAGCATATCCAAAACTTGACTGCCATCTGACTGCATGGCCCTCATGCTGAACACCATTGGTTTACCCTGCCTGGATGGTCCCTGAAGCTCTGTCCAGCTCCAACACCAGTTCTTTCTAAAACATTTGTATCATGTGGCCCCTGACAGAGGGATGACTGACTGTACAAATCCCTGAAAGCACTCTTCTCCCTGTCCAGCTGGCATCTCCAGAGGCAGGGGACACCTGGCTGGGTCTTGGGCAGCCCCGCACACAGAGCGGAGAATGTTGGCCATGTACCTGACCAAATGATGCTCTGGATTGTAGTCTGATCCATGCCCTCCCGACCTTTTCTCAGAGGCCACAGAGTTTTCAATAGCGCCAACCCCAACTTCTCAGCACACAAATCATGTCACTGAAGGAGCGAGCATGAAAGGGAGCATCTTGCTCCTATGAGACAGCTCTGAAGTATCATTCAAACGGCCTGCATGGCCATGGGCTCCAGGAAAATCTGCCGCTCACAGTGACTTTTTTTTTTAAAAAGAGTTTTCCTTCTTTTCAGGGTGATGTAAATCTTTCAAATGAGAAATACCACGTTTAAGGTTGCCTCGCATCCTCAACAGAGTTTTGGTCCATGGAGTAAAAGACTCCTTTGGATGCCAAAGATTACAAAATGCTTCCAACTACCCATTTGCTCAGCTATTTTATTGCGACTGAGCTTATTCTTCTGGTGGGGAAAGCAATCCTTAGACTGTTTTAAAACAATTCCCAAATTGGTCAATGAGAGGGGAAAAAACCCAGTCACCTGAAGAAAGCCGAAAGGAAATACTATTGCAGCAATTCAAGTCAGAACATCCACATTTAATGTTTTTCCTTCCTTATATATATCAACTGTACCTTTGAATGCTGGAAATGAAATCTACAGTTTGCCAGAATCATCTGCATTGCTCGCTCAAAACTGTACTCCAGAGTCAGGCAGGAATACACAACTACTGGAGGCCATTCCCTCTTCCCCCATCCAGATTTGTTTATATATATATATATATTTTTTTTTTTTAACTAATAAAGGGAGAAACGCTATCTGCCATTTTTGCCTAGGGATCTGGAATTGAAACTTCCACTGCTGGTGGGTGGTGATTTTCCCCCAGCTCTCTAGAAGCTTCTGAAACTTCAATTTTTCTAACGGAGGCTTTGTCTGTAGGGAATGAACCCTGGCTACAAAGTCCACCAGCTTGCTGAAAACAATGGAGTTACAGAGACAATAGGAAAGAAGGTGCTGGCTTAGTGTGCCAAGCGCTAACCCCCAACCAGCCATCTGCTGAGACATCTTCGCTGAGACACTCCAGTCCCATCAAGTTCAGGGACAGGCGGGTCATCTATTCACTGCTTCCACAGCTCTGGGAGACCAAATCCACTGGAGGGGTGCGGCATCCTCATACCTACACATAACAATCCTGCTCAAGATTCCTCTGTGCTCCGCCACTCCTACTAGTCTGTCAGGACGCCGACAGAATGAGAAGGGGAGAATCAAGGCCATTGTTTGAATATTTCAGGCTTGTCCTCACCGCCCCCCCAAGAACACTTCAGCCTCCAAAATGTGAGTCACTCGAAATAACCTGCAGAATATGAAGATGGTATAAGATCGTCTCACTGCTTTCCATGCAGGAGGTGAAAGCAGCAGCATAGATTCGGTTGCCCAGGTCACACACCTGACAACCATCCTGGAGCTCACACCATATCCAATGAGGCACTGATTCCTCTCGACCTGACCTCCCCAATGACGTTTCCATCTCCAGCTTCCTCTTCCTCTCCAGTGCTCTGCCCAGGGCCAGGACCTCATGGCCTCTCGCCTGGGCTACTGCATCGGCTCCCTGTCTGATGTCCCTACCCCGTCTTACTTGCCCTTGTCACGCACTGCTGCTGGGTTTCTCCAAATAGGAAAAAACCTGAGCCCATCAGTTCTCTTCTTAAGAGCTGGGACGGTTAGACTACAGAATAAAGTCTAACCGCCTCAGCTTGGCATACGACTCCATCCCAATCTGGAGCCAGAGCCCTGCTGTCTCTCTTGGCCCCTTGAGGTGTCTGCCTCAGCGTGGGGTTGGCCCCAAAGCCAGTCCCACCTCTTGGGGGAAGTACAAGTCACTTCTGCTTCTTTACTCTGCCCAGCTGCTTGATACCAAGCGTGACTGCAGTGACGTAGGGAAGGGGGACACAGATGCATCTCCATACACTGCCTCCACCAGAGCGAATGCCACAGCATGTCCCCACAACACATGGACATAATGGCCTGATGTCCCAGAGATAAGAAATGTTAGAACAAGGAACGTAGCGGTACATGATCCACAAATCACGGTTCCACTCAATCAGTATGAAGAGCAACATGAGCCTTGGTAAGACAGAAATTAAAAACAAAGGAAAATATTCGATGCCATATGGTGGAGGGACATACCCACACTATGCCCCACGGAGCCTTCTGGAGCCTACCTAGTCACACCTGCGGGCAACCCCTCCTGGGGTACACCAGCCCACACTGCCTGCTGTCTCTTGCTTCCTGTCTCTCTGGTAGTTACAATGCTCACAGCTGACTGGTTACTTTGGCTCCATTCTCTCTGGGACAGACGTACAGAAAGGGTTCCCCTGACTTTTCTTCTGCACAGACAGCTCCTCCTTGGGCAGCCCCAGTCCTGTGTCCAAGTCTATATTCTACCCATCTTTGATAGTCACTGTTTCCAAACTCACTTGTACTTTCCCAGCTCCAAGATTCTGCTCTGGCCATCCTTTCTGCCCCAAAGGCCCATCATCCACCTGGTGAACCACCACACCCCTCCTATCTATAGGGTGCCATGCCTTAGATTTCCTGGCTCCCCCCAACAAACAGGGCAGAAGTGGTCCCCATTGTGGTACCTAGGAGGGTAGGAATGATGCAGAGAATAGGGCCAATATGGGGGAAACCATTATATTAAATCACATGCACCCCGGAAATGTACCTTGTGAGATCTCTATGTGATCATATGTGTTTAGAAATAATTTATGTTTTTAATTGGTAGAGGTAGCTTATATTGAATCAACCGCATTCAAATTAGACAAGAACGTCTTGATCAGTAAAATACAGAAAACCAAGGAAAAACAATATACTTTCTGCATTTTGACAGACTTCTTGGTCATCCAGACATTTGTTGACACAGAAACATCAAAGAGGAAGAGACTCATTTTGACATTTTAGGGACCACGACGGAGGTGGGAGCATGGGGGCGGAGTTGGGGACTCGTACAGAGGACAGTCGCTGTGATCCCTGGGGAGGGGTATGGCTGCACCCAGCCTGTGAGAGGATGCAGGGTGGCACCTGCCTGTGGTTTCCACCACTGGTGTGGCCACAAAGGCCACAGCACATCAATGCTCAGTCCTCATCAGGCATAGCCAATTGGCACCCCTCTTCCTGACACAGCAGACCACCCCTCTTCCTGGAAACACCTCCTTCATTTGACTTTCAGCACAGCTGGTTTTCTTCTTCCTTCAATGGCACGGCATCTCAGACTTCTTCCGTGGTTGTTCTTCATCTCTGTGAGCTCTAAAGGTGGGAACGCCCCAGGCTCTGGTCCACAGACATCTCTTTTCCCTCAACACTCTCTCTTGGGGGATCTTCCAGTTTCTTGCTGTGTGGTGATGACACCCACGCTGACATTTCCAGTCTGAGCTCACCCATCTCCACTTGCGTATCTAATAGTAACCAATAAACAGGCCCCAACCAAATGCCTGATCTCCTCCTCCCCAAGCCTGCTCGTCTTCCAGCCATCAGCACCTCAGTAATCGGTGGCTCCATCCTTCTGTTAATATTTGCTCAGACCAAAACTGCTGGCACCATTCTTACTCTTCTCTTTTTCACACCCCACATCCAGTTGCCAGAAATCCTGAGGCCTCCCCCTCCAACATCTGTCACTCTAATCCAAACCAGCACCATCCCCCATCTCCATCTGGCAATAGCTTCCAAATAAAATAGGCCTCCCTTCCTCCTCTCTACCCACCCCACTCCCCACCGAAGTCGATTCTCAACGTGACCATTGGGTTCCTTTAAAAATGAAAGTCAAATCATGCCACTCTTCTGCTCAAGACCTTGGCTTCTCATCTCAGGGGAGAGGCTGGAATCCCTACCATGGCCTGCAAGACCCCCCCTGGCCTCACCTCCCCACTATGCGGCCGCCTTGCTGGACCTCTAACACACCTCTAAGGCAACTCCTACCTCGGGACCTTTGTACTAGCTGTTCCTCTGCCCTGGACGGTCCTCCCTCAGATATCCACATGGCTTGTTCACTCACCCTGCAGGTTGCTGCTCAAATACAACTTGTCAGTGAAGCCTCCCTGGACTCTCTATTTTGAATTCTAACCCCATTTCTACCCCATCATTAACTATCCCCCACTCAGCTTTTTTTTCCTATATTGTTTATCATTTAACATATTTGTTACACACACACACACACACACACACACACACACACACTAAAATCTAGGCTCCATGAGGACAGATATTTTTATGTTTTATTCACTGCCCTATTCTGATATCTAGAACAGTGCTTAGCATATAATAGGTGATAAATAAGCATTTGTCATTTCATATTATGGTTTCGTATTGATTCACCTGGGTCACTTGCCATCTTGACTGGATGGGAGGAAACCCTGGGCCTCAGGGGAGGGGGTGGCACGTCACGGTCTACCACAGGATCCACTGTGGGATAGCACGGTGCTGGATCAACCTGTCAGCCTTCTCTGTGCCTGTCGCATCCCAGAATCCCCAGAGCCTACCACAGGGCCTGAAAAAATGTGAGTACATGCTTGTTGAATTAATGAAATCCAGATAAGTCAGGCTGAAGAGGAACCTGAACTAGATGAGATAATATGAAACAAAGTTGGAAGACTCACACTTTGTAATTTCAAAACTTCCTACAGGGTCTCAGTAATCGAGACAGTGTGGTACTGTATCTGGATAGACAGATAGATAAGTGGAATAAAGTTGAGAGTTCAGAAATAAACTTCAGAGCTCACCTGTATAGTCAATTGATTTTTCACAAGGGTGCTAAGATAATTTAGTGGGAAAAGAATAATCTTTTTAATAAATGGCACTGGGACAACTGAACATCACACAAAACAATGAATAACATCATACAAAACAATGAAGCTGGACCCCCATATATCACACCGTGTATAAAAATGAATCCAAAATGCTGAAAGACCTAAACATAAGAGCTAAAACTATAAACTTATTAGAAGAAATAAATGTTAAAACAAAACATAGACATAAATCTTTGTGACCTTAGATTAGGCAATGGTTTCTTAAATAAGATACCAAAGGCACAAGCAAAAAAAAAGAGAAAACAATAGATAAATTAGACTTAATCAAAATTTAAAACTTTTGTGCTTCAAAGGACACTATTAAGAAACTGAAAATACAACCCACAAAATGGGAGAAAATATTTGCAAGTCGTACGTGTATATCTGATGAAGGAGTTGTATGTAGAATATATAAAGAACTCTTACGAATGAATAATAAAAAGACATAACCCAATTGAAAAATGGGCAAAGGACCCGTATAGACATTTCTCCCAAGAAGATACACAAATAGCCAATAAACACCTGAAAAGATGCTCACGTCATGAGGCATCAGTGAAAAGCAAATCAAAACACAGTGAAAGAGCACTTCACACCCACGAGGCTGACTATCATAAAAATGACAGATCATAACAAGTGTTGGCAAGGATGTGGAGAAATCAGAACCCTCCTACACGGCTAGCGGGACTATAAAATGGTGCAACAGCTTTGGAAAACAGGCTGGCAGTTCTTGCAAAGGTTAAACACAGAGTTACCATACACATATATATGACCCAGCAATTCCCTTCCTAGGAATTCTTGAGTATTCAAGAGAAGTGAAAATATGCATCTACACATAAACTTGTGCATGAATGTCCACATCCACATGATTCATAATAGCCAATAAGTGGAAACAACCCACCTGGCCATCAACTGACTAATGAATATACCAAACATGATCTATCCACACAATGAAATATTATTCAGCGATAAAAAGAAGTGACATACAGATGCCGCTGCAACATAGACGAACCTTAAAGACACCCCACTAAACGAAGAAGCAGTGACAAAAGACCAAATACTATACGAGTCCATTTTTATGAAATGTCCAGAATAGGCAACTCTATAGTGACAGAAAGCAATTTGTAATTTCCCAGGGCTGGGCTTTTGGGGGGAAATGGAGAGTGACTGCGAATGGGTGTGGGAGTTTCCTTTTGGGGTGATGAAAATGTCCCAGAATTGATTTGGTGATGGTTGCACAACTCTGTGACATACTAAAAATCACTGAATTATACACTTTAAATGAGTGAATTGTATGGTATGTGAATAGCTCAATAAAATTGTTATTTAAAAAGGGGGTTGTCAACGAACTGGATCTCCAAATGACAAAAGACTGCAAATCACATCCTAGGAAGGAAAGCTGAAGAGAGTGGGAGTAAAACAGAACGACTCCAGGGAAGAAGTCATCTTCAATATTTTAAGGGCTCACACGTGGAAAGGAAATTGGATGCTCTTTGTGGCCCCGAAGCAGGCTCTGCTCCTCTGTCTGGAGTGCTCACCCCCCTTTTCTAATCTCCCCAATAACTCCTCCACACCCTTCACGGCTCCGCTAAACTGTCTCCGCCCTGCGATGCTTTCTCCGTCTCCCTCGCCCCATGTCTTCGCAGTGTACTCTCACAGACTTCACAGCATCCCCCATTCGTAATGTCGTATTTATTTAATGATTGGGTTACAGTCTGAGGACCTCACGAAACTTCTAGCCCCATGAAGGGACCCTGTTGGCTCTCCAGAACTTCTCGTGGTGCCTGGCATACAGGAGGCGCTTAATAAACACTGGTTGACGAACAGAGGATTGAACCGTAACTGAAAAACTACAAGCTGACAGCCTCAGCCAGCGCTTTCTGAGAATCAGCACTGCCAGCAGATGCAGTAAGGGGCCCCTGCACCTCCCTCCACGGGGACTGTTCAAGCACGTGGGGTACAGCGGTGCCATGGCGCAGATTAAAGCACCACAGAGATGCTCGGATGGGATTTCTTTCCCTTCCGTTTTAAAATCTCATAAACAGTTCATGAACTCTGGGAAAATCCTAAAAGGCAGATAAGAAAAGTAAGTAAATGAAATCATCCGCAATCTCTATACCAAACGACAGCCCCAGTTAACAGCTTCTGGACATTACCTAGGTAGCACTTCAGTATATGGACAAATGCTACTTTATTCAGTGGGGGATGATGTGAATCTTTGTACATCTCCTCATGTTTAATCAGAGCTCACATTTATCGGGTGTTTAATTGTGCCAGGCACTGTGCTAAACACTTCACATGTATTTGATTCTCCTGAAATCTCGAGAGGTGGATACTCGAATATCCTTCATATTTCATATTACAGGCAGGGAGCCTGGGGATTAGAGATAGCACGTCACTGTCTCAAGATCACAGACTAGCAAGTGGCAGAGCCAGATTCGGAACCCGGTCATCTGACTTCAGACTCCAAAAAAGGATCCACTGATGTTTGTTGAGGGAATAACTGAACAAATGGATGAGTGGATGAATGTGTCCTCAACTGCCCACACTAGGAAAAACTGAGTAAGCTTCTCTTAACCAGCCGGTTGGTTCTAATCTCAGCAATGCTCTAAATCTTATGTCACTCATCTTTTCATGGGTCACTCTACCCCAAGGGGTCATTTTAACAGCATAAAGAGCATTTCTTTGGCTCCAACTCCCACCAGCTACTGAAGAAGTCTTCCTCATGGGGAGACTCAAATATCTCCTTGGATGAGCGTCTCCACTGCCTCCCATGGTCCAGGCTTTGGTCACCCAGAGCCACCCGCAGGGCTTTCACCACTGCAGGCAGAGCCGACTCTGGGCTCCTCCAGCCACCTGCCTCCCACACTCACTAAAGCTGACTGGCCCCTGCAGCCGCTGCGATTCTGCTGTGTCCCTTTCAAAGGTGTGGTGCCACCTCCCGCTGGTACAGGCGCTGCCAGTGCTGGTGCCACCACCACCGCCAGTGCTGGTGCCACCGCCATCATGCAAGTGCCACCAACCCTGCCAGCGCCGGGCTCACCGCCTCTGCTGCTGCTGCTGTCACATCACTGGAGCTACTGCCCAAGTCAACACCCTGAGGAGCTGGCCTGGCTCCCACCATGCTCTCAGAGTTGGGAGGCAAGTGGGGGAGCTTGGAGCTTGGTCGTTGCTTGCTCACGCCCCAGTTAGTCAGTAGGCAGATGAGGGCACATTGAGTGACAGGACATCATGTACTCAAAATTACCCTCTCCTCCAAACAAAGCTTCACTCTGGACTCTCTTGGGATTTCCTGGGAGGTGACTTGGTCCCTTATGTGAACAGATTCCTGGAAAGCCCAACTCGTTTCCCCAAGACACCTCTAAATCCCACATGGGGGCCAGTGGAGGTCAAGCTGGGACCTGCTTCCCTCTCCCACCCTTCTCCTCCTGCCTACTTGTAGTTGACCATGCGTCTTTCTTCTGCTACTAGGAGGTCGACAGGCACATTTGTGGCTCATCTCTTAAAATTCACAAGACCTCATGGGATGCATTTGTGAAGTCACCTTGCCCTTGACTTTGCCCTATTTCCCTTGCAGCCCTTTTCTCAGATGTATCATTCTTATTATTTTCTTATATGTATGTCTGAAAGGCAGCATAGTTTGATGGTTATAGATTGAGCGTGGTTAATATGTATACTGGAGCCCTGCGGGCTGGGCTCAGATCCCGCTCCGCCGCTTTCAAACTGTGACCTTAAACACGCCAACGTGAGCCTCAGTGTCCTCGTGCTGAAAGTGGTTTATCTACAACAGCGACTTCTTCCTGGGGTGGCATGGATTAAATGATAACAAGTAAAAGCACTTACGCTTACTGGCACCAGAAGGCACTCAATAATAGGGAAATTTTACTATTACAATTATTATTGTTACTGAGAAGAAATGTGAGATTCCTGTGGTGGGGGCACAAAAGCGAGAAAGGTCAACCTAACCTGAGGGTGTCAGGAGAAGCTTTGGGGAGGAGGTGGCATAATAAATAGGTTGTTTGTAAGAAGAACAATAGGGAGAAAAGGCATTGCAAGGATAAAAAGAGTTGTTCAAAGGCCCTGAAGCATGAAACATCCTGGCAATATACAGAGAAGGTGCGAGCAGATCAGCACAAACAGAGTAAGGGTTCAAGGTCAAAGCAAAGCCATAGCCAGATCTGAAAGGACCACAGAAAAAGCCCTTAAACAATAGAAAAACAAATCAGGTTTGCCCTTTTAGAAAGGTTTAGGTAATGTCCAACTGAACATAATTTTCACCCTTCCAGGGTCACTATATTTATCACAAATGTCACCGCAGAATATTAATGCCACAAAACAGGAGGACCTATAGTGATACACACGTTCTTTTCCTCCATTCACAAGTCTTCAAAGTTGTTTATTTGAGTTTTTAATAACTAATTGGCTTATTTTTCTAGGCTGGTTCAGTTGCTGCAGGTTTTCCTTACCACTTATTATCTTCCGGAATGATTTTTAAATACGCATCTCCCTAAGCACAAGGAGGGTCATAGGTGGCCATTTCTTAGCATGCTTGAGAGTCAGACAACAATATTCACCCCCCAGTATACACAAACAGTGGCGCTTTGCAAATCAGGACTGGGCAAGCAGCAGACCTGGGAGGCAGAGCCAAGGGCGGGGTCAGTGCTGGGACTGGAAGCAAAAATCACCTCCGATAACAGCAGTATGAGTAAACAAAGAAGGTCACTGAAGAAAAGGAAAAAGAACATGCGCTGTGGCATGAAAGGGAGGGACAAAAATGCAAAGTGCATCTTTTAAGGGAATTTAGTGACAAAGGAGGCCCCTGGAGGGAAAAGTTTGCGACCCGGGAACTAAACTGTTGAATAAATCTAGAGTCATCTATTCACTTATCACTCATGAGTCAGCCTATTAGCCAAGTCTATAATTCCTCTTGTTCATAAAATGTCCTGGGTGTTGAGAAAATAACTTGACACCACAGAATAGCCTGTGCTCTCCAACCAGGAAGGACTCAAGACAGCAGGAAGAGAATTCACTGCCACTGGGCACCTGATAGGTGCCAGGTATCGTCCCAGGGTGATATACGTTGTCTTATTTAATCTTCACAATACTCTTTGATAAAATCAACAGATATGAACAGTCTGTTTTCTGGCCCAATGTTCATTGTCCCATATTAGAGAAAACAGAGGCAGCAGAGGAAAATGAAGCCAAAAACTTAGTTTCAGACAGACAACCCATCACTTTACTCTCCTTCTCCTCGCCCAGAAGTATAATCTTTGGGGTCTGATCTTAGATTTTCATAAAACAAATATTACTTTTTTTCAGTTCACCTTTTCCTTTAACACAGCATTGCCCCCAAGCACCTTGGTGCTAACGCTGTTGTTCCTTGTCTAACAGACCCACTAACTCGCTCGGTACACATATGTGTGTTGTGTGTGCTCAAGTGCTGGTGTTCAATTCAGGCACACACAGGGAGTGCTGTTACCCCTGCAGGACCTGCCAGTATGTCAAAACCAAATTCTGGACACAGACGACCTATCATTTTTGCGTTGTAATTGGGGCTGCTGAGCACCAGTGGTATTTTGCTTATTTAAGTTGTTTAAAAGAATAAACAAACAAAAAAACAGAAACAAAGAGAAGTGCAAAAATCAAAACAGAAAACAAGCTAATCGTATCAACCTATCATGTGGTACTCTAACTTAACATGTGTTTTATGGTCAACTGAGAAATTCAAAGAGCATTGTGGAAACAATTAAAGTAAGCATGAGACATAGCGGGATCTCCATCAGTCACTCTTTGTTTCTCAGACAATAATTTTTCTCCTGAAAAAAATCAAATCAGACAATAAATTATTTAGCGAGCACCCACTATGTGACAGGTACTCCACTGCCAGTTGAACACTGTAGGATTTCTTTTCATTATTGTCTTTTCTTCTTTAAAATGTTTAAAGCATCGATCAGGATGCTTTAGCTGTTTTCTCTTCAAGCAATTTTTTTATGAACATCTCTTCAGAAATTTAACGCTTTGGTGGCTATGCAGAGTTTTCTGGGGAACTTTTTTGTTTTGTTTTGTTTTCTTCCTACTATTGTTTTTCACCTAAAACTTTCCTTTTCTTTTCCTACTCTCTGATTTTTAGGAAGAAAAAAAAAAATCTAGCCATCTGGGGTCTGAGACCACTTGAAATGTCTGGGCTGGGGATTGCTAATGACCTCCCAGAGATAAACCAAATTGCTGATTTAGCAAAGCCCATTCTTGACCTTGACACAGGACAAGACAGGCAAAGGGAGCAGTGAAAGGAAAAGGATCGTAGAAGCACTCAGCTCTCACCAGGTCCCCTCCCCCATTCAGCAAACACCTGGCTGAGGTGGAAAACATGACCGCTCCAACCTCCCTATTGGCACCAATTGAAGCTGTCAGCTCTCGGCTTGTCACCAGTTGCACTGGGAGGCCCCGGGCAGCCACAAGAGCCCTAATTAGGCAGAAATGACACTTCTACAACTGACCTGCCAGGACCTTTGGCAAACCATTTAACATCATTAGTTAACGTTTTTTAAAAGTGTGAATGTAAATGAACAGCCAGTGGCTTTCAATGGAGTTTGTCGGTGGCATCTCCCCCCTTCCCTGCTCACTCTTTCTCTTTTTACATGAATAGTCCGCTTGTTTTCTCCAGAATTGGAGGGAGGCGCTGGGGAAGAAGGAAGAAGAGGACCAGTGCTCTGAGAGGAGAGCCGTGTTAAAGCATAAACAAGCCCAGAGGAGCACACAGACCACCTCTTCCTGCTTTAGTGTGGCCCCGACAGATACAAGCCCTCGGGGCCAGCAGAGCAGAGCACGGAGACAAGCCGCCCAGTAGGCTAGAACATGCCAGGTCCCCTCTACAAGCCGCACCTGTGAGCGCGGACAGCGACCATTCTGAGCCTTGGGAGGGCGGGAAATGATTTGTTTTCTGACTCCAGTGCCTCTGAAATACCCTTTCATTCACACCTCTCACCATTTGTTGGCATTCTGAACAAGCTGATGTTTTGCAGCAGTTTAGCCAGTATCTTACGAGTACTTAAGAGTACCCATTTTTAAGGTACCGAGTTCCTCTCCAAAGGAATGAATTTCTAGGGGTAACCATTTCAGGGGCTGGTTTGATATGTACACAGATTAGCTCATTTCCTACCTGAAGCAGTTACTTCCCGCCTTGAATCACACTTCATTTTGTTCTTTGCTGTACACCCACAGAATCCGTACACGCCAACACTCTCCTCTGTAGGAGGGGAAAGAGTTTCACTGTGAAAATGTCACTTGGTGTTTCCACGCAGCTCTCAAATCGTGCTGCTTGACAGCTGAAGAGGCAGCATGGGGTACAAGGTAAGGTTTGTGTGAGCGGCAGAGGGTTCCTGACTGAGCCTCTGCACTTACCACCTACTTCTGTGTGGCCCTGGGCTGGGCGGGGGCGGGGGCAGGGGTGGAGGGTGCCCTGAGTTTCAGACGTTTTCATCTGTAAGACAGAGATAATGCCTCACTATTTCAAGTGAAGGGAAAAAAATAGATGGAAATACCATGAAAACTGGAAAGTGCTGTGTAAAGGTAAGGAATTGCAGACCATTAAGAGCTGCTGAAACTGAGGAACCAGGCCAGGTTCACATCTATTATTATATTTTTCTTGGAGAGATGAAATTGAGACTCTGTCCTCTTTGCTTCCCAGGGCACACTCGACAAAGCCACCACACCAACCAGCAAGCATGTCCCAGGTTCCCTCCCTGTCTTCCCCACCTCGGCTCCTGCTTATTCTCAGAAGGGTTATGAGTACTACAAAGAAAAGCGCGTGCACGCAAAACACATTCCTAAAACCCACGATTATATTAGCTACCGTGTTTCCCCCAAAAAATAAGACCTAACCGGAAAATAAGCCCTAGCATGATTTTTCAGGAGGACATCCCCTGAAAGTAAGCTCTAATGCGTCTTTTGGAACAAACCTTAATCTAAGACCTGGTCTTATTTTCGGGGAAACACAGTATTTTGCCTCTCTGCTGGATCCTAAACAGTACAAGACGGGAAGCACGTCTTGTCCGGCTCCGGATTTCTGGAAGCCCTGAGAACAGCGGTGGGTACACAGTAGAAGATGCACAATAAATGTTTACTCAGCTTCTAGCAGTTGGGAGGTGTGCTTTGGGAGAGCAGGGCACATTCTGAATTTGGAGAGTCTTACTGGCCCCTGATTTAAAGATGAGTAAAATCAAGCGGGCAGCGTGTGCTGGAGGATGCCTGTAACTGGTCATGAGGGAGAAGGAAAAGAAAACAATCTTAGTTTGGGGCAGAAAGCGAGAGAAAATACTGGAAAACGTCCTTAATAACAGTAAATGGGAAAGGGAGAGAGAGCAGCGCACCGTGATGGAGCATTTAGTGCTTTTAAGCTAAATACCTCAGCATATTAAGCAAATAGAGAAAAGCCAGCTAGAAGATGTCAGCAAATTGAGGCGAACGGTGCTCAGAAAGCCGATAGGAGGTGTCTGGCTCTGACCCCTTTTCCCATCACATGCCTGGGCCTCGCCTGCTTGTTTAGTGTTGCCTCTCCTCTCCAGCTGCGGGGCTTATTGAAAAGCTCTTGCTCCCTGGCTGGTTTTGGCACATTTTCTGCAGGTGCCTCCTACTGCGGCCACAATGGGCTGCTAGGGAGGTTTAGACCTGTCAACAGCTACAGGGGAGGGGGTGGCGGTGCTGGAGGGAGCACAGCCATTGTCTTAAAGGGCCAGTGACATTGTGCGCCACCAAGGAGCTTGCAGCACCTGCTAATGAGATGAATCCTTTCTCCAGCTCTCTCTTACTCTCTTTAATGATTTAACTTGATCGCTTTGGTCCCTTTATGGAAGGGGAATTGCTCCATTGATCATATAAAGTAATTGGCTGTAAAACATTGCTCTGCCACGAAAACTACTTCCCTGGCTGAAAATGTCACAGCAATTGAAAAGCTCTTAGCCCAGTTCAAGAATGAGGTTACTCCAGAGAACAGGCTTTACATATGTCCCTGAGTACTTGCATGTTCCTGAGCGTTACAAGTTTGGGGTGTGACTAATGGATATTTAAGACAGAGAATTTCCCTTCCTGTAGCATAGTATGATTTTTGTGTGAGGTTGTGGGACATGAGCCAAACTAAACTTAAAAACTCCCTCAACCCTAAAATTAGATTGTTCAGAGAAAGAAATTATTTTCTTAATCACCCATGTCATTCTTTTCTCAGGAGCCATGAATTCGGAAGGATGCCCGCGTGGGTCAAGTGTGATTTAGGAGGGCATGCCCGTTCTCATCACACAAGAAGACAACATCTTTGTCCAGGAGGTAGCAGGGGCCTTGGGTTAGGAAAGGAATGATGCTCTAATTGTTTTAAGATTTGCTGATTTTTCAGACCTGTCACTTGGCGGCAGCAGTGACACACGGTGGGAACAGGGACCACCCACTTAAGCAGTTTTCATAAATACCTTATTAGTCATTGCCACGCCAATGTGAGGGAGTAATTCACCTGGGGAAAAATCACTTTGTCGTAGGCATGAACCTGCCAGTGAAATAAACAGCCGTTAGTGATGGTTTCATTTTCCTCTGACAGCTGAAAGCCTAAGTTCGTATCTGAATAAGAGCCAGAGACTTTTCTCAATTTAATTGGTGGGAAGCACCACTTGCTAAATGCGGTGCTGCCACGTTACTAACGTTACTAATTCGGGAACAAAGCTTCAGGTGAATCACCTTCCCACAGGATGAGCCACGAATATTTTTGCAGCTGATGAAGTAAGCAGGAGACGTGCTTATTACTGTACTTTTTTAAAAAGGCAAAAACACCTGCCTGCCTACTTGACAAACAAGAATATAGAGAATTCAGCTATAAAAAAGCTATTTAAAACGATAAATCTGAAGAAAGCTACAGAATTTTTTACACATAAACCTTCTGAAAGGTCATAACTTGTGAGTGCAACACTTTTTTTCTTAGAATTTAGAAATTTTGGATTTTAGATCTTTAAATCTTGTAGTATTATCAGAACATACAGATATCCAGTTAAGGGAATTACACATATTATACCAAAATATGCTGTATATAATAAAAGCTATTTTTCCTTTCCCTACTCACGTAGTGAAATTTTTTAAATTCTTTAAATCTGTTAAATAAATTGATTCCTGAATATGAAGAATTATATTGACAGTATTTCACCAACAACTGGAGTGTTTTCATGGGAAGGGGAGTAAAGTCTGTGCTTATGTAGCTTTATGGGGAGGTCTTTTTTTTGGGGGGGATCTGTAAAATGAGGGTGTGGAATTAAATGACCCCAAAAGTTCTGCCTGGTTTTATGATTTCCTTATCTATAAAAATGATTTCCATAATGGCAAACAGATGAGCAGTAAATACGACCACACAGGTATTTCTAGCAGTTTTGCCTATTAGCTAGGCAGTCAAGACAAAGGAAAAGTGAGTTGAGTTTAAGCCCCTGCAGCCAAGACTAAAACAGCCTGAGCTACCAAGGCTAGAATCCCAAACTGCCTTATAAATAACCTCTGGGGAGAAGGAATACACAGAGAAGGTGGTATCTGCGGTGGGCGGGGGGGGGGGGGGGGGGGGGCAGAAAGTGGCCACCTGTCCTCTGCATGAACTCCCAGAGTGAGAGTATGAGTGGATGGTGTTAAAACCATACACTGTATTTCTGGAGTGTGGGGAAAGGAAAACATTTGAAGAGGAGAAAAACAATTCCAATAAGGACAACACCAGTGGAATGAATGTCAAATCTGACAGCAGACATAAGACTGGTTTCACTTTTGCATCTTCTGGTTTAGTTGTACACGATGCAAGAGTCTGATGAAAACTCCAAGTTCAGAGACAACAAAACGGGGCATTGTAGTCTTATACTCATGGGGTTCTTCGTAACACATTTTAAACCACCTGACTTCATGAAGTAGAAATTCACCTTGAATTACATTTGTTTGAACTTCACACTAAAATGGATGTGCTGGGCGTGCATTTAACAATAAAAGAATGCATTTTGAAATGCTGCATCACTCCTGCATCCATGCACACCTAACTAATGAAATGTGTACAGGATGATGAGAATTATACCCTGGGCTAAAATGCAACCTGAAGGGTAAGAGCCAACACTCTTCATAACCAGGTTTGTAAATTTACTTACGGGGTGAGAGCCCCAGACATTTCAACCTGAGCCCTTTATTTCCTTAGTGTTTACATTTTGTTACCGACATGTATCTCACCCACTCAAAGGTAACACAAAAAAATGTTAAGATCCTTTTTATACTTAAATAAAAAGTTAACATCAGGCTTGATAGATAACAGTACCTGTTGAAATGCCTGTATTCCATAAGTAAGGTGTTCTTACTTTCCAGTTAAAAAATGATGTCAATTTGACCATTGCTTTATAGCTGCTGAATTAATATAGAACCACTGGCTAGGGGAAGAAAAAGGTCTTACTATTTTATCCCTTGGTAGGAGGCACAGGATCATTTGAAATGAACATTTCAGCTGCAGTTCGTATGACTAAGTCGGACACGACCGGAGCTAGACAAGTACAGACCTCACTCCCCTCCCCCAGGAAGAGCCTGCTTTTACTGTTTTGTTTCCTGCAATCTTCATAGAATTCCATGCTGCAAAGTTTCCTTTTGTTCAAAAGTCAGAAAGCACTAAGTAGCCGAAGGAGCGTTCCCATACTGTTTTTCTCCAGTTTGTTTGATACAGGATCCCAGCCCCTTTCCACCAATCATAATCTTCCAGAGTTACTTCTTATTTTAAAATATCCAACTGAAAGAGACCCACGTTAGTAACAGCACACATATGACGGGTCTAAAGGACCAGCTGTAGATGCCTACTATATAAAAAATAAAAACCTTAAAATTTTACCTACACGTTTTGTCAAAAACAGATGAGATGGGACGGCATGCAGTGTATAGCCCTAATGCCTGACGTGGAGAGCAAGGTGAGTCTCTCACAGTAATCGAATGGGCTGACCCTGATGTGACAGCTGAGCCTTAATCCCAAAGGGACAGGCATGTGCGTGACGTTCTCTGATCCACTAGCCAGCAACTACCTAGTTTTGTGCTTTTTTCTTAGCATTAGAGCTCAAAAAAGAGTGAAAAGTTCAAGGCATGCCCCTCCTGAGTTAGAGTCAAACCCAGACAACGTATACAAAGAGAAGGTAAAAACAGTCATTCTTAGTTGTTTTTTTTTTAAAAAAGGCGATTTCTTTTGTTCTCATGTAACAAACACTTAGAGATAAAGTCTATTGCAAATATAAATTAAAAGAGATCTTATAATTTTGTAATTCATTTTGCTTGCATTTCCTGCTTTTGCAGATTTATAATCTCTAAAAAGAAAACTAACTTTCCATCAATAGATTTATGAGAAATATACAGAAAAACTATTAATTGAACAGATAATATTTTTCTTGCAAGGGTCTTGGTTAAGAATTCAAAATGGCTGTATTTTCTGTAAAGTAACAAATGATACATAGGACAATATTTATTCTAAAGCGTATAAACTGATAAACCATACATCTTACTTATTTCAAATATCATACTTTGTTTTTGTTGTTTTTGTTCTTACTCTACAAAACATAGTCTTTGATTCTTACCCTACAAAAGACAATCTTTGATTCTATATTCTCAACATCAGCACGGGAACTTTATTTTCCCTTATATTCTGTCAGCCTGGCTATGAAGAAAAGAAAGCATCTGTGATTCGGCACCAAAGTTCAGGTCAGATCCACAAGTTCATAAAAATTCCAACAAGTGTTAGCATGGAATAATTTTACATCAAAAAGAAATTTGGTACTACGTCTCTCAAAAAGAAACTCTATTTTTATAATTTTAGAGGTAGAAAAATTCTTTAGAAAGTATAGATATCTAAAGTGAACTGAGATGTCTCTTCTGTAGGAAATGCCCTACCTCATGAGTTTGTTTCACAATCTTC
This sequence comes from Rhinolophus ferrumequinum, assembly GCF_004115265.2. Classification (NCBI taxonomy): domain Eukaryota; kingdom Metazoa; phylum Chordata; class Mammalia; order Chiroptera; family Rhinolophidae; genus Rhinolophus; species Rhinolophus ferrumequinum. Next base: position 11,860,893 of record NC_046299.1, on the reverse strand, counting down.
TCTATTTTCAAATCCCCATTAAAAGTTCTAAGACCAGGGTGCAAATATTTGGCCATGAACTTTGGGAAAGATGGGTTACCTAGAATAATAGCTCAGGGATCTTTGAAATCACTCGGTTGTTCAGAAATCAATTCAAATTTTTACAACAGTCTCACAGTAGCTGTTGCAAGGGCAGCTCCTTCAGCGAGTTTTGCAAGTTCTTACAAAGGCAGTGGGAGAGAGTGGATGGATCCTGGATTATTCACGTGGCTTCCTTCGGCAGTATCTCTATGCAGACAAAAAGAAATGGAGATCAGGGCAGGCACCTAGCTGCTTCTATTACAAACCTCACTTTTGCCTCAATTATTTTTTTCAAGTGACAGTGCCATCACACAAAATCATCCTAGTATAAAGTATCAACTCAGTAGTACTGTCTGAGTACTACTGTGTTAGATTATCCTGCACTTGCCTTTTCCTTCCTATCCCCAAACTATAGCCCTGAAAATACTGTTATGCAGACTGGAGCCCAAGCTGAAGGCAGGCATCGTCAATAACATTAAAATTTCCAATTTAGAAATACCATTTTAGTCTTTCATCTTTACTACATCTCTCTTTCGAGTATTAATGGAAATGCTATTTTTCTGAGAAATTGATTGGTATCACTACTACTTTTATTTCTATAATATCCACCTAAGGTGCTGAATGCACAATTTCAAATTATAATAACTATATTATTTAATTAAAAACAGGATCTATGATCGCTTGTTAACATACAATACAATTCTGTGTATTTTTAAAAATTGAACAGAAATTTAATATAACACATTAGATTGGCATTAGAGATTCATTCACAAGTGTTATCCTAAATAATTTTGCTAGGTACATAGGGCTCCAATGATAATAATTTATATGAGCGCTATATGTGAAAGAGATGCAGTTAAATCAACTCAATATTGAGAAATTTGCCTAGAATGATTTTATTCACTAAATATTCCTGGGAATTTACTCCCCCAAGTCACAATTTTTCAAGAAATAATTCTCTGCATCTGTGACTAGTATGCTTTTCAAATATTCAAAGAATTAAAATTCTCCAGCTTCTTAAACCAGACCAAAAAAAAAAAGGCGAATCAAGGGGAAAAAAAGACAAAATAACAAAAAAAAAAAAAACCCTGTAATTTGCCAATAATGACTGTAAGAGTCAAGACCTAAATTTTTGACAACTGAATTTTTTAAATCCCCCAAATAATTTTTTGAAGGTTTAACATTACCATAAGATTCATGACCAGGCCTGAAGAAATCATCATTTATAAAGGCAGAGAAAATCTTTCCATTACGCTAATAAGAAATAGATAATTCCTCTTAAGCAGATTAACTTAAAGTACATTTTCAGGGAAGCTAAAATCCCCTTCAATCAGATTCTTAAGTTTAATTACAAAAGTCAAACAATTTATTAGCTCTCATTCAAGCGCAACAACTCTCAGGATCCAGGAGACAAAGCAAATCAATATTTGCACCAGTAACAGAGAAAACATTTTAGCCATGACTTGAGAAAACATCTAACTGGTCCTCTTAACTGGGATTCTTCCTCCCTTTCTTCTTTGCTGCCCCCTATGTGGAAAATATGTTTAACATTCTCTTCATTCACAATAAACGCAATTACCGTTTTTATTTTACTACATTTATATTAAGAAAAGAAGTACAAATTAAAAAGCCTGGCTTTTGTAGGATATTTTATATGTATTCATTTTGCTTTATTAGCCCCGTAATTATGTCACAAAAATACTCTTAAGTTGTATCTATTTCTATAAAGTTAAAAAACTATCTATTTAAAATGGCAAAACAGCTTGCTAAAGAATTTCTTTTGCCTGATTTTGTTCCTTTTCTCTTTACTGTCTGCACTCTCTTAGATAATTGCCCTACTTCCAGTTTTATTCTGCCTATATAAAAATTGTGTGTCTATACCCTGAAAAATACCAATTAAACTGCCAGCGGTTCCATCTCCAACAGCATCTTTGGTCTTCAGTGTCAAAGCCCTTTGAACAAATGACCGGAAAGCTAAATCTAAAACAGCCTTTGACTGGATGCCAGCTTTGAACACTCACTTTACGACTATGACTCCAGCTTTCTGCCTTATTTGGGAAGCAAGAAATAACACATCGACTTTATAATTTACACAAATAGTAAAGGTTAAAATAAAAGTGAAAGATTACCAGAAGGTTTGATTACCTCCAAATGTCACTAATATTGTTTTAAGGGGGACGGGGGGTGGAGGGGAGAGGGGGAGTTTCCCTTATCATTTAATTCAATTCTATCGAAATTCCTGTATAAAGCTAAACAAAGGTTTTCAGACAAATACTGCAAAGTTGTTAAAAAATGCTACGTTTTCCTTTTCCTTAATTTCTTTGGTAATAATTACATCATTTACTGTGTGTTGGGCATCCTAGGAAGAAGTTCACATGGATTTTTTAATTTAATCTCATCGCAATCCTACGAAATTGAAAATATCAGCCAATGGGGAAATGGACTCAGAGAGGTTAAGTAACCTGTGGAAGATCACACAGCTGGGGACTGGAGGAACCAGAACTTGAACCCATGGGGTCTGATTCCAAAACCCAATACTTCTAGGCCATCTTGGCTGTATGTGTTATCAAACCAATCCTGTGTGAAACCTTAGCCATTCTGTTTCTGACATGATCCATGAAGAAATCTTTTAGAGCATTGCTTTCAACCTTAGCTGTACATTAATATCACATATAAAAATACTTATGCTTGGGCTCCACCTGCTAGAGATTCCGATTTAATAGGTCTGAGGTAGGGCCCAGGCATCTGTATTTTTCGATATTACAGCAGTGAAGAAAACAGATAATCCTTTTCTTTATGGTTCTAGTAGAATTCTAGTAGAATCCTCAGGTGATTCTATTGTGCAGCCCAGACTGAGAACCAGTGATCAAGAGAGTGATGCAACTTATCCAAGCTCCTTTCTCCAAGCCCTCAAGGTAAGCAACTCAACTGGCAGAGAATGGGCAAGAGTCTCGCAAATGGCTGACACGAGACAGTAGAATCTGACGAAGAGGTCTAGCTCTCAGATGCAGTGGAGCACAGTGGGAAATGCAGGAGCACTGGAGTCAGCCAAATTCCATCTCCCCTACTTATTAGCTGTGTAACCTTGGGCCAGTTGCTTGACTTTTGTGGTTGCTTTGCAGATTCAATGAAATGATATAAGGAATGCCCCAGGCACATAAAAGTGCTCCCTCAATGGCGGTTGCTGCTGTGGTTTCTCTTGTGGTTTCTCAGTGGTGATGACTACTGCAGCGTGGCATTAGTAATGAAAAAATCAAATTACAAAAAAAGCATTTTTTATTAGTTTAATAGGTCCTACTTTTATTACTTAGCATTGAATTTGCAGCTATTTATATTGCAATTAGCTTGGCAAACATATTTCTCATTCATGACAACTGGGTGAGCAATGGTAACCCCCATTCTCTAGATGAGGAAAAGGCAACATTTCCAACTATTCTGTCTCCAATTTCTATGATTAAAGACACCTGCAATCATGTTCATTAGTTCCCTATGAAAAATGATATTGAACACAGATGGCAAATGCAGAAAAGAAAAATTAACAAGCACTTGATAGCAACCCCAAAATAACATCTAAATAATCACTTCTGAACATTAAAATCATGGCAAGCTGTGGTGCTTAAGTTCCAATTTATATAAAGGTATTGGAAAGGATGAAGGAAAAATGAACAAATACATTTTTCTTTATTCTCATTCATTTAGGAAATGTCTGACACAGATTAGAAAGTCGATTTGAAATGCAGATGGAAGAATGCTTAATTTCCTCCATGAAGGGTCTTCCATTAGCAGGTAGAAATACACTAATATGTCCTGATATTTTATCTTGAATCAGAGCTACAAAGTAGAAGAGATCTAAGAGAGACTCAGTTCAGAGGTTCTCAATCAAGGTTCCCAAGAAACTCGTGGGCTGTGGGCAAGGGTCCCACAATTTCAAATGTACACCAAACACACTCCCCACATTTACTATTCTTTGTCGTATGTCCAGTTTCCATGAATGAAATACAGTGTCTCTAAACATACTGCTGAATTCACTATAGATAACCACTATCACGTGCGGTGGGGTGGGGTGGGGAGGGCTCAATGTTTTTGTTGTTGTTAAAAAGGAATCTTCATGCTCAAAAAGGTTAGGAAACACTGATCTAGTCCAACCCCCTTGTTTTGTTGAATAGATCCTAGATCTTGGGGGCGGGGGGTGGGATTACCATCTAGGTTTTCAAATACCAGACAAACAGCCCTTGTCCCACAACATCTCTTCCGATGAGAAGTTAACAGTCATGGCTGTGTCCTCTTTCTAAAATCTCTCCTCTTTCTAAAGAAGGAGAGTACAGTCCTACCCTCCCTCACTGGATATGTTCCATAATTTCCTACCTTCTGAACCTTTGCTTTCCTTCTCTTTCTTTCCTTCCCCTCCTCAACTTCCCGGTTAGGTCCTTAGTTCAAGAGGAATTTTTCCCTTTCCTTCCAAAAGATCGATCTATTCTTATTCAACTTAAAATTCTTTGTGGATATCGTTTATCTGTATCTTCAGTCCCCCTTTCCTCTGGGACACCACCAGTGCTCAAGCTGTACACATCTAAAACCAAATGCATCCTATTCCCCTCAACAAAACCAGGTCACTCTCACTTATCCCATTTCTGTCAACTGTAACAGAATTCTACAAGCTATCCTCGATGGAGCCATCTTCGGTTTCCCAACCTCACATCCAATCATTCAAAGTGATTTTCGTCCTTCCTTCCCATTATGTCATCCTTCTTTTCCTATTGCTACTATTATATCTATGCTCTTTTTTTTTCACCTGGGTCTTCCTGTTTTTGTATAACCAAACACCCATCGAGCCCACCTACTGCTGCCAGTTCCTAAAACACCACTTCCATCTTCCCGATCCTATATTCAGAAATTTGGGATCACTTCCCACTCTTACGGAACGGCATTCCAGTTCCTTCACCATCTCACCTCAGACTACTTTTCCATCCTTATTTGTCATTATTCTTAAAAATAAGCCCTTTGCTCCAGCTAGCCTCATTATTCACCCAACTCCAAAACATGTGATTGTGAGTTAAGTATTTATGAAGCATTTATTATGTGTTAAATCCATTCATTCATTCAACGAGTACTTATTGAGCATCTATTCTGTCAGGTAATGTACTGATACTGGGGATGCAAAGGTGAGTAAGACACACCAAGTCCCTATCTTCATGTGACTTAGAGGCAAATGGGTTACAGAGAGGAGACTCTGAGACATGGTGGTCCCAGCCCAGGACACTTCCAACCTCCCATTATGGGGAAGGAGATCAGAAGAAAGCAAGGGCTGAGCGAGGAGAGCTGGAGAGTGTGGAGCATGGCTTCTTTGAAGAAGTGGAACTCAAACGTACCACAGAGGTGTAGTGGGCGGGTGCCTGACCCTGCTTATGTTAATGCCCCTCCACCCAGCACAAAAATGTATATAACCCATGATTGAGCTGCAATAAAGAGAGACTTGATCAGAACTCCTGTCTTGTCTCCGATCTTTGTGTCTCCCATTTTCCTCCCTTCTAGGTACTTCGGGGTCCCTCGTGTAGTGTCCCGCGGGTCGGGACAGAGAGGGAGGTGCCTTCTGTGCAGGGGGATATGAGGAAAGGCACAAAGGTGGAATGGAAACAACAGCGGCAAGAGCACGGGCTTATTCCGTACACAGGTTCATTCAACACCAGTCAGCAGGGCACATGCTCTGTCCCTCTGCAGTGGATGTGAGAACGACAAGCTCGGCTCCTACCACCATGTCCATCAAGCAAGGAGGTAAGGCAGGTCCATGGTGATCTATCACACCCCGAAAGTGAGACCTTCCATTAGAGATTCAGAGAAAACACTCAGGGAATTCAGAAGGAGGTGCATGTCTGGGTCCCTATAACAGTATCTACAGTATGGATGAAAGGGGGCTACCTACCAAACCTGACAAACCCAGAGACCGAAAGTAACAGGGTGGACTGAATGTAAAAATTCATTAACTAAAAGTGGGTCATGGCGAGCAGTCACGTCCTAAGCCTGTGGCATCCTTGACACAGGTCAACCTGCAACTTTAAAATTCTCTATCGTCTTTGTGTACCTAAGATAACATACTTTTGAAATGTCAGAGTAATATTCTTTTCCAGACCCCTCGCAGGTGCAACCACCTGCACCAGAGCACGAGACCACATCGTTTTCTTGTTGCCCACATACCATCTCTATGTGCTATAACCATTAACCATCCTGTGCCCACCAATGTAAAGAAGAATGTGTCTCTGTTTTGCTTTTTATCCAATCTGAGATTTCCCTGCTTTGCTTTTTCCCCGCCCCCTTAGTCTACCACTAATGAAATTTCATGGAACCCTCCTTATGCATAAGATAAACTGCAAAACTCTCCTTCTCCTGAGCATTTTCTCAATCTGTTGAGAGTCTGCTTCCTGGCAGTTGTCATCAGTTTGGCTCAAATAGACTATTATAAGACCTTTTCTTTGGCTGAGTGTTCTTTCATCGACAATAAAATCAAATATTTTTGTACATCTATGTGCATCTATTGAACACAACTATTTTGTTTCAAAGTGATTTCTCACTCACTTTCTCATTTTATCCTAAATGTAGAGTAGGTAAGCTTATGTTTTCCAGATGAGCAAAGTGCCGCATAGATATTTTAAGTGATCTGCTTAGGTCGGGAACACAAACAGGCAAGAATAGCACAAGAACACCCGTGTGCATCTGCGCCCATTCCTGCCGCATTAGTATCTAGAGCAGAGGGCGCACATTTAAGAAGTCCTATGATTGTATCTGACATCTGGCAGGTGCGATGAAGCCAAGCAAGCAGTTTGTATTTAAAATGGCAGGACGCAGGCAGCCTGTGAAGGTTCTGGAGAGGTTATGTGACCCAGTGACGGGTCTTCCATTCCCACTTCTCCAGTCTTGGCTCTAGCACCTCCTCCCCTGGGCCTAGGAAGCATAACCGTCCCTTAAGGTTCACCCCAAATCTTTTCGGCCACACTGTTTTTTTCCTACCACTGATTTCACCCCCACTAATCTCCCTGGGGAGGGCGCATATGTCCTGATCTCCAGGACATCGCCCTATGCCCAGCCAGCACACTGCTCGACTCAGGGCAGGTAGTTACGTATCGGCTGAATGAATGAATTCCTGCAACCTCCACAGCTTAGTGAACATGCCCTGAGTTCTTTCTTACACCCGTCCCAGACGAGTGGGTCTGCACTGGCCGCCCTCGCCACCCTAAGGAGCTCACGGCCGCGAGGGACGAGGGGATGGGTGGGGAATGCCGAGGGCCAGGAGTCCCTGGGCCACGGTGAACCGAGGAGCCTAGCCAGGCTCGAGTCCCCAGCTGAAAGCCGGGTCTAACGCTCCCACGCTTCCACAAAAAGCGCTGCCTGAGATCGCTATTTTTCTATCTGGAAAACGTTGGGGAAAGTGATGAAAAACGACGCCGAGGGAGCTCTAGTCGACATGCCCAATCCCTCAGGGAGCAAGAGGGAGGAGGGCGGAGGAGCGGTTCGCAGCTCTGGCTGCGGGAGCAACCCGGGACCGGACCCTCGCGAGATCTGGGGTGGAATCTCGTTGCGTTGCCTAGCGACGGGGAGGACGCTCGCGGGCCCCCAGGCTAACCCCCGCTGTAACCTTAAATCTCCTACCATGGGGGAAGAAGGCGGCGGCCGCGGCTGCGGGACCCCTAGGGAGCTGCAGAGGCTGAAGCAGCAGGCTCTGGAGTACTACCGGGAGAACGACGTTCCGCGCAGGCTGGAAGAGCTGCTCAACTCCACCTTCTACCTCCAGCCTGCCGACGTCTACGGGCACCTGGTAGGGACCTGGGACAAGCACCCTCTTCCCTCCAGCCCTTCTCCCCCCGCGCAGCGCTGCGGCAACTCCGTGCGCCTGCGCCGCAGGCCGCGCACGCGCGCCGCTGCCGCCGGCGTCCCGCACGGTGGTCGTGCGGGAAGACGACCCTGATGGGAAGAAGCCGAGCGAAAACCTGGGACCAGGGAATTTCTAGAGAGAAAGTGGCGGACAGGAAGCAGCTGAAGGAAAGTGGGCTCTGAGCGGATTTGGAGCTACGGCGACCACTCAAGGCCTGGCAGGCGTCCTCGCTGCCTCTGGGCGGACCTGCCCCGGCTGCCAGCCGTCTTTTTAAACACACCTAAGACCGCGTAGCTCAGCTTTCCAACCTTCAGCGGCCTCCTTTTGACCAGGGGATGAGCGCCTTGGCATCCGCTACAAGTTGGCCTCAGCCCACCTCGGGGCCGCAATCCCAGCCCGCTCGCATTGCTTCCAAGTTTCACTCCAATCAAGCTTGGAATGCCCGTCCCCACCTGACCGGCTCCTCCTACCTAGACTTCAAATTCTGATCAAAGTCTTACCCACTTCGCCGCCGTAGACGAATCGTCCTTCTGCATTCCTATAGCATTCCCTGCGTGTACTGGGAGCTCCCGTGAAGAGCAGGGGGCTTTTCACATCACCTACCTAGCCCCTGTCCCCAGTGAGATTTCTGGCACAAACCTTAGCCTTAAGCAATCAGCAGGTGAAACAAAGGCAAGCATTTTCTCACTTCCAGTTCCTTAAGTACTAACCTACCCCTGACTTCTGGAAGGCTGTGTGGTTAGAGCTGGCAGGAATTGGCACTAGGGCAAGGCAATATGACAACTCCAGAGTATGTAAATGCTGTCATGAATCTCGAGATGTGTTGACAGGGTTCAAACCCATCTTGTTGAGACAGTTGAGAAAAGGATGTTCTATGCATGTTTATTTTCCTCACTCGGCCAACGCATCAAAGTTGGGGGGCGCGGGGGGAGGTGTTTACTGCGCTTCTTGTGCTATGTGCTTTACATGTTATTTCACTTAATCCTTAGGACGACTGTCGAGGTAAGAATTATGATTTCCATTTTACAAATAAACTGTGGCCCAGTGAATTTAAATTCCCAAGGGACACAGTGAATGACAGTGAGAAATCAAGCCAGGTCTGTGTCCCTAGGACCCAGCAGAGTGTGTGTGTGATACATAGTGGACACTCCACAACTATTTGTAGGATGAAGGAGTGAATGCAACTCTGAATTACACTCTCTTTCCACTGTATTTTGCTAGAGGAAGTCTTTTGCAAAGATGCCAAGCTCTGTCTCATAGCCACTTAGTGCAAAAGCTAAGACTGGAAACTTGGACTCTGGTTTCCCAGTGTGATGCTTTTCCCAGCCTATGAGGCAGCCAGGGCTTTGGTCTGTACAGCTCTCTGGGAGCGTATACCCTGGTTAGGGACAAAAGCCACTGATAGATAAAACCACTGGATTAACAGATCGGGTGATATACAATTGTGTGCTAGACTGAGGGACAGATACTATGTGCTTACTAAAACGACTCAGGGATCCCTCAGGCAGATCCCTGTAGGCTGTAGCCTCTGGGACAGTTTGGGCCTGGACTTTGAAGGATGTTCAGGATTTGGATTTGCAAAAAGGCCACCTCTTTCTGATTTTCTTAGTCACTGCCCTAGTTTTGGCCATCCTTATTCTCACCTAGTCTCTTCCTCTATTGAATCTACCCTGCTAGAGCAATGTTCCGAATCCTAAATCTGACCGTCATTCTTTTGCTTAGAAACCTCTTGAGGCTCCCAGTTGCTTGCTGAGTAAGATCAAACACCTTCCCGCGTGTGATTCATACTGCTCACCCCTACCTCTGGTAACATCCCCACTCTCTCCCCTGCTCTTCCACACAGGCCCACTTACCATTCCCTAAGGCCTGAGGTTTCCCCTTTCCTCCCTCCCTTTAGCTTATCCTGTTCCCTCTACCCGAAATATCCATACTGGACTTCTCCCCGTTGCCTGCCTGTTGAAATACTACACCTGCTTCAGTGTTCAGCTCAAAGGCCATTTCTTCTATACTTCTTTTACATATTAAAGGAATACAGATCCTGTGGCCAAAGCAGTACTTTTTATTCCTTCATCATAAAACTTACAAATGAAAGAGTTTGGGACTCGGAATCATGCAAATGTGGATTTGATGCTTAACCCTGCCACTCAGTAGCTGTAGTAGACTGTTAGGGTGATGGTCCCCAGCGAACCACACCACCAGTATGAATGGACTTACGTAAGTCCCTCCCACACTGACTCAGGACTTAGCCCTGTGACTTGCACGTTGGTAAGCGTGATGCAAACAGAGGCTTGTACTCTTGGAATAGTCCCTTTTAGAGTCTAGTCATCACACTGTGTGCAAGGACATCCAGTTACCCTGCTGGAGGGAGACATCATATAGAGAGAAGCCCTGTTGATGTGAGACCTCCAGGATGTCCTGTGAGAAAGACAGTGGCCAGCAAGCCCCTAGATGTTCCAACTATCCTAGATGAGACAGCGGACTTATGAGTGAAACCATCTTTGGTACTCTGCACCCAGTCAAGCCTTCAGATGACTGAATCTGCACAGGAGACCGCAGGCAAGACCAGCCAAAGAATTACTCAGTTGAGCCCAGCCCAGATTGCAGAATCATGAGCAAATAAATGGCTTAAGCCACTAGATTTTGGGCTGGTCTATTACAAAGCAGTAGAGAATTAAAACATTGGCTAGTTATCTCGGACAATTTTCCTGGAACTCAGTTTGCTAATCTGTAGAATGGAGATGATACAACTGACCTTACAGAGTTGGTTTGAGAATTTAATAACTGTATACAAAGTGCCCAGGGGTGTGTAGTAATTTATACAAAATTTAATTTATAGAATCCTAAATATGCCAGGCATTGTGGTATGAGATACTGTGATAAACAAGATAGAGTCACTCCTTCAAGGTACATATTAAGCACTTTAAAAATGTTAGTACCTTTCCCCTCCTATCACAACATGTGGCACATTGTAGGTGCTCATTGCTTGTTGAATTGAATTCACCCTAGTACACAAAGTATAAGCTATTAATATTTTTCCTCTCTGGATTCTATCAAAATTCCTTTAGGCACTTACTCTGTAACATACAAACCATCATCGTTCAATGCATGGATGGCTTGAAAATTGCTTCAGTTCTGCTGGGGCACCACCGTTTCACTGGCACGTTACTGATGAGTGTTAGATGACCTATTACGTAGGTTGAGGTCACTGGCATTTGCACCGGAAGATCAGAGCCCTGGTGTGCTAAATAAAGAGCCCAATACATCTGGTGATAAAGAAGGTGAAGAGGGTGTACCTTTACTTTCCCTTCTTCTTTCTCTCTTAGCTCCTGCGCTTCTGCGTAGAAACACCATCTTGAATCTTGTCACTCAGGCTCCTTGAATGGGCTTTCTCCCTCAGCTTCAGTCTCTTTCTTCCATCTTTTTCTTGGATCACTTCCAAAGAGCTTCAGCTTTTCCACATGAATGAAACTGATATTACTAAGGTTCCAACAATCCTGTTTGAATTCTGTGCATAAACTGGTGGTCAGCGCAATACAGCCTCTGCACAAGTCTTCACCATTAAAACATCAGACGCCTTGCTGGGAGGAATGCACACTGGCCCACTTAAGGTTTCTTGAGTTTGAATGCATCACAGTGTACCAGAGACCAATCGACTTCAGTATCTTGGACAGAGGATAGAATAGGGCCAGCAAAAGAGTGACACAGGACCTTTAAATTAAGAAGTGCACATGAGTTTCTACTGAGAGGTCAAAAGACAACAAATTGTCCCATATGCCAGAAACTCAGGATCAGGCTAAATCCAAATCTCAGTGTGTGAGGGCAGGGCAGTTCTCGGAGAGTTACAAGACTAATCCCAGCACAAGGAGGACATTCAGGGTGAGGTTTAGTAGAAACTAAAGTAAATGTGGATGTCCTTTTAAAGATAAAGGTGGTATTCTGATTTTTGTTTCTCTGTGTTGAAGGCAAACTGCTTTTCTAAACTTGCAAAGCCTCCCACCATATGCAGAGTGGTGGGGAAGAAAGTACTAGATGGACTGGGGCTTCCCACCCTACAAGTGGAAATATTCTGCACCATTCAAAATTTTCCCAAGGTACGTGGCAGCTTAAATGTGTTCCTCACTGCATCCTGACCCCACTTTGTTTATTGTCTGAACTGTGGAGAAATGTTTTGAAATTCAGTGTTTGTGAAATACACACAAACACACACACACACACACACACACACAATTTGTAGGTAGACATGTACAAAAGTATGATTTATACAATCAACTATGATGACTTTATTTTGTTTAAGTGTCATATGGTATAGACTTGACAAGCTAACTTGAAGATGATCCAAGATGGAGAACGGAAATGAGGCAAAAATAGTTTTAAAATCCTAACATTATTAATGTGATGGGTTCCATAAATCTACAGACAGGTTCGTAGATTCATATTTTTATATATAAATTTACATAGATGTATAGACTATACACCAATCTACATAAAGAAAAATGCATATTCATAATTTTAATAATTCACTTTAATTGCTACATATTTGTTGTTAGAAATAATTTTGCTACACTCTCTGGGAGGAAAATAATTATGATCAAATAAGTTTGTGTCCTTTTAGCTATTTATTAGAGAGGTAGTGATAAAAATGCCGTACAATGTAAGGTTTTTCTAAGGGGATTTTAACAAGGTAATAATTATAAATGTTCCTTGACGTTGAGTTCCACGGTATTTCAATCGCTATAAAAAAATACCTCAAGGGAAATTATATATTCTCATTTTCCCTTTGCAATTGGTGAGAAAGTAGGCACAATAAAAGCCAGACACATTCAATCTCCTATTTTCTCCGAGAGGTAGAGAAAATGTAGAACACGCTTATATTATTTTCAGAATATATGTTCTGTGGTGATCGCGACCCACTTCGAAGTCCATGAGAATACTTTCCCTGAGCTAGCTGAAGCAGAGGAAGTAGAACGGTCCAATGCTGTCAGCACCGCTGTACAGTGGGTCAACGAAACCATCACCCAGGAGCTTCAGGGCATAGCACCCTCCAACCAGGCTCAGGTGGATCAGGTGCTCAGGTAAATCTTCCACTTTGAAATATAAGTGTCTAGTTAAAATACATATACATCTGCTTTCTTTCCATTTCACCTGCCAATGAAACAGGTCTGTCATATCTATAAGGAAACATATGCTAAAAGCAGCACAATATAGCCTAAAATGTTGTTTCTCTTCTGAAAACCCTGTTATTAAAATTTTACTGTGTCAGGCTACATAAGGACTTTCAGCCTCTTTTTCACGCATAGAGCTTTCTTAGGATTCCGTTAAAAAAATGCTCAGGAAAATAATTAAGAATTGAGATGATGTTCCTTTTCACTCCCCACCTCCTCATGTGCCTCCCGTGTCTCCTATCCTTTTACATAGTCGTAATGGGTGATGTTTATTTTCTGTCCTCCAGACACAGCCAAGTCTTCATAGGTTGACTCTAACATTTGAAAACCAAGGAAGTATTTACTGGGCGATGTGAGTGTTGTTCAGTGCCCAACTAAGTTAGGGTAGCATTATTTTTCCTCTTGTGCAGGTCCAATGCCACAACCCTCTGAGCCAGGCAAAGGTCCACTGGATTCTCTTTCTTAAGTTTCATCACTTGCTTAATTGTAATAACATCATGTTTTAGCTTGCTTCAGAGTTAGATCATGACCTTTGTCAAAAAAAACCCAAAAAACAAAAAAAAAAAACTCTTTTGAATAGTTTTTGGTTTCTGAATGCTAGTCTACTTATTCCTTTTTCAGTGGCTGTCTTATCTGCTATGACCATGTCCTTAGTTTTTCCCCCCAAGTTCTCAGTGCTACCTTCTACTCTATATATTTGTTTTTTCCTGGAGCTTTCCCTCCCCAAACCTGCCATGTGGACTAGTTCCTCTCTAGGCCTACTACAGAGATGCCATTAGGCATCCCTTCATTGTTCTCCTATTGCCTGGATCCCCTACCTTCCCCTTTCTTGACTTGCTAGATTACATCCTTTAAAATTAAGGATGAGAAAGGGTACGTAGGATGTAAAGTTTTTTAGTTCTTACATGCGTGAAAATGTCAGCACTCTGCTCTCATGGGTGACAGTTTAGCTGAGTATAGAATTCTCATTTAAAATCAATTTCTGTCAGTACTTTAAAGGCACTGCCCTACTGGCATCTGGATGATCAATAAGTCTAATGCAAATCTGAGTCCCATACCTTTGTTCTTTGTTGGCTTGTTTTCTGTCTATGGAAGCTTTTAGCCTCTTTTCATTCTGGGGACTGAAATTTTATGTATATATACCTGAGATTTCCCAAAAGTTTTTTTAACTATTCATAATAAGCCACACACCACCTCCCCTGCAAAAAAAGAAAAAAGCCTTGCACACAGTGCTATATAATTCCTTGTCTATTCTTGACTCATTTTTCTTCTGATGGTCATTTATTGAAAAAGAAAATCCAGTAGCCTGTAATCAAGTTATAATATCAAATTTTACTTTAAAAATAGAAACAGAGCTCACGTGATTATTATTATTATTTTTTTAAATCAGCACCTGAAATCTTTAAACATTCATTTCCAGGCCAAAACGAACTTCAGTTTTTGAATAGTTTCATAATAACATCATTATGTTTGGCCTCGGAAATTGAAACTATGCTCTTAAGTAGCTAAAAAGTAGAGTTAATTATTGAAACATATTGGGGTCAGCAGTAAAACATGACCAAAATTACAAGTGATATTCCTAAATATGCCATTAAAAGCTGCATTTTCTTGCCATTAAGGACATTCTTTGAAAATAAAGTACAAGAAGATAAGGAGAGAAAAGAACTGGAGAAGAGCCTGGAAGAGTCCACAGTGCCTGTACCTTTACCCCTAATACCACCTCCTCCTCCTCCTCCCGCAAAAAAAAAAGGACAGAAGCAAGGTCTGTGGCTTATCATCTGGCAGAACCTGTAGTAAGAAATGCATGAGGAAAAAAGTTTGAAGCTTGGGCTGCCTTTCTGAGTCAGAGACTCTTTGCTATAGACCTGGGCTAGGATCACCAGGTACCATCCATCCTTTATGCCACTTCCTGCTTGAAGCTTCTATGCTGGACTGTCAGGGTTTTACCCCATCCCAGCCTCCTTTTTCTTTTTCTTTTTTGTAAGATAAAAATATTTCTTACCCAGAGGTGAGCACTTGCTAAACAAAGTGCACTGAATGGTGGCAATGCTGGGGACAGGGTGGCATGGGGGACCTTGAATTGCCCCTCAAAATTCATCAAGAAGCCACTCTATGTTTTAAAGATTAATGATATCCTTTGATATGGACAACTGACATTTTCTCAGGCCTATGTAACTTACTAATGAACATTCTATTTGGAAACCTTTGCTATCTTAAAGCAAATAATCAGAATTATCATGGCCCTTTGCTCCAGGCCTTCCAGGAGATTGCTAACCTCAGCCCTTCCGGCATGTTAATTCTGGAGCTGCTGCTAGTATTGGAACAGTGTTCTGTATGTCTGTCCAGCTAGAACATGCTCCTTGAAGCCATGAATCATGCCTTGTTCAACGCAGCACTGCCAGTGCCTGGTACGATGCCAGGTGCAAACTAAATACCCAATAAAAGTGGGTTCCATTGACTAAGAAAGCACCAGAACCAGAAAGGGACCAAAGAGACTGTGGAGACAAAGTCTCTTATTTCATAGATTCAGACACTGAAGCCTAGAATGGGGAGGAGAGTTGCCCAAGGCAAAAGAATTATGTTCGACCAATCTCTCGGGAGGGTGGGGATGGCCGATACTGAAGGATAGGTAGAGACCACGAATGGATGTTCATTTGGCAGTTGCTTTTAACCGACAGAACTTGGAACGTGAGAGAAGGGAAGAAGTACGAGGAGACAGTCATTTGTTAAGCATGCACTATGTGGTAGGTGCTCACATCTTGTTCCATTTATCTTACCTACTTGAGCCAAGTCAGTGGCTGGGAAAAGGGAGGACTGGAGGGGCACTAGAGATTTATGACAGACTCTGTGGTACCTGATCAGACCGGGTGGCTGAGAACATCTAAGAATGAAAGACATGGACGGATTCTCGGTGGACCGTTGGATCTGGAAGGCATTTCTAAAAGAAAACAAGGCATTAGTTGGGGGTTAGAGAGAAAAGATAACCAGTTAGATATATGCATGAAGAGATGTTCAACATCAAGATGCGTATGCAACAGCTATGGTGGAATATCGAAGAAGAAAGGATTCAGGATTCAAAGACTATCCAAATCCTCTCTATATTCATGTTCTGGTAATTATTGGGCAAGTCTTTTAACCTCTCTAAGCCACTGTTTCCTTATATGTGAATGTGGGAAACAGTATTGATGGTTGAAGGAGTTAATACTAAATGTTCTAAAATTTCTTAGAGAGGAAAAAAATCAATGCCTAAGGATTTGAGCATCAGGGAGTAGTAAATGAAATCAAACAGAACACTTCTTGGGGGTTGAGGTGGAGAATATATTCTTCCCAGCCTCAAATGTTCAACCTTTCTTTGTACTGGGCCTTCATATCTGTAAGTAAATCATTAAAAAAGATATAGTTTTCTTATAGTCCAACTTCCTAGAAAGGAATCTTTTGTCAATATTTTCCCCCCAGGTATGAAGGATACCCTTACAGAGAAACCTATTATACCGCCAGAACCTGTTGAACCTGTACTCTGTGGCAGCATGGCCATCGGGGCTGTGTCACTGGCGGTAGCCAAAACCAGTGCCCTGCTGGGCAGTAATCCGCTGTACGTCGATATCGCATTACTGAAGCATCCTCAGGTTAGTATCCGTTACATCTCGTCACGAGGACCCTTGAGGGTCTCAGTACGAAGGAACCATGTTTCTCATTTTCCCTGTTTCAGGAACAGCCAACAAAGCTAACTATACCTTCGCTGATGGTATCTCTGGTCAGCTGTGGGAAGTCATCGCCTGGGAAGCTGAATTTAATGAAAGAAGTGATCTGTATACCTCATCCTGGATTAACAGCTAAACAAGTACTTCTGTTATCTCAAATTACTTTTTCTGAAAAAAAACTATACTCCATCATCAATGAGTTTTTAGTGTAGGTCCCCAAGGCTTATGACACCGAGAGGGAATTATATATAAAATGAGAAGACGTATTTTAGGAAATCAGGGAAATGGGAGGGAAGCAAGACCTCAAACACAGAGCAACACTGTTTAGGCCACCCTAGAGCTCGCATTCATTCCAACCCTGACTTGAACTGATGACTCACAGAGAAGCCACGTGTGAGTAACTTTTCAGCCCTTGATATTGCTGGAAGGTTGGTTTAGGGGGGAGTTGAGATATCTTCACTTACTAGTCTATGCACTACGGCAGCAACAAGAGGAAGCTGGCACTTTCCTAGCATCCCATTCTGTTCAGATAGAACTGCAGGGCCTGGAGATGGCAGATTGCGGGGCACATGAAAGAGGGTTAGTGCCTGATTATGTAATACGCATACATAGGGAAGGAACCTAGGTTGCCTCTTTACTACTTAGTGGTGTGGAAGTGTTTATATGTTCTTCAGTGTCCTGAATGAGTCAAATCCTTATGGGTTTGGGTTAAATCCTTTTGAAACACTCTACCAATGAGGCCGCAGGGAGAACTAATTTATAGGGGATGTTTTCAGAAGTACAAGTACCTCTCGCCCCTCTGGAGATAACTGAGTGATATTTGTTCTAAGCTAGTGAAAAATCATGATTTTTTTTTTAACTCTCAAGATGATCTGTGATAAAGAATTGTTTTTTGAAGAGAATAATCCTTACCTTGCAGTTTATCAATATGGAAGACGAGGGTTTATACTTGGCTCACCATCTGTCAGATCCTGTTCGGATCCTGGCGCCAGGATCTTTCCCGTAGTTAAGACGTGTGGGTACCAGAGCATTCGGCGTGCTGTTCTTTATCTGTCTTCGTATGCAGGTCCCACCGTCATCAGAATACGCTTTTCTACTTTTTAAGTGATAGTGGGTTTATATTCATTCAAACACTATCGTGCAGAATCCCTTGGTGACCTGTAACGCTTATTGCAAGAAGGTCCGTCAAGAGACCGTGCAAGAGAATGAAGTTAACTTGATCCAGCCAACTGAACCAGTCAGTTCTGAACAATGAAGAGAGGGTAGTGAGGAAGAAGAACCTCCATTCATGTTTAACCAAATACAAACTGAGGGCTAAAGATGAACATGTGCTCTTCTGATAGCAGACCAGATCACCCACTAAGCGGGGTGCCTTGTCAGGGATCCTCCAGATACTTTGAGTTAGAAATAGCCAAGGATGGTGTAAGTTTTTGCGTTTAAAATTTCTAGCCTGCAGTTGTGGAAAATCATGTTTATTCTACTTACAGGGTGTGGAGATGCTTATGGAAATTCAGAAACAAATTAACAAAACAATTGAAATGGTATGTAAAGAGAATCTGTGGTATTTAATTACTGACACTTACCTTCTAGTACAATTACAGTTCATTATGGAATTAAATTAATAGTGTTGTTACTGATATGGAAAATGTATTCATTTGCTTTGGGTTTCCCATACGGGAGCCAAGCTTATACATTCCTCACTGGCTTTGGGTCCAGATTCTAACGGTACTTTACCATCTCATTTTGATTTCTGAGGCAGCTGGCTCTATCCTAGGATCACTCTTTAGGAATTGCAAAGAAAGAAAGGATTTGGACCATGGAAGTGAGAAGCAGTTTGGTGTAATGGTTAAAGCACAGAGTGCTTAGAATTCCGGTGTTGGGCAATTGTCCTTGGTCAAGCAGCCCTGGAGGGGCAAGTCAGAGTCAGGATGACAGGCAGCTGTAGGAGTCACCAGTTGTCCCTTCTTATTCTAACCGGGTTGGAGAGGTGTGGGCCACGCACAGTGATGTGGCAGGGCGGAGGCCAGGAGAGGGATCCAATCCTTCTCTCTGGGATTGGGTCCTTTTCCTGGCCTAAACTCTGCCGTGGATATACACGTACGCACACATATATACGTATATGTATATATACCTCTGTTTTAGAATAATATTGCATTTATGGAAAAGTTGCAGAGATAGTACAGAGAGTCCCCAGATACACATCCACCCAGTTTTACCATGGTATGTTTGTCAAAACTAACATTACTAATAACTTAACTCTAGACTTTATTCAAATTACACTGGTTTTTCCAATAATGTCCTTTTGCTGTTCCTAGATCCAATCCAGGATCCCACATTCATGGAATGTGAGGCTTTTAAGCTACTATTAGGGAGCACCAGACTTCCCACCCCCAGCCCGTGGTAATGGGGGAGTGGTAGCTGGGGCCCAAGCCCTACAGTTGATCAGAATCGCTTTAATCACCAGCCTGGAGCCAGTTTCTGTGACACTTTTTCAGGAGGCCCACTGCCCTTATGGGTGACCAGTCTTTAGAGACTCAGACTTGGACAGGTTAAGCCTGAACTTGCACTCTGCTTTGCCCCTTACCAGTGGTGTGACCGTGGACCAGTTACATAAGCTCTCTGCCTCAGGTTCTTCATCTATAAAATGGGTATGAGATGGGGAGAGTGTGAGGAGTGAACAAGTTGAATATAAGCGATGTGCTCAGAGCAGGAGGTGGCCCAGCAGTACACGGTGGTCGTCAGAGCAGGTGGAGGAAATCCAGCTTAGGATATTAGGAACTTCAGGAAATTTGCGCTTTGTGCACTCATCCTGACTTTCAAATGTTTTATTGTTTTTTTTATTATACAAGTAGCTCATGAATGCTCTTGTAAAAATTCAAATACTGGTAGAGCTAGCCAACGCCCCCACCCAACTCCCCACCCCTACCCACACCACGCTCAGTCCCCAGTCCCTTCTCTACAGGTTACCACTGTTAAAAATTTAGTGTGTGGCTTTCCAGCCTTTCTTTTATATTTACACACACATATAAATATATGGTGTTTTGTGTTTAAAATAGTAGAAATTCTGCACAAATCACTCTGCAGATTGCTTTGTTCTTTTTATTGAGTGTTCATCTTTTAAAAACTGACATCTAAGAATTCTTTTTACTATGTAACAAAGGCTTCAATCCTTTCTACATGTCACACATATTTTCCTCTATCACGTTGCCTGCCTTTTAACTACATATTTATGGAATCATAGGGATTTTTTTTCTTTTTAAATTTTGACACAGTAAAATGTATCAATCTATTCTTGTAAAGCAGTGGTTCTCAATGGATAGCGATTCTACCCGAGGGACATTTGACAATGCTTAAGAGACATTTTGGGTTGTCCCAGCTTGGGGGGAGGGGCTCTGCGGGCATCTAGTAAGCAGAGATCAGGAATGCTGCTTAACAGCCTACAGTATAAAAGGCAGGGCCCCCACCACCACCACCCACCCCAGCAAAGGATTATCCAGCCCAAAGTGTCAGTAGTTCCAAGGCTGGGAAACCCGGCCTGAGGCTTTTGCTTTTAGCTCTCAGGCTTCTTCAGGAAGGCCCCACTCCCTCCGCTCTGGCCACACATGTACTTCTCTCTCCCCAGAGGGATCAGCACGCCCACGAATCACCCAAGTATAAGCTTCTTCAGAGCCCCCTTCCCTGAAGTCCACTTGCTCTGAACTCCCCATTACACCCCATCTTCTCTGGCTATAACCTGCATCTCACCACACTGCCTCACTAGACTGCAGATCCCTGAGGCAGTGCCCAGGTCCGTCTGCTTCACTACTGTCTCTTGCCTGGCACACAGATTCCTTCCTATGTTATTTGTACCAGGGGATAGAGAGTTCAGCTGATTCCATAGAGAAAAGAGTAAGGTAACTATTTGCATATACTTGAGTGGGAACCATCCTGCTTCTTGACAAACATGCTCCAGCTTACAGAGCCAGTAAAAGCTGCGCATCGAAGTGCATCCTAATCAGTAACCCCAACTTGTGGGAACGGCTCTTTGGGAAATATCTTTGCTCTCAATCTCCAGTGACTTTACACACACCAGAGTCACCAGATTTAATGACCTATGGCTGTTTCTAAAAGTCAAAATCTACCTTGCAGGAGAGAGTATTTGTACCCTGAACATATTCGAACCAGTATGTTTGGTCCTATGGAAACAAATATATATATATATATATATATCCCAAATATATGTTTGGAGGCAGAATATAAGGATGAACTAAAGGGAACATGTACCTGAATTTGAGAAATAGTTTAGGGTTTATAAAAACAGGGAGTGGCTCACATGGTCCCTGAGTGTGTGTGTGTGTGTGTGTGTGTGTGTGTGTGTGTGTGTGTGTGATTTACAGTGTGACTGGCTAGGCCCGTGAGCAATGGACAGGCCAGAAGACCTGAGCTTTGCCCCCACAGACACATCTAAACATGCCAAGTGATACGTCTCTATTTTCTGTCCCAAGCCCCCTCCTCCAAAGACAGAGTCGAAGAAAGGGCATAATGGAGGCAAAAGAGGCCAAGTAAGTATATCATATTTGCCACACTTCTGTACGACACAGTGCACTTAAACATTCCCTGTCCCTTTGCCTCTCCTGTAGTCATTCTGCTCAGGACCAGGGGTAACACACGTGGAAAGGACATGGTGATTCTGCTCCAAGCACTAAGCCAGGCAGCCTGAGAGGTGAAATATCATTCGGCTCCCACCTTTCTGGCCACAGGCTGCCGGGCCATCTCTGCCAGCGGTTGTATGGCCACCTGAAATCTCAGAGGGCTTGGAAATACATTTATGAGTAAGAGGATTACATTTGAAACCCTATAGGTGAAGTTCAGGAAGTTGAATCTCTCATTCAGTAGCTGAAAGCCATATAGCATGTTTTAGATTTTCGCTACTAGCAAAGAAAGAAGAGGCACAAAAAGATAGCCACATCCTCACATCTGGTCCCCAGAAGGCATTGCGGCACCATTGCCGATGAACCACTGCCAGATCTCAGACTTTGCCAAGAGAGGCTGGCACACAGTTCTCCTTGTGAAAATTGGCCCTGCTGGCTGAAAGAGCCATGGGAGACCAGCTGCACTTGATCAGTTGGTCACTGGTGATTGTGGGTGCTCTGATAGATACACCTCTTACATGCCTCAACTTTCAACCATATAGTTAGGAAAACCAATATGAACCCTGGGGGAAATGCAAATGATAAAGGTTGCTCACATGTATAATATTTGCTCTATTAAGTCTGCACTCTCTAGCCTGATGTCAGGGACTTACTCTCTTGAAGTCATCAGTAAGAGGGGCCAGTAAAGGAAGGAGAGGACTTGGTACAGATAAAAAAGTAAGTTCCTTCTCAAAATTGGGAGAGAAAGAGAAAGTAAAATACTTGACAGTTGTCGTACATGTTAGAATGAGCACAACACTCTAACATGGAATCTTGCAAGAGGGGTGGGGGATGGTGAACAAGTACCCAAATCTCAGCGCTGGTCCCTTCACTCCAGTAGGTTGTCTTACATGCTCAGAGAAACTGAGACCGAGGTCAGCGCTTCCTGTGATCAGCCTTACTACTTTTTCTTTTTTTCCTGTTAGAAACAGGTTAGGTGACAGATTCTAGAGAGGCAGCCATACCCGAGTTAGAGTCATGGACTCTGGAGCTAAACTGCCTGAATTAAAACCTGTTCCAAGCCACTTAACTCTCTGTAAAATGGGGATAATAATAGTACGTGCTTCGTGGGGTTAACATAAGGAGTGTATGTATTTACATTATGTAAAGTGCTTAGACTAGCTTGGCATTTAGTAAGTGCCAAATGAAGTGATGCTTTTATAGTTTAGAAGACTCTGTAATGAAACCCCAATTGATACACAAAAATTTCCCCAACTATTCCTTTGCCAAATAGAAGGTTCCTGTCATTGACGTTAAAAATGTTCCACAGTTCTTGTAATTAACTAGTGCTAACACCAGTAAAAATGGGATGTTTATACCTAGGTTCATGCTTGCTCGAGTTTGACACACGTACACACACACACACACACACACACACATGCCTTAAGCCCTCAGAATTACTGATGTTGCTTCAATTTATGTTATAATTGCATAGTGGCAATTTATGGCAAAGGCACATCAAGGCTAACCTTGCAAGAGAAGCATATGGCTGCCTTTTCCTGGGGTCATTTGGCTCCTCAAATCTCCCACTGAAATCCATCCTCAGTGCTCCATCCTACGTATTAACTGAAGTCTTCAATCCTTTTTAAAATAAAAAACTGTCCTGAAGTAGGATTGCATTGTTAAGTTTTAAGAGTTCTATTCTGCTAAAGGAAAATGGAGCACGGGAAAGAGCAGGTTTGGAGGAAGAAGGCAGTTAGGGACAAGCAGGACAGATGTTTACAGGGAGGGGCAGCCTGGTGTCTCAGCCCTGGTGGTTGGGGCTCAAGTTAGCCCGTGTACAATGGCAGAGGCAATAAAGAGAGAACATCAACACACTGAAGACAGAAAAGTGTGTTCCCAGGTCAAACCTGAAAACCTTGGTACTAAGTAAAATGAGGAAGAAAACTACTCCCAGATACTGCAGGGCAATCATATGCCCAAGGGTCACGCAGAGATAAGTGGGACCTGGCAGTAGGACTCATCGAGAATCTGAGGGGCACGTCTTTGGAGAGCTGTGGCTCGTTATAAACTGTGCCTGACACAGGAAGCTCCAAGAACCGGAATGTGCTATATTTACACATGTTCCTTTCCTCTGATCTTGCAGCAGCTCATCACTGGCAAGATGTCCCATCTTGGCTGTTTAACCATTGCTTATGACACCATAGAGCAGCCACTGCTCCTAATACAAGGAATCTGTGCGAACCTGGGGCTAGAATTGGGAACAAATCTGCATCTGGCCATTAACTGTGCTGCACACGAGCTGATGGACTACGTAAGTTTCTACCCCGGAACATTTAATTACTTTTTGTTGAGGTCCCATTGTTTTTAAATTAGAACTCAAAAGAAGAGCTTATCTGTATAAATTTCCAAACAGATCTTAATTTTTTTTGTTATTATTTTTGGGGGGTCCAAATATAAATGGAGTTGATGGTGTTTTTGATGCTATTAATAACAATATCATTAAAATTGTTCCGGGGGGGACTAGAAATACAATTAGTATTCATACATTGACTCTACTCACGTTACTTAATAAGTCTAACAGTTTAAGAAGGTTATCTTTGAATTTCTATGCTCACCATTACATAATTTATGAATAATGATAGTTTGGTTATTGCTTACTTTTCAATTCTTGTATCTTCTTTTTCTTGTCTTATTGCACTGACAATTAAAATAACTTTTTTGAAAAAAAAATATAAACGGAGTTGAGAAAGCTATGTTAGCTAATGACCAGAGAAGAACGATATACCTAATTTTGTAAATTAACAGAAAATGTCCTAATAATTATATAGAGAAATTCTGTAACAAAAATGACTAAAATGGGTTGCTTACATTGCAGTCATGAGAGCTACCACAAAATAATGTAACAAATTAGTATGTTCTGCTGACTACAACCATTTGGTTGGTAAAGGCCGAATTTGTCATGAAAAGTGGATCTGCTGTAATAGTGACTTGACAAACCCTTCTAGACACATCGTTCCTGGAGATTTGGCTGTAACTCACTTTTTAAGTATAAAAATATTTCCAAGTTATTGAAGTTTATGGAGAATATGTTTTTATCCCATTCCAATTAAGTCCATCACAGTGTTATCCATAGTCTGGATTAGGAAGAGAGATCTTTACTGATGAAACTTTACCTGGGGACCACTCTACCTGGCAGAAGTTATTTTTTAAAAGAACGAGAATGGAAAACAGGTTCCCCAAAAAAATGTTGTAGTCCTCACTTCCGCAGGGTAATGCATCAGCAATTAACCTTTAGATGTGGAAAATATTATGTTAGGAAAGCTATTAGAACTAGTCTACCTTATACACATACTTCCCATTTTCCAACACCTAAATGCTGAGTCTGTTTTATAAAATGCCCAGTATATTGACATGCATTTATGGTGACTAGGTAATTAATGTCAAATTCAGGCAACATGACCAGATAGGATTCCGCTTTGATTTATGATCCTAACTTTTAACATCAGAGGAAAATTTGAACAGTATACAAGAATCCTAAGTTTCAGCTGCTTTCTTAAAGTTCTTCTGTAAAGAACTTTCTTTTCTAAAGAAACAAAGCACATATAGGAAAGTTTAATATAATTTCCTGTTCTTCACATAATGATTGGTTCCTAGGCGTACCATTGAGAAAAACAATTGCACGTTTTCATCAGCAACATATACAAAGAACATATACAAAGAACCGACTACTAGTGCTAAGTAGAATGAGTATTTATTGCTTATATTCAGCAAAATATATTGCTTGATATCAGATAATTCTTATAGTAATCTTAATTCAAAGTCATTAGCATTTCCTTCCGGACAAGATAGGATTTTAAAGCTTTGCAATATAGACACTAAAAGTTCTTGATGCTATTTAATGTGGAAAAAAAGGTATGAAATCCTTTCAATTACAGATTTCTTAAGAACCTGCTTAATTCCAGTGGAACCATTCATTCGTGTAGCGGCAGCAGCAGGAAGTCACTGTCAACTCAAACAGCCATCCTGTTCCCTTCCACCTCCCTCCTGGTACCTCAGTATCCCAGGTGCCATCCCTGAACAGGGACTTGGAAGTAAAGATGCTCTGTTTTGCAGAGCCTCACTGGGCCCTTTAGGCCGGTTTACTTCTATCCTTAAAGACTTGGGGGCTTGCCAAACTTCCCATGAATGGGGTTGCTCTGGAATTCTATTTTCAAGACTATATTATTACTTCTAGAACTTGCATGCTACCTGAGAAAGAGGTGCCTTCACACAAGTCCCTTTACATTTCCTATTGGTTGTTAGTATCTCAAAAGCCTCGCCCTGCTTTCAAATGTTAGAAATACGCACAGTGGAGGAAACAAGCTATTTGTCCCTGTGAGTTGAAAGATGGTGGGTTCTAGTGAGCGGGCAGCTTTGCGTTGCTGTTGTTTTGTGGATTTATGTTACTGCCCATCTACCCCGGCGGCCAGGGTTCCCGCACCATGTCCTAAACGCCAGAAAGAAATGTAGAAATGTGCCCTCCTACTCTACACTTAGTTTGTGGGCAGAAGGCTTTATCCGAAGTCAGAAGGAAGAGCTTACGGGGCACTAAGCGGAATGGTGTGACTTGCTCTCCCCAGGTGAATATTTAACAGATATTAAAAGTAAAATGCATCGATTTCTCAGGTGGCCTGAAAAGAATCTGTTTTCAATGTTTTTATATCAAATGCATGAAAATGGACTTGAATCACGTCTTTAACATTTGAGGAATTCATCATTTATCCTTTACTCTTCCTTACACTTATCAGAGTAAAGGAAAGTATGAAGTGATGACGGGAACACACAAAACTGCAGCTGAGATGGTTGACCTGTACGTGGACCTGATCGGCAAGTTCCCTTCCATTATTGCCATAATTGATCCTTTCAGGAAAGAGGTACAGGATTCACCTTGCATTTTTATAATAAAACACAGAATAAAATCTCATTCTTTTGGCTCTGTCATTCGACATGTGTTGTAATTTGGACTGGGGCTGAGTTGCTTCATTTCGGTGTTGAGAAAAGGCACTTACTAAGCAAATGAATAGCAGAAACACAATTAGAAAGGAGTGTGCCTGGCTACAGAATGAAGCCAGCCATTCCCAAGCACTTCAGGACTACGTGTATATTTACAAGCAACCTAACTGCTGGAAGCTGAGCTAGCGGATGCTTCAATAGCTTCCTCAGACATCCTTTTCAAGTGCTCATGGAAGCAGGACTTCAACAAGGCCAAATGCTTTTTAATCTAAATCCATTTACTACATATGCATAAAAGCAGCAAAGCCATATATTTGAAAGGTTTGAGATACTGAGGTTCTTTTTTTAATCTATTCTGACGAGAATTGTTTATATTGCCACAGAAGACCATGTCTTCCTAACCCACTTAAACTCCCAAACTTAAGTTCTTGACTTTATGAATTTGAGAACCATCACATATACCTACTGAACAGATACCTTCTTTGAGTGAACTCAACAATTTTAAATTTGGGGGACAGAAGAGTGCTGGTTCTCACTGGGAGCCCCAGGGCCTCAGTCCCACCTTTCCAGTCACAGCCTCTGCTCCTCTGTGCTTGTGGAAGATGCCGGCTGAGCTTAGTGCTTTGATCTTGCCAGATCTGTCTTCTGATGCTTGTTCTGAGGCCCTGACCACAGCTCTTTTTAGTGTGATAAGATGTACTTATAGCCCCTGTTCTAATGGGATAGGTTGAAATCTGGTACAATGGCTGGGAAGACTTTGAATGTCATCCTTTTTTTAATAATAAGCATTTCATTTCTTATTGGTGGTCTCACCAAAAACAAACAAACAAACAAAAAGAAAACATAACGGTGTGGAGAATGAGGGCCTAGAGACATTGCAGGCTGATTTCTTTCAGTTGTCTGTTTATCAGAAATAACAGTAAAATCTAACCAGCTAGTCGTAGCAGCATGATGGATAATACAGTAAGTGGGGAAAGAAAAACATCAGAATCCATGTGGAGAACAGCACTTCATGTGTACGAACATTTTCTTCACTAGATCTTTAAGCTAGATTTAATCATTCTAAGTTTCTGTTCTAAGAAGCTTGTTAATTTGTGTGACTGTGGTACAGGCATCATTCGGCTGCAGATGCAGAAGAAAAGTGTTTTGTGTGTCTCAGAAAGGCGTATAGCTTCGATTATGTGCTATGTGGTTCCTGTTATTTTGTGATTGTGTTCAATATATTATAATGATCAATTCTTAAATATTTACCCAGGACGCCGAACAGTGGGACAGCATCTACAGTGCTCTTGGTTCCAGGTGTTACATAATTGCAGGAAGTGCATCCAAAAGTATTTCTAAACTTCTAGCGGATGGAAACATCAGCATCCCCAAATCCAGTGGGCTGATCATAAAACATACGAATCAAACTACGATGTCTGACTTGGTGGAAGTAACCAATCTCATTGACAGTGAGTAAAAGTAGAGTTCTGAAAGACTTATCATGAACTTAACATGGTTGTACAAGAAGCCCAAAGTATGCAGTACCTCAGTTAATAAAAAGCATGGAATAAAATCTTGGAAGGAAAGAAATCCAACCATCTATGAGAGATTTGTGCTGGGAAACAAAATGCAGCTTACTGGTTGGTTCCACAGCGTTCCAGTATCAGCCCCAGTCCAGGAGGTCATGCCCTTTAGTGCTTCCAGAAAGGTGTGTAAATAAGGCCACTGCCCTATCAGCTTCACACGACACGCCAGTGATCCCACTCGCTCACACTTTTTTAAATTCCTCCAAAGTTTCAAACTTGTCACCACCTTGCGGCTTTTCAACGTGCCGTTCCTTCAGCCTTCAATGCTTTGCTCGGTGCTGTTTACTCCTGATCCTTCGGGTCTTCTTGCCTTAAAGTGAACCTCTTCAGACATCTGTGCCTTCCCTGACGTCCTCCACCCCTAACTGGTCGCTCTGAATCTTTCTCACAGAATCCCATTGTCTCTTTGTTGTACTTGCCACAATTATTTGTACAATTATTTGATGCCTGGTGTCCCCCACTAGACTCCCATGAGTTCATGGGAGTCTTGTTCACTTATGCACAGTGCCTGAAACATAAATATCACGAGTGGGTCTCAGGAACCAGGCAGAAGGGTAGTCTCAGACCTGGAGCAGGACCCAGCGTGAGACTGGCAGCCAGGGGCCTGGGCTAGTACCCAAGGGTGAATGAAATAATGGCCTGCAGTCCCTGGGACTGCGGGTGCCCCAGTCTATGAACCACACCTCAGCAGTCGTCATTCACTTCAGATTGCTGCTGTAGCTGCCTTTAAAACACAAACACTGTCACTCTAGGAAGAACTCTGGCTTGCACTCTTTGTAGCCTTTGGCAAGTTTCAAGGGGCTTTGAGATCCGCAAGTGGCTGATTAAATACTGTCAACACTGCTCTCCTAGTAAGTCAGCATTCAGAATAACAGCTTCCATGGAATAAAATTCAACGTGATGAAATGTGAACTCCATTATTTAGGCACATCAACTCTGAACGTGATACCCTTGCACTCACTGTCCACTGATTCCAAAGATGCATTTTTCTACACTGAACACAGATAACATGTCTTACAGCTGTGGTCTTGGAAATGTGTCCATCTAACTTGAGCATTTTTTTCCCTTTAGTGGTAATAACAGTACATCTTACAATTAATTCATGGTATCGTAAATTTGATGAAACATGGCATTCATTTAGTATTTAGCATGTAAGCTACTGGAAAGGGGTCAACAGATAAAACCAGAGTAATAAAATTGCAAATGTTTGGGCTAGAGTTCTCAGATGGTCAAATAACTGACTCTCTCTAGCAAAGTTTTAAATCTCTGGGAAGTTGTATATTTTGGTCTCAGAGGCTCATCTATGTGCTCATTGTTTCTGTACCCTCTAAAACTACAAAGAATTCCTCTGCCTGCAGGTGAGAAGCACATTGCCATCTTTGGAAGCGCAGAAGGAGAGTCTTCTGATGGCAGCCTCGCCGATCTGGTAAGCGCTGAACGCTGCTCAATTGCAGAATTGCCCAAATACTGCTCTTATCACGAACAGGTATTTCACAGAAATGCAGTCTGTGGCAGAGAAAGTCATGTAACCTTTTATGAAATAGACTTGCTTCCTCCCAGACCGCTACCTTTTGCAAAGACCTAATCTCAGAACTTTTAAAAAGGAAAAATGAAGTCCTGGGAAAAAACGATGGGCACGTTTAAATAACATCGTTTAAATAACTGGGGCGGGCACTTGCAATCTCACCTTCTAACACGAAGTGAGAAAGGCCAGAATGTTCTTAGATGAACTCAGCATGCTTACAGGGCTACTGAAGCATCTGATGTAGTCACACTACGTCCTTACCTTTTGACACCCGCAGCTTGTAAGCAGGCCCCCTTTACTTAGGTAAAGATAAAAAAACGAAGTTAAAAGAAACACCAGAACAGCACAGAGTGACACTGTCCTTTGAGCAAAATGTGACTCCCCCCACTTAAAATAAGTTGTTTCTTCCCCTTCTTAAGGCTGTTGGACTCGGTGTCCGGTTTATCAAGTTGGGAGGTCTTTCTCGAGGCGAGCGGGTGACTAAGTACAACCGCCTTTTTACTATAGAGGAAGAACTCGTCCAGAATGGAACACTGGGTATGCTGTGCTTTCTTGCTTTGTTTTCACTTAGCCATGAATAAGAGAACAAAGACTGGAAGAAGGGGAATAGAAATCCCTCGGCAGGAGGGCAAGGGAATCCAAAGGCTACAAATAAGTGCTGACAAAACCAGGATGGCACTTGCCACAATGTACATTGTTTTCTTAATGGATTATCTATTTACCTGAATGTTTAAAACTCTCCCTGTTCTTCTTGATGAATAGGCTGCGTGATGCTTTTCAATAGAATTGATTGATTGGCATCTTCAACCCTACCTTTTGTTATGGTTCAAATTATAGTTAAGGTCTCTCTGCACAGCCCATGCAAGTTAAAGATAGATCTTTACTTTCCTGATGGATCTTGGAAACAGCTCCTTTTACTTAAGCAGGCAGCATGTTGATTTTAATGTACTTTGGGAAGGCTGTGGTCTCAAGAGAAACGAAGCAATCACTTATGACATTAAACCTCTGTAAATCTGCATGGGTAGAAGCACCCTGTATACTGGCTAACTGGAGAGAAACACCGCAAATGTGCATTTTTACTTTTTATGACAGTGATGGCCAAAGCATGCAGACATTTAAAGGGACTAGTAATTACTACCTTTGTCATTGTAAAACTATTTTGTATTTTAAGATAGAATAAAAAATTGATATACTGAAAAACAGTACGTATTATTTAAGTAGTGCTGACAATTAAAATAAGAAATTTTCTTGGATGCTATAAATGAAATCTATTAAATGAGATATATCGTAGAATGTATTGTGGAGCATAACCAATTACTGGATATGAAAGCAAAGAAGCAGTCCTACTTCTTGACTCAATACATGCATTTAAAAAAGGAAAAAGACCATTTGAAAATTATGATGTGACAAAAATAAATTTGTATTAATATGTTATGTAATAAACATTCTAACCATTAAAAAAATAAAATAAAAATAAAAAATAAAAAAGGAAAAAGAGGCCAATAGAAATTGTGATTATTAATACAAATTTGTCTTGTTTAACGTAAGTACCGATCTTGGAAGCAGCCAAATGTTAGTTTGCGTGGTTTAGTGTACAATACAAGGGTTTGTGTCTTCAAATAGGTAAAATTATATTCTTCCTGCATATGTTTACTTTCTTATGTCATCCTGACTTGTATTAAGCCTTGGGTTTAATGACCTGTCACATGTCCAGCCAGACTTCGCCACAAGGGAAACAGCTGCTTCAGGACATCAAATAGGACTCTGGCGACCGACCGGAGGCCCAGCCCCTCCCTGGTGACAGGACAGGCTCCTGAGCATTCCGGAATGGATTAACAGATTAATGAGAAACTCTCTGACACTGACAGTAGTCAATAAAAGTTCAGGGGACCAAAACCTAGAGAAACAAATGTCTCCACCAACAGACTGAGTAGGAAATCTTGGCAAGGTCAGCCAATAAAACCCCGTCACTCCCTACACGGACCTGGCTGGAATAGTCTACAGTCATTTACCTTGGAACAGTTAGTTGGCAATGATTTGTATCATGCAGAGTACTGGCCTTTCCTCTACGTGATATTCTTCCTCTTTTCCTTTTCTGCTAAGCCACTGCCCAAAGTCCACTGCACAGCAAATGTTCCAGAAGGTTGTATAAGGGCATAAAGCAAACTGAAAAAAACAAGGGTATTGCACAGTTATTGTATAACCCAAACAGGCTCAGTGGTACATGGTTTTAGGGTCCTTTCTAATGGTGATGGGCAGTTCTGAGGACTATCTCCTTTAAATCACATAACAAAGAACAACAAAATTGGCAGCGCTGAATTAGACAGTAAACTTTATTGGTGTGGTTTTTTTAATAGGCTTCAAGGAAGAGTACACAGTTCTTGGCTCGAACAAGGACAATGACAAGGCTGCCGAATCTCACGAGGCTGCGGCGGAGGTGGCTGGGGAGCTGCGTGAACCCCCGCAGCCCATCTTCCCCGCAGAAGCTGGAGAGGAATCAGCCAAAGCGTGAGCCTCTTCTGGGCAGGGCTGCACACGCCCACGGACAGCAGCTCCGTCAGTGTTGTTAGACTGCTAGCTCCCAAGTAGGTCCTCAGATGGGTTTTGCTCTAAAACGTCAAGTGAACTTGTGTGCCCCTTCTTTTCATGTCACTGTTTGGTAACATACATAGTCTATGTAGAATTTCTCCCTGAAATTATACCTGTGAACTCTGTCTGACAGCTGTCACATTTCCGTGGAGATTTTGTTTGTATGCCAGCTCCCCTGTCCACTTTGGGGAGGGGGCAGGACCGAGTCCAGTACTTTTATTGCCAACTCAGTTCAAACACCTCATACTTTACAAATCAAAACATCTCTGTAAACAACAATCTCTTACACTAGAAGATCTCTTTGCCAGGAACAGGTGTACATCTTCTGGGTTTATCTTACACACCTGTGCTAGAAAGCATGGACATGTTTTTTTTTTTTAGCCAATCTCATGCAGAAGTAGGAGAGCTTCGTTCTTTTCATTACAGTCAAACAGCTCCCTCTTACTCTCCTAACCTTAATTCCCTTTTCCCTTGTTCCCTCCTCTTTCTAAATTTAATTTTTTTCTTATATGTCCTTGTGGGTCTCCTTCAACCCTTTCTGCAACAAGAATGAGTATAAACAAACACATTAGCAAGTGAATAAATATTCTTACGGCAATTAAGTACCCAATTATTTATACTACAGCACTTAACAGGTGATTGCAAACAATGCAATGTATAAGCGAACTGAACAGCCTCTTTTGTGAGCCAGGACGGGGGGTACAGCGGAGGAGAAACAGAAATCAACTTACCCGAACACATACCTATAGATATAATAATGCCAAACTGCTTTGTATGATTTAGGTTCTCTGTTCTAAGTTATTTGCTTTTCCCCAAAATTACACACATTCCTATATACTGACCTGTGGGAGAGTTGGCTACCGTGTTTCCCTGAAAATGAGACCGAACCGGAAAATAAGCCCTAGCGTGATTGTTCAGGATGACACCCCCTGAACATTAAGCCCTAATGCGTCTTTTGGAGCAAAAATTAATATAAGACCCGATCTTATTTTCGGGGAGACACGGTTAAGTTTAGATTTCTGGTATATTCTGTAAGTTTTTGCCAAACACACCGAGGACCTTTACTGACAGGGGGCCTCAGGGCACAGCCATGGCCTTACTCTCGAAGCAATGACCTAAATTGGGCTCAGGGGCAGAACTGGTGGGTATCTAAGTTGGGGGAACAGTGTCAGCTTTGGGGTTGCTACTGCCTCTTCTGACGCTTAGAACAAACAATGGGGTACAAGAAGCTGGCAGGGAAATTCATTTTCAAGGACGAGGAACATGACTGGTGCTCACGCAGCCTCTGCAGAGGTACATACGTGCGTACACACAAGAAATATGGGAGACCATGTGAGAACATGCCCTGGAACTGTGACACAAATTAAAATGAAATGAACGGAACCCAGGCAAACATGTGCAACTGAGTTCAACCGCTAAATTAAATTAACCAAAGAGGTGATTTATTACCTCCACCAGACCAGCACTTTCATTTCAATAGAGCCCACCTTAATTCGCCGTCACCTCACTTGAGGATTGCGGTCACCAGTGGGTAGGCAGTACTTCAAATTTCTTAAAGCGATAAGCACTGTTTCTATTTTTCTGTCTACATTTGTTATAACAACAGATATAAAACATATGTCTTACATGTAAGATATTATCTGTAAAAGAGATGAAAGAAACCAGTCATCTCCCATATTAAGAAATGCCAGTGGAATTGGGAAGTGTTCACACTCGGAAGAAACGTCAATCCTTAAGTCAGGACTACTTGATGATCCTTCTGAGGTTGGTGATGGCTATCCACTCTCCACGACTTATTGCCATATAACCTAAAGCTGTTCCATGATGAAAGTGACTAAACACGTATAGCATGCATGTAGAAAAACCATCCAAACTTTGTTTTTAACAATCTGTGCTATGGACTATCACTTAGCTGACAACCAACCAAAAAATGGTCTGGAAAGATGATTAATGGTAATTTTTACCTGTACTACCTACTCCATTCGCAACAAACATGTTACTGGTAAGGAGGAATTACTGGTGAGTACCCAGAGCCAACACGTCCCTCCTTTTCCCCCAGACCAACGAGGCTGGGTGGTTACAGCCCGGCAGACCTCTGCCCATCAGAATTTCCACAGGACCAATCAGCCACTGAAACTTCCACGGGTGACACTGTGAGACTAGCTCAGATACAAAAGGCTGCTGGAATTTTGGTTAAATTCCTATTCTTTCAGAAGAAGGGAGACATTTTCTTTGTCGGTTTTTTTTTTTTACTGGCAAGAGCACATGTACCCCTTCCCTCACTCTGGCTATAAAAACGCATCAACGTGAGTTAGAAAACTCTGTAGATGATGAGGCATAATTTGTATTTCCAAAACAGAAGGAAGAATAAATAATTTTTTAGAGAAAACAAAAAAATAAAGATGGCAGCCCCTTGTAACTTTAAAATAGTATAAGTAGGGTGTCTATAATTTTTGTATTCAAATAGCTGAGAACGTACCTTGAAGATACAAACACTAGTCCTCCAATGTCTCCCCATCCCAGACCAACTGCTTGCTGACAACTGTACCCCACAGGGGCAAAACTTCCTAAAATCTGATGTAAAAAGGGGAAAAGTGTACATAGAAAAAGATCCTACATCAACTATCTTTCTATCCAATTAATTTGAAATGCTTTGTGATCATGGTGAAGGAAAGGAAGCAGCTTAGAAACGGCAAGAACACTTCCAAACTACCAGTTACTACTGTTGCCTGGCCTAGCTAACACACCTCACCAAACGGTTCACTTCTTACCTGGAAACGAGGGTGCTCTTATAACTGCAATGTTCTGTTGATGTGTGTGATAAGCTATGGAATAAGACTATCTTTATATTCCTAAGTGTGTACGACACACACCCACAGACCGATGACAGACACAGGAAGGAGGAGAGCATGAAGAAACGTGGAATAAAAGTCCTCAAAATTAGCCATTTTGTCGATTATTCAAAATTACTGAAGTTATCAACTCATATAATTTTCTTATTAAAGAATGTCAAGTTTGAGCAACTAACCCAAAAATGTCAATAACCACAACTGACCTTTCATGGGAAACTGGATGCTTTTTAATAAGTGTGGTGAGGAGAGTTCAATCACAGCATAACAGAACTTGTTGAAGTGCATTAATGCAGTTTGTAGTTAGTATATCACATAGCAGTATTATTCAATTAGGGAAGATTACAGTTGAAAAACGTTACATTTTAATTCCCCAGGAGGAAACTGAGAAGGAACTGTAAAATCATCACTGGAAGAACATGAAAACAGTCAAGCATAATGCACCTACAGAAAGATAATTATCTCCAAATACAGGAAGTACGTCAGGTAAACTACCCACCTCTTCAAGCCTATGCTTAGCATACGTGCAAAAATAAAGTACAATACAAATACTGCAATTATTACTATATCATTTTCCTTTGCCCTTCGTAAGAAACACCTGACAGCTACATGCTGAGCCATGCTAACAAAACCAAACCTTTCACTTTCTTTAATAGTAAAATTATCATTACTGAATCATTGTCATAAAAAAAAACGCATTCAAGTACATTACCACTTATTTTAAATAAACACCAATTTTGAAACAATCAACTTTGAAAAGCTGCACAAGCTTTTTTAAAAAATCCCTGATTACATTTCTATTTATTCACTGTGGTAGGCTGAAACATTGTATTTTTAGAGACTGACTACCACTTAATTTCTTTAAAAAAAAGAAAAAAAAACACCAAAAAACAAAACAAAAAAAACCCCTGCCTAACGTAGAATAGTAGTGAAGCAAGAAAATTGTGTGCTTGTCGCTGATCTTCACTGTACAGAAGAACTGTGATAAAATATGGTCCTTGTGCCACATTAGTACATGAGAAAACACAATTAACTCACAGCACAGAGCACATCGTTTACCAACACTCCACTGAACTCAAGGGCTGCACTTTCACCTCAATTCTGCATTCAGGCCACCAGAGCATTTCCACCCAAGTCCTTGGGAGGCTTTGGACATGATCAATAGCATGTATTTTTCATCCCATAGTTAACAGTGTGTGTAATTAACATTGACTATGCGACTACTGGTTTGATGCCAGCTCCTGAATTTTAAGTTTATCTCAGTATATCCTAGAAAGGAATTTGTATGCCATAGTACCTAACAATTTCCATGCTACTACAGTCTCTCCATCAAAAGAGGCTCAGAAGCAAAAAACGGCTCAGAGGCAAAAAAAAAAAAAAAAAAAAAAACCACAAAAAAACACAAAAAACTTATCTGGGGGCTTTTTAAATCACCTTAAGTTGGTCAGGTCTGTTTATCCAATTACCCACAGCACTGTAAACTTTCAGCATTACATTTGAATAGTGGTATGCACATGACCTAAAAAGACATCAACATCTGACTTTTTGTAACCTTCTAAAAGAAGTCACACTTAATACAGTAATTAGAAAAAAATCTTATCCTATAAAGATAAAAAAACCACTACATCGAATGTGTATTTTGCTCAACAGCTTACTTATGTTTATAGGTGAACTACTTATTACAAAAGTGACACCAGAAAAGAACCTGTAATCTGAATACAAGTGACAAGAGCAGAATGTCTGCAGCCCTTGCCAATACACCAAAAGTAATCCTGTGCTTACTGACAAGGAATTCTACACGTCAGCCTTGTGGCTTACGGATCAGCAGTTGGAGCTGTCTGTGTCTCTTTTTTCAATACTGTCTTCTTTGTAGTCTGGTTTAATGTTGCCTTCATCATCCTTGTGTTGAGCTGGATCTTTGTCAGCAACCTGGTCTTTGGTTTGGGATTCATGTGTTGAAACAGGGTCTAAAACTACAACTGGTTCAGCGTGCTTTTCACTGCCAACGTACCGTCTCCTCCATCCAGTGTTACTGGGAGGCCTAGGGAACAAACAGTCAAACAATAAGAAGAAGAAACAGAGAGAGAAAATAGTTGTCCTTCACATTCCTGGATTCAGACGATCAAACAACCCAGAATGTTCTAAGTCTAATCCACATGCACAAAATGGTCTACAAGATGCCAGCCATTAAAAAAAAAAAAAAAAAAAAAAGAGCTATTAGATTACATATTAGGAGCAGAAGACCAGAAAAAAGAAGGCAGCAAAAGTCTGAGCAATTAACTACAGAAATGTTAAAAAGCCAAATGCACCTACCTGCTTAATTACATGCTCGACTCAGGAAGTGCTAAGCTTATGGACATGTGCACACCGCCCACCGCCTGTGCCGACTCCTGACCCGCTTTCACTTAGCTGGAAGGAGCCAGCTACCAGCTACCCCTTTCCCTTGTGTCCCAGGGTATATCTGGTTGCAGATTAGCTCTGAGGAGACTGCAGGGATGAGGGAGGTAAATCACCCCCATGGCTGATGGAAAGCTGACAGACGTGTTGGTCGCTGCCACTATTGACGAGGAATCTGGTCAGACCTGGGGAAGGTGAGGGAGGAAGGGCGGATGGGAGCACCCAGAGAAGAAGCTAAAATGCTAAGTCACCAGAAACTTTTTCTAAAAAGGAGAATTGTGTTTCTTGAGAAATTTCTTACTGAATTTCAGATACAATTTCTTTCTTCCACAGAGGTTTCCTCTTTTCTCTTCCGATGCAAAAAGCTACTGCTTCTCAAGCTGAGCGGGTGACAATTTCCTTGTGGAAAGAGATGTCCTAAAACACTCTTCTCTTGCCATGTGTCAGGACATTTGGCAGTCGACACCCCATTCTCTCAAGTCACAGTCAGAAGCCACCATCTGAAGGTACTGGGCTGCTGGCCTGGTGCCTGAAAGTTGAGGGATGCACGCGGCAGGAGCTATTCAGACTTATCTGGTCGTCTTGGCGAACGCTAGGATGTTAACCATGAAGCAGTACACCCTGTCCCACCTCTGGCCGTCAGGACACCTACTGGTGAACTGCTGGCAGGCTGTGCCCACTGCTCTACCAGCCCCTCACCAAGAGTTGATTTCCACAACTCTCTGAGGCCCAGAGCGGGTCAGATCTGCTGGGGAGGCATTCCCTTACCACTCAATACTTCTCCCTGGTGGGACTGACCACACTTATAAATAAATATTGTGCAATCAGCTGTTTAATGTCTGTCTCTCCAAATAAAATGTAAGCAGTTTACACGAAACAGAGACTATTCAGCTTTGTTCACAGTTACATCCTAGCTAGCACCTAGCGCAGACTCATTTGTGGACTAAACAAATGAGCAGATACAAATTAACTCCGAGAAAGGTTCAGAACGCATGGGCAGAAACGAAGGCTTTAGGTGTGAGGAGGCGTGGAGGTCTCTGTTGCACGGCAAAAACAACGAACAAATGATCAACTATTGAGAGAAAGTGGCCTCCATGGTCCAGCCACAGGTACAAAAACCCTTAAACCCAATGACCAGTTTTGTCCCTTTCTGACCATACTATGAGATTTATTGAAACCCTTGAAAAGCACTACGTCTGGTTATCCGCTTATACTAACTGTGGCGTGCTCGTCATCAGTAAGTGGCTAACACAGAACTCCATCTTCTTTGGAGGAGCTAAAAGCAAAGACATGCCCAGGAGCCTGAGAGGAAAGCTATGCAGTAGTGAGGACGGATTCCTTCATTTCTGCCTTGATTTGGTAACGTCCTTGTCATTAGAAAACATCAAGACACTGTTCATCCACCTTGGCCGAGGACCCACCTGTCAGGATGTCTGTTACTAGACTCTGGGACTCAGAATGGGCTGTAGTTTCCCCACTGAGACCTGGTTTCACTTTCTCTGACCCAAGCGACACCTGAAAGGCTGTATCTACTCGGGGACGGTCAGAGAAGCAGAACTACCATGCGTGTTATCGGGGATTTATTATAGGAATTAGACCACGGGCTAATTCGCATTAGTGGAGGGAGCTGGTTAGGCAGTCCATGAAGGTCTGTGGCCTCTAAGTCTCACGCTGGGCCTGAAGTCAGCAGTTTTGGCAGCTGAAAAGGAAGATGGATGAAAAGTGGCAAGAGACTGAGGACAAACCAGCGCAGCAGCTCTCACAATCCCCAATCCTGATGATGCAGCAGACGACCTGCAGTATAAACTGGGGAGGCCACTCCACGTGGAACGGCACATGCTCCTGGTCTAGGATTTGGAGAAGCTGAAGGAAGAGATGGGAAGCTAGAGAACCTGTGGGCCAGCTGCTGGCACATGCCAAATAGGTGATGACGTGCATGAACTGTTAACAGCATCTGCCCTAAATCTTCACAGCGTTAAAAAAACCCCAAAAACCAAAAAAAACAAAACAAAACAAAAAAACACTATAGGTCATTTCTGTGTTCTAAATCCCATGCAAATTTCTCTTCTGGTCAACCTTAACCTAGTAATAGAAGCAAACGGGCAAGGGGGTTCTAAGAAAGGAAGTTCCAGCCTAGCTAGGTTGTTACACTTGAAGCCACAGCAAAACCTGTGCATCAAGTCACCAGTCTGGCTCCGATGTCTTAGGTTTGAGGCCACCGTTCTGTAAGCCAGCCAATCCGCTCTAAGCATGCAAATGAGCATTCATCTCATTCTAGGTGAACAAAGTCCATGGACCCATATTGACCTGGATCCCTTCTGTAGAACTAGCAGGGATGTTTTCATGCCCGCATGTGTCTGCAGGTGAAGGGGTGGTGAGCACGTCCTACAAAAGCTTTCTTCATCGGCTGGAGGCTGAATACTTCCAAGTAGTGCTCTCAGGGCTGCCCAACAGCAACAAATGGGGGTCGATTAAACTGAAAACTCAGAAACCTTGTATTGTCAGGCTGAAATTGTCCTGGAATTGTCTCAGTGCAAAGAATTGTTCCTCTTTCTTGAAGTAAGCCTCTCAACTGCAGATTAATCTATTATTAAGTCACCTGTAGGCTACAATTTGAGAGCTCCTTTGTTGATTATCACTGAACTTGGCACAGTGGACAATTTCTCTGAATCTATGCATTGAGAGTCAGAGTAACGGGTTTCTCAAGGTTAATGCCCACTGACTTGGAATCCGAATGGGTTCAAGACTAAATGGGACTATGGCAAGCATCGAGTCCAACCTGTCCTTATTTACAGCAGAAGAAAATGACATTTGGGGAGGGGAAGAGCCTGGCCTAAAATCACACAGCTTATCAGCAGCAGGCCCAGAACAAGAACCAGCAGTTCTTATCTCCACCTTCCTGCTTTTCCCACAGCACTGTGCTGTTTTACCAAAGGCATCTTCTCCTGAAACATAATGATACTACAGGCTAATTGTGGCGTGGTGTCTGATTTACTTCTTGCTGAATCCGTTTTCAGCTGCATCTTTCAGATATGTAAATATAAACATCCAACCCTTCAAGCTATCCTTGTTTTCTTTTTTCCTTTGTGACTTGTAGCTCCTCCCAGTTTGAGATCATTAGGTCCATTCCTGTTTCCCTTGGGGAGCTGCCGAGGGACCCTTATGGAATCAGGCAAGTTCCTCCTAGGTCTCATTCTAGCTCCATCCCCATCTTATGGGAAGAGGCAGAGAGCCCTAACAGTGATGGCGCCAAAGACCTAGACTCTTGCTCTTAGCAGCTGTAGTGGCAGGTTCTAGAAGGTTAAATATGAAGCTGCTTCCCCAAGGTAAAAACCCCAGGCATTCAAATGCAACAATCCAGAAGGAACTACAGTGGACTATTGTTCCGTTCACTTTTTCTACTTTAATTCTTCATCTAAGGGCAATGACCACATATAAGGAACTAAAACTCAGTACTCGTGAAAAGTAGGGCAGACATTCTCCTGTATGCTACAAAATCTCCAAGTAAAACTTACATTTTATAGGTGAGATAAAGACCAAAATCATGGGATATTCAGGTTGACAGGGATCAGTGATCCCTTTTCATCGGTCAGATGAAGACACTAAAGAATAGTGAGTTAGATGATTTGTCCAAGGGCACATACTTGTTCACAGGAAATACAGGACTAAAACTGTGGAATATTGATTTCCCATCCAATATTTTTTTTCTTACCACAACATACGGGTAGTCATTTATGATCCATTCATATAGATATTATCACAGGTCATTTCAGATTGTTTTCTCAAGGGCTATTTCAAGACTAAAAGAAAAACCAGAAAACTAAATGAAAGCTAGGAGACAATATACCAACCTATGGCACTCTATGAAGCCTGATGTCCAAGCACAACTTGGGTGCTCTTTCAGAAACCAGCTATTTTCCCCAACTGCAAGAGAGCAGACTGTGGGGCTCGGACAGGTGGGGCCACTTGCTGGTAAAAGGAAAGACTTGACTCCAAACCGTTCTGGTACCAGAAGAATCAGAACACTGCAAACAGTATTGTCAAAGCTGAACTTTAGAAAGAACTCAGTGATTTCTCAGACTGTGTTACAAGACATGAAAGCATAGCATTCTAATTTTTAAAAAGCACATCATTGTTTGCATTCAATGAAATACCTTTCAAAATCAACTTTCCACGTTCCAATTATATTCAACAACATTCTAGCTAACATTTCGGCTGCAATTCAAATTAACTAATGCCCCAAAGAGCCCTAATAGACATGGTTCTGAGCTCAATTGAATACAATCAAAGCTCATGAAATGAAGGGGGAAATGCTTATTTCATGCAAATTCTGCATATCACTCAAGCTTAATTTTACTGATAATATAAAGGTGGGACATTTTGAATATTACAGTGAATGAAACTTTTAAGCCGTAAGAGTTATTTTATAAAATGCTACCTCTGAAAAGCTGATTGCCAAACAGTATAAAAATGGTTTGAGGCATAAATGCCAAGTTCATTTCTATTTCACTTCTGAGGTAACTATCTTTCAAATCGCAACAGCTGGACTATTTAACACAATCTGGTGAATCAAAGTATAGTTCTTCTCTGGTCTCACAGTGGGACGTCTGCATTAGTCTGTGGCAGCCATCCAACAAATGACGCACAGCCGGACGGTCTGAACTCTGTTTCATTTACAATAAAATGGATAAAGCTGCAATCATATTTACCACCTTCAAGGACAGAAAACGGAAAGATTTAAATTTGTCTTTATAAAGTAGTTTCCTG
Source organism: Rhinolophus ferrumequinum (assembly GCF_004115265.2). Classification (NCBI taxonomy): domain Eukaryota; kingdom Metazoa; phylum Chordata; class Mammalia; order Chiroptera; family Rhinolophidae; genus Rhinolophus; species Rhinolophus ferrumequinum. The sequence goes on along the minus strand of NC_046299.1, from coordinate 11,818,806 downwards.
GGAAAACTCCAAAGAGGAAGTCAGTTTTATACTTTCCCTTGTGTAAAATAAGAAGTCTTTTTTCCCCCCTCAAGCCTTTTTATACAGTCACTACAGCAGTAATGGCATTACAGCAGACGTAGTTTTTATTGTTTCTCTCAGACACCCTATTTTTCAGATTTTAATACACTTATCCAAAATTTCCCAAAGTACAGTTTCAAACATAAAATAACACTTTCTATATTATTACCAATGCTAATACTTTTCAATATAATAAAGGTAGAACAAAGCTCATTTCTTTTGGCTTTGTGTACTTTTTGAAACTCCATTTTAGCTCAGAGAATAGTTTGTCGATTTGGGTCAGCTTCTATTTGGGGGAAAAATAGATACCATTTTAAATTATGAAAAAAATAACATTGTTAAACAGCATCATACCGCCATGGTCGAAAATCTGCCATCGGCTTCTAGGCACTGATTTGCCCTCAAGATGAATGAGAATCCCTTTCTGACAGAGGTAACAATGGCTGGGCAGGGACCTCTGTGTCCACACTCAGCCCTATTTCTTTGAATGGAGAAGCTGCAGCACAGGCATCGCAGTACAGGGGTTACCTCGCAGACCACGGGCATGCTACAAAGCCTCGCCCCAGCTCTTTTCTTCTTCCAGGGTAAGCTGAACTGTGGACATTTACAGATTCCAAAATACACTGATCCACGGAGGCTCGGGAAAGTGAATCGTTCTCGCTAGTAAAATCAACACTGATAAAGCGTGAAGGAAGACTGATTTTATGAGGCTGGTGCAAAAGTAACTGCGGTTTATTAAAAGGAATTAACAGGTTGAAAAAATATATTGCAAAAACCGCAATTACTTTTGCACCAACCTAATAGCTCAGGCAAAGATTCTGAAAGTACGCAATACTTTTTGGGGGCTACTTTTAAAGCTTTTCGTGGGAAAAATCTATTCACATCCCAATTATTAAAACTGAATGTTATTTAAAGAAACATTTTAAGAGATATAAAGTCTTCCACAAAATTCACCACATTCGTATAACACTGGCTCCTCAAGAAAGCTGCCATGCCCAAAATGCTCACCATTTTCATTCTAAGTTTTCCAAACAATATGTTTAAATTTGTAAAGGTTTTTCTTTAAATTTACTATATTATATACTTTAAAATCTCTTTTAAGATGGGAAGTCACACAGAATTTAGTGTGCTATTTTTCATATAGTTATGACAAAGTATATTTCAAATGAAATGTGTTTATGAGATTTCAGAAGTTAGGTCAATTTATCCTTAAATCTGAAATTGCATCTAAGGTTTAGTCGGCTACTTCTATTTGAATGAATAAAAAAAAATCTCCCCTCGAGTCCACTACACACAAATAAAAGGAAACACAAGTACTGCAGAGACTATTGGGAGATGTTTTAAAAAAAGATTGCAAAACACCAAAAGCAATTTGGTTCTGCAGAAGTGCTATACTTTAGGCTAAGTCTCTTAAAAGCACAGGTCTTTGCAACTGGAGGCAAGTGTTAGAAGGCAATTAATTCTTTGAGAGAATTGAGAATTACTCAGCAGTGTTTTAACAGTCATTTTGAGATTTACTCAACAGAATTTTAACAGTAGCTGTATGTAATACAGCCTCAACAATTAATCTGGAAGGAAGTTGCTGTCTGTCTGTACAGCAACTCAGAACACTTGTAAGACTAAACTGACAGGCGGATCTTCCGGGCAATCCACAGGATAACTCCTTGGGGGGTAGGAAAAAAGACTAAGTGAGGGGATCTCAACTTCCAGAACATCCAGTTGTTCTGCTAATTTTGTTGTTGAAACTTAATGGTCCATGTACAGGCACACAAGGAGAACCATTGTAGTCGTGCTTTGCCCAGCCTAGCTGTTTCCTGCAGTGTCAGTACACAATTCAGCAGTACTAAGATTACAGTGCAGAGCAGAACAAATCCTTTAATTGTATAAGAGCGTCAGATTAAGCAGTAACTTCCATGCCGTTCATTCTGCTAGCTAGTAGTCTCGACTCGGAAACAAATTTTTACTAAGTACAGGAAAGGTGCCCTTCATTCTCTGCTCCACACCACGCACACATGCACACACGTGAGCGTATACACATACACAAAAGGGGAGAGAGGAGAAGAGGAGATGAGGAAATGGTGGAGGTGGAATAAGAGAAAGAAAACGTACACTTTCCACCAGGGGGACTAACGGAACTCCTCTATTTTCCATTTGAACAAAATGTTGACCCAAATCTCTCTTCAGGAATAGTTGCATGAGCAACCAAATTAATTTCCAGCTGTGATCAATATTTGAGAGAATAATTTAAGCTAAGTTTCCCTAAAAGTTAAGAATCTCAATTTCTGTTTGGTAACAAATTCAAAGGCTCAGATTCTCTAGCTCCAATCCAAAAGAGCCGTGCTTTTCAATTTCATTTTTCCACATTAGTTTCATACTGGAAATAATGAAATAAAAATGAAGAGACCAGTTAGAGGTCAAACAATAATGAAATCAATCTTACTTTTCATTGAAAACCTGAAAAGCAATTTGATTTTTTTTTCTGTCTCAGAAATGTTTGATCACACTAAGAGATATCTAACATTTTTATCAACTAACCTTTGGTATTCAGTTAATGGCTCAAACAGGATGAACTCTTACAAAAATAAATCTGGTGGGGCCAAAAGTCACATGTATACCATAGATCACAAAATAAATGCAAATTAAAATTTTTTTAAAAAATGCTTTTATTGGAAATGAGCAGTTTTCTATTGAAACTGAAGTCCTGTAATTGCTACATGTGCTTTTGTTTTTTAAATTCTTCCAGGGCTTAATGTGACCTATTTTGACCTCCCAAACAACAAAGGCAAACTAGAAGCCTGTCTGGTGGGTTAAAAAAGAAAATTAAAAGAGCTTGATAAAGCTTAGCGTTTTGGGGAGATGGGGAGTGAAGAGAAGCATGATGAGGTAGAGAAGGGTTAACTGGAAGAGTCTCTGGTGATTGTGGCTACAAAGCATCTTGGAGAATGACCAAGAGACGAGGACACAGCTACGAAATCACTACAACTCACACCGATTACAATGGAACCTGAGTTCACTTTCAAATGGGCTCTCCCTCTTGAAGCCAACTTTTATACAAGAACTGTAACTGGATGAAATGAAAAATCACCTTTGAGGTTGACTGCCTGTTTACTGGTAATTCTCAAGAGGATATTCACCTTCCTGAAAGTAATTAATAAAAAAAGTGAGCATGGATGAATAAAGCCCAATAGGGACGAGCAGGGCTACTTCGAGATGAGACTGCTCAGAGACAAAAAAGCAAGATGACAAGACCACAAGATTATCTTGGGTGTCTGCCTGACTGTGACGTGGAACTCTTTTGAGATCTGCTTACTTCTTTCTCTACACTGTAGGCCCACTTGTCCTGCCTCTCTCTATAATAGAGATATCGTAAAACATGATGACAAATGGGCACCTAAGCACAAACTTAAGGAGCTAGCCAGTAACTGACTAAAGATGGAGTTGTCTCCAAGAGGTACAGCATAGAGTGGATACAACAATCAAATTTATTTTTGGCTGTCGAATGTACGAAACGGCTGGATACACAGTGAGTCACCTTTACATTACATTGTATTACCATTTAGTAAAGAACCTTTCTAATCCAATGATTAGAGTCGGGTATTTTCTAGGTATCTGACTTGTAGGAATAAACTATTCAACACATTTGAAATGTCAACAAATAAAAAATGTGTAAATTGGGAGGCCGGATGGCTCACTTGGTTAGAGCACGAGCTCTGAACAACAGGGTTGCTGAGTCAATTCCCACTTGGGCCAGTGAGCTGCGCCCTCCACAACGAGATTGAAGACAACAAGCTGCTGCTGAGCTTCCGGAGGGGCAGCCGGATGGCTCAGGTGGTTAGAGCGCGAGCTCTCAACAGCAAGGTTGCCGGTTCAATTCCCCCATGGGATGGTGGGCTGCGCCCCCTGCAACTAGAGATTGAAAACGGCAGCCAGACTTGGAGCTGAGCTGCGCCCTCCACAACTAGACTGAAGGACAACGGCTTGGAGCTGATGGGCCCTGGAGAAACACACTGTTCCCCAATATTCCCCAATAAAATTAAAAACAGACAAACCAACCATGGTGTAAACGAAATTTATGCCACAGACTAAAGCAGCTGAGGCTGGGATTCTGGTAACGGTACTTTCCAGTCTATTTGTGAAGCATGCCCATTTATTGGACATTTGACACGAAAAACACTAAAACAATTTCTTTCCAACTATTCTTAAATGTTCTTGCTAATTCAGGTTCTCGCTCCTTTGCAGAACTGTTTTACTGGCTAACGTTTTCTTCCCTTTGCAAGAGATGTTTTCATTGTTTGGGTTAGCCGTGAGAAGAGGAGGGAGAAAGAAAGCCATGACACTGTGAGTATGTGGGGTCAGAGGAGCAGGATGTGAGTGTCACGAGGCTAATGGAGACATTGCGGAATTATTCAGTAGAAGAAACCTAATGGTTACTTTCTTCTATTCCTTGATCTTTTAATACACTCAACGCAGCATGCTATATAGTTCAAAAGCGTGGGCTTTGCAGACAGGACGAAAAAGGTTCAAATGAAATCTGACCCAACTATCGATTAGGAATAGAACTGAGGGCAAATTGTTTGCCTCACTGAGCCTCAGTTTTCTCATCTGTGAAATGGAGATATGTCCATTCAAATGGGCACCTACGCACAAACATTAATGGACAGAATAATACATGAAAGCATCTGGCTTTAAGAGATGGTAGTGAAATACCGTAAAAACAACACAACATCATTGAAGCAAATTCCAAAGTCCTGAACCCCCAACATGGAAACTGGTTCCATTAACTATAGCAGGCATCTCTAATCAACATATATGTTCTGCCTACAGCAACACAACACAAGCACATTTCCTCTTGGATGAATAGTATGATAATATGGATCTATATTAATATACCTTGATGACAAGTAATAGAAGTTATTAACTAAAAAAAAGGAAAAACCCAAGCAATGGAATATTGTAGGCTTTTACCGCCCGCTTCACCCCCAAAATGTTTTCCCAACTTACTTCACAGATATCAATCAGGAACATCAGACTTCTGCGTTCTGTGGATAGCAGAGCTAACACGTTTCAGGTATCTCACACAGGACGAAAATGGAAGACAACTGTACCCAGGTCTAGGTGTACCACGTTTTCTTACTTATTGCTCAAACCTACATGTGTTTCTGAAGTATTCATTTCCTAATTGCCCATTAATCGATGTTCCAGAATGTGTAAATTTGTAACTAGTCAACCTGACGAGTGAAAGAAGAAAGGTTAGGCACTGACCCCTCTGGGGTGACCGTATGCATGGTACTTTTCTGCACATGTGATTGGGAGGCATGTCAAGTGTCTGTGTCACAATAGAAAAAATATATTGCAACGATGGCAAATTTATGGCTGATGGCAGAGATCTGGTTCTGGAAATAATCCAATGTGCTTGCCACCCTGTCCATATATGGAAAGACAATGGTTTAGACAACTGAGTTTCCTTGTTACTCCCTCCAGTCTACAGACTTTTTTTACTGGTGAAAATACAAATGATTCTTAGTTTTTCTGATCCTGTGTAACAGCCTGTTTTTCAGGGACGGTAGCTGTCTGAAAGTAATAAAAGTTATTTTTTTTAATTCTGTAATTTGGCATTTTCCCTATTTTATATTAATTAACCATCCACCCATTGAGATTAGCTTGAATCAATGAGACTCACTATATTTTAACACAATCAAATTACTCAAAAGGAAAGAGCACAGAAGCAAAAATCAAGTTCATATTGTTCATTTGCTTGCCCAGCTCTTTATCCCTTATAGCATAAAAGGAGATTATGAGTATAATTCCTGTCTGAATTATAACTAGCCAGAATTAATGACATTCAAATTCACTGTTAGACTTAAGATATTATTACTAGATAGTATATACTTATGAGAAATAATTAACAGGACAAATATTTCTAACGCTATTATTAAAACAGAAATAGAAACCATTAGGCTTCTCCAAGTCCTGACTATCTTCCTCTTTTTCTTAAACAAAAAACAAAAACAAAAGAACTGTAGCTATGGAGAAACAAACTAATAAATAAAATAAGCTTCTGATATCAAGCAAAAAAAAAAAAACCACACAAAACACCATGCTTTGTTTAGGCTGGGATAAGAATGTTAACTTTAATCCTTGTAATTAAGTATTAAAAGTGTCTCTTGGATTCTTATAAGTCCCCAAGAAGTAAATCCATATACTGTATGTATCTCTAGCTCTAGAATTTACCAGACAGGAGTTACTCAATTATTTGGAATACATACATATGTCGATTTTCAGAATTTCTTAAAAGAAAAAAAATTTCCAGGAATAGCCTGATGTTATTTAATTTTCTGCTTAAGTGAAGATCTTATGCAGAAAACATCTTTGCTTCTACTCTTACTTTAAAACCTTTCTTAGTAGGTAAGCACTCTGTCCTGTCCACCTGAGGCCAACCAAGTGAAAATGTCTGAACTTTCTGGGTATTCTGTTGTCTCCGATAACTTTATGTTGTGTAAGTACAAAGACACAGGAAATATGCAAGACTGAGCTGAATGTAAACAACTCCTGAGCCTTTGAGACAATGTTTTAAAAGCAGATATGCCAACCAAACAACAAACAAAAATATTATTCAGCTTTTGACTGTTGAATAATAGGGGAATGCTGGTTAACTGACTATTCCATTTAATTGATATCCTGCTTTTGATACTAAAAATATACACATTCATTCATCTATTCAACAAGTATTTACTGAGAGTCTACCTAATAATAAGGCAGGAATTTTTCCAAGTGTTTGACATATACCTGGCAACAGAGCAGACAAAAAAAAAATTCCTACCCTTACGGAGCTTACATTCTAGCAGGGGAAGAGAGAAAATAAGCAGTAAATATTAGAAAATAACTGCTACACAGAAAAATGGAGTAGGTTAAGGGTGAATCCAAGTTTAGAGGAAGACGAGTTACAATTTTAAATAGGATGGTCAGGGTAGGCCTTACTGAAAAGATAACATTTGAACAAAGAAATGATGGAGGTGAGATAGCAAGTCATGTAGCTACCGGGGGAGTGCATTCTAGGCAAAAGGGACAGCAAAAGCAAAGGGCAAGGGTGGCTTGATACCTGGCCAGAGAGGCCAAAGTGGGGGGAGGAGGAGAGGGTAAGAGTGGTAGGGACTGGTGCGTGTGTGCGCATGTGTGTCACAGTGTACTCGTATGTACTAGAGCCTGCTATGACTGACATCCTCCCTGGACCTTGATTCTCTGTCAAGAGCTGACAGGGACACTCACCTGAAACACTATGGTGGTGTCACCACAGATCAAAATAAAGATGCAACTACTAGAGTGCAAAGAGTTTTAAGAAGCAGAGGAAACATTTCACTTCTTAAGTGGTCTGACTTCAAAGTGCTTTGGCAATTCAGGTCTAGGGGCAAAGACACTGTGGTTGGCTCTACTTCGCGGTTTGTACAACAGAGTGAACGTGCTGGTCAGAGGCAGCCAGAAACAGCGCTGCAAATAACCCTTCTCGTTGACGGCAGCTAGACCAGTTTCAAGGAAGCCTGATAAATCACATGAGTTTTCACTTCTTTTCCTCATTAAAAAGCTAGGTGTAAACACGAATGAAGTGTGCCGGGGTAAGAAGGGAATAATCACCAGGTACATACACAAAATACTTGGATTCATTTGGATAGTCTAATTGTACTTAAGGAACCGAGTTTTCAGAAAGGCACGCTTCTTTGCTAAATGACTTTCAATATGAAAATAACGTGGCCTTAGTTATTTCAGCTGAAGAATGTTGAGCAGTGAATAATCAAGCATCAGGTTACCAAGTTTAAAAGTTAATACAGCAGCAGAGAGTATTTGTATTAGTGCTTTAAGTAGATAAATTAAGTTGAAATGTGTCTCTTAAGCAGTCATTGAACAAGCAAGATGAGAAATAAATTGAGCTCACATAGGCCTTTATGGCATCTAACAACTGTGTCTGTCAACAAATGGATCCTTTTCACTGTCAATTCAACACACACTTTGCAGACCTTGGGCCTGCAATTATTTCATTTCCTTTCTTGGGAATGTAATTTCCACTTACTTTTGGAGAATAAAAGGCAGACAAAAGGAGGAAGGAGTTGCAGTATTTTCTGATTAAGATTATCTGTGTAAAATGGTAAGGGGAAAAAAAAAAATCTATACACACACACTCAAGCATTTCTCAGAAACTAACTTGTCTCAGCCAAATTGCTTTTGTGTCTGGATATCGGTTCAAATGTAGCCAGATTGTTGATGTCAAATTAGGTGTTAAACAAATTTAATAGGAAAGATGAAGAATGACTATAGATCATCTTTCTGTTAGAACTGTTCAAATGACTGGAGTCAAAAGAAAGGAAACACATGACTGCAGGACAGAACGTGCTCTTAAATACAATGAAATTAGATAAAACTGTAGATCAGCAAAGAAGGCTATTCATTCCCAAAGAGAAAAAAACAAGTTAACAGCACCAATGAGAAACGCAAGAGTGGAAGGAAATACCAGTTGGCAAAAATAGATCTACATTGAATTTCAAGTTCATTTGTCCAGGTTTCACCTTTTAAACTAAGACAGGTAGAACGACAAAAAAAAAAAAAAAAAAAAAAAAAAAAAAAAATTCTTTCTCTCCTGATAGAACAGGAAATCAGAGATTTAATGAACTCCGATTACAATATTCGGCTGATCTGATTTGTCTCACCTCTTCGTTTTCTTTAAGTGACAACGCCCCTGACATCCTGGCAAGGGAATTAAAGCAAAACTAGACTAATTTCAAAAAAGAGCTTGCCATTGTTCTAAGACAAACTGATCTTCTACAGATCTGTTGGGAACACATTCAACAGCAAGATGAACGCTGTGACAAAGCGCCACTTTCAAGCAGATCTATACAGATAACTCTTTACATAGTATGTCTTCATCCTCAGGACATAGCAATATTAAGGCATATCTTTAACTGAGGACCAGAAAATAAGGCTGTAAAAATGTACTCTTCAAAGACCTCGTATCTTCTTCAGCTGCTCATGAACCATTAAGAAGGATGATCTAAGCATTTAATCTTGAAAGAAGGATGAAGCGTCTTCTGATGCTGAATAAGCATCATCCAGGTCATTTTTTTGTGTAGAAGAAGATCCTGATTATCAAACTAGTTTAGGGCAGGAATTCTCTTTACACATGATCTGCTTTGGATCAGAATAAGACCTCTAAGCTAGGAGCCTAGAATCAAAATTTGGCTCATCAAACGAAGAAAGAAGAGAATTTATTGGCTAACCAATCAAAATCTCTCTAACGAGAAATAAAGCAAAGTAACACACGAGTTAGTTATCACAGATTCTTCTACACACTATTTAGTAAAGAGCATCATTACTTACTGAAATGTAACCTTGGAACGTGTGCATCCTTCCAATTTACACGACCCTTCACCTGGCTCAGGTGTTGGGGGGGACGGGCTGTTGAATTCTGCCTCCAGAGTTTTCTTGTTCAAGGCTGTTTTTGTTACACTGGATACAGAACCCAACACTGGCATGGATTTGGACTCTGAGGTGGCTAATATCCCGGTTGGACCTTAAAACCAAACACATACCTCAAGTTTAATAATTCTGTGCGATGCTGGTTAATATGGTCCTGAAAAACAGATTAGCTGAAAATCCCTCAGGAAGTGAAAAGGCCACTGTTAAAATTTTGTTAAAATTTCAAGAGCATGCTGAAAAAAATGTGCCTATTAGAAATGTGCTCTGCTTTGGTGGTACTACTGCTTTTCAAAGCACCAGGACCACGCTGAGAAATTGTGTACAGACCTTTAAGAAACCACAAAACCCCAGGCCATGGTTCCCTCACTGACCAGAGTCCTTAGAAACATTGGAATTGTGAAAACGCTTTTCTTCTCAGAGTATGGCTTTCTGAAAGCCCTACTTGAACCATTTGGCCTCTCAAGAGTTAATTCCTCCCAAAACTCAACTCAGCATTTAAAACAAAAAACAGAATGATGTCAAAGGCTCTTTTCAAAAGGCTCATGAAGACTTCTGGAGTATTAAACAGCTTTTATGAACATTTTCATTTTAATGTGATTGAGAAGTGGATTTATTTCCTGTTAATATATAGACACGGGATTATAAAAATTAAGTGGCAAAGAGTTTTGGACTTTTCTGCTCTTTGAGACAAGATTAAAAATCTAGAATAGGGCTTGTTAACGAAATTATTGGCATATCAATCTAAAAAGTCTAGACATTGAAGATAAATTCTATCCTGACTTATTTTCTATCTTTAGTTAGAAAGATACTGTCCTAGGTACATTTTTTTCCAAAGCAAGATTCTAGTATGTCTTTCTTGAAACTTCAGAAGGAATCCTCTTAAAACAAAGAAATTTAAGCAATAAATCACAAATGTACAAATTAAAGTAGAAATTCTAAAAATAAAACCAGAGGACAACATTGAAAGAGGAGGACAAAACTTGGGAGTCTCTTCACCCTTAAGAAAGGTCAGACCATCTCCTAAAATGGAAGGTGGTATCGGCGGCTAATCCAAAATGCTAGCTAATCCCTGATTATCAATTTTAACCTCTGGAATTGTATTCTTCCATTTGTATATGAGTGTGTCTGACGTACTGCCAACAGTATAACACACCAACTCCGAAAATGAAGTTCTAATTTGGAAAACCTGCCTACGAGGATCTGGAAAATTGTTTGGCCATTCTGTTGTGGCATCTCCTTCAGCCTTACCTCCATGTGGGGGATAAGGGGCCCTCTAATCTGGTGGACAGCTTTACCTCACAAAATACCAGTGTGCGACTTCCTCATTTATTTCATCTGTACCATCTGGGCAGGCAGCGTTGTGATATTGCTGACTATTCTGGTTCAAAAGGCCTTTCCCTCACACCTGTGTTAAGCCTCATCCTGCATGGGGATGTGGGAATAAAGAGAAAAGAGCAGAATAGATCAATCAAGTTCCTGAAAATATGAAGCTGAATTTGAGAATTGCTCCCCCCACACAGCTCCATCCTGCCCTTGGGTAATTGTCGACTGCGGCACTAGATAGTTTTCAATAATCTGTCCTTGTAAGAAAGTTAAGATCCGTTTCTGAATACACCAACGCCTGCTGCTTGTTCTGCCACTGAAGCCAGTTAAGAAGGAGGGCGAGTGGGTGAGCTGAGCCAGAGCTCTTGTTTTCCTTACACACAAAAAGAAATTTTTAAAAAATGCATAATGTTTAAGATTATTATGACTACTGCATCCTGTTTACGCTGCCCTGTGTTTTCCAAGAGGCACTTTCTGCTCTTAGAAATGTCAGGTTGGTAGACTACAAGTCTAGGTAAAGCAAGGGAATATATCAAAAGAAAGATTCTAAAGAAAAAGGTGCTTCTCTGGCACCTGGGGGAGCTACCAACTAACCTGGGATCTGAGTGCTGCAAACCTCTGCTTCCCTTAGGTTGCTTCCTCTCTCCACTTTGTGACCTCACATTTCGCCTTCCTGTAATTTGCTCTCACCATCCAGCTGTGCTGCGTTAGCTTCCTCACCCACCCCCCTGTACCCTAGAATTTTCACCGTTATTCCATGACCTTTATTAAAAGATTTACAAACCTCTTCCAGTTTGATGCTAGGAAAATATTTGTAACATCTTTTTTAAAAGTGTTTTTCTTTCTTTTTTTTTTCTTTTTCTTTTTTTTTTTTTTTTTTTGGCTACTAGGGAGCTCAAAAGAAAATTTTTGTGCAATTACAAGTCACTCCCCTCAGTATGTTTCCTTTTTACCCTGCCAATTACAGGTTTTATTTCTCTATCCAAATATTAATGATTCTGTTGAATATGGATCTCTTATTCTAACTTTTCTCAAATGACACACTGAATATTTGTATATTGGTGAAATATATCCAATAAAATAAAAGATTCTCACCATGTCTATTAAATGTGTTCCTACCTTTCTACCAACTTGGAAATATTCAAATTTCCACACAGACTACAATGAAAATGTTTCATCATTTCTCCCATTGAAAACTAATTCTGAAATAGTGAGTGCTGCATGTGTGACCAAGTTCATGAGTAAAGTAAGACTGTTTCTGGAGGAACAAAAGGTCAGTGCAAAATACAAAATGTAAATAGCAGAGCACTAAAATGCATCCACAATGTCCTAAAAATTAATGATGGCTACATGAGTACTTTAAGGATGAAATGTTGGAAAAGTAACAGCACTGATTAAGTCACAAAATGAATAATGATTCATTATGGAGGCTGGTAAATGCTTGTAAATCAATCCTAAAGAAAAAAAAACAAAACAAAAAAACTCTATGGCACCCCTTAATTTTCCTGAGTGGTGGTTATTGGAGAAGTGTTCTTACAGGATAGTAACAGCAGAATTTCCAGACCAAACCAAAAACTGATTTTTTTTTTTTTTAAGGAGGAAACAAAAGTTTTTTTCTTTTTTATAATAACGGTTTGGCTGGTATTATGCTGTTGCCAGTTTAAGGAACCAATTGACTCAATTTTTGACAACTAGAGCTTGATTATCAAAAACCCAAATCTTTAATATTCTAGCAACTTAAAGTTGATGTAAACATGACAGCAATGCAAAATAAACTGTTTTAATGCCCTACTTGGAGTTGACTGAACTGGATCTAAAAGATTCAGCCTATTGGCTATGGTTGCTGATTAATTTTACTTCAGTTTTTCAAAGCCAGACTCCTGACCGCAAGGGGAACACCTCATAAAGGTTTCTGCTAATACCCGTGACCACGCTGATGGAAAAAACTGAAGACACACAGTTTTGCATCAGATTTTGAGGTTTAATACATGTGTATCATGACACAAATGCAAACTGTGAGCTCAAGACTTGCTCAGATGGTCATTTATAGTTGCTGAGCACTAGAATTTCTCATTCACTTGGTTCACAGGCAGAGCCAATAAACTAAATGAATATGAAGCTAAAGATGATTTCTCTGCATTTGTAACTGATGTGTAATTACTACTATTCCTGCTAATTACTGTGTGCTTTGTGCCGGGCACAAATCCTTTTCATATACTGACTTACTTAATCCTTAGAATAATCCTATGAGGCAGTGCTTTTATTAGCCTTACTTTATAGAAGAAATTGAGGCACAGAGAGGTTGAGGAATTGGCCTAAGAGCAACCAGCTAGTGAACGGCAGAGCTAGGATTCAAACTCACACTATCTGGTTTCAGAACCTGTACCCAGTGCTACATTGTTGCCACAGCCCATCCTGAGTGTCTTTACCCAAGGGCATCTTGCCCTTAAGCAAACCAGATCTATAAAAGCCTGACTGGATACAAAGAAATAAACAAACATACCGATGAGTAAAAATACATAAGAGTTCTTATGAGACAAGTACTTAAGTACTTTGGACCATCCAATACTTCTCAATCACATTAAAAAAATGTAATAAGTTTAAAAAGGTGATTTCATGTTACAAAGGGACTTCAAGGAAGATGTTGCAGAGAGGAAGAGTAGAGCTGTGGAGAATTCAAACCAGCTTACTACTGCTATCTGCTTCTGCTGTCACCTTCCTGCGACGCAAAATCCTTTCTAACTCAGTTTCACTGTTTTCAGTGTCAAGGGATTTTAAGCTTCTTGAGCTAGTGGATTTGTTAAGTGTCCCCTAAAGTGAAAACAAAACAAAAACAAAAAGGTTAATGTCTTAATACAATACACAAACGAATATAAAAATCAAACCACCAAAACATTACCAGAATTTGAACGGATTAGGAAATAAAATGAAATTTATATATACTCAGATATGTTTTGTTTCATTTTTTAATGTGCAACACACAGTGTTGGATCATTTAAGAAGATGCTACGACTGATGTAAGATATTAGCTGTCGTAGCCAAAGAACAGTACAAGGACACCTCTTGATGAGCTAACTATATGTGATTCGGTGGTGGGAAGGTAGGTACTTGCACATTGATGGTTAAGATTCTGATGTGTGTTGATCGGTCACATGGAGAAGAGAATGGATAGCGTGAACTCACCTTAGAAGGTTATCTTGATACGGCAGCTACAAGCTACTGAACCCAAATCCTTTTGTGGCACTGAAAAATGTGTAGCTGCGTTTTCAGAGGCAATGACCTGGCTGCACAACGGCTGACAGTGGTATCGTAGCTGCCAACAGAGGCACCTAACACTGTCCAGTGGCCTACCCAAAGAAGGGCTGCACTGAGCACACCTTGACTTCATTGTGAAAGAGGCAAGGAAGGGCCCGGCATCATGATTCCATAATTCTAACAGAGGGGGCTGTGAATGTATTCTTCAGGGCCCAGAAGCTTCTGGAGGAAACAAGAGATGCCATAAAGCTGTGCTCCTGCTGAAATGGGTACCGACTTTCAAGACGACAGAGAAAGTCCCAGACAATGGTTCCCTCCCTGCCCTGGCTCCTCTAGGAAGTATGTTATGGAGGGAGAGCCATGGCTTTCCACCTCCGTTACCAGTCAAGCATTTGTACAGAAGACCACGTGATGCACTTCTTCTATGTAAGGATTTAGCACCCCACCATTATAAGGGGTCTACTTTTTTTCATAAGAAATGCCCACTATTTCTTTGAAATATTCCTCCTCAGCCGTGCCACAGACTTGGGAAGAAAAAAAGCCAGGTGAAACACAAACTTTTGACAGAGCAAATCAGAACCTTACGTCTGGTATAACTTGCCAGGCTTCATGCCAGAGTCAGAAGGCAGCTTTTGTCCACCAAAGCGAACAATCAGGCCAGCCTTTGTCATTTCTGAATTTACTATGGGTTTGCCTTAATCCTGCTCTCTGCCCCTTGCTAACTTCCTGAGGATTATAAGAATTCTACTCGCTAAAAATGGTAACTCATGTTTCTTCTTTAGCCTATAAAACAAAAACGTAGTTTGTAAAATCAGGTAATTCCAAATCTCACATGACATGAGCTATTATGTTGTTTTGTTTAGGAAGAGTTTATTTCCCCCTTAACTGCATAAAGTAATACAAAAGCAGTCTGTTGGGGAGGAACTTGACTAACGAGATTAGGAGATTATATTCTTTTGCTGTCAGATGCCCAACCCAAACTGAGGTGTAACATACTTAGATAAGACTCACGTTTTAATCAAGCATTCGAACTGCCCACCCCCACCGGAAGCACCTCTTTCTGCTTCTCATTTATTGCAAATATTCATAGAATATATTAAAAGGAAAATCACATTACATGTAACACTATGCTAGCTCATTTTATAATTTAAAAATTATTTGGTTTATTTAACAGTGAACAAGCAGATCTGTATTTACTCAACAAGGAATTATATAGTCAGGTGCGACAGCCACTGATAAGGTAAAGAAAACACAACTAAAGCCAATGTAGATACATTTTTTTATATGTACTAGAAAAACTACTTCCAAATCATTTGTGTTTATAATTTTTAAAAACTTACCAGCTGTATCCTATGTAAACAGATATTTGAAAGACTTATGGCCATTATTATTAAAATAACTCATAAAACTACTACTTTGTTTGAATGTCAAGGACATTCTGTGCGATTTTTTCCAATGGCTAGAATTAAGGCAAGTGTGCTTTTACTGAAGAATTCATCTTTCACAATATTCTCTATTTTTCATTTAGATAACAGCATTATTTCCCCAAATTCCTGACTCTGGTGAGCTACCCCCTCATAGCACCTGTTACTGAAGGAATCCATTTTCTAAGTCTTAATCCTGAATCCCAAACTTTTTTCTCTACTCACTGACTGTTATGTTTGACTTGGCTAATATGTAAGTAAACTTTAAATATAGAGGAAATTATGGAGGAAAGAAAGGTTTCTGCATATGATTCTCAACTGAAATGATCAAGGAGCTCAGCTAAGGAAGTAGTACCAAGATTGTTTTAATGATCAATTTATATTGTAATCATAGATTTTTGAGAATCAGAAATTAATTTAGAAACCATGTGATATGTGCAATTCCTTCACCTTACAGGAAAGGGAATTCCAATTTAGTGAGCCTCGGGGTTTGGACCAGGTACCACAATAAGGTAGTGAAAGGGCTGGACCTTGAACGTAGCCCTTTGAATTCCCAAAGCAGCACTCCATTTCTACTTCACACCACTTTGATCATTTAACAATCTTAGTCCCCATGTTAGTTAAATGTTCATAATACTGCCTAATCGAATCACCAGGTGGCAAAATTAGCTCTTCAACAATTCCTGGGTCCTTTGAAAAACTGAAGATGCTCGAGAAAGACCTACAAGAGAATTTTTTAAATGCTGTTTTTGATTCTTTGACATAGAGGCAACTGAACTTGAAAAGAGACTTTTAGATTAATTTGCGTCGACAATCTTCAGAAATTGCCATTTCCATTTCGAGGGACTTTTAAATGAGTGGGAAGACTCAAGAGGTTTCTAACACCTCAAAACTGTTGCGTGACCACAAGAAATGAACAATGTGTTTTGTTTTGTTTTTATCTACAATATACACAACTTTAAAAAATTAAGTATAAGTAGGCTTGGAAAAATGAGCTGTCAACATGGAGGCTTTAAAAATTGGCTTCAAAACTATACAACTCAAAATAGAGTGAAGTTTTCCAAACCAGAGATTTGTTTTCTACTCATATACTAACTTTCATCAATAGGCCAAATCTCTAAGGTGGATATCCTTCACAACTCAGGTCACATTTCATTTCCGCAAAAACACCCCCATACTGAGTTTAATCCTGGTTCTGGTTCTACAATAGATCTGAACAGGGTGCTTCTTGGTTTCGTGACATCTCTTGGTACAGGTGTGCGCTTTCCACCGCGGGGCACAATGTGTAGGCTTTTCATGTTCTTTTCACATTGGTGTGTCACACCCCACAACTGTGAGGCTGGTGTCGTGTGCTTTGCCGGGTATTAACTCTGATAACCGTAACAGTCTGAACTCCAGCAAGAAAGCACCAAAAAGGTCCCATCTGATAGGGGCTTCCTTTCCCTCCCTTACAAGCAGTTGTACGGTTACTTGGCACCAAGTGACGGGAAGTTACAAATGATCCATCAGTCCTCAAAGGAACTTCTACGGAGGTAGGGGGTGTAGCAGAGAGTTTCCACGTGGAAACGAGTAGGGTAGAGCACTGTGAGTTCTACTTTTTTTAAAAAAATTCATGCAAAGAAAGAATGTCAGAATAACAGCTACCGTGATATATCAATGCCAGATAAGGAAGAGAAACCGAATGTTAAATCTGGAGCAAGGAGGACTGGGGCAATGTGCAGAAAAGAAAGATGTTTTGACAATTTTTATCATTTGTAAATTATTTCACAAAAATCTATTTCACAAATTTCTCTCCTTAAAAAAGTGGCACAAAATTATAGTGAAAAAAATAGGACTGGATAAAGAATATCATCTTTAAGAGCAATGCTGCATTTCGGTCAACGTGCTACCATCATGAATGATCACGGAGTGGGATACTCTGGGTAATCCAATTTCTTATGTATCTCCTATAGATGTCTGATTTTTCAAAGAAATTCAATTTTTAAAAAGTCAAACTCAGTTTACTCTTTCCCTGATGAGCAGAGCTATGCTCTAGAATCTCACAGTATCCCCCTAGAAACACCCTCAGGAACAGGAATTAGCATTATAAGAGACACCCAAACCAAAGGGGCTGTCAGAAGGAGTTCTCCGGGACAGAACACTGGATAGCAACATTTTCTCATCAAAGAATCCAGTAGACAATAGCCAAATACTTTTCCAGTGGTTTTAATGCTTCACTCTGTGGGCAGACCCGCACTGTTAGCCACGCCGTCCCTCTCTCTAGTACTAATTCCACTCACCTAAAATGAAAGCAAATTCATTAAGCCTTTCTAAGTCTACTGTTTCATGCTTGATGAAAATAATTTTGTTTGCCACAATTATGGGGACGTCTACATGCAATGCATAATTAGCACAGTAACAACAAACATGGAAATATTAGTTCCGTACCTCCGCCCCCATGTTTGTTGACTTACTGTGCATAATAACTGGTATTGAGACTGTAACAGGATCTGAGAATGGAGCTCTTAGTATCTGAAACATTTTCTAAGTGAGGCGGCGTTTGTCTCTGACAGCAACTGTTGGACAGGGCAGTACTCATTTCTTCTGTTGGCAAAAAAGCTCATACTTTGGAAAGAAAAAATATTAACTAGAGATGGGTATTAAGTGTATTCTCCAATGGATATGAATTACTTGTAGAAAGTGAAATTCGTAACATAAAGGGACTTTTATTTTATTCTCCATTTACCATCAAATAATTTTTTAAACTGTTAGAAAAAGCAGACTGAGGCCCTAATATTAACATATATGGGTAGTAGTTCACATTTACAACCAGGTGCCAAGAATTCCACTTTCATGCCCATAGTTAAGCACTGTCCATGTCAGGACTCTCACTATATTTCTGTTATTAATTAGTATGCACTGATCCTCACGTCTTGCCACACATGTTATCTTCAAGCTGCCAATTCACAGATTGGAGGGCAAAAACAGGAAACAATGATTTTGGTGAAAGTGTAACCATTTTTTTTAGAATAGAAACAGCAGAGTATTGACACATCGTTAACACACCAATAAACGAATCCATGACACAATGAAGTCAACTATCAAAAGAGATGAGGCTTACTGGAAATGGAAATAAAACATATCAAAACCAATTACTCATAAAGATAGATTTCAAAACTATACTTTCATTTTTTCATTTACTAAATAATAAACTGAGATCTATTCTTACCAGTATTCCTTTTAATTCATTCACTGCACTGTCAGAGCCTTTTGAAGATTCTGGCTACAATTTTAAAAAGAAAAAAAAATACTGAGTAAATCAGTTTTAAAATGCTGCATCAAGACTTTTATATGGCGAAGTGTTGGTAGCTTATATTGACTATATATATTTTTAATTAGGTCTACGTCTTACAGTTAGAAAAATATTAAACATGTTAGTGCTTCCAAGTGTGAGTTACATAGAAAACTAGAAGTACTGCTCAACGCAAAAGGACTCAAGCTACCATTTTCTAAATATCATTTTGTTACCTCTAATCATCATCATACATAGAAAAGATCCGGTACATACCGGATTTCAAAGACTTAAATCCAAATTACTCCAAATTTTTTTACAATAAACTTTTCTCCACTTGCGTTGCTGGGCTTCTGCCAGCAAGTGAGGAAAAGAAAGGCAGCAGAGCACAGCAGAAAGCAAGCGACAGGGCAGAAAACCTCTCTCAGCTCCATTAACTCCAGGCAAGAGCCAGCAGGCAGGGCACTGGCACATCCCACGTCATGAATTTCACAGCAGGACTGAGCCAGGAGCAGGGATCAGCAAAGAATCTGGCTCACGGGAGAATGGCAGCATCACTGGGTATCAAAACAGTGAAAGCCCTCAGAGGGTGTGTAGTCCAATCACTTCCTCTCACTTATGAGGAAGTTACACCCTGAGGAAGGCTGCATTTGAGTCAGTGTCTTGATTACAAGTCCAGTTCTCTTCTGGCTACACCATGAACAAAATAATCTGAAATTAAGTTCTGGGTAACATTTACCTGCCCCGTCATACCTAACAGGCTCTGTGGACCCCTCAGCTAATTTCATGGAGGGATAATTTGGCATGAGGCCCTCATGAAAAAGAAGATCAGAAAAGACCTCTGATTTCCTCTGTTAAACTTCCTCAGAGATGAAAAGAAACCCTGCAAGACACGGTGAAATGGCCCTTCCGGCCTCTTATTCCCGGAAAAGACGAAAGACTAATTTCTCTTTCATCAAGGAAGAGGAAGGAGGTGATTCATAGCAGCCTGCAATCCTCTCCTCTCAAAGATAACAAAAGAACAAGATCCTATTCCAATTTTTGTAAATGAACAGTAAGAGGGAAAAGTGAGAGAGAGAGGTTTGCTGCATGTACAAATTAGACTTTTAGCATTTCACTTTCACAGCGTAGGTTTCTGTGAAATACGCATGCCATCAGTGCCAGTCATAAGTGCCAGTCAAAAGCTCGAAGACACTCATTTTAACCACACCAGCACCACCATCAATATCAAGGAACTGAGAAAAAAAAAATGCAGTTCAATTCGTGTTCTCAAGACAGGCTTGACTTCTGAACGAACATCCTGGCTAAAGCCATACTCAAAAGCGCCGCCATGCCACTCAAGTTGCCCTCTGGTGGCATAAGCCTTTGAAGCCTGGACCGCATACTCTCATACTTGTGACACTGCAGGAAAGCTCTGCGGGGAGAAGTCTGTACGCAGGCATGCAGTGACCATTTGTTTTAAAGGTTTTTGACCAGGCCATTCATCACTACATCTACATAGTTCAATGATTACCAGTGAAAAACCCACTTGTCCACTGATCCTTGTTCAGTTGTCTTCCAGATTATGAACTGACATTAAATAATGTGTAACTGTTGGAAAAGTGATGGCAAAAAAGAAAAAGGACAAAGTGATGTTCTGGAAATGAAAGTACATATGGAGCATTGATTGCTTCTGATTTAAGAAGTTTTCAAAGTTTTTCTTTCTAAACTAATTCTGCTTCTTTATGACACTGCTTTTTTTTTCTCTAGTAATAGCTTGGTTTTGCGTATTCTTTCTAAATTCTTGTGCCATGAAAATCATAAAAACGTAGGGGTGGCCGGATGGCTCAGTTGGTTAGAGCGCAAGCTCTGAGCAACAGGGTTGTCAGTTCGATTCCCACGAGGGTCAGTGAGCCCTGCAACTAAAGATTGAGAATGGACTTGGAGCTGGGCTGCGCCCTCCACAGCTAGACTGAAGGACAGCAACTTGAGCTGATGGGCCCTGGAGAGACACCCTGTTCCCCAATATTCCCCAATAAATTTATGGAAAAAAGAAAATCGTAAAAATGTATTCTTTTCACAGGTTCCACTTAAACCCGGACTCCATTTGATCCTGACAACCCTATGTGTATGTGTCAGGTGAGGCAGGCACCATTGCCACCTGGGGAGAAAAAGCCTGGGAAGCTGGGGTCGAGCAAAGGCCCACCTCCAACAGCGCTCTTCACTCACTCACCAGACACCAGCACGGAAACAGCTGTGCCAGACTGTCTACACACTCAGCTTCTCCCCCAGTTCTGCGTTCTGTCCCTGACCTGGAAAACCGCCTTCAGAGCACGAGCTCCCCAACTGAACTACTCGGCATGGTTGGCCCCAGGTTCCATTTCCATCTTGGAGTGGAGTATTGTTTCCGTCTTTCCTAGCCCCTTTCCACAGACAGCCCACCCCATGGCCACCCCGCCTTGCCTGGCCATTTTGCCGGCCTGTGACCAAAGTGGCAACTTTAAAAGCCCAGCAGGAATTGGTACTGAACAGTCGCAATACTTGGGGACATTGAAACAGCTGAAGAGGGGCATCCTTGAGAGTAAGAAAGAACCAGGAAGTTTGGTTTAAAAGGAGAACCCATCTGCTGATACCTTACAGAGTGAGGAAAAACCCGTTTTCAAGAAAAATGTCAAAATTATAATTATTGGGTCTACTGAAATGGGACAGACAAACAAAGGAAAGGGAGAAGTACTGAACTAGACCCTAGGTGCTTTGATACATCCTAGCGCTCAGTGTGGTCTTAAAACTTTAGAAGACAGCTGATAAGGTATATATACACAAAATTTTCTCCTTGAAGTGACCTGGAGTAGGTTTGTGAAATTTGTGAATTCACAATCATAAATCTCAACATTTTTCAAAAGTTGTCTTAGGTCTGTTCTGGCATTATTACATAAACCCACCCCCCGCCCCCAGTTTTCCCTTCCCCACATACTAAAATAGAAGCCTCAGAAAGGCAAGGATTTTTGTCTCACCTGTTTACTGCTTTATCCTCAGTGCCTAAAACAGTATCTGATACATAGTAGATACTCAATAACTACTTGTAAAACTATACGAAAGAATCAGGAATTAAAAAAAAGAAACAGTGTAATAATTGTTGTTTGTTTGGTATAACAGTTCATATCAGCATCTCTCTTAAGCTGATGACAGCACTGCGGTAACAGAACTTACTTTCTGATGATTTAGGTCTCCCATGGGTCAGATAGAGTCCTCCCGAAACATGCTGTTATGGAAGTAAAGGCTTTTATGGCACATTAGCCTTATGCTAAGTCCTGATGTAGCTTGCATCACATTTCAGAATTTCACGTTTGAAAACAAAACATCAAGGGTAAGAAAAAGCATTGAGTTTATTCATTCCATACCTTTGCCTTCGGTCTAGCTGTCTGATTAACTGGTCTAAGATGAACTCCCTTTTTAATTCTATCCATCATCTCTTCAACTGCTTGTCTCTTCAGATCTGTGACTTCTTCAGCTATTCAAAGAACACACACATAAATCATCTTATGTTACGAGAAAACAACTACTTCCTATTATTTGGTGACTTCAAAAGACTGTACTATGTAATTAACCATTTAGTCATTGTAACTAGTCATTTTTCAGAAAAGTCATAAAATGCCAACAATTTAAGGTTAACAGTTATCAGGTAGCAACATATTCTTCTTAAAAAAATTTTTTAAGAAAAGATCTGCTTTGAAAAATAAGAGTTATAAATTTTAAGGTCCAATTTGTAGCCTGGAAATCAATACTGGATCATCTATGTTAAACAATTAAGGTGGATTTTGTTCCATTTGTCAGCATAATGATAGACAATTTCTACAAGACTTTAAAAACCAAACTTTGTAACTAATCCCAAATAATCATTCATCTGTGTCTCAAAGATATTTTTATAACTTATCGTAACACCATATGTCAGAGAAATCAGCCCAAAGAAGGAATAACAATCAAAATGCCCACTTGAAAATAAAAGACCAAAGAGATCTTTTACTTATTGAAAGAAATTCAGTCAGAAGATGAGCGGCAAATAGGTAAAATCTATTTTTAAATTGCCATCTTTTGTTTAGGAATCACATGGGAAGGAAACATTTAAGCAAACCTTTTTCCAGTCTTTTAAAATTGTCAATGTTAAAAGAAAACATACACCCATAAATGACTGCAACTAAATTTGATTTAAAAATTTCACCTGTCTATTGTCTAACCTTTGCACTATTTTGCTGCAAAAACAATAATGCTGTTGCAATATGTGCACCAATGAGATGAACGCAACTGAGATGAGCTTCAGCCTGTGGATCAGAATAGCGAAATTTCTCTCTCTTGCAGAAGAGCCTGACCAAAAGCAATGAACCGTTTCTGGAATACTTATCACTATGAACACAGTTTTAGATCTTGTGTTTACTGCCATCTGACTTACTGCAGCCAATGTATTTAAGGTTCAATATCTCATAAAGACCTTCTACTTAGCACCTTTAGTAAGACTCCACATGGTGGGGCACATGGCGGACACTCAACACGTGTCTATTATACCTACTGACTGACTTGTAAAGTTCTGGATTAAATGACTATTCATATTTTTACTATTTGACCAGAAATAACTAAGCCCCAAAAAGATGGCTTCTAAATGAAGGCAATCACAACTATATACCCAAGCTGAACCGTTGTGGCAGGTTATGCCCTAAGAAGACCTAAATCATCGCTGCTTTTTCTGCTACCTGGCTGGCTAGTCCTCTTACACACATGCCTAGGGGAGCAATTCCAAGAGTCCAGACGGTTCCATCACCCTCATCTCTCCAGCACCACAGTGACAGGGTCACTGCTACATTCGTTGTATAACCTAGGTTTTCTGATACAGTCCTGACTTCCACTCGTGCCCTGTCATCCTCACAAGCCATTGAACTGCTGGGAATTAAAAGTTTCTCAACATCCATACAGCATTTTTAAGATCCACAGGTCAAAAAAGTACCTTTGGCTAAGCAAAGTGGGCAACCTGACACCAAAGTCAGCCCTCATCCACCAGTACATGAAAAACACACAATTGTGAGTTGATCAACTGTGTGCCCTTAAGTAGCACCTTCCTGAGCAGCTTCTGCTGGTGATTCACACACATCAACAAGAAAAATGACCATGGATAGAAATTCATTCATTCACTCACTCATTCACTCACTCATTCCGTCTTTGAGTATCGATTATATACTACACAGTGCTTTTGCTGACCTTATTCAAAATCAGGGGAGATAAAATCCCAATCTGTCATTCGAGCACTTGGCATGGGTATGAAATTTATTCTTGGGAATTAAAAAAAAAAAATCTTCAAAAAACATTTGATTTTCAAAAACACTGCCATTCTGAGTGAGACTTGGGAAGAGCTGCACGACAACAGGAATACCGCCTGCAAACAGATTTAGGACTCTGTAAGGAATGACTGAAACCCAATTAAATGCACCATACAAAAACTAATTAAAGCAGACAGATGGAGAATTATGGTCAACACCATTCAAAGCTGCTGCAGCATCTAACATAGCAGGAATTTAAAGTAGTTTCTTATTTTTGCTTGCCAGAATCATCGTAATAATTCAGAGAAGTGCCACTATCTGTATTGTGTACAGATTACAAACCAGGCTTTAATTTCTCAGTCTTTTTCAAATGTAAAGGCTTAATTGGACTTAAGGAAAAGAAAACACTCTTATCAGATTCCCTACTCAGACACAATTCGAGGGCAGCACTAGGTTAGCTACACAAGCTTTCTTTCTCACCGACCTTGTTTTTGAACTAGCAAAAAGCAATCCATATGAACTTCTAAACTATTAAGCAGTTCTAATAAATCCGCAAGAATCACCAACGGAGAGCTCATGGTATGTTTTGTAATTCTTTTTTGCAATCACGCAGTTGGTAATTGTCTCACAAAAGCATGTAATCAGGGGAACAACAGAAATATGCAGGATACTGGAAATTAAAGAAAAGGGACAAATGAAGACAACAGGTCTAATGTTATTGAACTGCCACATGAAAATAAAATCAAATGTTCTTTGAGTTAGTGCTTCAAGGTCAGTCTTGGATCAGAAAGCTACATGTAATTAATTGAGGCTTAAATTTTAAGACCCACTTCAAAAATAAGTTAGTTCCTTTAAAGAAAAAAGAAAAAGACCCACAGACAAAACCATCACCTTGTTGCTCAATAAAACCTTTTGTTATTACCTAGAAGAAACTACAATGAATGTCTAAATGCCACAGAATTACTTTTCTCTTTCACTAACATTTTTAAAATGTCACCATGATGTACAAAATTTCTAAAGAACACATTATGGTTGAATAAGTTTGAATCTAACCCAAGGTCATAAGATTTCCTTAACTGCAGTGATTACAAGAGCCTGCTAAATGAGGACTTCTGCTCCTCAAAGGGTGGTTAGTACTCTGTCCATTTTTCTTTTAGCTAACATTTTGGGAATTTTCTATGTACTATTCTAAACGTTTTATATTTGTAAGACTCATTATTTCTCACGACAACCCTATGAAACAGGAACTACTATTACCCCATTCTGCAGATTAGCAAACTGAGGTAAGAAACTGTCAACAAATTAATGACCTAAATATATGATAAACAGATGGCATACCTCTGAAATCTCAGAACTTGTCCAACAAATTCTTGTTCAACTTAGAATTATTAACTTCCAAGTCTAATGATTTCTCATATTTAGATATTAAAACTACTTCTAAAATATTCCATAGACCTTCTCCACAATCAAGTTTTTGAAGAGCCATAACCTAGCAACAAAAGTTCCTCCATTCATAGCTCTGAAAAACATACAACTGTACAGCAGAAGCCACCATACTTTGTAACATAAGACACTGGAGTAGCAAGACTGGCCCCTACGTTATAAATGCAAACTCCCAAGTATCACAGACAACCCCAGTGTTTGATGTTCTATATCCATTCACTATGCATTTAATTATTGTTCATGTACTCACTCAACAACTACTTTTCAGTGTGAACTATTAACAAGACACTATAAATAACTACTTCGCCATGGAGGCCCCTCTTGCCACGTGTGGCTATGGTCCGTGTCATTGAAGGCAGCATGATTTTAGGGTGGCTCCAGTTTCAAATCTCATGAGCAACTTCTGTGTCATAACTCTACTTAGATTCCCAAAGGTACAAATGCAATAACTCCAATAGCTCAAAATGAGGGAGCAAATACCACATTTCATGAACTGTAAATGAAATTTCATTTTTCCTAAAGAAAACTGGTTTCTAACATCAGGGGTGAATAAGTTCTAGAATACTGTTTTTCAATTTAAGGGTGCAGTCGGGGGTGACCTAGCCAATATGGTAATTTACTTAGAAGGGGAAATCATTCTGTTCTGACTGCCCTCCTAACCCTCCAAGACTTACCAATTATCCCAAAATAAGATCACAACGCACAAAAATTTCATTTTAATTACAGGGTCAAGGAAGGTGTAGAGCCAAAAACACCGGAGCAGGGCTGTCCTGCACATCGCCAGGGCAGGACTTTTTCTGATCCTCCAACACCTTGTGCAAAGCAGGATTTGCCTCTCAGCTGCACTACTATACAGAGGAATCTATTCCAAAAGGCGACAGGAGGCAGGCACAGAAATTCAGTTCATACAGAGAAAACCAAACAGCTTTGGTCTGTAATGGTGCTGCGAGGTCCTTGCTAAGAAAGAAAACACTAAATCTAAACGTGGATTCCTTCAATATGCATGAAAGCTGGGGGAGGCTGCAGAGAGGAGTGAACCCTGAGAGTGTGCAAGGTGCTGGGTGAGGGGAGACATGGACATCAGAGCAGAGGCTGGGGTGGGACATCACATCCTTATGGTAACAAAATATGAAGCAACAGACAGTGATGAGCCATTCCTTTTGGATTATAATACAAGTACTAATAAAAAGAGGAAGACGAGAAAGAGCCTGGAACACAGACAATATGCCTGGATGCTGCACGGGAACTATGGAATTAAACAGCACCCTGTCTGCAGAGCTTTGATGGAGGAAGGGCAGGAGGGAAATTCTGGAACGAGGAAAGACAGGAGCAAGCGCGCGGGCAGTTTGGCGGTAACAGTCCAGCATAAGGTAGCACAGATGTAACGAGGAATGAGGCTGAAGCAAAAGCACAGCACTGTGTATAAGCAGATTAGGAGAGAGTCTGGATTCTACTTCTGATGCAGAGAGAAGCATAGGATGTGAGACACGTGATTGGACCTATGACTTGAGAATGCCGCACTGCCAATGATATGAAAATGCCTGGGCTGGAGCAATGAAACCTGGAGGCAGGAAAAGGGAGCCGAGAAGCCTTACACCAGTCTGGGCTAGAACCAGGCAAATCTATCATTCGTTGTAACTAATAATTGTTGGGCAAACATTGTTGAATTTAATTTGGGTTCTCCCGTTCTCAGGCATAAAGGCCCAAGACCTGGCCCCTACATTTCAAGCTTTTGCTCTCACGGTGGCTGCACACCAACTGCCCACAGCTCTGAACTGACTCTGCGCCTAGCTTGCCCAGGACCCCTGCTCAACAGGAAAGTTCTGCTACCCCTCCCCATTTCCATCTCTTCCCTCTCACCTCCCTCCCTCTCTAATGAATCACAGAGTCCTGTGATTTTACCTCCCTGAATAGTTCCGAATGTTTCCATTTCTTTCTGTCTCTGCTGCTGGCACCCTGTCGAAGCCACCATCAACATTCATCTGAATGACTGCAAGAGTCTCCCCACAGCCACTCGCCTTCGTTTCCAGTCCGTTCTCTGTTCTCTCACTGCAGCAGGCCCCCCCCTTTTTTATTTAAAGATGAATCTCATCGTGTTACACCCTTACTTAAAATTTCTACTGCCCTTAAGGTGAATTGCAAAATCTTGACCATAGCCTCCAGCATGTGGCTCCTGCCTACCTATCAGACCTCGTCTCTTGCATCCTACGTTCTAGGAAACACCAACTTCCTTTTAGTTTCCTAATATGCCAGATTCTTTCCCCACTTTGGACCTTTGAATCTGCTGCCCCTCTCTGTGAACTACTTTTACCCTAAATACCCTCACCTTGACTTTGGAAATCCACAACGACTCAGCTTAAACATCACTTTCTGACACCAGCAGTCCACCCCCACAATCACTTCAATATCTGTACTCCTCCTCCACAGTACTGATCAAATATTGTATTAAAATAATCATATATTTAATTGGATAAATACCTGTTTACTTCCTGCCTCCCCAAATGTAACTCCTCTGTCTTGTACCACCGGGCGCAGCACTGTAGCACATAGTAGGTGCTTGATGAAGTTTCAGTTCCCATGCTATCAACTCTAAAAAGACTTTCCCCAAGCCCCTCATTTGGAATTACTCCCTCTCTTTCCTTTATACCCAAAGTCCCTCCTCCCTTCGTGAAAACACATTTCCCCGTATACCTCACCTTACAGGGAAACGTGCCCATGTTCCCCTGATCTAGACAATAAGCTATGTGAAGGCAATGACTGCTTCCTGGTTCATTCTTGATGAGACAGGCAAAGAGTTAACAGGAGCAGGTCTGTGAGCTGGCAGGAGAGCTTAAACATTAACCGCTTGGCTCTGACTCCCCTGGCCAGCACAGCACCTGCAGGCTGACAAGCACCTTACATCCATCATAGGTGGAAACAAAACAGTTCCCAGTCGCAACGGCAACCCCCTACGAACTAACAATCACCCATTGTAGATGGGAACAGAACAGTTCCCAATTGCAACAGCAACCTCCTGCAGCTGACATCCATCATAGACGGGAACAGGACAATTCCCAGAAGAAGACAACTGTAATGAAAGATTCCTGCAAGCTATAAAACCCCAGCGCTCCTCCTCATTGGAGCAGCTGAACCTATTGGGCTCTGCCCTGGCAAAACTTCCCTTTGCCAGAACTCTCTCTCTTGAACTTTCAATAAACCTTTGCTTACTCTTGTAGAGTCCTGTAAATTCTTTTTACATTCTGAGGATGACCAGGGCTTAATTCTATGCCAAGACAATTCTTATAGCTGGAAAGTTCGTATTTCCCCCGTGACAATTTGTTCATAGTCAAAGAACTCAACAAATGTGAACTAGTGAAAAATTATAGACCATCAGCCACTGAGATTAAAGCAAGGAGAGTGAGAATTACCTGTTTCTGGTTGAGCTGCCTTTTCTTTCTTACCACCACTGCCGCTGGGGTGAGATCGCTTCCGGATCATGGACATGAGGGATCTTTGAGAGAGAGAAAAAGATCGACAGGAGATTACCAGATGCCTTATGATCCAAGAAATAGCGCGTATAGATTCTAAATGATCAGTAAAATCCAACTCTTTTTTAGATGCATGAATGTATAACTAGATTTAAGTAGAATTTCCACTTTTAATAAATTAGTAAACTTTTCATCACTTTAAGGTGGAGAAACGTATCTCATCCCTTCCTGTGTGGAAACAAATGAATTACTGGAATATGGGAACCACTGTAATTACTAACATGATGCATAGACATTTATTTACAAAGTAAAACGGATACAGAAAAAATTTCAATGTCCATATGTAAAATTCAGAAATAGCCATCTATGCAATACCTTTGACGGAGAGGGAAGGATGAGAAAATTAGGCAACATTTTTGGTAAATGTCTATTTGTGAAATATGGGCAGAAAACACGTGAATCTGTGTGACACAGACCAGATATGTAACAGATAAAACAGATTTAGACCACTATCTACTTGGTCCATATTTTTTAAATGTGTATAAAATCCAAATTATGATAAATTTGACATTATAATTTTAAAACCTCCATATATTAAAAGACACCATAAAGAATATAAAGAAACTATAACTCAATGAGCAAAAGCAGATACCCCAACAGAAAAATGAACAAAGCCCTTAAAA
Organism: Rhinolophus ferrumequinum; assembly: GCF_004115265.2. NCBI lineage: Eukaryota > Metazoa > Chordata > Mammalia > Chiroptera > Rhinolophidae > Rhinolophus > Rhinolophus ferrumequinum. The sequence goes on along the minus strand of NC_046299.1, from coordinate 11,789,133 downwards.
CTCCATAAAAGACAATGTCCAAATTTCCCATACACATACCCAAAAGGTACTTGACTTCATTACTTATCAGGAAAACACAAATGAAACCCACACTGAGATATTACTACACACTCATCAAACAGGCAAGAAATTTTAAGTCTGATAATATCAAGTATTGGTAGGTCTGTGGAATAACAGGAGTTCTCAAACTGAAGAAGGTGTATAAATTAACAGTACCACTTTAGAAAACCATTTAGTATTATCCAGCGGAGCTGAAGATACACGTAGCCTGTGAGCCAATGACTCAACTTCTGCATATCTTACAGAAATACAAGCACCAGGATACACGTAGAAGAAAGTTCATGTAGAATTTCCATGACGTCCCTGAACTGGTAATAACTCAAAGTCTGTCAGTGCCACGAAGGAGAAACATTTTGGGACATTCATAAAATGGACTATCAACGAATACGAATGAACTTTAGCTACACAAAATAACATGAATCTTACAAAATAATGTAGAGTGAAAAAACAAGACACAAATGATACAGCAAAATTCCAACTATAGATTTTAAAAAGCGCATATATATATATATACACACACACACACACACACACACACATATATATATACACACACACACACATACATATACATATATACACTCACACACATACACACCTATACTTTAGGGATATGTGTGTGTGTGTGTCCTTATAGTTTAGATATAGATGTAGGTAAGAAAAACAAAAACAAAAACAAACTCTTCTTTAAAAAAAGGATAAAAGTCTAGGGCACCCATATTGTTCTATTTCTTGATTTAGACAGTGATTACATGGATGCTTATTATTTTTAAATGATACATAAATTTGTACACATTTCTACATGTTATCATTCATCCAAAAAAAGTTTATTAAAAAAATAAAAGAATCAAGAATTCTTGAATTCTTTCAACGACATTATAAATGTCCTCAGTGTGGTAAACTGCATTTCACAAAACACAGTCCTGAGGAAGACAAGTTGGGACGCCAGCAAGGGAGGACAGGAAAAGCATCACGTTGCCTCTAGGAAAAGGGGCAACTGGATCCACAGTAACTCTGAGGTCAGCACAACCCAATGTGTCTTAATCACTATAATTTTCAGTTTTGTTTTGTTCTTTTTACTTCTCACTTCTACCTTTGGTTATATTATTAATTCCTCTGTATGTGCCTCTTCTTAAGCTTCCCCAACACACTGAAGAATCTCCCACAAACGCAGTAGAAAGGCCGCACCTCATCCCACTCTACCCTGCAAAGTTTCCAGGACTCACCAACTGGGCAACAATCCATCACTGGGTTTCTGACTTCATTTAATTTGTCTCTTTTGGGCTCATAAGAGCCCAAAATGGAATGTGATTATTTTCGCAAAAGTTAGAAATTCTAATTTACACAGAACTTTAAAATAAGCACATTCTATTTGAGAAATCAGGAAGAATGAAATAATGCAAAGTTTATTCGCTCTTTTTTTTTTTCTTTTCTGTCAACTGAAGGCAGGACTCGTCAATGTCTGTCGGCTGACACTCCATAGCAGGGTGGCGCCGGGCAGGGGGGTGCTCACTAAGCAGAGGCTCTCCTTCCTCACTCACATCACACTACAATGACCCCTCCTCTGGTCCTGAGGGGAGACTGTGAGAGTGTGCCTTGGGGTACATCAAGATTACAAAGCAGCTAGTTATTTGTACTACTTGAATATTCATACATATTTACATAAATGAAGTCAGAATATATGGTCATCATTGCAAACCTCCTAAGTAGATGAGAGCAAGTGCTACTTTAAATGTTCTGAATAAAAGTACGAGTTGGAGATTGATATAAATAACCAGAGTGGTTCTCACAGGACACATGAGAACACCAGGTGAGACATCTGGAACCAATAATCCAAACTGCTGTCTAAAATCACCCCATTTCACAGCCACTTCAATTGAATGGATAAAAGCCTCAAGTAAGTGTCCCCCAAAGATAGAACAATTCAATGGAGAATATTCGCCTTAAAACTCTTAAAGTGTTCTTCATGCCTCCTGTGATGCTTAATTTTATGAGTCAACTTGACTAGGTCACAGGGTATTCAGATATATGGTCAAACATGACTGTAGGTGTTTCTGAGAGGGTTTCGGATGAGATTAACATTTCAATTAGTAACCTGAGTAAAGCAGATTGCTCTCCCTAAAGTGGGTGGGCCTCATCCAATCAGTTGAAAGCTGGAACAGAACAAAAGAGTGACCCTCCCCCAAGTAAGAGAGAATTCGCCCTGCCTGACTGCCTTGAAATTAGGACATTTGTTTTTTCCTGCTTTCAGATTCAAACCGAAACACTGCCTCTTCCCGGATCTCGAGCATACTGACCTTTGGATTGAAACTACTCCATCAGCTCCCCTGAGTCTCCAGTTTGCTGACTCACCCTGCAGACCTGGGACTTGTCAATGTCCATAATCCTGGGAACCAGTTCCTTAGAAGAAATCTGTTTATGTATACGTATATGATGTGTATGTATGAATGTACACACACACTCATGTATATATGTATGTGTACACCCCCATACACCCTATTGGTTCTATTTCTCTGGAGAACTCTAATACACTAAAACAACCTCCCCTTCCCCCATGAGCCACGCTTGCTCAGGACCTGTCTTAAATTTACTGCCACAAGTATGAAATGACCAAAGTATGTCTTCTTCCTCTCTCCGCTCTCTCCCACCTGTCCTCTAGGTCAAATGAGCAGGAAGAGGAGGGAAAAGCAATAGAGCTACTTAAAAAAGCCACAGGCCTTCATCTTTTTTTCCCCCACTTTCATTTCTATCTGTGATATACATCAGGGTAAAACAAATGGCTCAGGAACAAAGATGGAAAACCTTGATTAGTGGGTTCAAACTCCCCTGAAACTCAATACATATGCAAATACGTTTCTTTGACAAGAATGTACTCCTTACCAAGGGAAAAAAATCTCTTTCTACTGAGAAATTATGTCTTATACTTTTTAAATTCATCTTAAAATAAAAATCATGTATTCAATGAAAATGTCTTTAAAGGGCCTTATAAAAGAATTCGTGCTTTCGATATATAGTCTGAATCCTACATTCATTTTTCAATGCAATATAAAGTGCTCTTTGAAAAAATACTCTATTTAGGCTATACTTTACTTTTAATTCTAAGGGCTCTCAAGATTTCTGAGACTAAAAATTAAAGGCCAACAGCAAGACTATAATCACTTTTTAATAGTTCTCCCTCCTCATAGGCAAAAGTGACCTTTCTTATCAGCTCAAAAACTCCAGACCTTAGAGAAAGATCAAAGTGATGAATTTTCCATTTTAAATGTCAAATTCACATTATCTCCTACAGATTTAGCAACCCAGGAGAGAAAGAATTTGAAATACTTGAAATTCTTTCAATTGACTCTTGGATCGATCACGTGTAAAAATTATTTTGCTTTAACCACTTCAATGGCTTAAAGTAGATTATGTCATATCCCACTCAGTCAGGAAAACTAATGAGGATGTTTTTAAAAGGCAAAGTCCCATTTTCATAGTCGTGTGGGAGGAACATGCTACACATTCTATTCAGATGGATCGGCAAAGGTAGGGAGTTTGAATAAATGGCCTCTCTGTGTGAAAGGATTAAATAAATCACATGAGTTAATGAAAGGTAAAAATCTAGCAAAATTTTAAATTCCATTTGTTCAAGAATAAATTATACAGAAGCAGCTAACATCATGACAAGATGAGGTATGCTGTTACCAGAGCAAGTGGATTATCTTACGTAATTCTGCATGGTGGAATGAAGAAGCACAAAGAAGGCAAAATCTGACTCAGTCTCCTAGGGTGTATTGTGCTTAATTCTGGCGCTCAACACCATCAAGTCACCATAGGCTTCAGAAACAGTGAATTCTTGCCTGCATATATGACTTCCTGTCACAAGAATTTAAAAATAATGCTGTCTTTTTATGGAAGGTTCCTCTCTCAGCATTATTAAAGGTTTAAATAGGAGGTTAAGGATTAAAAAAATAATTAGTACTTCTAGTTTAATTACTAGTTTATAACAGTTAGTACTGTTAAGTTTTCTTATGGGTTGGTGCTTTCAGTTTTCAAATAACTGAACAAACCAGAGTTTTTCAAATTCACAGTTGTGAGAGAAGAAAAGATGAAAACATTCTGGAAAATCTCAAAATTCCTTGGTCTTCCGGTTAAAGGAAATCCTAATGTCACTGAATGAAATTTTACAACTGAAGTATCAAAAACAAACTTTTAAGTGTCTAGCTCCTGGGTTTGGAACGTCCACAAGGAATCAGCCATCAACAACAGAAGAACACTTGTAAGCCTCAAGAATGCCTTTGCCAGGTGTCTTTTTAGGCCCTTTCCATTACAAAAAGGAATAATACATTGGTCTTTAGAAAATTCTCGGACACGCCAGTTGGTATCTTTCATACTTTTCACCATCCCTCTAATGATGCAATCTAAGCCAGTATTTAAAAAAACACACACACACACACACAAAAAAAACCACTACCATACACTTCCGGTCTGACAAAGGAGGACACTGCACGCTGCGCGGCCTTCCTGGCGGCACTTACCGGATAGGGTTGGGAGGCGGCGGCGGCAGGGGTGGTGGTGGTGGTGGCGGCGGAGGGACGGAATTCTCGGACTGGTTCACCCGTTTCTGGAGTTCATCAACTGCACAAAGATCACACGTTCAGGAAAGAGCTGAAACAAGCAACTTAACACACGCAAAGGAATAAACATAACCTCTTTCCAAGTCCCGTTCTTTTTACCAAGGCAATGGCAAAGTTATAAATTTCCATACGAAACTACAGAACTTTTGAAACTTATCATCGTCCAGCCTACAATCACGAATGCAAGAGAGGCCTTTACATACGTTACAAGAAAACGTTCCCGTCTTTTTGCTGTCGTACATACAACTATGGAAAAGAAAAAAACCAAGACAATGGCTGGATGGGTGGGAAGTCAGGATTGAGTAGGTTGAAGAAATATTTGTTAACAATGGGATATATGACTCAAACGCTAAGAAACTGTTAATACTTGACTTTTAAAGTGTTATAGACCAAGAATTAATTTTAAAGATGACATTTAGTACTGAATTTTAATAGCATACTTTCCTCCTCCATTTAATTGCATTCAAAAACGGCAAATCCTAGTGTTCTTGATGTTAACCAGACTCAGACGCTCCAGTATCTGTAACTCAGAAACTGTTTGTTCTGGTGAAGAACATTCTGAAATATAATTTAGTCATTCGATTCATTGAAGTCTTTAAGGAAACAATTATTTACTACACATCAACAACGTGAAAGGGCCTGTGCTTGGTGCTGTTCCAGACAGTTCCTTACTTCAAGGAGCACAAGTTAAATGTATCTCACAGATGGAAACACCACGCACATGGACTCTAATGGGCCTAGGTCTGAATATTGTACACACTCGGGAGGAGCTCGCGCTCTCTCCGCAGCCATTCCACTTTCCATGACTGCCCGTACCCCTCAATGGTCTGTCCATCTGTTTTCATTCTCAGTATTTAAATAAGCAGTGTGGGCTAAGCTCTCTGACACGGAGAATTCTCTAGTTATTCCATAGGCATATGACTATCCCCAAAGGGAGTCTGAGTTCCTCAAGGACAAAACGCATGGTTTCTTTTCTTCTATGCTTCTTATAGTACCCTAGGGTATGGCTGGGTGCACACACGGCAGAAACTCAATAAAACGTTCAAAATCAAATCTCAAGTATCTCTGGCATCTGCCCCCTCCATTTGTAACAAAGATAGGCAGCTTTCACTACAGGCTGACCTGATATTCACTAAAAAGAATGGAATACTTCTTAATTTTAGATCAATTTTTTAAAAATAAATTGTAATTAATTTTCACCGTGGATTAGAAAGCATTGAATATTTTTTAAAGGAAGAAAGCCAACTTGGTTCTTCTGTACAAATTTCAAAATTCTAGTATAAAATTAACCAGAAATATCTGAAGTGAATATTGAGGCTGTTATAAAGGGAACGACCTGCCTCCTTAAATTACCTACCTTCCAACAAAACCTTATTTCTTATCCCTGTGTAGTAATCTAACTCACACACTCCTGTTAAGCTTTCTAGAACTGAATTAATAAATCCTTTGATTTAAGTATCCCCTGGTGTTTTAAAACTTTTCCATTTAATATGTATATTGTTGCCCATTTTATTTTAGGTGTGATATTGTAAGAATTATTTCATGTGTATAATTAGATGCCGAAGATGAAGGTGGCATAAATCTAAAAAGCTTAATTCCTTTTTTAATGCGCACCCTAAAATGAACAAAATAAGCACTTAACAAACACTCATCACTGAAACCCTGAGAAATGCTGAAATTTTGGTCTTCCCATATTAACAGTATTTTTGTCTCTTACTTCTATATGTGATGTTCATAAAGTCTCTGACTCCAAAAGAGAAGTCTAAATATTTACGAATCGTTTGATTATACTGGCCATTATAGTGAACTGGAATAGGCAGAAATGAAAGAATTCAAAAACAAATCCTGGTATTTTTCTATAGGCTGCGTTCAGTAAACGTGCTGGACTAACTATATGCCAGGTTTTGTACTGGGAATGGGAGACACACAGATTAACAATAAGACACAGGAGCCTCCTCAGAGCTTTTACCGGAATGCTTTAAATTTCTGGCTTTCTCCTCTGAATTCTGGTATTTCAATTCCAATTCTTTCTTATCTTCTTCTAGAAGTTCCAGTTGCTGTTTGAGGTTGTGCATCTCTTTGTGGAGTGTTTCATTTTCTAGTTGCTCTTTCAATTCTTTGACCTATAAGTTATAAACAGACTTTATGGAGTGATATGGTTTGTCCTGTGTGTCAAGGAAAATAAAGGGAAAAAATAAAGGTTTCCCTTTTACTTTGTACTTCATAGCAAAGAGATTCCATATCCATCTTAAAAACTATGAAAATTCTGGGATACAGATAATACTTCAAATTATTATCAGCTATCTGATTCAATATAAATTTACTGGAGACTTATGTCCCAGATAATTTCATTGTTAAATGTGAGTCAAAAAAGTAAAATCAATCATACCTAAAAAATTCATTTAAAACAGATGAATACTTTCATACCCACTTTCAAGAGAAATGTTCGGGTAGTATTAAAAAGACTCTTGGGGGTACAATTTGGTAACAAGTACTAAAAAACTTAAAAAATAAAAGAAAAGAAAAGAAGGAAAGGCTCTTTAATTCGGTAATACTACTTTTAGAATTTGTTTTAAAGAAATAGTAAGAGGGGGCCGGCCCGGTGGCTCAGGTGATTGGAGCTCCGTGCTCCTAACTCCAAAGGCTGCCGGTTTGATTCCCACATGGGTCAGTGGACTCTCAACCACAAGGTTGACAGTTCAATTCCTCCAGTCCCGCAAGGGATGGTGGGCTCGGCCCCCTGCAACTAGGATTGAACACGGCACCTTGAGCTGAGCTGCTGCTGAGCTCCCGGATGGCTCAGTTGGTTGGAGCGCATCCTCTCAACCACAAGGTTGCCGGTTCGACTCCCGCAAGGGATGGTGGGCTGCGCCCCCTGCAACTAGTAATGGCAACTGGACCTGGAGCTGAGCTGCGCCCTCCACAACTAAGACTGAAAGGACAACAACTTGAAGCTGAACGGCACCCTCCACAACTAAGATTGAAAGGACAAACAACTTGACTTGGAAAAAAGTCCTGGAAGTACACACTGTTCCCCAATAAAGTCCTGCTCCCTTTCCCCAATAAAATCTTTAAAAATAAATAAATAAATAAATAGTAACAGAAGTGTTCAAATATATTTACTAAAGTGCTCTTTGTAACAGGGAAAAATAGGAACTAAGTATCCGCCAATATTGATTTAATAAATTCTTCTGTGTTCTTAAATGAAATACTATGCAACCATTTCAAATCACATAGCTCACTATACACTGACATGGGAAGATGTATTACCAATTGAAAACAAAATCAGGTTGTAGAACAGTATGCATGTTACGATTCCATTTAAACCATATTCATAACATTATATATTTACATAGCATTGGGATATGCACCAAAATCAGAGATTCTTAATTTTCTTCTTTAACTTTTTCTATATTTTTAAAATTAGTTTATTAGAAGCAGCATATGTTATTTTTTATAATTATAAAAACAATACAGTGTGTTTAAAAGATTGCTGAATCTGCAAGGGAACTTAAAGACAGGTAAGAATTATTCTAAACCACACACATGAAAGATTATACAGAATAACGGTATAACATAACAGTATTAGAAGTATCGATTGCTGTAATTTCACTCATAACTTTGGTCTAATCTTTAGTACCTTCCCCCTACCCCAGCAAGGCACCCACACAACAATTTAGTTAGTCCCACACCTCAGTTCAATTCAGGAGGTTCTCGGCATGTGTTATGTACTAAATGAGCTAACTATAAGAAGTAGGACTTTTCAGAACCAAAAAATTCTAGCATAAGCTAAAATTTTAAGAAAACATTCTTTTATTCTCTCTTTATTTAAAATGGTAATTCCAGTATATGGGAATTACCCATATACTGGGGGGGGGGGAACAAAAAGAAACACTGTCCTTCCCATCCTATTCCCCAGTCCTCTTTCCCAGAGGTAACCACTGTTCATCTAGAGCAGGGGTGTCCAAACTGCGGCCTGCAGGCCAACTGCGGCCCGCAATCCATTGTTAATGGGCCCGCAGCAAATTCCAAAAATATATTTAGTTTACTTAAATAAACCAGGTGAGGCAATACGTACTTCACCTCGAGTGAGTGGCCCGGCTGTTTGTGTATTTTACCGTATATGGCCCTTGGTAAAAAACACTGAAAAAAGTTTGGACACCCCTGATCTAGAGGTTCTCTACACATATACCACCATTTCTTATTGAGGGAAAAGAAAAAAATCAACTCTACTTCACTATGAACTTTGTAAAAATGTCAGAAACTTCCCAAGATTAATTGTCAATTTTGTTGCATAAAGAGAATTCAACAGATGACAATAAATAGCAGCGAACAGCCTTTCCTTCACAAACTACCGGGATTCCCTGAAAATAAGACCTAGCCGGACCATCAGCTCTAAGGCGTCTTTTAGAGCAAAAATTAATACGAGATCAGGTCTTATATTGATTTTTGCTCCAAAAGACACCTTAGAGCTGATGGTCCGGCTAGGTCTTATTTTCGGGGAAACACGGTAGGTACTCTGTAAGTAGGACATATATTGACATAATCTTTCTTAAGTGGCTTCTTTAACTTGGAAGCTCTTGTTACACCTCTTCGTCTGTCCTGCCTCCTCTTTCTCACCTTCCCTTCCACGCTGACAATCCCTTCTGCCTAGCACACCGAGGTAGGCCGTGTCAGCTGGAATAGCTCCACTCCAACAAACTGAAATCACCACTTAGGAAGTCTTTAAACACACACATTCGTGCAACTTTACAACATCAGAAATTTTCTCTAAGCAAACAATGACTACTAACATGGACGTTTCCCCCCTCTTGGAATAAAACCTATGCCCTCCAACTCACTCTTTGAGATTAATACTCTGCTAGGGTAGGCAGTCTCCAAAAAGCGCAATCAACTCACAAATTTCCAAATGGTGCATTGTGTGCATTATACAAGCTCTTTTTGAGTTGTATCTATTTTCCTCACTTCTTCTGATCTTTTAGACAATTTAAAGGCCAGTCTACAATAGGGCGCTATAAATTTCAGTTGGGCACTAAATTAAGTTCATTTGGTAGTTGGTATTTTTAAGGAGGGCGCAGCTCACAGTGGCCCACGTGGGGATCAAACCGGCAACCTTGGTGTTATTAGCACCACGCTCAAACCAACTGAGCTAACCGGCCACTCCCTGATAGTTATTTTTTTTATAAAAGGTGACTTGGTAACTTAGTAAGGCAAAATGTGGAACTCAAAGTGACTAGACTGACTCCTCTCATTTTAAGAGTGTGTGTGTGTGTGTGTGTGTGTGTGTGAAGATTCCAGAAGAAAATCTTTTACCTTTTGTTGATGCTGAATTCTCTCTTCCTCGAGTTGCTCGGTGAGTTTTGCATTTTCCTCTAAAGCTTTCAGAAGCTGCTGGTCAGGAGCAGAGCTCTGTAGCAGGAGGTGGCTTTGTCGCTTTAGCTTGTTTTGCTCAATGAACATCTACAAAAATTAATGACAAAAACGTACCTACTGATTAACCAATCTCACATTATCTCCTCAACTGACACTGAAGCAAAGGGCAAGTATGTGGAGTTTTTATTAAAAAGTTAAAGGCAATTTCTGAATTCAATACTATAACAGTTTTAGAAGTAATGATTGCTCTGATTTCTCTCACAACTTTTACACAGTCTACAGTGCCTTTATCCCTGCCTCAACAAGGTACAAAAATGTATTCCTATACTTCAGTTTTTAATATTTTGTTACGGCTTTAAAATCCATTCATACTAATAGTAGTAGCTAATATTTATCAAAGAACTTATCTTACGCCAGGTACTCAAATAAATATTTTACATGCATTATTTTAATCCTTCCATCAATCCTATGAGTTATTACGAGTAGCTAAAATTTACTAAACATTATGTGATACTTATGGCAGTAATCATTTTACATACATTATATCATCTAATCCTTAGAACAACACTGTCAAGTAGATACTATTAAATATTATCCCGTTTTTAGTACTAAGGTAACTAAAGCTCAGAGGAATTAACCAACTTTTCCAAGGACACGTTAAGCGGCAAAACCAGGATGTAAACCCAGATCTGTCTACTTGAAAAGCCCAAGCTCCTAACAACCTAAATAATCTTATCTTCTATTTACTAGACCTAACGTTTTGTTTTAAACCAATTAGTTTTCTCCAGTGATGGAAGTAGTTAACGAGAGGAAGGTAAAAAAAGAGAAGGAAGACGGTATATTAATATTTATTGAGCACTTTATTAAGCAATTTACATATACTATTTATTTAATCTCCACAACTTCATATAATTGAAAATAACATTAGTTTCTATTCACCTGTTATTTCTTTCCCTTAATACCCTACACAAGTCAGCCAATAGGTGATCATGTTTTTGTTTTTAAAGGACAAGAGGGGAGCAGGAGTCAGGGAAGAAACTTTCAATGTTTACTTTATACATCTGAGAATTGTTTGTATTTTTACAAAGCATATAGATTCCTTTTGTAATTAAATATACCAAGTAAATTAACTTTAAAGCTCTAGACAGTAAGCTTCAAAGGGCAGAGCCCAAATTTGCCTTCTTCACCATTATATCCCCACTAGCAGCACAGTGGCTGGCTTACTACAATGTTTGCTGAATGTAGCAAGGAACAAAATGTAAAAAGCTGGTACTTCTCTCGTTAAACTAAGTCATGAACCTTTTAGCCATAGTCATCTGATGAAAATCTGAGAACTTGTAAACCATGTAAAAGGAAAGATATACGGGTTCTTAAGTAGCTTTATTTTTAAAAATAGTTTTCTTCTCACTATGGTGTAAATCCAATCTAGATACTGTACAATTACTGAGCACCATTGCAAATATTTATGCCATTAGCAACATCACTGCTCTCGCTTGCCATCCGCAAACGTCTTTCTCCTCATTCTGGGTGAATATGTCAGCATCATTGTTCCCACCAATTGCTCCCAGGTGAATAGCAGAGTAAATCATTCATTTCCATATTCCGAGTGGAATCTTGCTTCTTCCATCTATCTTCTCTGCTATTGCACGGCCTTCAAGTTTTCTTTGAGCTGCTTTGTATTCTAACAGCATTTTATAAACAACAGATGGAAAACTGAAAATGTCTCTCAAAATAAGACCCTGGCATTCAGGTCAAAAATCAGCCAACCTTTTCAGTTTTGCAATGGAGGCGTCTTCACATCATCTCTACTCTCCATCCCCTTCAACTGTTTATTTAGTTCCATTATTTATATTGCTGCAGCTTCTTCCAAAGGGCTGTGACACACTCCAATTCTTTTTTTCTTTCTTCCAAGTATTAAGAGAACAATATTTACTCACCTTTCATTAAGCTCTTTGAATAAAATGAATCATAGTATTTCAAATCAGATCTTCTTGGGCTAAACCTTTTATAGAGTTCATTGCTAGCACAGCTATATTCAAGTACAGAAAGACTCCTGCACAAAACCATAATCTGATTTTCAAATGTCATTTGCATAACCCCATGCTTTGTCTTCTTTGTATCCTGTGGATACTTCCACCTAAGAATGTTTTACATTTCCTTGGCTACTCTCCTTCAACCTACAGTATACACACAGATTCAAAATATTCATACACTATGGACATCTCATACGGATCAGCTCCCCATCATGAGCTGTTACGGGTCAGCCAACTGGTACCTCATCAATTCCCTGGAAACCAATCCCAGAGACATGGAACACCCAATGACTGCATGTCAACAAAGGTAAGCCGGAACCTGAGAAGCTCAGAGCTTATCTCTAGCTGGTGAAAGGACGCGATAATGGATGTACAACATGGCAATGTTTTCACAGCAAGTGGAAGAATCAGCTCACATAATGACAGCACTCTAAGGTAGCCAAAGAGAAAGACTAATACCATGGCACTGCTATTTGAGATGGCATATCAAGATGAACCTAGATTCGTTCGTAAGGCTATCTGAAACATCGAAAAATCCTACACTCAAGCTAAACTTTCCATCACAAGTTGTAGGTATCCCTAAAGAAAATTTCTTTCCCCTATGTAGCATTTTAGAGTTCACAAAATACCTTTGAAAAATCATGCCATTTGAATTTAAAATCCACTTGGTTAGGTGTGTGTCATCACCCATTTTACAGACGGTGAAAGTGATGCCCCAAGAGGCTGAGGGACTGCTTTAAGGTAATTTGAACCCAGATCTTCTGACACCGACTTCGGTGAACCTGATACTATTCCACAGCTGCCTCCCTAAATCAGCTGATCCTTAATTCAAAGTAATGTTATAATTCAACCTTAAAAAATAATCTGGTGTGTCATCTGCAACGTTCTTTTAAAAATAAAAAACGAGGTCTCTACAAGAAGCTTACCTCTTGTGCAAAGGATTCGGCTTTCTTTCGAAGGTCCTTCTCCAGTTCCAAGTTTACCTGCATTTCCTCATACTCTTCTACTGCTAGCATGGACACTTAAGAAGACAAGGAGAAGAAAACGAGCAATATGCCACACAGATTATCAGGAATATGGATGAAAAACAGTGTTGAAAGATTCTTTATACAGGCATATAAGCACCCACAACCATTGTTGGTTGGAATATAAATTGATGAAACCTTTTTGGAGGGCAATCGGAGTCAAAAATCTAAAATTATTCATACTCTTTGATTCAACGATTCCACTTTTACAAATGCATTTATTCTCCTAAGAGAAAAAAATCATAAAAATATATATTTAGTTGCTGGGATGCTCTCTGCATTGTTGCTGAAAATAGTAAAATAATCTAGACGCTCCGACAAGGAAGGATCAGTGAAGTATGGTATGTACAAGAAATATTATTCTGCCATCAAAATTATATCATAGAAGTGTATTTATTGAATGCAAAGGCATTCATAATTTTTTGAATGACTTCATTTTTGTTTTTTAAAAGCCACATACAAAACATAGGCATAAAGCATTCCACAGAAGACAAGACATGTCTGAAAGGCCAATAAACATGTGGTAAGATACTCACCTTCTTTAGTAATCAGGGAAAGGAAAGTAAAAACCTTAAAAGGCAACTGGCAAAAGTTAAAAAGTACGTATCAAATTTGGAGAGGACAGAGAACAATGGGAACAAATACACAGCTAACGGGAGTGTAAAGTCATAAATCTGTTTAAAAACTAATTTGGCATTACGTAGTGAAATTGAAGATACAATTTTACATTTGGCATGTATCTTAGTGAAACTCTTAGACATGTGCGCTAGGAGACATGTGTTAGAATTTTCCTAACAGCATGACCTGGAATAGCGAAAAACTGGAAAAAACTCCAATGTCCACCAAAAAGGACACTGGAAAATGAATTTTGGTATAAACACAATGACACATTATACAGCAGTGAAAACAGACATACCAGAGCAAAGCCCAACAACCTCACAAACACAGAAAGCCACAGAAGGGCATATGCAAAATGATACCATTTATACAAGGTTCAAAAACAGGCGAAGTTACACAATATGCTGTTTGGGGATACATATGGATTTAGCAAAGCTATAAACAAATGATAAAAATCCAAGGGAGGGGCTACGAGTAGAAAGGCGTCTTCAGGGGCTTGTAAGCTACTGATGGGTAAAGACAAAATTCTTTTGCTGTTATTTTCTTTGTCTTCCATACAGGTGATAAACATATTTAACAAGCAATGTAATGTATATCTAAGGTTTTCTTTTACGATCGGAAAAATATACACTAAAATGTTAATAGTACTTATCTCTGGACTGGAAAAATGGAGATTTCTTTTTTCCTTTTCCTATAGGAATCTATACCCTCCATCAAAAAAAGCATATTAGCAGAATAAAAAGAAAACACGTGTTCTTTTTAAGTGTTTTCCCTGTTTACAAAGAAGGGACCCAGCCTTAGATCCATTCCGGCCCAGAGTCAGAGCTTTGCATGAAAGAGTTCCCGTAGGGCAGAAATCTTCAAAGGGAAGGTCCCAGCAAAGAAAAGCAACACGAGTGCGACCTTCTGAGATTTTGTGGCCTATTGCGTTACATAATGATATAGACAGAGCAGAGGGAGCCATGACGCCGCCGTTAGAAACCAGGCACAACACAGGCAGGTATCACACCAGTCTCTCCATCTGCTTCTGGCGAGGCCCTTTCAGTCCTGAGCTGCGTCGTATCAATAAGGGCTTCCTAATGGTTGCTTCCACACAGTGTTTGGCCAGGGCACTTCAGTCCTAACTGACTAAGGACGGGTTTGCTGCTGTAATGACATAGAATTTCAAACGCTACACTCTGGAAATCTACTGCCTACTCGGAGGAAAGGCTGAGAGTCTTATGCAAGCAAAGCAATGTAAGTGGTGGTTTGTGATGTGAATTATAGGTCCCTGGGCACTAAACGATGTTCAAACCTCCTTAAAAAAGAAATTCCATGGAGAAAACCCAGAAAACGATGACTTATGAAGAAACCCTGGGCAAGATAATTCACTCTCTTTTCTATGTCCAAAATACTATAATAAAAAGTTAATTTTCGCATGTCCTGGTCCTTTTTACTTGGATGGTAAAAGAAATTAGGTTGGTCCTGGTCATGTATTTATTTATATAATCTCTCTCTCTCTTCCTAGATCGGGGGCTCTCGGAAGGCAAGATCCACGTGACTAACCTTTGCAGAATGCTGTTTCTAGCACAGTAGGGCATTAAGACTGAAAATTCCTCTACACCATTTCCATACTCTTAAAGGTAGAAAGAACTGAGAAAACGTTACAATCTAATGCATCTCCCACAATTAACTACAAGACCCCTTATTTGTTCAAAAATCTCAAGTCATGAAGAATGCCAAGATGGAGAATTACTGTGAACAACATGGAAAGCCCTATGTTGGAAAGATTTCCTTTTAGTGTGGTACCTTCTGAATTAGGAAAGAGAATGGCTGAGGCAAAAAATAAAAAGAGAGAACAAAGAGCAAAGTCCCCTCCCTTAAAATTATGTTTGCGGAACTAAAATTTGGCATCACTCCCTTGTTCTAAAGCAGGGGACACAGAAACAGCCCCTTCAGGCTTGATGCTGTGTTTTACAACAAGTAACATCAAACTACAGTTTTCTCTAGAAGCAGCCTTTGGAGAAATTTCCTTCTCACCAGGCAACCAGGTCTGCTTCTGATCAATCAATTCATTTTTATGTGATTCGTATAAATGATCATGAATTGGTGAGATGTTGAGAGCATCGTACTGACCCCTACATAGCTCAGAGCCGGATTTCAGGGACTCAGGCAAGAAACGTGTAAGACGTCAGAGCACGTAGGCACTCTGTAATTCAATACAAACTCTCACCTTCCCTTTGTCGCATTTTCCATATCCTCTTAATTTAAAATTTTGTCATATCATGTTGCACGTATTTATGTAGATAAACTAATCTCTTCTGCAGAGAGGTTCACTAAATAGCCAACCAAATACATAAAGATTGCCGGGATAGCCAGGATGGTTATGGTCCCAAGATATCTGAAGGGCAGATTAGTATCAAGGTTTTAAGTTTCAAAATGAGTGTGTCATGAGTTCCTTAAGTAATGTCCCAAGACTCAACGGTGGGGGATAAAATAGAAATGAGAGCGACTCGTTAGAAGTTAGGAAAACACTCTATAGGAGAAGACGCTTGCTACAAAAACCTTTGGGCACAGATATAAAGCAACACAATAAAATACATAAACAAAACAAATTACATATATACTGGAGAAAAAAAGACTGGAAACACGTACCTCTATTGCATTTTTCTAAGACTTTTCTCTGTTCAAGGACTTCTGAATTTAAAACATCTTTTTCCTGCTTGACTTTATTAACCTAAAAATGTGAATTTTTTGGGGGGGAGAAAACACCCAAAATTGTAAAACATAACATGATAATATGTAATACTCAAAATTGCTGTTCAACTTTCAACAAGAAGCTAACAATTTAAAGTAATAATTGGTTTCACTGTGTTAGTCTTTTATTCAAGCTCTTCTTAAAGCCTCAAAAGTAGCTATTAAAGGTAGGATGTAAATTTGGTCGAGTTCATTTACATAATCCTTATCGGCATTGACCTTGGGCCCTAAACATGGTAGTGTTCTAGCTGGTTGGTGTACATGACTGATAGTTTTAGTGCCAAAATCCAACTAGAGGGCACCCAGAAAACACATGAACCATTTAGTTGAAGATCTCATATTCAATTTTGGTATTCATTTTAAGCTTTGATATGTGGCTTAAGTAAAATACACATGAATTTTTAAAATAAAAGAGCTTCAACTTTGATGTCTTTTGGCTTAAATAAAATATGTAAGATAATCTTCCCCCAAACCTTAAATATCTGAAGTAATTTTTGGCATCTCTCAATAGAAGAGGGTATCATAGGACAGTTAAAAAAAAAAAAGTAAAGCTACATGTATCAAAGTAGATAAATCTCAAATGTGTTATGTGGAATTTAAAAAGTTGGTACACTTTATACAGTTTAAAAACACTCAAAATGCTATGCATTGTACTACAAATACATGCACTGGAATGACAAAATCCGAGTTCAGAATAACAGTTGTTTGCAGAAATAGGGCAGGGAATAAGGAGAATGCAATTATGGAGAGAAAGACTACCGCAATATTGTATGTATTAAGCTAGATAGTAGGCATATGGATGTTCATTATTTTGTTTTTTATACTTTTCAGCTATCTGAAATAGTCATAATAATTTCTGAAATGGCTTCTAATAACACCTCTAAGTGGAAGGGGAGAGAATCATCAATAAATAATCATAATTGAGGAACAGAGTGCATCAAAATGTGTTCCTTGTCTCTTTCCTCTGGTTACACTCAAGAAACAAATTAAGACAATGATCCTGAAAGGGACTCTGAATCCATCAGCGCTTCCAGACAGTCTGATTTCTTTTAGTATAAGTTGTATTTTGCTTTTGTTTCCATTAGTAACTGCTACACACTGTCCAACATTAATGCATCTCCAATGTATCATCATCCTTCTTCCCATTAGGATGTTTTGCCACAATAAGGCAAAGCAATTGGGGCGGGAGGTTGGTGGACACCGCTTCCCAACCTTTTCCATATTATTGCTCTTAAGAAAAACGATAATATGTGTATGGGAAATGGGTAATTGGAGGAGGCTGTTCGCTGAAGGGATCAGTACCTCGGCATCCTTGTAAGCCCTCCGAGGAATATCAAGCACATGTGCTATATACAGCACATCGGTTGGGAAGCTCTGGGCTCCAGAATCTGAAAACCACTGACACAAGTTAAATCGAGGTTGCAAAGACAGATCCTTGAAGCCTTGTGCAAAGGCAGGCAATTATGTACTCCTGCTCTTAAAGACAATTGAAAAGGAAAAAGGAAAAGATTCTCCAAATACCCAGTTGAACCCATTTTACCATCTAGCTGTCACATAGGTCTATGTTGGAGGTATAGGATATAGCCTTTTCCAACCGAGCCAGCCATCCACTGAAGAAGCAAAATACTTCTTCCCCATCAGCAATAAAGTGTATGATTTAAATTGCAGATATTCTTACAAATTTGCCTTATATAGTGAATTATGAGGGGCAAGAGGGGACACGCCAACGCTATGTTAGTGTTTTATTTCTTGAGCTAGGTAGTGGGTATATGAATGTTCATGGTCTCATTTTCTATACCTTTTTGTATATCTGAAACACTGGGGAAAGGGCAGAGTAAAATTGGTACGTGGTTCTCAAGTCAGAAATTAGCTTCCAATACCAAGTTGTTAACATGGCCAGTCCCCAAACACCTTGAAAAAACTGAAGGCTTTGCATTTCAGGCCTAAGATACATACTTCTTCAATGACTTCTACAAGTTTGCTTTTCAGATTTTCCAATTCAATGGCTAATATCTTCTTTTCCTCCTGAACAGATACGATTTGATCTCGAAGTTCTGCATTTGTAAAGAAAAAATACAAATAAACCTATTTTTAAAAGAAGAAATCAATGTTGTCAAAAGAATTGAACATGCTTATACAGGTGCCGCTTATGGTCAAGGTTATTTAACAATTAAAAGGAAAATGAAGAAGCAAAGGGCAATGGAAATCTCACTTCTGTGCCCCCAACACAGCCATAGTTATGGATAATTTTGTATCAGGCAATCTCATGATGTTAAATGTCACAGATCATATTTTCTTTGCATTCTATCAAACCCACATTTGAGAAAATGATCTGGCATTTAGGAGTAAAATTTTGTTAGCTCCCAGCAAAACAAATTAAAGCATTGTATTAATTTTTTTTATTTTATAATGGTCATGGGCTCTTGCTACAATACAATATAAACAACTGAGCAGTTCATAATTTGGAGATTTTGATTTGAAGAAAAAAATCCTGATTTGCTGCCAATTTGTAGCCCTTAAACATTATTTGAACTGACTCAAAATACAACCTATTTGAAAAAGGGTTAATTCTAGTAATTTTCCCTCCAGAGTTGTGGGTGTTTTGTTTCTTAATTTATTTCATATTTCTTATTATTGGAGTTTAGTGAAAATTGTGTTACTAGAATAAAAATATTAGCAAATGCCTAAGTGCAAAAGCTTCTGGTGTTAAAGTTACTTTTACCAGGCAAATGTTAAAATACATATAAATGGATTAGCATGGATTACACCTAGGCTTATGGTTTTGCCACTTAGTTTTCAACTACTTTTAATTTCTTACCCTTCCCCAAGGAAAATAAGAAACCTGCTGTGTGGACATTGACAAATTAAATCAAACTTTTTACATAAATCCAGCTTAAAGGAGTTCTCAGAGACTTATTTCAAAGTCACTTTCTCTACTGGCTGGCTAATCCTAAAAGAAGAACAAGAGCCCATACCATTCAAAACCTAACAGAAAGGAGAATTATGAACAACAACAAAAAATTATTTAAATTTCTCTCTCCCCACCAACATAAATATCATGTGGTTTTAGGTTAAGGGAGTAGAGGGTCAGGTAAAGATGACGTTCTTTATACAGTCACCCCTTGATTTTCATGAGGATTGGTCCATCCAGGACCCTCGCAGATCCCAAACTGTTCACATAAGTCCCTTACGTAAACTGGCATAGTGGTGGCATAGTAGGACTTAACCACGTCCTACTGTACACGTTAAATTATCTCCAGATATGCTACCTAAGACAATATCAGTGCTATGTAAATAGCTGTTACACTGTATCGTTCAGGAAATGAGCCCCTCAAAAAAAGTCTGTACATGTTCAGTAAAGATACAACCATTGTACACCTACCACCCATAGTACACGTCAGCCACAACGTAACATTTTTTTCCTGAATATTTCTGATCCATGGTTCGCTGAACCCGTGGATGCAGAACCCGTATATGTGGCGAGCTCACAGTACTTTCTTCTTTATACTTCCAATTGAAGTGCTGGCTACCAAACAAACTAATGAGTCCTGCTTCTGACATATGCCCCAACAGTTATTGACCCAAAACCTGCTTTCCTACATCTTTAACATAAACAATGTGTGTCTATACATATGAACCAAATTAATGTGTATTTAATGAATGGGCCATGGGATCTTCCCTAACAGCACTTCTTGCTGGCCCACACAGTTACTGAATACTGCATACTGCTTACAACGCATTGCCTCCATCAGACCAGAGGTCCTTGGAGCACAAACAACAAGCAATCTAGGAAGGGATCTTCCCCAAAGATGCCTACAGAGAACCAGGCAACCAGGAGGCGTGGACTGAATGTATTTGTATTCATCCTTTCATTCATTTCATCAGAACTATCTTAACACGTAGTCCATATTCTTAAGGAGTTTGTAGGCTAACTGGCTGCTTGCCAAGACAAGGCTTCCAAAAGTGCCTGCTCCCAAGCAAGACAGCGACTCATCAAGCACAGATGCTTTACCCTATCCCAGTTCTTAACCACGCGACTCCCATTTGAATCCAGTTTTTCGAGGTAAAACCCAGGGCATCAGTATTTTTTTAAAGGTCTCATGTGATTCCAGTTTGCAACCAGGGATGGGAAACATTATCAAAACGATGCTCAGTCATGAAGCCACGAGTCCCACCTTTGATTTGCTTCTGACACTGCACGGAGACACAACTCTCAGCAGCCCCGTCGGGCTCTGTAGCCGGATCCTCGTCATCGATGTTGATTTCTTCAGTTATGACATCCGGTCCCAGCTTGGCCATGTACAACATGCTGATCCTTTTCAAAGTCTTATTTTCTTTATTTAGCTAACGCAAAATACAAAAACGGTTCATTTTAACAGTAGTCAAATGCGTGTCTGGGATTTTTAAACAATAGACAAATTAAGTGTATTTTGGTTTTTTTGTCTTCCATATTCATCAACATTCACAGCTTGAAAGAACAATCAGAAGATTCATTAAGTAAGGTTTTACTTACACTTCTTAATATTAAACTTACTACTTTAAGTAAAACCTGATGCCGGGATTATAGCCAGCAGCATGTGAAAATGCTAGTTACAACTGATAAGAAAAATAAGAATTAAAACAAAACACCAGCATAGATGAAACCAAATATCAAGCTGATTGTCTTAATTAAGGCACTGTATTTCAAGTGAATGTTTTCTTTGATGCTGTGCCGTGAACACCTGTTAAATGTTTGCTCTATTGTGGATACTGCCAATCCTTTCCATTGTTCTACCTGATTTCTGTGGAACTGCCACGTTTCCCCAAAACACACCTTATCCCTCTGGCCACAGCTAATTAGTCCAGGGATTAGGTACATGACCCAAACTCGGTCAAGCACATCCTTTCTCTAGAAATCTGGAGGCTGGAACAGAGAGATGAGTTCTTTCCATACATCCGGATGTACAAAAGCTGTAGGCAACCACATTCCACCACTGAATCGAGCGATAGAAGGTAGCCTGATGCAAAGCCAAAATGGAGCTGATGTGTAGAGTGAGGCAAAGAAAAGCAGAGGAGATGAGGCTTCCCACAGGGCTCCAGCCCGTTCCTGTAAGGCTCCGAGCTCAGGGATTCTAGGGACGCTCCAATCCCTCTGTTAACAAATTCTACTTTTGTTTCTTTTCTTGCTGAAGCTATAATAGTTCAAGATGTGTTTTTATCTGTACAGAGAGTTCTAATAATGTATAATAGAAAGAAGTTCAAGATATGTTTCCATTATCTCTACAAAAAGAATCTGAATACGTAACAGAGAAAAGGAATCCTAATTAACGTATCTGTTATTCCTTAATGTAGAAATGAGTTGGTTTTTAGTTACTCTGCTATCAGTACCTTCTTTAGCTCCTGTGTTTACGTGCATGTAAGTGTAAGGAAAAAGCACACACACAGACTGCACGTGGTCCCAAGTCCGCAGGAAGAAAACAGGCTTTGCTTATGTTTTCTCAAGACTAAGAAATAAAAGGTTTTCTCTTATTTGAGCCTATGGAAGCATTTAGAAGATTGATTTCTCTAGTGTAAAATATAAGATATAGAAATGCAAATGTTATTTCCTTTGTTAAATGCCATTGGCCATCAAGTTCTGAATTAATAATTGGCACTGGAAATAAATACAAACAGAAACACAATTCCTCAGAAAGCACACTGCCCTTCCCTATTGTAAACCTTACACCAGAATAAGATGTTTAGCCTGGTATTTGTCGGGCTTTGGCCCTTCACTTGTGATAACTGGGATCCCTCAGGGTTTCTCTCAGGGAAAGACCAGCCCATGGTGATGGAAGGAGAACTGACTCCGGGTGGTGAGCACACAATGGGATTTATAGATGATGTATTACAGAATTGTACACCTGAAATCTATGTAATTTCACTAACAATTGTCACCCCAATAAATTTAAAAAAAAAATCTGGGAGACTGAATGAAATCTTATCCCAATAATGGTGAATCTAAATATATCTCAATATATCTTGGTCTGGAGCACAAGACGTTTCCCTGACCTCTCTGGAGAATCAGGAAGAATCTCTTAGAAATGGCTATGAACCCTTCCATGGAGTCTTCCTGGGAAGTCTGGTGAGCCGTATTTAGGGAATCAGACACAGCCTTTCATTTCCTGTCCCTAGCCCACTGCTCCAGCTTCTAGCTCCCCAGATTATGTTACAGGATCAGGAATAAGGCATGAGGCCCATGATTTCCCAACCCCTCTTCCTAAAACTGGAAAATTCAAGTAAGCACTGTTGGGGACGGAGTGTGTTTTGAACCACGAATGCTAGAGCACAGCACTAGAGGCTCAAAGATCCTTGTCAATTCTCAAACAATGCCATCTTTTCTGAATGTTAGGGAAAACAAGAATTGAAGAAAAAAGTGAAAAAACGCAAGACTTAATTTGTAATTCTGCCTCCTAATATTTAAACTAATTTTTTTTTCCAACTCTTCCCATTAGAATCTCTAGAGATCTTTTTAAAAATCCCAATGGACAGCCCCTCACCAGACCAAAATCTTGGGCAGTGGGGCCCAGCATAGTACTTTTTCAGAGCCTCCCATGTGATTCTAATGTATATCAATACTGAGAATCACTGACATAGAGTAATGCAATGCTTTAGCACATACATTTAGTATAAAATGAGAATAGCAAGAGTTAAGAACCAGCTTGGCAATCAAACTGTCTCTGCTTCTAGAAAAACCTAATCTTTCAGTGTCACAGGTTTCTCATCAGCAAACTAAGGATAAAAATAGTCTCTACCTATAATAGGAAGATAAAATGAGGTATTACATATACAGTGTTTAATGCAGTGACTGACAGTAAAAATTCAGTGTTAGCTACTAAAAGTTTTGTTTGTGTATCTAGTTTTCCTTTGGAAATCTTTTATCAGCTAGTTTTCTTCAATCAAGGTATTCATTTGTGCCTTTTTTATTTCCTCCAGGATACTTCTGAAAAAATGAAAATATTAATTTTTGCGATCTGGTGCTTAATATGTTACACTTCCCCAGGCTACCATCAGGCCATAATCATAGTAATACTTAAAACCCTGACAGTTAGGAGTTCTGCCCTCAAAAATAGTTTGATGCCTCTATCAAACCGGGCACCAAAATGCACCAGCTACTCTCTGGCTGCAATACAACTACTCTTTTTAACATTACTAACTCAAGAAAAAGGGACAGAAAATGTCAAGTCTTCTCTGAAACATCGCTTTCACATTTTGAAAGAAATGGAAGATTTATATACATACAATCTTATGACTATACTAACTGAATGAACACGTTTGGAAACTCTGAATTCACAAATTTTGGCTATTTCGTTGCAGTTATCATTCATCAAGTCATATAGGTTAATGACATGCTTTTTTGGGGGGGAGCCTCTAAGTCACAAGGCAAAAATAAATATTTGATAATCCTACAGTGACAGAATCTTTTATATTCCAATTTAAATGGGGTTTTTATATTGCACACAGTTTAATAAATATTTAAAGATACAAAATAAGTAAGTTGAACAGATTTGGACCATATGGTTTAATGAACTGGTTGGTCTACATTAATCAGTTTAACCCACACATTTTAACAAGGCAAAGTATCCATATTTGCTTTTAAAAAAATTATGCAGTCAAATTGCCTTGTAAGAATTAAACATTCCATCTGTCATTAATTTGAGAGCAAAGACTTAAGAAAAATCAGATTTAATTTTCAGAAACTTTACTGCTCAGAAAATGGAGCCTACTTTCAAAAATGACAATGATGTATGGATGGATCTTGAAATGATCATGCTAAGCAAAATGAGTGAGACAGCAAAAGTTGAGAATCATATGATTTCACTCATATGTGAACTATAAAACTGAAAGCAACAAACAAAAAAGACAAACAAACAAGCAAAAACTCATAGACACAGGCAACAGTTTAGCGGTTACTAGAGGGAAAGGCAGGTAGGGCAGGTAGAAGAAGGTAAAGAGGGTCCAATATATACTGAAGGAAGGTGATTTGACTTTGGGTGGTGAACACACAATGCAATATATGGACGTTGTTTTACAGAATTGTACACTTGAAACCTATATAATTTTATTAACCAATGTCACCCCAATCAATTTAATAAAAAGGAAAATAAAAAAAGTGCATGCTAGATATGAGCTAGGAAAAAAGCAAAATGACAATGATGGGGCGGACAGGTGGCTCAGTTGGTTAGAACATGAGCTCTGGGCAACACAGCTGCTGGTTCGATTCCCACATGGGCCAGCGAGCTGCGCCCTCTGCAACTAGAATGAAGTCAATGAGCTCCAGGGTGGCTCAGATGGTTGGAGCACGTGCTCTCAACCACAAGGTTGCCGGTTCGACTCCTCGACTCCCGCAAGGGATGGTGCGCTGTGCCCCCTGCAACTAACAACGGCAACTGGACCTGGAGCTGAGCTGCACCCTCCACAACTAAGACTGAAAGGACAACAACTTGAAGCTGAACGGCACCCTCCACAACTAAGATTGAAAGGAGACAACGACTTGACTTGGAAAAGTCCTGGAAGTACACACTGTTCCCCAATAAAGTCCTGTTCCCCTTCCCCAATAAAATCTTAAAAAAAAAAAATGACAATGATACCTAACTCATGATGTGCTATTATCATGTATTGACCACACATGATGAAGTTTCTAAGCTTTGCATTCAGTCAAAGCTGTAGTATCTGCCACAGCCAATGAGAACATCTATAGTGTCTGACTGAATATGTTTTTTGGTTTGTTTTTCACTCCAAGCCCCACGAGTTCATAGTATATCCTCAAGAACACACTGTTTGTCCATTTCCAAAAGAGACTTCTTAAAGAATAGATGATAAACTGGACAAGTTAAGGACCTTATTGTCAAGACAATTGTAAAAACGACCTTACAGATTACGAACACAGTGGTTCACAACCGAGTATGAATACAACAGTCACCTGGCAGCTTTCAGCACACACCTGCCTGGGCCTCACTCCTAGAGTCAGCGAGTCTGGGGGCCTGTTCAAAATATCAACCCTGGTCTACCCTGACCCTTAGGACAAGACAATTGTAGCTCAGAGAGGTGGAGTCTCTTGTTCAAAGCCACCAGTTAAAAGGGGGCATGGGGTGTAAAGTAATTTTTTAAATTATTATGTGGACCAATGATTAAAGTGTATAATGAAAAAATAGTCTGCCCCTTTCTCATGCCAGTACTGCCTAGTCCATCCTGTCATTTAGGATGAGATGGCAGTCCAGGGAACAGAACTAACTTGCCACAGTCACATATGCCCAAAATGAGATAACCAGGAATAAAACCTGTAAATACTGCTGCCCAAACCACTGATTTCCATAAACTCCGTCAGCCCTGAGAGCCAGTCAGCGTTCTCCCTTTGGATGTACTATTGCATCAGGAGCACTTGTCGATAACAAGAGAAAATACAATGACTACCCTTAGCCCCTACAAGATTCAGAGCGTCTGGTATGGTCCGAATATTTTTTTCTCCTTGTTCCAAAAGAAGAAAGAAAGAAAGGAAATGGAAAGGGAATTCACACAGTATCATGGACCAGTGAACTCTAGTGATGAGCAGCAGAGTAGAAATGATGTGCGAGCCCCCATGTCAGCACTGTTTTCAAAGCACTGGCCTGGACTGCTACGTACTCTTTAGAGAAATAACAGAAGTTAGTACACATATCTATTTTTTTAACTTCTTTTATTTTTATTTTAAGTGGTTTTTTTCCAGGACCCATCAGCTCCAAGTCAAGTAGCTGTTTCAATCTAGTTGTGGAGGGCGCAGCTCACACTGGCCCATGTGGGAATCAAACCGGCAACCCTGGTGTTACAAGCATCGCGCTCTAACCCACTGAGCTATCCGGCCGCCCCCAATACACTTATTTATAATCTTAGGTCCTGACTGTGTTTCTTATGAATCCTAATGTAGTGTTATGCAAACAATTAAGTAAACATCTATAACAAGCACACTGCTAATGCAGATAGATACATACATACATAGATAGATAGATAGATAGATAGATAGATAGATAGATAGATAGAATAGATCGGACAGATAGAATACATAGATAGATAGGATAGATAAGATCAATGATAGATACATAGGATAGATAGATAAACACACACATAGACACACAGACTTGTAGAATTTCAGTCACATCCAAAGAAATACTTTGGAGGTATGTGATGGGGCAGAAGAGGAAAGAAACACAACTGGCATTACTAATGAAACTTGGTTGAAAATTGCTGTAATCCATTTTCTGATGAAGTGGTTCAGATGCATTTTACGCAACCCAAAATACATAAGACAGAGATAAAAACATTCTTTAATAATAACGTACTTCTGATGAGACAGAATATAGAAAATTACACACTTGGTAAATTCATCAGCTAGAGCAATCAGGGGAGCACTGAGGGTCACCTTTCGCATGTGTTGCTTTCTCAAATAATCACCTGAAATGTAAGGCTTGAAGCTGACTTTTTCATCTGATTCAAAACATGAAACACTCACTGCTCTTTTATGTCACACCAGGTTAGTTTGAAATTTGGTTAGCATTTTACCAAATGCATACACATTTGGAAAGACCAGTTCAAAAGATTACTCTGGGTCCATATTTCACAGGCAAAAAGCATAAATTTTGAAACACACACATATACATGTTCCTTTAAAAATCAAAAGAAACCTTGCCTTTAGACAGATATATACATAATCATATTCCAGGATTCTGAAACTTTACAACATTTTCCTCATCATCAGAGAAGACAATAGATTAGAGAACTAGAAAAGCAAAAAAAGGATAGAAGCCACTGTGCAGAGTAGCAAGCAGAAATTTAAAAGCTAAGGTAGAATTCCTTTAATTTGAATAGTCTCACCTTTGTTGCCAAGGCTTCAGCACTTTCTCGACAAGTCTTCTCTATTTCAAGATGGTTCTGCATAAAATTAACTTCCTCTATAACCATGTGAGAAACTAGGAATGAGGAGGAAAAAAAGTCTCAGCATTCAAAGATTAGTCAGCTATTCCAGAAGCCCACACATTTTGTCCCGTGATTAAGAATACTTCAATTCTTTAGCTAGCCAGACCTTCAGCTATCATGGAAAAAAAGTGTTTAAGATGCTGCCCTGATTAAATCTTAGCTAATATGTGGACATAGAACAAAAAAGAACACAACAAAGAACCTTCATTGATATTATACACATTTTAAGAAAGCTACTTAGAATGTTTTCAAGTGTCTATTTTCTATGTAGCTGTATACATAACCACTAATTTAAACAAAGGAACCTCTCATAAACAAAAAGTAACAAACATGATTTCCTTGTCTCATCAGGATATAACACATTACCTAATGAGAAATTTAAAAAACTACAGCTTGAGTTGATCTCATAGCTGTAATAACAATGTGGCAGCTTAGCTAAGGTAAGTTTTGCAATATTAACCTTTATTAGTGACTAAGTAGTTACTATAATAAATTCCAGGACAGAGAAGTATAGCAACAAGATTTATGTACTATATGATGATGAAAATAGATGTTAATAAATTGCTTCTCGCATCACTGTCAGGAAGACTAGGGGAAAAAAATGTTACTTGATATTTTACCAACGCTTGAAAAATAGTGATTTTCAGATATTTTTTGGCAGCTGGTTTATATAAATTGAGATTTAAAAGTAAAAATAATTTAGAGCTTGAATTATACTTTGAAGATCCAGTAAGAAAAATGCCTATTCCTTTCACCCATATTCCTAGCAAAAGAAAATATTCAAATATTCACAATCTCAAACTTAACTATAGACATGTATACTTATTGACATTTGTTTGGCTTTAAAAAAGAAAAAGTAAAGATACCCAAACGTGAAACCCAACAAAGTTAGGCAAAAAGCACTGGGCTCACGTTGACACAAAGAGAGATTACTTTTGCTTCATTTAAGCTTAATTAACCTGCAATTATGATTAAACTCAGGAGAAAAAATTTCTCTCCAAATTAAATACAAAAATGTATTACTTCCTAAGTCTGTCCAAAGTTCTTATTATGTTAATATTCAAATTCATAAAGCAGCACTAAATGGCCAGAAACATGTCTAACCTTGACATTTTTTCAGGGGTAATAATAATCTGCAGCAAATGCAGGCCAACCAAAAACCACTTAACTAATTAGTAGTTGCAGTCACCGAGAAAAACATGAATCAACACTGTTATTACAAGTGGCACATTTGAGTGGCATCTAATTATGACTTGATGAGCACGATACTTGCATTATCAACATTACTACTGCATCCCATCAGGGCCTAAAAGCTGCTGATGGCATTGACTTCGAGAAACTCCCACTCAATGGTACAGCAGCACCCAACAATCGGCTTGGCAGGGGCCCCCCTCACTAAATGACACGTTAAGCGTAATTACTGGTAGACATTGTAAATAAACAGGATTGGAAGTGAAAATTGTACCAAGTGCATAAGACACAATCTGACACATTGGAAGTGGCAGCCTTAATTGAGAGTTTCTTTGACTGCTCAAGATCATTTCAACTGCATTTCTCAGAGGACAGTGATTATAACTGTGGAGACAGACGGCATAATGGTATCAGCACTGCTGACAGAGCAGTGAATTAAATTGTATCTGCTGTTGTGTGAAAGCCTTGATGAGAGGTACAGATGCCTTAGTGGTCTTATCATTATAACACAATGGTCATGTTGTCATCAACCTTTCTGGCTCCAATTGAAAAGAAATGATTGTGTGTTGAAGCTCGCCCCCCTCCCCCTTCCACACCACCCCCCTTCTCGTCTTCTATCTCTTGTTCTGAATAGAACCAATTTTCAGAGAGCTATGAAATCACGCAATAGGTCCTAAAATGCAGCTGCTTGGCATACAAACGGGTCCCCATTAAACTGGAATCACACACAATATGTGTTTATGCCAGAAGAACAAATAGAAGCTGAACACAGGCCAAGTTTATTCACACATACAAAGCCCGTGTAGCTCTTCATCAATATAATTGCCTTTTATATTGTAGTTTAAATAATAGGCTCTATTATTTCCTTAAAATCCTAATATTCCTGGCATTTTATCACTATGTTTACAAGGTAGGTTCTTCAAAAATGTGAAGGAAAGAGAAAAGAGACCTATACAATTTTTACAACATCAAATATTACTTTGAATTTTTTTAGCCTCAATACTTGACATCTTCTGCCACAATCTGGTATTTCCACTATCATAACAAAAACATAAACACTCTGCATTTTTCATAGGAATTTGACTTTTTATTCAATAACATTCTTGCTCATGAAAGAGTAAGAAAAATTATTACACAGTAGTAAGGTTTAGGCCTAGCGAAAAGAAAAAAAACACAAACTTATTTTCTAAACATTTTGTAAAAATCCGCCCTTTCATTTAACTTGATAAACTTAGCTAGGTAGCACTAGGTCACATTTTTTCCAGTTCTCACATGCACTACGCCATCAGGTACGGTTTTTATTTCTTCCTCTAAGAGGGAACAGTCGCAATTAAAAATTGTGCTTTAATTTCTCATTTAAAAAATTATCCCAATGCTAAATTGGTAACATAGAAACCTACTTACTAATTTCTAGATTCAAAAGGGAAGAACATATTTCAGAAGGCATTTATAGCTTTAAGAAGCATGACCCCATTTCTAAAAACAAGTCCGGTCACATGACACGAAACAGAATTTTTTTAAATAAACAAATTCATTTGCACCTTTCAAAGGATAAACATTTTAAAACCTTGTAATTGTTCATATAATGATTTGCCTTATGGTCCTGAATTTGGGCTTGTCTCATGATATCCACAATCCATGACCACTGCATCTAAAACACCTATCATTTGCATGACATCAAGGTTTAAAAAGACCAAAAAAAAGATGAGTTTTAAATAAAGTGACCCTATTACTGTAGTGATGTTTTAAAAAAAAAAATCCTAGTAATGTAGAACTATATACTGAAACATTTATAGATAAATGATATAACAACTGGAATTAGTTTCAAAATAATCTGGGTCAGTGAGAGAGGGTATAAGGACATACAGAAGGAAGACTGGTCATGAGTTGATAACTGTTGAAGCTGTATGATGGGTACATGAGTGTTCAATATGCGATTATCTCACTTTTCTATAAGCTTGAAATTTTCCGTAATAAAAGTTTTTTAATGACTCTGAGAACTCAGAAGTGTAACCTAGAAGTACATCAATTCCTGCTTTTATCCGTCAAGTTGAATAAGCAAAGTCGGTCTCTCCATTTCTAGGACCCCAAAACACTCTTACACACTTGCCATCATAGAATACATCACACAGTAGGGTAACTAGGGTTTTTGTTTTTTTTGGGGGGGGGTGTTACTTGTTTTTGTCTCATACTAAGTGTGAACATTAGAGCAGAGATTTTGTTCTATTCATATCTGAATCTCTTGCACTTAGCACACTGCGCTATCCTAAGTACAAAGCAGGTAGTCATGTTTGTATTGATTCTGATGATTAGAAAAATCTATCAGTCCTAAGTTCATCTGTGAACACCCTTTTACGAGAATGTTCTCATGCAGAATTCCTTAGGAAGTAACTACCATCACCATTTATTGAGGCAACTGTGTGTCCGGCCTCGTGCTAAACCCTCGTCATGTGTTCTCTCATAAATCCTCGCAACCAGCCGATGAGGTAGGCACTCCCACAGCAGTTTTATATTTGAGAACACTGAGGCCCAGAGAAGCTAAGTAACATATCCCAAATGACATAGTTCTAGCTGGGAAAGCCCAGCCAAACCTATTTCTAGGTGACTCCAATTTTCTATGTTCCTTTCTAATTCGTCATATTTAAAGGTGACACCATCAATAGTGTTGCTGACTGAACAAAACACCACTCAATCCAGCCAACTCAGCAACGTGTAGCTGCCAGGATGTCTCTAAAGTGTACAGGGAGAATATACCATAAGTGTCTGCAACATCCGATTACTTAGAAAGGTTTTCATGTAATAAGAAAAACACCTGTGAAGACGGGCGGGTGTAGGAAACTTAGTGTGCCCTACAAACAGAACGAAGGGTCCAATGTTGTGGCCTGAAAGACATAAAAGGACTTAATTTCTGTCACAGGCATCGGTCTTTCTAGGAAACACAGCCTTGCTATGTAGGGGTGGTTTTGTGCAGAAAGATAGGAGAAAGGCTCGGAAGAGCTGGCCGAGAGCCAAGCATGGCATGGACGTGTGGACAAAACCAGCCAGGGAAAGGATGCTAAGCTGGGGAGGAGCAGAGAGCCCTACGGCCTAACAAAGCCTTTCTTGAGCTGTTTGGTCTTCCTATACTTCAAGAACTAGGCCTAGAGGTTAACATTACAGGAGGCCGATTTCAACTTAGCACCAAAAGAAACTTTCCCCAAGAGCTGTCCAAATGTGGAGACGTGTCCGGAAACTAACTCTCAGAAGGCAAATGGTCTGAACCCTCAATACCAGTGCTGAAGGGCAGTCAGCACTGGATGGGGCATGAGTGAGATGGTGGAGCAGTAACTAACACTTATTGAGCTGTACTGTCAGGCGCTGCGTTCAGCATCTTTTACACGGATTATCTCACTTAATCTTCGAACAGCCTATGAGACAGGGTCATTTATCCGAATGTTATTCATGCAGAAATTGCTCAGGGCTACCTGGATTTACACCAAAGGGTGCCTTTCCACTGGTGATAACTCCCTCACACCCTTCCAAAACTGAAATGCTGTGTGCTCACGTCGTGATCCATTTCTCTCAGATACAATCTTTTTAGCAAATATTTAAAGCTTTCTTAGTCCCCAAGAGAAAGTCCCACTTGAACTATTTCTACTGCACAATATGCCAATCTACTGTCAGTAATTAATCCAGCACATTAATTGGTCACCATGTCAGTGGTGACACTCAGCTGTGACACCGTGTCAGCACAAGTGTAAGAACATCCCTTTAATCTTGCTTTAGGAAAGGAGAAAACACTACACAACTGTAGCTCCTACATTCGTAAGGAAGAGATATTTCTGTCATAGATAGTGGCCTCCAAAGATAGGTAATAACAATATTCCCCTTAGATTTTCTTTGTTATAGCCAGACACTTGAAATAAACTGGCTGTTGAAATTTAACTATAATGCTGAACTTTTCTAACTGCTTTACCTTCAACAAGAATAAAACGTTTTGTTATATAGTTACCAAGTCAACACTTTCTGTTAAAATCAAACAGCCTGACTAGTACAGCCAGCATTTATAGAATGATGGACAAAGGCCCTACGTCCAAGGGGGAGAGTCCTTTTCCTTGCTAAGATCCGGCCCTTTCCCATGGCATTGTCCTTCTGACCCTTCTGAGTGTCACCAGAAATGTTCTATCTTAAGGGATAAAATAGCAACAAATTTAAATCACATAAAAAAATGACAGCAAAAATTTAGAAAAGTATTACAGGTTTTGTGAGAATATAACTTTCCTTGGTGAGAGGGCTATTTCAAATGTTTATTCAAACTCTTAAAAATGTGGAAGTTCTATGAATCTAGAATTCCTTTTTTATAAACTAAGGAACTAATAAGACCACCGTAAACATGTATATATAAGAATACTTGCCATGGTATAATTAATAATAACTAAAAACCAGAAATAATCCATCTGTCACTTAAGAAATATTTAAATAAATTATGGTACTATAAGAGAATATTTCAGGCAACAATCAAAATATACATCTCTACGGACATGCAAAGATAACCATATACAGAGGTGCCAAAAATATATACACACATTTTTAAGAAAGGAAAAAACTGTATTAAAATTGTAATACTCAATATATACCATTAACAAAAGATGAATACAAGATGTGTGTATACAATTTTTTGGCACCTCAGTATATTGTATACTGAAAAAAACAGACTGCAAAACTGAATGCAAAGTATGACTGTATTTTTTTGTAGATACATATATTACACAGATAAAAGACCAGGAAAGAAAGACTATAAAATACTAACATTGGCTTTTCTCAAAGAGTCAGGATAACAAGTAATTTTTGTTCTCCTTTAACTGTTCTGCATAGTAAAATTTGTTGTAACAAGTACAAACCGTCTTTTATAATAACCCTCTCATAAAACAATAATGCTCATTCCATTTCCTTAAAAATCACAGTAATGCCAGGGCATGTGGGGGCAAATGGGAAGACAATTCTTGCTTTCTTGGATAACCACTGCATCAGCAACTAAACATGGGGGACATGTCTACCCACGCAATCCCAAAACACAGTTATGTGTGTTATAATAATTCCCCTGAAATGCGTACGTACTTTTCTGAAATTCCTCCAGTTTTCTAACAGCTTCATCTCGTTCTTGCCTAATTTTGTCACACTGAAATGAGAAAAAAATTAAAATATTAAATTTGTATCATAAGTTTGGAAAGGCAAGAAAGCAAACTTAGAAAAGAAAACAAAAATTTTTATGAAAAGAAAACAAAAATTAAAAACCTTAAAAAAGCATAAATAGTCACATGGTATTTGTACTGCTCCACCAGCATATTGGTACCAATGTATGTGGCCCATTTTCTCGGACTTTCTAAGATAATTAAGTCACCTCACTGCTCGTTATCTCCTCAGTAAAAGACCAATTTAACATCCTTGAGTTAAAATGAATTCATTCTCTACGAGAATAGTTGTGCCTCATTTTAAGTCGGTATTTTGCTAATACAGCGAACACCCCACTCATCCGCAGGTCAAATTCCCCAAAACTGGATAGTTTCAAATATCCAGAATGCTGGAACAAAGTCGGAAGTGACCAGTGAATGAAGATAAACTGCTACACATGCCCCATGCACTTTCTTACTCAAGAAAAACCATCACTGTGTCCTTCGAATTCTGTATAGAAGAAGACAGCAATTTAAAAGGAAAGAATATAAAATATTCCACAATAAACATGTTATCATTTACATAAACAGATTTTTTTCCCTTTCTTTTATTTTTTATTTTTTTTTCTGCAGAGTTTATGAGTGATACAGTCTCAGGGAAGAGAATGGGCCTAACCGAGGTAGGGAGAGGGAGAGCGACAGAGGGAGAGAGAACTTGTGAGGGAGAGAGAGCTGGCACAGAAAAAGGGTATATAAACGGATTTTTCATTTTAAAAGGTGGAAGGAATCACTAAAAAGACTTAAACAAGTAAGACCATAAAAGGCAGAAAAAAACCACCAGAAATTATTAAAGCATGAGGACCTTTTAGGGAATCTGGTATAGAAACAATTATTTATAATTTTAACAGGCCCTGAAGGTATTAATGAATTTTTAAAAGCTTAATGTTCATTATGAATACTGAATTAAATTCACCCTGAATTTCATAAAACAATAAAGTATAACACATTTTAGAAAGCTTTTCATCAGAAATGTCTAAAACTTTAAAAAGTTATTTTAGCTATTAGAGCGGTAATTAAAATTTTAATTTGTGGAATACTATTAACAAGAGGATCATGTGAATAAAACAAAACTTTAAATTATATTTTAATCCTACCAGGCCAGATAAATATATTGGGATTTCATGCCTTTGGAGACTTTCAAATTTCAATGGCTAAAAAATAATGATACTATTGAAAATTTTAAAAATCCAAATTAAAGTATAAGATATTCTCATCTACTAGACTGGCAAAAACTGAAAAAGTCTGAGATCAGGAGTTGGAAACTCACATACTGCTGGTGAAAGTGTCAGCTGACATTCCTAGTTGGGACATATACTATCAAAATTAAAAATGCACACAGCCTATGACTCAGCAATGATACTTCTAGATTCTATTACTACAACCTCTAGTAATGTTTACAAGACGATCTACTCAAACATGTAAGCATTTATAATAACAAATCATGGGGTGTTCATACAATACACTATAGAGCAGTGAAAAAGAACTAAAGCTCTATCTATGTATCAACATAGACAAATCTCAAAAAGCGCTGAGTAAAAGGAGTTGTAGAATATATATCAAATGATACCTTAACACACAAACACATACAAAATTCATGACTGTAGCGGTCAGAAAAGACAGGGACGGTAAGAGGACTAGGTTGGGTGACACAGGTGATATTCAACAATTTTATCTGTGGCATTCTTTTTTATTTTTAAATTCCAAAAAAACAAGAGTTAATTCTGTGTGTTGTGTATTTGTTATAATATTCTCTACCCTTTTCTGTGCTTTTAAAATATTTTTAAAATTAAAAAAAAGTTAAACAGTTCAGTTTTTGCCTTTACGCTCTCAAAAAGTCAAACTTCATAAAAACTATCACCCTTCAAGTGGGTAAATCCATTCTGACAAGAGTACATGAAACAAGTAGTACACAGTGCTCAATTAGCAAAGTTGTTGACTACATCCTGATTTAGACCCTCCACAAGAGGGGTCAGGCTGGACCATTTCCTAAAAGAGAAGGCATACAGTAGTCCCCCCTTATCCGCGGGGAATACATTCCAAGACGCCCAGTGGACGCCTCAAACCGCAGGTAGTACAGAAACCTATAAATATAATGTTTTTTCCTATATATAGATATCTATAACATTTAATTTACAAATTAGGCACAGTAAGAGATTAACAACAATAATTAATAAAATTATAACAATATACTGTAGAAAAAGTTATGTTAATGTGTCTCTCCCATACTTTTTCTACAGTATATTGTTATAATTATTTTAACATTGCTATATTTTAACATTATTAAATTATTGTTTAACATTGTTATAATTGTTTTAACAATATACTGTAGAAAAAGTTATGTTAATGTAGAGTCTCTCTCTCTCTCTCTCTCTCTCAATCTGTCTCTCAATCTCTCTCTCAATCACTCTCTCAAATCTCTGATAACCCATCTGGTAAATGAGAAGACCACTAAGTAACTAACATACGGGTAGCACATCCAATGTCGATATGCTGGACAAAGGGATGACTTACATCCCAGGCAGGACAGAACAGGGCCACAGAAGATTTCTCCGTGCTACTCAGAACAGCCTGCAATTTAAAACGTACGAACTGTTTATTTCTGCAATTTTCCATTTAACATTTTTGGA
Source organism: Rhinolophus ferrumequinum (assembly GCF_004115265.2). NCBI lineage: Eukaryota > Metazoa > Chordata > Mammalia > Chiroptera > Rhinolophidae > Rhinolophus > Rhinolophus ferrumequinum. The sequence continues at coordinate 11,752,679 of NC_046299.1, read as the reverse complement.
CCGCAGTTGATCCAAGCAGTTGATCCAAGCAGTTGATCTAAGCAGTTGATCATGGGTATCTGAAACCACAGAAAGTGAAACCGCAGATAAGGGGGGACTACTGTATCCTTTCATTAAGGTTTTCTTGTGAAAATCTATTCTCTGTTTAAAAAAAAAAAAAATCCTGTCTAATATAGTTTCTAGTTTCAGCAGATAAACTGCATTTATTGGTTGTTTTGGTGTTTAAAAGTCTCAACGCTAGAATCCTGGATTCTCAAATTAGCTTTATGAGAGAGACCCTTCAGTATTCAGTCTACTGCTTGATCCTTAATGTTATGAGACAGCTACCTAGCTGTTTTAGGAATGTTCCTTGTTTTCTAGAATGTGGCTTCTGCTTGTTCTGTCTTCCCCCACCACCGTGCCAGTCTGCCCACCTCACCTCCAACGATGCACCACATAGTCTAAAGCACAAAAGGAAATTAAATTTTGACTGAATTTAAACTCCTGAGTTAAGATTCCCCGATGAAATATATCTGGCATTTTACTTCCAAATTAATCTCACGTTTCTAACATCTGGCATTCCTAGAGGTATAAAATGCCCTGTGAAAACCCGCCTTTATGTAAGAGTTGGCACTTGGGAGTGTTGCTTCTGACTTAATGCCACTTGGATTCTTCCACATACCTCTCAAAGCTCCACCTGAAGAAATCAGAGGTTAATTTCATTCTCACTTAAATCAACTAGCTGACGTTTTCACTTGAGACTTTGTGTGACCCAAAAAAAAAAAAAAAAAAAAAATGGAATGAGCATTTAACAGGATGGTACTTATCTACTCAGATCCAAAAAAGGCCACCAACTGACATCACACACAAACCACCAATGCAGCTACCACGTACTGGTCATTAACAACACATGACAATCTTAGGGAGGCTTATACCAATCCCCCCAAAATAAGACTTTCGGCCCATGCTCTCTGGGCCTATGGCCCAGGGAGACAGGCTCTGGTTAATAACAGGCCTCAACGTCACAGCCTTATTCCAACATGTAAGGAACTGGTTTCTCTAGTCCAACTCTGTGCTTTTACGTTAACCCCCGAGTCCCCACCAGCAGATTCAGAAGCTATCTCCCAATCCCAGCTGTATTCTATCAGGGGTCTTCATGTTGTTTTGCTTTCTATTTTCTGCAACCACATTATGATAGAACTGGCAGCCACAGCATTTACCATCTGCTATGGCTACTGAAAGGGGTGTGTGTAGGGGGGAGGGATCTATACAAGCTGCAAACGCAGCTTACTTGTTCGGAACCAGAGCTGAACAACCAATGAAGGACGAACCTGTTTTCTAAGCAGAAATACAAACATCTACTTATTTCATCATTTTAGGTGAACCCAGAAAAATACCTGATAACCTTTCTCTCATTCTACCCCCCGAGAGAAGTCAGCAAGGGTCCTGGGTCTTTTCAGAAGAATGTTACGTCTTTAGGTCCCACCGAAGCCCCTCACCCATCCTACCCCTTCCTCTACCCTGCTCACGCAGCTGCATCATTTGTAGAAATGGCTTCTTTTTGTCTGAGAATTGCTCGTGAAGACTGTCCAATAGCAACAGATGTTCTTAGGCCCACGTCACTTAATTTGGATGCCCAATGATTCTCTCTACCTCAAGGTTGGGGTAGAACCCAGCAACACAAGCGCTGGCTGGTTTAAGCAAGCTGGTTAACATTACATCTACTGTAGAGTCTCTATTCTGGCTCTTTATAAAGTGGTGAATTGACCGGAGGTTGGCCTTGCCGGTTTTGAAAGCTCTTAATATTAGAAGCCCTGGCTACTTTCCAGCTCTCTTCCTTGAGCCACATCCAGGCAGATACCTGGCTTCTGAAACTAAACCAGCATTTCCAAGCCCTGGCAGAGTGATTTTTCAGAGGAAAGTCTTTCCATTGTGAACTGGCATTACCCCCTCCCCCACCAAAATGGGCAGCTCTGTTCTTTGTCTCTCGCCTATCATCCAACTACTGTTTATACTAACGTGTCTCCTTAACAAGGCTCAGTAAAAGTACAGATAACTGATGTAGACACCAAGACACCTGTATATATTGCTGTGTGTACAGTTTATGCAAGGAAAAAAAACCCAACATTCTAAATTGTGTCTCACTTCCACTAACATGTTACTTTTTATCTCCGCAACACACAAATGCGGTGGGGAGCTGCCAGCCTGTAGCAAGGCCAGTTTGGGCCCAGTCAGTACGCATAAGCACTGCATACACACAACATCAGCAGAGCAGACGATCTAGACACAGGTGAGCACCGCACAGTTGGCTGAATTAGACTTCTACGCAGGTACCTCCTACAATCACCAAAAGCCTCTATTCCCTTCCTCTGAGCACTGAACAATTCACACAGCACCTACACGTGCCAGGTACTGGGAGTAATATAGTGGGAAACACAATGTGCTCTCACAAAACGTATGATCGACCAGGAAAGATCAACAACGAAACAAGCCATTTATAAGGATACTTTCTACAATGACAGAAAGACCGCACTACAGGAACACATAGCAGAGGCCACAACAACCGAGTCTGAAGAGTTCTCAACCCTGTAGCATTTTTCCTTATTTTTCTTGAAATTCATGCCTTTTATGTCCAGTTACAATATCTAAAAATTTAAACATGCATAGCGTCAAAATTGGATGTATTTACCTGTTTTAGAATCTTTGGTGATGCAGGGAGAGGACCATCAAATCAATTTGAACAATAATGGACCATTTTATTGTTCCACCTCTGTAAGTTTGGCTAGAACTCAACTGCTTATCCTTAAAGAACACAATAAATTAAATCATTCCCACTAGGATGGAATTCCTTTCACCCTGTCTCTTTTGGTGGTGTTCTTTCTTCCAATTCAAAGTTCTTTCCCTCCAATTTTCACAGGCAATAAAGTAGTAGCTGCCCCCTAAAGCTGTCTTACAGCATTCTCCAAATTCTAGGTATTGTGTGTTAGATGGAAACACATGTCATCAGAACAGAGATCCCTGCTCTTTGTTTCTGGATAGATTGCTGTTAATAAGAGACTCATTTTCACTTTCAAACTGCTAAGTAATTACTTTTTCTCTGGCACAACCACTTGCCACTCTGTTCTAAAGAAACTGCATGTATGTGGATGTATTATGCATGAACAGTTAGCATAATGGATGCATATCTTGCTCTTGAATATGGCTTCTTTATTGATTTTTTTTTAAATAAAATTCTTTGGGACCTTCACCTCTGAAATTTACACAAGAGGAAGAAATTTTAACATTAGACAGCTGAGCCAAGATGCCAACAGGATCACATATCTTGCTCCTTGAAACCTAAGTCTTAGAAAGTATCTGTCTCATTCCCTTTTCATTCATTGTTCCTGGCAAGCTGACAGAGCTGCCTGATGCAGTTACAGTAGCTCCCCAAACGACTTCTAATCACTCACTTAAACATTGATTCATTTCAAAACTCGATCTCAGTTCGTAATATTCAACATACTTAACTGTTTAAAGGCAGACATTCTTCTATTATACAGATTTCCTTCTTTTCATGCATGCTCCACACACGTACCCTCCACCCTCAGAAAGTTGAAAGCTATTCCATTAAAAGCTCAGTGAGGCTTTGCCTCTTCCCCATATAGGAAAAAAAACCCAAATAATTATGACTGAGATCCTGAATGAGTCATAAGAGAATGCCCTTCAATTGTAGAAGCATGACTAACATCTGAATATGGTGACTGCTTCCCAAGCAAAGTAAAACATTTTATCTGGCTGATTCCAAAATGTATAGTCCTCTATTTTTCCATACCATACCATGAAAAATAAATGTAGAAGCATTGCTAACTTCAATGTGACAGGCTCTCTAACTTTTTAACACACTGTTGATAATGGCATTTAGAAACTAGGCAAAAAAATAACAAAGTAACACCCTTTCCCTAATCTCCACTTATCTTGATGTTAAAAAAACAACTGAACATTTTACATTTTAATCCCACCCATATAATTTGTGCACTATATAACATTTTGATAGTAATGAATTTTTGTTGATAAAATGTGATACGCACGTAAGAGATATACCCACGTTTTATTACAAAGAAGCAAACCATTAATTCTGCTTGTAAGAAAATTAACAAGACTTTGAAAACAATCAGTGACATTTAAGCCTAGCATTAAGAGCTACGAAGAGTTGCAGGGAACTGAGGGGGAAACTTGTCTTTTTGTCCTTTTCTCATCCCACCCCCAAACTCTAGGCATTCACTTTTATTGTTATCATTTATCAGTTATTTATCAAATTGCCTGTGTCCCCCAAAGTGGTTTTACTCGAGAGTGGGGCCTTCATATATTTTTCTTTACACCCTAGTACTCAGAAGGCATTCAACAAAAAGTTTTCCCTTCAAAAAGTTTTCCTTATAATCTCAAAAAGAAAGATTCTGATTCCACCCTCAAAGACACTGATTGGTAAAAACCACAAAATGATCGACATTACATTTCTCTTTAAAAGAGAAAACTGCAAAGGAAAAGATCATTAAAACTTTGGCGCACCCTTCCAAATCTCCTCTTACCCTTGGAATGTATTACGTCAGAATCTATACACAGATGATCACACACACACACGTGAATTTTACTGACATAAGATCGATTTGATATTTATTTTATTTTATTAGATTGACTTGATATTTAATTTCCAGTTTTTAAATACAAACTGATAGATGGTGAAGACAAATGATCCAGAAAAGTATTGAGTCTGATAATTTGTGGGATTAAGGTCATGTGGAAAATACATGAGCTAACAATAAAGAATTATGAATAAAACCAAAACCTTTGTGGAAAGAGTCAATTAGTTCCTGTAAGCTTACCTGCTTCAAAAAGAACATTTGGAGTCAAAAGATCCACGTTTGAATCTAGACTCTGTTAAACCCTGAGGTCCTACTCTTTGTGAAATGGAGCTGACACAGGGCTGTCGGAAGCATCAGTCGAGGGAGAGAAGTGAACGTGCATGAACCATAGCGGCTCCTTAATAAATACCGCCTCTTAAGCAACTGCGAGCTCTGAAGAGATGCACGGCCTACCCCTTGTCTCAACAGAGGAGATTCCAAACAGGGCATAAAAAGATCTTACCTGAAGGAATCACACCCACTCTCTCTTTCCACTGATAAGGTTTATGACTTGGCAACAAAGATAGACTTCATGTGGACAGGTGGAAGGGAGAAATAACTTGCTATTTATTTTTTGGGTCCCTTCCATTGGTCCAAAATTTCCCCCCAACAAATGAACTATGGCAAAAGAAGTCTTACTTTAGATTCCTATGCTTGACTGATTTACCTAAACTCTGTTCTGGGGCCACAAGGGAAGAATGGCCACGTATATATATATCGGCTGACATGGAGTGGACAAAGCTCACCTAGCCAGGCACAAGCAAGTGCTTTGCCAGAGAAAATGGTGTTCTCCACCTACCACCTCCGGAACTAACGCTGCTTGTACTCATTCTATGCAGTATAAAAAGGCTTTTTTATTCTACGCTTCTCTCCTTTGTAATACAGCCCCCCTTTTGGGGGAAAAATCTTCAGTAATAAGCCTGCTAGTCTTTTAACAGAAGATAAACAGAGTGCGGTGGACTTCACACCACTCGATTCTGTGTTACCCAACCACACAGCATTCCACACTGCTTTCATTTCCTTTCTTCCCATTTCTGTTAATAGTTATTTTTAAAGAATTAGAACAGAAGCAGGTCAATAATGCATACAGATGTGACAAAAGTATTAGGCCATCCTCTGTGTAGAGCAACATGTAAACAGTTAATGGGCGAAGGCAATTTATAATTCTTCTTGTACCAAAGGCTTTTTATCCATAATTCCACTTGCGTAACAGATGGTTCACTTAAAACCTTACAGAAGAAAGCAGCTCTCAGTTAAACAACCATCACCACCACCACCAACAGATGTTTATAGAACATCTACTATTTTTCGGGCAATGCTAGGTCTAGAAGTAAGCAAGGATGAAAGAAGGAGAAGAAAAAACAAAAAGTTTATTCTCCTTCCTCTTACGTTACTCATTTTCTCCTATATCCTTCCTTCTCTATCACATGAAGACATTTGTTTGCTTTCCTTCCTCATATCTCTAGTTTAAGTCAAAGAGTTCTCCTGAATAAACCCTTCCAATTTATTCTGCTCTTCTCCTGTTGGGCCAGGAACATCTATGGAAGAGAATCAGTTGACTGATAACTTCTTGGCTCTTTCTCCTAGAGCTGGAAGATGGCTGGCTGGGTATCTTAGAAAAAGAGACTCAAGCTACCTGGTCAAGCATCATCCACTGGCTTCACTTTGAAATTATGGAGCATCGGGCACCCAGGGGTTAGCACAAACTCCCCACCTGTGGCATCCTCAGACAATCTGTGATTTTTGGTGGTTATGGTCTTAGAAGTAGAAATTTTGTCAAACGATTTTCTGTGACCTGATCATATTAGAGATGCGCATACCAGCTGCCTCCTATCATGGATATTTTCATCACCCCCACCTACCACTCCTGGAATCACCTGATGAACGGAAGAGAATAAACTTAATGACGAAAGGAAGAGAACCCCAAATATTTACTTGCAAAGGAGTCTTAACACTGAGTGAGAAATAATGATCTAAAAATCCATTATAATATGCTTTGAACTACAGTATTTACCCTTAATGTCACCAAGCACACTACAGCTATGTAGGTAGCAAATTAATATCGGTAAAAAAGTTAAACATGATTCCTAAGGGCCCAATAAATACCCCAAGAAATATGCCTCAAGTTTTACAAATATTTAGCTCACTGCCGATTTTCATTACAGCTCTCCAAAATCATAAAGACAAGGTTTCAGAACTTATAGCAAGGATGGCCACCTCTTTAACAACCAAGAAGTACCTGTTTTATTAATTTTCCACCATGGACATTATGTTCTGACGTATTTGGCCTATCAGAGAAAGTAATTTGTTAAAGTAAATTTCATTTATGTCTAAAAACAATAATGGACAATTCTGCTCTCTCTCCTACTTTTCATTTTCTACAGTCCCTCTACTTTTTCTTCCTAACTTAGCATTCCTTTCCATTTGTCCCCTCCCTAGATTTACAGGGGGGAAAAAAGTATGTACCTATTAAACAAATATTCACAAATCTGAAATAAACATGCTCAGAGACAAAAAGATACTTTGTAAACGTAAGTAGAATTCAATTATTTAACAGTTTAAAAATAAAACTGCCAGAGTTCCTGAAAATATTCACCAGGCTTCCCCCTCTTCACATTGTGTGCTTTTCAACGTCCAGTATATTATTCATACACTTAAAGGAAGTAAACATACGGAAGGTTTATAGGGGTATTTGGGCTAAACACCAATGACTAATTCCAAACAGTTCTCTCCAAAACCTAGTCCGCCTAAACCCCTCAAGTAAATGTCTCAGGCCTTCAATTCCATCACTAGAATCCCAAATCTGACTGTTGGGAAAAGTACAGTTCTTGCGGGCTTGAGTTGCTTGGCCTGGTGCCTCGTGCACATTGAGCTGTGTAGTTAATCTCCAAGAGCAGCACCCACTGTGGCATGCCTGCTATTCTTTACCATCTGGAGCCTGGAGTTGATATTAGCTTGAACCACACATGCAGGAGAAAAGAGAAGAAAAAAAGAAAAACTCTCATTCACATTTAACTGAAATTGATGGCAGAACAATGCACCATGCCGTCTAGGCTTTTTCACATGTAAGAAAAGAAAAAAAAGGGTAAAGTACAAACCTTCTCCTTTGTTTTCTGGTTCTCTGCTCTAAGGTCTTCATATTCGCCGATTGCTGAAAGAAAAAAGGAAAGCGATGTTATACCACCACCAAAAGTTTACTAGAGGAAAAACCTGGGAATTCAACGAATCCCTACTGTCTATTTACTAGGATGGGGGTGGGGTGCAGACGAGGCCACAGAAGGGCTTCTGCTTTTAAGAGGAAGGAAGAAAAAGAGGCCATAGCAGATAGGAACCCACCAAGCCCAATTTTGGTTCTCCCTAGGTCAGCAGGAAGATCTATGAGTCATAAGTGACCTACGACAGACAAGTCACTTCTCTTTGATACTAGGCACTTGGTCCTAAGACCAAGGAGACAGGTGGGTGTTCCCTGAAGCTCCTTCCAGCACTAGTAGGCTGTGGTGCTGTCATCAGAGGTTTATTTCTAAAATCAGCCTCCAGAACATAAAGTAACTATACATATTCAACTCCCCGTCACATATCAGCTTTATCCACAGAGCAAAAAGTTCATGCTATGAGCTTTCAGCTGGTAACAACTATGCTCAGACACTGCAAGATTATCAACCACCAAGTCAGACACCAGGCACATTCATTCACTAGGTTGGAAAAATAATGTGAATTATTTGGAACTATTTCCAATTATGTGGGGAAAGAAACAGCAGTTTTCTACTTCAAACCCCCTATTGCCAGAAAAATAACATAACCTGAACCCCCATATTCATCTTGTAGCCCAAGCACCATCCTGAAGAGCTGAGAATATTACATGTAGCACAAATGATGGGAAGAAAAGGGATGATGTGGGAACACAATGTCTTAGGACGGACCTAACAGAACTGCTCCAAGACCAGCACCTTCACTGGTACCCGAGAGCCAAGAAAGCATCAGATGGGATTTTTATACTTTTACTTTGAAAACATTTCATTGGGATTTATCTTTTTAAAAAATCTCTTTTGTCTTTAAAAGAAAAAAGGCAAACAGAACTTTCTATTTCTATGAATAAGAGTAATCTGAAGACAGAAATAAAAAAATCTGAAACCAGGGGCTTCAAGAACACCCCGGATAATCTGGTCATTAATTCTGCAAGTGTATAATTCTAACCACTGGAGCAGAGAACATCCCAGAAACAGACAGCTTGCACGGTAAAGTACTTGTTTTATTTCCTCCAAGAGTGTCTCAAAGGGTTTAGAATAGCTACTATGATGGTAGGCCCAAAATCTCAAAATCCAACTCCAATGTATAAATATTTATGGGATTATACCACCATAGGCCCAAAAAATTTATTAGCACTCGATGACCATCTCAGTAAGAATTAATGGACAATTTTATTATAGCCACACCCAAAAAGAATCCTTAAAAATTAGCCCATAAAATAGATGAATGTATACATGTAAAGATATATAGCCCTTTGAAAAATAATTACATTTTCAACAGAAAAGATTTGATCAACCACAGAATGCTGCCCTCTGCACACCAGTTCTTCAGCCTCCATCATACAAACTCCAAACCAAGGAGCACAAACTAAATTGTTCTTGATTCTCGGGAAAACTACAATCAATAAAACGCCCCCCTCCTTCTTTAACAGAAAGAAACAAGAACTAAGCGATTCTAAAAATATGTACTTATGCCGTTGGGTAGTCTATGGTCATGGGCCCACATATCATTATTGTATCTAATATTGTTTTGAAAATTAAATATATACTTTGAGAGACTGCGTTAGTTTACTTGACCTTTAAAAGTATCTGCAGATGAAGTTGAAAAACCAACATGATTTACCACTCTATTCTCGATGACCTACTTTACAGATCTATAAAACAAATACTAAAGGCTTAAAAACCAGGATCTCACATTGACATTAAGAAAATGTTTTCTATTGAAAACATCAGATAATGCTTTGAAGGCTCTTTTAAAATACCAATACTGTTTTTCCATTATACGGCCAGTAGACTCCAGATGAAACATTGCAGATTCCCAATTATTAGCTCTTTATGAAAAATGTTAATTAAAAACCCTTCACCTATCATATCTTAATGGAACCACAGAGAATTTGCTTTGTGTGATAATGTGCTAGTTAAAAAAAAAATAATAAAGCCAGGTACAGGGCAAGGAGAAAAAGTATGGGAAGAATTCCACCACTTGGTAGCAGGAAGGGGGCACTTAAAGGATAGAACATAAAAGAAAAAGGAAAACAGTTACTAATATTTTTGTTATATTTGTTTCTTTGAAGTTAAAAAACCAAGCTCACTGCTCTAAACAATATTTACACACACACACACACACACACACACACAAATCATAGTGAATACATATGTAACCCCATCCTCAGCAAAACTGGTAAAAACTGAAGTGACCTATGTTATTCAGCTACTTCCTTTTCAGCAATGCTAAAGGGTCACAGAGAAAGCCTTCTTATTATTTCAGAAAGGGCTCACTCACAGTTTGAAAAAAAATTTTAACTCAATTGCACAGCTTAAGTGATTTGATGGGAGATCCTCCAAATCTTGAATTAACAAGAGCAAAAGAAAAGATGAATTTGACCAATTCTAGGCCACATGAGAAATATCCACAGCTTGGGAAGACGTCATCTCTCAGTTTACAGGAGTAGTACATTTCACTGCACTATAAGGGCATATAGCACCGTCATTAAAAAGCATAGTCTAATCCCAGCCTGAGCACTTACTAGCCAGGACACTTTAGGCAAATTGGTTAATCTCTCTATCTTCGTCAGATTTCTCATCTGAAAAACAGGAATATCAATTATACCTGTCTCACAGTGTTGTTATTGAGAGTGAGTGAACACGGAAGATACAAGTGTGCTTAGCCATATTAAGTGCTCAATACACGTGAGCCATGGTTGTTGTTACTGATACAGCAAAGTACATCAAATCTTGTGTGCACGACAAAAGATCAGGCTGCTCCCTAATGCCCTCTGTCCTGGTCTTACTTTTGTCACCTATGGTCTGAAAGACGGCAGAGCGGAAAATCCCTGAAACCCTAGGCACCACTCTCCGCCCCCAGTAAGAGGCTTACCTAGTCTAGGGCAGACCTTGGGCATCCTTCTTTTTTTTTTAAGAAGTGAGCACCCCAGGTGATTCTAATGTGCAGCCAAGGAAGGGAATCAGTACCGAGGAGGACAGAATGGACGAAAAAGGAAGACGTGGAGAAAACAAGGAGAATATCAGGCAGAGCACGTGTTTCAAGAAGCATGCTGGTTTTCTATTTTCTAACCGCCTAATGCCAAGAAAGGGAATTTTCTTTCCAAGCAGCACATCATGACATAGCCAGCCCAGGAAGCAGTGGAGTCGACTCAGTTGTTTCAGACACATGACAACTGAGGTTCCTAACCACAGGCCAATAACGTCACTGGCTGGGGTGAACAGCATCACGAAACTGTCCCTGGGACCGTCCCAGTTTTAGCACTGAACAGTCCAGTGTCCCTGGAAAGTCCCAGGTAGGTCCATCACCCTATCTCTAGCATTAGCTCCCGATCAGTAATTCCAACCAATAAGTTCAAGACCTGCACAGTCCAATAGGGTAGCCACCAGCCACAGGTGGCCACTTACATTGAAAATAATTAAAATTACATAAAATTTAAAATTCAGCTCTTCAGTAGCGCTAGCCACATTTCAAGTGCTCAATAGCTGCATGTTGCTAGTGGTTACCACAGTGGACCACGGACACAGAACATTCCCCTAACAGCAGAAAGTTCTACTGGACAGTACTAGTCTGGACAGCGGTGACCAGAAACTCTCTCTACAAGCACCTCAAAGTCAACACATTAGAAAGTGAACTCACCAACTCCCATTTACTCACACCTCCTCCTACTTCCCGTAGTAGGAACTCCTTTCACTGGTGTCCTCACGTGCCTCGTCTTCTAGCTAGTGCCCTAGGGTCACCCTTGATCCCCCACTTCCTTCCACCACCAAAGGACCATCAAACTGCTCAGATCTCTTAAAATGTCTCTCTAATCTGCCCTTCCTCTACAGCTAGTATCTCTGCCCTAATTCTGACCCTTAGTAATGGCAAAACCCTCGTATCTAGCTTCCCTCTATCCCAAGTTCATTTTTTATAAGGTAGGCAGGTAGTGTAGTAACCAAGCAACCTGGTTATTTTGTTCAAGTTTAAAAGCCCCGAAATATTAGCTTCACAACCTGGACCCCACTCAACCTCCCCACACACACCCCTGCCCTTCAGCCTCACAGACACAACTCACTCTACCACATCTGAAGTCCCAATGCTTCCCTGAACCTTCTAACACCTTTACTACCCAGGTGCCTTTACAAATACTTTTTCCCTCTGCCTGACAGTCTTCTTTCTCTTTCCACTTTCCCCACCTCCTTCTCTTCAATGCAATTCAACTGTCATTTCTTCTAAGAAACCCTCCCGATATTCCTCAGGTGAAAATCAGCACTTATGCGTATTTCTAATATGCTACCAGAGTACACTGTTCATATATCTCTACCAGACAGAGCGTCTACATATAACGTTAGACATGATCTGAGCACAGGTCTGTCTTCTTGTCTTTTCTCCCACTTAATTGATTGCTATACGTGTATACTTCACACCAAGCTGAATACCAAGCACAGAGTGGGTGCCTGTGTTGAAGGAATGGCTAGCTCACATCAATCTGTGATGCAGAGCAATTAAGCCAAATAGTAACATCTCAATTTTAAAAGTGAAGACACAAATACACAGACAAGTCCCACAGTAAGAAACGGTGGAACCAGAACCAGTCTACTGAGTCCTAGTGCTCATGTAAAAAACGTTACTGAGCATGAGTATGCAGTGTGCCAAAGCACTAGACCAGAAATAACCCTCTAGGGTAAAAACTATTCTTTATGCATCCAGGTGCCCACATCTAGCACGATGTCTGACATACAGTAGGCACTTGATCCATGTGTGTTAATTAAAGAAGAATGGATCTCAGTCTTCACGTGAACAAATCATAAAAGAGCACATACTCTCCTATTAAAAGGGTCTCTTACGTCATATGTTATAACAGGATACTTATCAAGATGGAGCTTTAAATAGCCATCAAATACAACCAGAAAACATTGCCTCATCAGCTCTTCTAATGTAGATTCTCATCCACTGAGTCTGCATCTTTGAGATTCACGGAGCCTCGAAACACCTCTTACTGAAGGGGAGTGAGGACACGAGTTCATAACACATAATGTTCAATTAGGACTTTACTCCCTTCTGCGTACATCCCAATGGGTCCTGCTTTAAAGCCAGAGTAGAAAGAAAAGTCATTTATACCTCACTTGTTAATTAAAGCATTAGAAAAGCCACGGAAAGCACTGCTGGAAAAACTCATCAAAAAACAAAGGTAACAGACTTGATATCTGAAAAGAAATTATGCCAAATCTGAAATTCACTCATTACTTGGTAGAACACACAGTTCAGTGTTAATGAGTTAATGATGCTTAAGAAGTACTCTCAACAAACTATATTAATGATTTCAAATTAACCAACAGAAAGGAAAAGAAACTGAGGAACTTTAAAACACAGATATAAGTCTGGTTTCTGGTCTGGTATGTAAGGAGCTTGTAAATCGACATTTGTGTACTCACAACCAAAAAAAGCTGAACAAGCCAGAAGTCAACAATTCTTCTTAGCTCTCAGAGAATTAACAGGGCAAATCGCTACTCCAAAAGCATCACAACTCTAATCAGAGCAGAAGCCACTGTGCAGAACCTGCTCACCAACCAGATAGGAAAACTACACTGTCATTGACACGCTGCTGGAAGCTCAGTTCTAACAAGTTTGTGAGTTAAAAACTTCAAGGGGTGGAACAGTCTTAGGAGGGCTCCCTCCCCCTCTTTTATGAGTTTTACCCCCAGGAGTGCTACCAGGCCGTCACAGTGAGTACCAGAGAAAATGTCCCTACTACTTCTGGATGGGGAGTGGGAAAGGAGCCGTTGTGAATTATGCCTAGAACATTCTATTCTTAGTGGACCTGCCCTTAAGAGAAATTCTTTTACCAGAGCCTAACAGACTTAAGGTAACAACCCAGACCCCCTCTAGTCTTCCTATCTCAGCTAAGGGGGAGAAAAACAAAACGGAGAAGCCCTTGTGGAGGTCACAGCCCCGGGCACAGGCTCACTACGTAGAACACTGAGACCTTCTCGCCACACTATAGAACACTTCCCTTCCCCTCCATACCTGACCACCACATGAATGTTTCCAGCAGCTGTATTCATACCTGCCGAGACGTGGAAGCAAGCACATGTTCATCAACAGGTGAGTGGATAAACAAACGGTAGTACATCCATACAGTGGGGTATTATCCATTTCTTACAAGTAATAAAAAGAAATAGATGAGCTATCAAGCTGGCAAAAGACATGGAGGAAGCTTAGATGTATATTGCTAAGTGAAAGAAGCCAATCTACAAAATCTATGTACCACACAATTCCAACTATATGACATTCTGGAAAAGGCAAAACCATGGAGCTGGTAAAAAGATCAGTGGTTACCAGCTCAGAGGTTAAGGAGGGAGCAATGAGCAGGTAGAGCAGAGGGAATTTTGGGAAAAGTGACATTTGGTATAATAATGTGATAATGGTACATTTGTCAAAACCCATACAATGTACCATGTAAAGACTGAACCCTAATGTAAACCACAGACTTTAGTAAATGATAATGTACCAATATTGGTCCATCAATGCTAAGAAATGTACTAATACAAGATGATAATAAGGAACAGGGGAGGTTAGAAGGTGAAGGGCTATGCAATAATTCTCTGTACTTTCTGCTCAATTTTCTGTAAAACCAACACCGCTCCCAAAATGTCTTATTTAGAACAAATACATCTAGCAGAATTCAGACACTAATTTGTGTCAATGAGGATTTAAACTAAAAGGATCCTAACATGCGGCCTGACAATTAAGTTCGTGAACTTGTTGCAACGATGCTGCTAACCTTTTTTGATATCAGAGAGATTATTCGTTATGAATTTGTACCAATTGGACAGTTAACCAAGTGTACTATTTAGAAGTGCTGAAAAGACGAATGAAAAAGTTGGATGAAAATGATGTGAATTTTCGCCAATTCATGGCTCTTGCATCACGACAATGCACCAGCTCATGCAGCACTGTCTGTGAGGGAGTTTTTAGCCAGTAAACAAATAACTTATTGGAATACCCTCCCTAGTCACCTGATATGGCCCCCAATGACTTCTTTCTTTACCTGAAGAGAAAGAAAATATTGAAAGGAAGACATTTTGATGATTTTCAGGACATCAAGGGTAATACGACGACGGCTTTGATGGCCGTTCCAGAAAACGTTCCAAAATTCTTTTGAACGGTGGACTAGGTGCTGGCATTGGTGCATAGCTTCCCAAGGGGAATACTTTGAAGGTGACCATAGTGATATTCAGCAATGAGGTCTGTAGCACTTTTTCTAGGATGAGTTCACGAACTTAATTGTCAGACCTCATATATTACTACTGTTCAATGTACCATACAAAAATTTCAGAACTCGTGTTCTAATGTTTAAAATGTTTAGGCAGCATGGTAAGCAGAGAAAAACAAAAGTTGTGTTCCTTCTACATTTTAAAGCAAAGCCTGGCTGTGTAACAGCTTTATAGAATAAAATCTACAACACAACAAAATTTAAGATACACGTACTTTTTAGATCCAACAATTCCACTTCTGAGAATTTTTCCTACAGCTATGCTTACAGATATATGGGTACAAGGATGGAAGCAGCACTATTATTTTCAATAAACTTTATTTTTATAAGCTTTAGATTTGCAGCAAAATTGCAAAGATAGAGAGTTCCCAGATATTCTTCAGTTTCTATCATCAACATTCTACATTAGTATGGTACATTTATTACAATTAATCAATACTGACACATTGTTATGAAGGAAAGCCCATACTTTATTGGTATTTCCTTAGTTTTTACTTAATGTTCTATTTTTGTTCAAGGATCCCATCCAGATACCACATTACATTCAGATGTCCTGTCTCCTTAGCTACCTCTTGGCTGTGACAGTTTCTCAGACTTTCCTTGTTTTTGATGACCTTGACAGTTTTGAGGAGTACTGCTCATTTTTTGTAGACTACCCGTCAATTGAGATTTGTCTGATGTTTTCCTCATGATTAGACTGGGACTATGGGTTTTCTGGGAAAGACGCAGAGGCAAAGTGCCATTTTCATCGTCTCTTGTCAAAGGTACATACTATGAACATGACTTAAATCACCATTGAAGTTGACCCCGATCACCTAGCTGAGGTAATGTCTGTCAGTTTTCTCCACTGTAGTCACTTTTTCCCCCCCTTTCCCATACTGTCCTCTTTGGAAGAAAATCACTATGCATATCCCTCACTGAAGGAACAGGGTGTTATGCTCCACCTGTTTGAGTGGATGTATCTACATAAATTATTTGGAATTGTTTGCATGGAAGATTTGTCTCTTCTCCCTGCTTATTTACTCAATCATTTATTTATATTAGTTTGGACTCAGGAATATTTATTTTATCCTTTGGGTTACAACTCTATTTTGTTGTTCAAATGGTTCCATCTTTGCCCACTGGAAGCTCTTTCCGTTGGTTCTTGTATCTCTTTGACATATCCCCATCATTGTGGACTTACTTGTTTGAGCACGTCCTTAATTTCTGGTACAAGATGATCCGGGTTCATCCTGTATATTTTCTGCCCCCATCACCCCAGTCCTAGTTATCAGCAATTTTTCCCAGGCGTCTACTTCCTTTTATAAGAGAATGGTATTAATTGGAAGCCACGTTCTGGAGCTACATCTAGGCTCTCAGTTGACTATGTGCATATTAACCCAATGGACATACACATACCTATAAATATTTCTATATGTAGTCATCTGCAGCTATATTAAGCTAAACATGAGTTCATACTGATGTCTCCAACTCTTATCTATTGCTGGAAGCATTATTTTTAACAGCAAAAAAAAAAAAAAAAAAAAACAATATCCAGAACACAAAAGTGTCCATCAAGAGCATGTTAACTACATTGTGGGAGAGCCGTACAGTGGAACACTATCCACTCAATCTTTAAAGATTTAACTCTGCACGTACGGATATGAATTCCATAATGTACATTAAGTGATAAATAACATGTGCAAAGAACACAAAATTTCGGGGAGGAAATACAAAATAGTAGATAACTCTGAGGAATGGAAATGGGGTTAGAGCACCATGCATCAACGGGGTGATAGCGCCCTCACAGAGGAAAGTAACCTCAGAGTTTACAATGGCTTGCAGCCACCCAAAGGATCACAATACACAAAAAGGTGTACAGTATATCTGTGGCATTAATAGTTCACGGGGATGGCGAGTGATTAGTGGGGGAAATGTATAAAAGGACTCCTTAAGAGAGTATAGTGAAATAAAGATTGAGAAACAATGAGTTAAAGGGAACAAGCACTGTACTTTTCATTTTATATGCTTTTTTTTTTCCTGTAAGTATATGTTTTGTTTTGTTTTTATCTACGTAATGGAAGTATTAAGTCAGGGGTGTCCACACTGCGGCCCGCGGGCCAACTGCGGCCCGCAATCCATTGTTAATTGGCCCACAGCAAATTCCAAAAATATATTTCGTTTACTTAAATAAACCAGGTGAGGCAATACGTACTTCACCTCGAGTGAGTGGCCCGGCTGTTTGTGTATTTTAACGCATGTGGCCCTTGGTGAAAACCACTGAAAAAAGTTTGGACACGCCTGTGTTAAGTGAACAGTACCATTCTGGCTAGAAGCCATAGTTCCTTAGCACATACTAAGTGTCCATCTCATGGAGGGTTTGGCTCAATTGGTGTCCCTTCAGCAGTGGCTCACCAACTTTAGGAGGAAGTTGCCATTTTTAATAAGTATGCTGGTTTACAACAAAAACCATGTGACCCACAAAGCCTAAAACACTTCTCCGGCCACTTACAGAAATAGTCTGACTGACTCTGTATGGATCCAAGACTGACAATGCTTCAGCTTTTCCAGACCAATGTGGTCAGTGTGGTAAGCAACAGCTCCAGCCCCTTTTGTTAAAATAATGCGCTAGCTATTTTCTAGCCCAGAAGCCAAGGGAACGTTAGATGCCTCTTTTAATTACTAACTCAGCTCTAAGAATAAGCTTGACTAAATTTCTATCTGAACCTTAAGCATTATCTCAATAATCTTGGGGAAAATAATAGTAACTCTATAGTAACTATAATTATTAATTATTACTAATTAATTATTACTATAGTAATAATAGTAACTCTAAAGAAGAAAGGAGATTACCTTGCTTTAAAACCAGTTAATTACCTTACCATAGGAAATCCATTTTAAACAGCGTTAGCTCAAGAACAGCCCACAACTTTTGATTTGGTGGTGGTGGTGGTTGTTGGTCGTACGTTCACACATCCTTATGGGTAAGTGGCAATCACTGTCTTCAAAATTTCCTCAACAAGTTCCACATGACACAACGTTACTATGCTGACCAGTTTAGTGGACAGCCATTGTTTGTGTCTGCCCAGCCTGCATCCCCTCTTCTGGTAATAGCACCCCATTCTTTTTTGAATAACTACTCCAATCCACTGGTCTTTGTGGGGACTGTCAATCAAGGTGCCCTGCCCCTCCCTGGCCAAAGGATTTAAACACATGACCCAAACTAGGCCACTTAGACAAGACACTCTTCCTGGAATTTACATGCCTACCACCATCTCTAGACTAGGAACTTCTCAACAGCAGGGACAAGGTTTTATTCATCCCTAGATCTCTGATGCCTAACACAGTGCCTGGCTATGAATATTCAATGCATGTGGGTTGAATACATTACAAAGAAAATCATGTACCTTAAACAAATGCTAAGCTATCATTTCCCAACAGAATTCTGAAGGGGGAGCAAATTGTATGATGTTTTGTAAGGGAAATGTCCACTTTAGTAGCTAGGAAATATGCATTGGAAATAGTATCCTAAGTTGCCATGTCTCAGTGCATTAAAGATGTCAATCAGTCCAATAAAATAAAGCCCCCAAAAAGACAAAGGAGAATTACCTCATTACCTCAACATCTGCTTGAACATAAGCAATTGCACACTGGCTAATTTTTTTTTAAAGGGACATAATATAACTTTCTAGAAAGACATAATATAGCTAATTATACCATTCACTAGAAGGGAACATACAATGTTTTGAAGTAATTCAGAAGTGGGTGTGATTTATAAGACACAGAGCTTAGGGAATGGTAAGTATAAATTAGAGATTGTTCATATTATGACAGACTCCGTCATTACATTTCACAACTTTTGTCAAAAGCAACCTTATTCCCCATACCACTGACGGCTGCACATTAGGGAAGGCTGCTGTCAGCTCTGCCATTTACAGTAAAGAGGCGCCTTCTTTCTGAACCCTCTTGGGGAATGGGTTCAAATTTCAGACTTAAAACTCAACAAGGAAGGAACGAAACGATGGAACCTCAACAGACAATAAAGATGTAAAAAGATTTCAAATATCACTAATAATCACCTAATACAAATTTTTAAAGGTACCATTTTTGTTTATCAGATTGGCAAAAATTAAGAAACTTGAAATTATATGCAGAATGAAAAGAAGTGGAATTCCTTATCTTATCACTCTTTGAAAACTGACCATCCATCAAAAGATCTGGTATCCACTAACAGATATTACCAATAATGAAATCTCCAACAGTCTGGAATATGAATTAAGAGTCTTTAGGGAAGGATGGAAAAGGCGAAGGGGGACAAGAGGTACAAACTTCCAGTTATAAAATAAATAAATCATAGGGATGTAACGTACAGCACAGGGAATATACTCAATAATGTCAGAATAACTTTGTACAGTGACAGATGGCTACTAGACTTATCGTGGTGATCACATCGTAAGGTATATAAATGTCGAATCAGTATGTGGTACATCTGAAACTAATATAATATTTCGTCACCTATACTTTAATTTAAAAAAAGGTCTTTATGTTTAGAAATTTATTTTATCAGAAATAAATTTATGTCATTAGAAATTTAAAAACTACTCATAGAATCCAGCCCCTCACTAAAACACTTGAGAAATCCCAGATAAAGATACTTCGCCCACCCACTAGACTCATTGAAGCCTGTGGCTTTATGACTTTGGTCTAATCTCTGGTGGTACTGGGAAGGCAAAATCCATTAACATTTATCCAATGCTTTCTAGAGGCTAGATACCACGAGGACTGAGTTCTGACCATTTTAGTGAGGAAAAATAATTTTCCCAAGGTCTCACAGTCGTCAACAAGCTCACACAGTAAACAGAGTTTTGTTTCCATGGGTGTGTACTCCCACGGGATCCACATTCACTTCCTAATGGTATGCCGGTGGTTTGAAGGAGCAACAGGTCCTCACACTGGACAGGACTTCATGAAATCATCTGGTTTAGTCAGGTGAGGTGAGGCTTGCTGAACCACAAGACCCATGAAAGGGACAGCGACTCTTCCTAGTTCACCGAGTTGGGGAGTTGAGCCAAGAGAAGTGAAAGAGCTGTGACTAAACACCAGGATTAGCCACAGAGAAGGGGCCTTCTGTGGCCCTTCCACATAGTGGCCATGTCACCAAATTAGTCAGAAAAGCACATGTTCCTACACGTTTTTACTTCCTAAATTTGTATGGCTCCTCTCTTTCCTGATCCTTATTCTCAGGCCACCTATAGTCAGGGTAATAATAATTTTAAATTTTAAGTGTCAGGTTCATATTAATTTGGCTTTGTTTAGAAGTGTGGTAAGGGATGAAAATGATTAAAACAATTCTTTATTAAGGGATGCTCTCCAGTGATCAGGCAGTGTAGAAATGCATGTACTGTACATGGCATGGCCTTGCAGTGGTCGAGAGCCAAGTCTTAATTCAGGAAGCCCGACACAGGCAGGGGGTTGGCTCACTGACTAATAAATTGCTAAAAATGGGAAGTGATAAAAACACATCATGGCCTGAAAATCCCAGCTGGGTAAAGAAATAGGAACTACAGCAAACGAGATGAAAACTGGAAAGGCTGTAGCGCAGCGCCGAAGGCCTCCCGGAGCCAATGTGCAAGGGTGGGGCCAAGACTAGGGAGCAGGGCCAGCTGAGCAGCCCCCATCGACCCCTCCCAAGATATCCAGCCCCACCCGCTTCTCCGCCTGAAAAGGTGGCACCGTGGGACCAAGTCCGCGCCAAATCCCTGCCCCTTCCCCGAACCCCTGAACGCCAGTTAAAGCAGCCAGCCCGTAGCGCTTTCCGCACTGCCGGGCCTGACACTCCCTGGCACCCTCCGCCCTGGGCTCTCCAGAGCGCACAGGGCGCGAAAAATGCTTCTCCACGGGTAACGGAGGTACGGGGGTGACCACAGAGGCCGCTATACCTTCCGCCCAGCTTGCACAAGCCCTGAACCCAGCGCCCTGGAGCCGTCCCGGCTCTCGGGCCGCGGCTGCCCGCACCTGGCGGCCGCGCGCCCGCCTACCTTGCTCCTTCAGACTGGTGATGAGCTGCAACTGCTTCTCCTCGTCCGAGCTGTTCATTTTGGCAGGTTGGGTCGCGAATAAAAGGAAAGGAGGGGAGAGGCAAGGGCTACCACGGGGGGAGGGGGAAGAAAAAGCAAGATGCCGATGGCGTGCGGCTTCACTACCCGGAAGTTGGATTTGCTCCCGCTCCTCCTCCTCCAGGCGCGGAGCGGGCGAGTGAGATCATCCCCACGCACCTACTCAGCGGCCTGGGTGGCTTCACCTGCAGGCGGACGGCGGGGCTTGGGAGAGGGCGGGGATTCGCCCGCAGCCCGAGGGCAGGAGGTGGGGGCGAGGGACGGACGTGCGATGACCCCGGGGCCGCAGCCCTTGCCCTAGCCCGCGGCAGCCGCTGCAGCTCGGCTTTCTGCGCGGAGGCCGGCGCGGCAGGTTGCGCAGGAGGGAGGGCGAGCGGGCCTGTGGGCCTGCGTGTGTTGGCCCTGGCTCGCTCCTGCACACCTTTTCTCCGCCTCCACCCACGCTCCGGACACCAAGACCAGAATTCAGAAGAAAACCGGCCTTGGATCTGCAGCGTCTGTAGGAACCCCACTTTGAACGCTACCCGAGGGCGGGTCTCAGCGAGCCACGGATGTAGAGTGGGACGTGATGGGCAATAAGCATCCAGGCTCCTTCCCCAGTTCGCACACAGTGGATTTTGGGGGCGGTGTGGAAAAACCTAGGTGCCGCAGGGGCAGGCTCGGTGGTGTACGTTTTGCACCTCGAAAAGCAAACAGACTGAAACAGGCCGGCTGGGTAAGTTAACACACAGTGAGTGAAGGAGGGCGTGGTAGTCACAGTTCCCAGGGCCTGAGCTGACTTTCTCCAGCTCCCTGGGGTTGAGAGACTGTCACAACGTGGGCCCTGCAGCACGTGGGTCGCAGGTCTTCACGGATCATCTGGTTGGTGATTGGGCGGATCTTCTCTAGCGAGGCTGCCACGGCAGTCCGAATGTCCAAGGTCACACAGCTGCCCGGTAGCAGAGCCTGGCAGAGTGAAGCCCAGCCGGTGCCCCACCACACTGCCCTCTGCACTGTTTGAACCCAGCTCGGGGTTACACCCTGACGAGAAGAGGGGCGGCAGGCCTGCCAGACTTCAAAATGGTTCTGCCCCACCCCCAATTGCTGGTCAGTCTCCTGACCTCTTTGAACGTCATCTGAAGAATGGGAATCATACTAACACCTACTCTTCAGGAAGAGTTGTAAGGATTGAACAGGGGCAGGAAGCTATACAAAGCATCACAGCCAGAATTCGACATACGACCAGCGTTCTTTCTAAGGGTACCGGTCTGTGGAAAAAAGGTTGTAGGTGCCAATGATAAGCTAAAACAGGCACAGATTTTTTTACACTGATCATTACGCATCCAATATAAATCCAAATTAAATTAGACTGACTGAGCATCTTCATTTTCCTCAACCTCAAAACTCTTGGGGTGTCTGCTCATTCCTCACTGGCTACTATATGAAAATATTATGAGTGGGTCTCTCCATGAGAGATGAGGGGGCTGAAATATAGATAAACGCTGTAACTAGTATCTGATAACTCCTGCTAAATTATAACTCAAAACAAACTTGAAAAACGATATCGCTGCTTTCTCCTAACAAAGGTGATGTAATAGTTTAGCACAGGCGATTCAGTGGTAGAATGATCTAAAAGGGCAGCCTAGTATTTTTAAATAGAGTGGATTAAAATTTTGACACTTCAATTATTTCTCTAGTTTTTCATATGACAGTTTTAAGACAGTTGCAGATCAGCTGCCATGAAGTTGCAGATCAGCTGCCAGTCAATAACCAAATGGCCTCTGCTCTGAGATTCCATTTTTAATCCTCAGTTTAAAGAAGGCCCAGGAAACATGAAACAATTCAGACTTAGCCGCATGAAAATATGAAGGCTATGTGCTGCCACCAGGTATTTTGTATAAAGAAACAATTTCTTTCTAGAAAAATAATCAAGAGATTGGGTAACAAATCACGACCATGGCAGTTTTGCCCCGCAGCCAGGAAACCTGTTAAACCCGATCAGGCAGCCCGACTGTTGTGCAATGCCTAGAGCTAGCCTCCTCTAAATCTAAATAACCAGAAATATCTTCTCATATGCAACCAAATATCAGCAGAGTACCTGTTCAATATTCGGGTTAGTTCACCAAGTTCTATTTTTTAAATGACTGATTTAATTGTCTACTTCAATTATACAGTAATTAGGTAGCACTTTTGGAGTTTAAGAATGAGTTAATTAATTATCAAATCTACAATCAAACTGAGTGCTTTGGTCCCACGCTGAATCTGCAGCTCCTTGAAATTAATCCTGTTTACCTTCCTTGAAATTAAAATAGCCTCCTGAAATACAATATGGTATTATCTTGAGGGCATGGAATGAATTATTAGGATGGCTATTAGAGTCAATTATTGGGATTCAGCTCTCCCATTACACTATGGTTTATTTATATTATATGAATATTGATGGAAAGGATAGTAGTGATATAATTAGTTTTTGTTCTTTTTAATAATGCACATAGGGATTTATATTGCAAGCATCCCACTGGACTTATAAACTTCCATATAACATGTAATTAAAAAACATTAAAAATGTATGTATCTATACATATACAGAGAGGGGGGAAGGAGAGACTTTTTAAAAATGCATTGGAAGTATATGCACCAAACTCAGGATACTGGCTGCCTCTAGGGGTAAAAAGTAGATGAACAGACCCAAGCAGGGAGTGGAGTAGGACAGAACAGTGATCAAAAGGATTTTCTTTTTCATGTTTCTTTGTATTCTCTTGAAATTAAAGTATATTCGCATTATTTAGGTAAATCTTTTAAAGTATATAGATAAATAAGATCAAAATACAATAGGAAAAAAACATTCATTTCCTGTGATCTCAATATTAATTCCATATTATGGAATCTATCCTAAAAGGTGTTACAGACAGACCTATTTATTGCAATGTTAATTACGTATAAAAGTGATAGTGTTGGAATATTATTTAACAATAAAAAGAAATAAAGTGTTAATATATGCTACAACATAGATGAACTTTGAAAACATTATGCTAAGTGAAAAAGCCAGACAGAAAACACCAGATATTGTATGATTCCATTTATATAGAATTCTCAGAATAGGCAAATCCACAGAGAGAGCAAGTTAATTGATTGTCTAGGACAGAGGGCATTGGGGAAAATAGGAAGTAGGTGCTAAAAGGTGTGGTATTTCTTGTTGGAGTGATAAAGTTTTCTAAAATTGACTGTGGTGATGGTTGTACAACTGTGAATATATTCAAAACCATAGAATTGTACACTTTAAGTGTACACTTTGCATGGGAGAATGTTTTCTATTAGTCTCAGGTGTACAAAACAACATATTGATTAGACATTTACACCCACACAAAGTGATAACCCCAACAAGTCTACTACCCCTCTGACACCGTACATAGCTACTATTACAATACCAATGACTGTATTCCTTATGCTGTACTTTACATCTGCATGGGAGGATTTTATGATATGTTAATTATATCTCAAGAAAGCTGTTTTAAAAAACATATTCAGAGGAAGAAAAATTTTTCTTAATACACTATTTACATAACTCTTAAATATATGTTTCTAATACAAATATTTTCATTTTTCAAATCTTTGTATAGTTAAGTTCCTTCTTTTTTCTAAACATTATATATACTTTATCTTGTACGAACATAATCTACATATTTATTCAATGCCATTCCATTATATCAATGAATAATTAGCTCTTCTCAAATTCTTAAATATTTGAGTTACTAATATTTGTCTCTTTATGAATAATGCAGCAGGAATACAAAGACCATGGCTAGGCATCAGAATCAAACTGTTAAAAACTAAACATTCAGGTCTTAAAAGCAGCCAAACAAAAATCCACATTACTTACAGGAGAACAACAATAAAAGTGATGGCAGACTTATTATTTAATGTTGTAATCATTAAAGGATTACAACACAATTCAACATTCAACAATGTAAAATTCTCAATATCCAGCATTCAAAAATTGCAGTAAGGAAAGACGCAGAAAAACATAACTCATAATGAAGAGAAAAATCAGTCAATAAAAACAAATGACATGATGAAATTAGCATACTAGGACTTTATCAGCAATAGTATAAGGCTTATCAATATGATCAAAGATATATAGAAAAGAGATAAAGGGAAGCAAACAAGATGAGAGAAACAGGAGTTATAAAAAAATACTCCAGTGGAACTAGAAGAGAACACAATATCAGAAATTAAAAAAATAAAAAAGCGCCACATACACCAGATTGGATGTACAGCAAATTACACAATGTAGAAGAAAAGAGCAGTGGTCTTGAAGCACAGCAACTGAAACAATCCAAAATGAAACACACAAGGGAAAAAAGATTTTGAAAAAATACATGTATGTGTATGAATTATATCTCAATTTTAAAAATCTAGGGCAGTGAATGATAGATACTTCATGATACTATAATACTGGATACATGTAATTATACATTTGTCCAAACACAAATAATGTACAACACCAAGAGTGAATCGAATGTAAACTATGGATTTTGGATGATTACGACGTGTCCATGTACATTGATCAATTGTAATAAATATACCACTTTTGGTATATTTATGGGGGAAACCATGCATATGTAGGGGCAGAAGGTTTATGGGACACCTCTGTACCTTCCTCTCCATTTTGCTGTGAACCCAGAACTATTCTGAAAAAATACTCTTTAAATAGGTTTAAAAAAAAGATGTATAAAAAATAATCAAGGAACATTTGTGACAACATGGATGGATCTTGAGAGTATAATGCTAAGCGAAATAAGTCAGACAGAAAAAGCAGAGAACCTTATGATTTCACTGATGTGTGGTATATAAACCAAAAACAACAAAAGAACAAGACAAACAAATGAGAAACAAAAACTCATAGACACAGACAATAGTTTAGTTGGGGGTGGGAGATGAAGGTAAAGGGGATCAAATATATGGTGATGGAAGGAGAACTGACTCTGGATGGTGAACACACGATGGGATTTATAGATGATGTAATACAGAATTGTACACCTGAAATCTATGTAATTTTACTAACAATTGTCACCCCAATAAATAAAAAAAGTAAAGAATAAAAATAAATAATCAACATCATTCAACACTGAGAAATTATTAAGCACCCTACCACACACCAGGCATGATTAGATTTGGGTGACAAGAGCAATGAATACAATATGGCCCCTACTCTCAAACAAACCAATCTGTTAATGAAAGCAAACATATCAAAAGATAATTACAATACAGTATGATGGAGCTGTGATGCTATGAATGTTCAAATACAGTAGTGAGATAAAGGCGGCAATGATTAACTCTCTGTGGTAGAATTAGAATATGCTTTTAGAATAGAATTTCAAGCCAGGTCTTGAAGAAGGAATAGTAGTTTTCAGGGGTTATGCAGGGAAAGAAAACCCCAGACAATGAAAACAATATATGCAAACCTATGAAGAAAAAAAAAATTCTGCAACTCAACTCAATGGTGTAGTCGTAACCAACACTCTAAAACCAAACGGAGTTGCCTTCCTTGAATCAGATGTCATCGTGTTAGTGAGCAAACTACTGAAGATCAAGTTTCTATGAATGGAGATGCCTTTTGCAACTATAAAAGGGGCATAGTCCAGTGAAAGAGGGGGGAACCATACAATCACCCATGTATAAACAAACCCTGATAGTGAAGACCATAAATAAGTGTACGCGACAGTAACTCTTGGAGTATATAATTAACATTATGAGTAAGATTAAGTGGATCTATGTGCTGAGGTAATGTAAATATCCCCATCAACTCAATCAGACCCAAATAATGACTGGAGCATAACTTATCTGGGTAAATAAAAGCTCGTATTGTTTTCATGTTCTGACAACTAACTAATCAACACTCATTCATAAAGAGAACATAGCTATGATTAAATATAAATTCCAGATAGAAAAGATTCATTTTACAACTTTCCCAGTTGATTAGACACATCAGTACAATCTTGTTACCTACCCCCTTCTCTGAGGCGGACTTCATCAATCTGGAAAATGAAGACAGACCACTGATTGGAAGGCAAACCTGAAAAGGATTAAACACTTAGCATGGCATTCTAAAATACTGTAATTACAGTGCAATTAACCATACTGCATATTAAATGTGCAACTCTGAAATGTGTTCAGACTCCCCAATTATAACTAGTTATTCTTCAAAGAATTTTACCGCCCACATTGAATTTCTCTAGTGCTTCTTTGTTATAATTCAGGTGTGACAGTCACTAATATATCTGAAAGGACAGTTAATAAAAAGTAGGCATTCTTTACTGTAAACCTAACACATGCATGCCAAGTAATACTCAACCATTACCACTAATAATCATGTTTCAGACAAGCAGATCTATTATACAATTGGACTTTGCTCTCGCTTTAGGACATATTTAATGGTCAGCTAGGAAGAGGCAGTGAGATTGAGGCAAGAGTAAATAAAAGCCTAGTTGGGAGTCTAGAAACTTGTATGTGGTTTTGATTTTCCTAACTAGGCAAGTCTCATAGCCTCTCAGTCTCGATATCCTCATCTGTCAATTGGGGTTATATCTGCTCAGGATTTTTATAAGGATCAAAAGGCTTAACTAACAGGAGAACTCTTAAAAGTTGATCATTCCACCCAAACCTAAGGTGCTACTTTTATACAGGCTCAGACTGTGTGCTGAACGAATGGTCAGTGGAAAGGGACAGACAGAGATGTTTGCAGTCATAGTTCCGGCCAGGGATAATATTTAAAATATTTAACCACAGCCCTAACCCATCAGAAAGAAATCAGCTATAAGCAATGGGTATAACCTGTAGAGTGCAAACCAGTTTTAGATCATCCTAGGTTAAAGATAAGCAGAGGATTTAGCTTTAAAAATAGGGTAGAGAATGGCAGAACTTGTTGGAAAAAAACAAACAAAAATAATGGCATTTTAACCTACCTTTGTGTTACAGGCAATATGAGTTTCTACAACAAGAGTTTCTACAATATAGGAGATAGTGGTCACCCTTGAAATTATTTGCTTAATTATTTGTCTTCTCTGCCAGAACCATGAGAAGAGGGAATGTCTGTCTTGATCATCTCTATATTCCTAACCAGCACAATGCCTAGTGTAGGATTTCAGCAAATGTTTGTTGAATGAATGAATGAACAAATGACTGAATCAACACAGGAATGAACAGACATTCCTGCTGTATTTGTCAGTGGCCAGACCAATCCAGAATTCAATGTTTGTACCATGGTTTAACGAGAGCTATGAATAAAGAAGAGGCGCCACAGTTGAGGAAACTAGGGTCCATTAGTCCAGGTACTAAAGATTCCGTGATGTAATAGTTATCTTACAAGTTTTTTTCCATAAAAAAATACAACTTATCAAAATATGTGGGATGCAGCTAAAATAGTACTGAGAGGGACATTTATAATGGTAAATGCTTGCATTAGAATAAAGGTTTCAAATCAATAACTTAAATAATTATCTCAAGAAAGTACAAAGTAAGAGCAAGATAAATCCAAAGCAAGAAGGAAAAGAATAATTATATTAGGAGCAGAAATAAATGAAATTGAAAACAGAAAAACTATATAGAACATCAACAAAACAAAAAGCTGCTCATTTGAAAAATCAATCAGATTGATAAACTTCCAGCAAGACTGAGAAAGATAAAAAGAGAGAAGACATAAATCACCAATATCAGGAATGAAACAGGATATTACCACAACTATTAAAAATATAATATGGGGTTAAAAAACCAATAGGTCAAAGAAGAAATCACAATTGGAAATACTTTGAGTGAATGAAAATGAAAATACAATATAACAAAATGTATGGGTTGTAGCAAAAACTGCACTCAGAGAGAAATTTATAGCTTTCAAGGCTTACATTCAAAAAGAAGATCTGAAATCAGTAATTAACTGTACACCTTAATGAACTAGAAAAAGAAAAGCAAATGACATCCACAGCTAGCAAAAGGGAGGAAATAGTCAAGATTATAGCAGAGATAAAACTCTGACAATTAGAAAACAAGAGAAAGAAACAATAAAATCAGAAGTTAATTCTTTGAAAAGATCAACAAAATTGACAAACTTTGGCTAGAATGACTAAGGAGAAAAGAGAGAAGATTCAATTACTAAAATCAGAAATTAAAGTGAAGACATTACTACTGAACTTATAGAAATAAAAATAATATAACAATGAACTATTATATACCAAAAAATTAGGTAATCAGGATGAAATGGACAAATTCCTAGAAACACACTTCTACCCAAACTAACTTAAGAATAGAAAATCTGAATAAACCTATGTAACAAGTAAAGAGATCAAATCAGTAATCATAAATCACCCAACAAATAAATGCCCAGGATTAGATGATTTCACTTGTAAATTCTACAAAACTTTAAAAGATAACATCAATTTTTCTCAAACTCGTAAAAGAAATAGAAGAATAGTCAATAGTTCCTGATTCATTCCATAAGACGGGTATTACCTTGATACCAAGCCAAACAAAGACATCACAAGAAAACCATAACCAATATTATTTATGAATATAAAACTAAAAATTCTCAAAATACTAGGCTACCAAGTAGAGCAACATATTAAAAGGATTGTACACTGTGATGGAATGGGATTTATCCCAGGAATGCACGAGTGGTTCAACATGAAAATCAATAAATGTAAGACACCATATGAATAGAATGAAGAGAGGAGAATGACATAATCATCTCAAAGGATACAGAAAAAAATATTTGAAAAAACCAACACCCTTTCATGATAAAAACATTCAGTACACTAGGAATAGAAGGGAACTTCCTCCACACATCAGAGAACAATTATGAAAAACCTACAATTAACACCATATGCAAGGGTGAAAGACTGAAAGTTTTCCCCTTAAGAACAGAACATGACAAAAATGATAGCTCTCACCACTTCTATTCAACATTGCACTGGAAGTCCTAGCCAGAGTAATTAGGCAAGAAAAAGAAAAAAAAGACATCCAAATTGGAAAGGAAGAAATAAAACTATTCTCAGATGACAAGATCATACCGGGAATGCCAAAGAAATGTATACAAGTGGACACTTTGGTCAACGTTGCTCAAGCAGTAGTTCACCGTAATCAGAAGTGTCTGGACGCTGATGGTAACCACTTTGAGCACCTCTTGTCATTGCAGAAGTCAAATGTGATTTATATTCATCTTTTGTTATATAGAGTATCACAATTTGTAATATAGAGTATTGCAATTTTAATACAGTTTTCTTTCCTTAAAATGTGTATACATTTTTTTTGGCACACTCTCTATAGAAACCCACACAAAAAAACTTCTAGAGCTAATGAACAAATTCAGCAAATTGTATGACACAAAATCAGATCTGCTATATTTTTATACACTAGCAATAAACAATGAAACGTGAAATTAAGAAAATAATTCCTTTTATAATAACATCATAAACAATAAAATACTTAGGTATAAATTTAACCAAGGAGATGTAAGACTTGTACACTGAAGATGACCAAACTTTGCTGAAAAAAATTAAAGAAGACCCAAATAAATGGAAAGTCTCTCGTGTTCATGGATTGGAAGATTTAATATTGTTAGAAATAGTAATATTTTTCAAATATATCTACATATTTAACATAATCCCTATTAAAATTCCAATGGCCTTTTTGCAGAAATAGATAAACCTATCCTAAAATTCACATGAAATTGCCAAAGTCTTTGAATAGCCAAAACAATCTTGAAAAGGAAAGTTGGAGGACTCATACTTCCCAATTTCCTAACTTCCTATAAAGCTATAGTAATACAGTGATCAGAAATCAGAACAGTATTCAGTATGGTGCTGGCATAAGGATAGACATACACATCAAGGGAATAGAAATGAGAGCTCAAAAGTAAAACCATCCATCTGTTGTCAACTGATTTTCAACCATTCCATGAGGAAAGAAAAGTTTCTTCAACAAATAGTGCTGGGAAAACTGGATATCCCCATATACAGAATGAAGTTGGACCCTTATTTCATACCATATACAAAAATTAACTCAATATGGATCAACTACCTAAATGCAAGAGCCAACACTCTTAGAGGAAAGCATAGTTATAATCTTCATAAACTTGGGTTTGGAAATGACTTCTTAGATATGACACCAAAAGCACACACAACAGCAAAAAGATAAATTGGACTAAATCAAAACAAGAACCTTTTGTGCTTTAAAAGACACTATCAATGACATAAATGACATACCTGATAAGGGTCTAGTACCTAGAATATATAAAATGTTTACAACTAAAAAACAAAAAGACAAATAATCCAATTTAAACACGGGCAAAGGACTTAAATAGATATTTCTCCAAAGAAGATAGACAAATAGAAAACAAACATATGAAAAGATGTTCGACATCATTACTCATTAGGGAAATCCAAATTAAAACCACAATGAGCTACCACTTTAAACCCATTAGGTTGGGTTTTATTTTTTTCATTTTTTTAATGGAAAATAAATGTTGGCAAGGATGTGGAGAAATTGGAACTATCACACATTACTGGTGGGAATGCAAAATGGTGCATGTGCTGTGGAATACAATTTGGTGGTTCCTCAAAAAGTTAAACATAGAATTACCATATGACCCAGCAATTCCACTCCTAAGTATATACATAAGAAAATGAAAATGGGTGTGCAAAAAAATGTGTATGAGAATATTCATAGCGGCAATATTCACAATAGTCAAAGGTACAAACAACCCAAATGTCCACCAACAGATGAATGGATAAATAAAAGGTGGTATACACATGCAATGGAATATTATTCAGCCTTAAAAAGGAATGGAGTCTGATACATGCTATAACAAAGATGAACCTTTGAAACATTATGCTGAGTAAATGAAACCTGCCACCAAAGGCCATACACTATACGATTCTATTTAAATGAAATATCCAGAATAGGAAAATTCATAGAAACAAAAAGCAAATCACTGGTTTCCAGGCTCTAAGGGGAAAGCGAAATAGAGGGTACCTGCAGAATGGGTTCGGGGTTTCATTTTGGAATGATGAAAATGTTCTGGAACTAGATACTGGTGATGATGTACAATATTGTGAATGTGCCAAATGCCACTGAATTGTATACTTTAAAATGGATGAAATGCTAAGTTCTATGTTCTGTGTATTTTACCATAATAATGTAAAAGGCCATAAAGGAATACTATGAACAATTTTATATTCATAAATTCGATGACTTAAAAGAAACAAATTCCTCAAATATCACAAGCTACCAAAATCAGTCATGATGAAATATACAACTGAATAGTCCTATAACCATCAAAGAAATTGAATTTGTAGTTGAAAAGTTTCCAAAAACGAAATTGCCAGGCCCAGATAGTTTCACTGGATAATCCTACCAAACGTAAAGAAGAATTAACCCAAATCTTACACATCTTCCAGAAAGTACAAGAGGAGGGAACACCAACTCATTTTATGAGGCCAAAACCAAAGACAATACAAAAGAAGAAAACTGCAGACCAATATCTCTCGTGAAGCTAGATGCAAAAATCCTCAACAATATATTGGCAAATTAAATCAAGCAATATATAAAAAGATTTATATACCATGCCTAAGTGGAGTTTATTCCAAACACGGAAGGCTGGTTCAACATTCAAAGAATCAATCAATGTAATGGTCCACCCTTTCAATGGGCTAAAGAAGAAATGTGATCATATCGATGGGTACTTGGAAAAATCCAATACGCATAGATGATAAAAAAAACTCAGCAAACTAGGAATAGAGTGGAAACTTACTCACCTTGATAAAGAGCATCTACAGAAATCCTGAATCATGTAAGTCATGTCATGAGGAACATGCAAATTAAAACAACGAGATAGCACTCACACCTAATAACCAAAATCCAGACCATTGGAGATAGATGATGGTGATGGTTGTATAATAAGAATGTATTTAATAGCACTGAACTGCACAATTAAAATTGTTAAGACAGTAAATTTTATGTCATGTGTATTTTTACACAATAAAAATTGGGGGGGGGGGGTGGCGAATCCCCATCCAAAAAAATAAAAATTATAATGACAACACTAAATGTTGACAAGGATGCAGAGAAATCAGATCACTCATACAACGCTGGTGGGAATGCAGAGTGGTACAGTGACTCTTGAAAACAGTTTAGCAGTTTCTTATAAAACTAAACATGCAACTATCATACAATCCAGCAACTGTACTCGGGCATTTTTATATCAGAGACCTGAAAACATGTTATACAAATGTTCACAGCAGCGGTATTCATAACAACTAAAAACTGGAGACAATCCACATGTCCTTCAACAATGGTTAAATACACTGTGGTGTATTCAGAACATGGAGTACTGTTCAGCAATGCAAATAAATTCTTAATACACACAACTTGGATGAATCTGCAGGGAATTACACTAAGTGAAGAAAGCCAAACCTAAAAGGTTACATGCGTATGATTCCATTTATGTAACATACTTGAAATGACAAAATTACAGACATGGAGATTAGCAGTTGCAAGGGGTTGATGGTCCGGGGGAGGAGAGATCTGGCCATAAAAGGGCAACAGGGGAGGTCCCTGGGATATTGGAACGGTCCTCTATCGGGACTTCACAGCTGTCAATATCCTAGTTATGATACTGTACTACAGTTTGCAGGACTGGACCACGGAGGGAAACTGAGTAAATGACACATGTGATCTCTTGGTATTATTTTTTGCAACTGCATATGAATCTACAATTATCTCAAAATAAAAAGCGTAATTTAGAAATATAGTTATTTTTTTCATTTTAAATTGTGATTCATGTCAACATAGAGTGGGTTTATTATTATTTTTAGTGAAATGAAGTAAATATTTTAAATTTCAGTTTTAATTTCTAATAGAGCAAATGTTAATAGATATAACCCAGTTAAAGAAAAGCTGTTTGAGGTCCTCCATCATTTTTTCAAATGGGGTCCTTGGAATGAACAGTTTGAGTACTGCTCCTCTGCCCTATGGCCAATAGATTTAGAATTTTTTTTATTATTTAATCAATATTTTTTAAATTTTTTATTGGGGAATATTGGCGAACAGTGTGTTTCTCCAGGGTCCATCAGCTCCAAGTAGTTGTCCTTCAATCTAGTTGTGTAGGGTGCAGCTCAGCTCCAAGTCCAGTTGCTGTTTTCAATCTTTAGTTGCTGGGGGCGCAGCTCACCATCCCATGTGGGAATCGAACCGGCAACCCTGTTGCTGAGAGCTCATGCTCTAACCAACTGAGCCATCCGGCTGCCCCTAGATTTAGAATTTTTCCTCCATTCATGGCAAGGCATGAATAGTTACATTAACTTGGATGGCAGGTGACTTCAAAGACTTAAGAACCAGCAAGCAATTGGTTTGCAATGGCTTTCCAACCTTGATTATCTACATAGCAGCTGCCTACAGTGAGTCAACCCACACAACATGCCAGGAGTGTATACAATACACAAGAACTTCACCTTGAGTAGATAACATGGAAAACAAAAGGTAACACATTTCAACCAGACAATACTATTTTCATGATGACTGTACTACCTTCAAGTTTGTTTCAGAGTCTAATAGGTCTTTCGGGAATTGATGTTACAGGAAGGAAGCTTGTGGTCTTTCCAACTGTTCATCGTATGAGAAGTAAGACGAAAGAAACTTTAGGAATGGTAGTAACTACCAAAAACCGAATGTGGTACAGTGCCTAAAACAGAACATCTCTGTATGGATGATTCCATTAGAGACCTTGGCTTCACATTTTAAAAAAGAAAAAGAACTAATGCTGAACTCGCATAGGAATCCAGTTTGAAAGAAACAACGATATATTTTTTAAGCAAAATGGTCAAGGTCTTCTGGCATTGTTCGTATTATGTTAATGCACCATTATTATGCATCTTCAAGATAAAATCTGTTATATCTGAAACTTTGGTATATGTCTAGATAACTGCTATCTTTTCAATAGGTTTTGAATGAAAGGGCAAGTCACTCTACTTAAGCTTCTGAGAAATCAGTAGCAACCAATCCACCTACTTTTACAAAACACATTCCATGCTGTATTTGAAAACAGCACTCTCTACTAATGTATGCGTGGTGTTTCTCTCAGTTGAACTGTAGGTACTGTATAATGGTATTTCATGGATTTTCTTCAGGTTTAAATGATCTCCAAACACTATTTAGCTTTTGTACTGCTACTAACGTCAAAAAAGGGTCAGACGGGTGCTAATAAGGAATTTCAACTCTCCCTCCAGAAGAATTCTTTTCCCTTTCAATCACTACAGCCTCATCAAATTATCTGCACAGCATTTCATGCTGGTCTACCTCTTCACTGAGCTTTGTGTTCTCGACAAAATAAGCGAATTGAAAATGAAAACACTTGTTGAATACCATTTGTGGAATACCTGCTATGTTACATAGCACATTACAAGGCCTCATTTAATCCTCACAACAAACCTAGAGGGTCAAGGGGGCAATACATCTAATAACATTTCTGCTATGAAGAGAACTATATGATTTAGAGGTAAAAGTGAGAATATTTACCCTACGGTAAGAAAAAAAAGGCTTTCTTGACTAGACATCTTAAATATCGTTAGTGAACAGGTTCTAGACACTAAAGACCCAGAGTGCTGTGTGTCTGCTCCACTAACAGAGAAATCCCATCAGGAATCTTCTCACAAGTAGGAAGAAATTGGACATCAGAGAATTAACTCACAGAGAGTGAGGAGCTCCCCCCAAATTCCAGGCTGGACACTGTGCTGTGACAATTGGCGCACGAGCTTTGGGTCAGAAAGCCCTAGTTCAGACCTCAGCCCTGCCATTTATTTTACCTGACCTCCCTCAGTCTCGGTCACCTTTACTCTAAAATGGAGATAATAATAGTACCCAGTTTATAGGGGTGTTGGGAGGATTAAATGAGACACTGTAATATGCTATAAACATAGCAGGTATTCAACAAATGATAACTATTATCAGATCCTCTTGCGTAACTCGTAAGTATCTACTGGAAAAAGAATGTAAGACAAACAGGTTTGAAGTTAAGCAACTGGGAAAGTCGGTGGATACTA
The DNA here is from genome assembly GCF_004115265.2 of Rhinolophus ferrumequinum. Classification (NCBI taxonomy): domain Eukaryota; kingdom Metazoa; phylum Chordata; class Mammalia; order Chiroptera; family Rhinolophidae; genus Rhinolophus; species Rhinolophus ferrumequinum. The sequence continues at coordinate 11,716,372 of NC_046299.1, read as the reverse complement.
CTACTCGTAAAGGGGGATCACGTACTGAGATGATAGCGATCCTTCTACAATTCGGGGATTCTTTCCTCTCATTTGAAACTTTTACTGACTCATACTCTTATTGTCTCAAGCCACCATTTTCTGCTCTGTTCAACCCCCTACCCTTTTGTACTCTGCACCCCAGTGTTGTTCGTATTATGTTAGGAGCCTGTGCATTTCCTTTTCCAATTAGCTTTACTAATAGGAGGTATTGGTAGGAGAGCAGAAGGTAGAAGAAGGCAGGGGGAGGAGGAAGGGAGGAAAGTGCTCGCTCTCTCTCTCTCTCTCTCTCTCTCTCTCTCTCTCACGCATGCTCTCTCCCTCCCCACGCCCCACCCCTGCTTCTGACAGCAACTTCATGGGTGTCTTTGTCCTTTCGTGACCCCAGTGCCCACTCCATCCTATTCCACAGTCCCACCACCCACCACGAGGGTCCTTTTGGACACTCCTGGTCCTATTACCACCAGTCCTATGGGGTGGAAACTAACTGCAGTAATAACATCAAATGCATACCCATTGCTCTCTCATCCCTCCAGGGCATGTGCAACCAATTTCCTGCATTAAATTCCTTCTTCTAAAATATGTAGCGAGTTTCTAGAAAAGTCCAAAACGCTGGGTGCGGCCTCAAGATCCTACATGATCTTGTCCCTACCCACCTTCCAAGCCTCCCCTAGTGACCAACCCTCTAAACACACTGCGTGACATTTCACATAGTTCATATACACCACTACTCGGGTGAACCTAAAATAATTATCCTGAGGGAAAGAAGCAGACAAAAAAGTGTACACCTTGTGTTGTTCTATTATATAAAACTGTAGAAAAGGCAAACAAATCCGTAGTGACAGCATATTGGTGACCACTTGGGGAAGGAGAAGGCCAGAGGGAAGGATACAAAGGGGCATGAGAAATTTGGGGGAGTGATGGCTATGTTCACCACCTTGAACGTGGAAATGGTTTCAGGGCTGTATACCTGCACCTAAACTTATCAAATTGTACACTTTTAACGTAAGCCATTTCTTAGAAGACAATTATACCTCAATAAAATTGTTTTTTAAATTATTTACTAGAAAAAGGAAATAAAAATACAAACAAGTGCAAAATACAAACTTGTCACTTATTCTTAGATTCAAGTGGCATAAAATTTCTCTGTCAAATTGGTATAAAAGTTCCGACATGATTCCTCTCGATGTCTGAACTCACCTCTTCGCAGACAGTCCTGATCCACGGATCACACACTCGGAGCGTCACTGCTATAGAAATCCCTCACACCCTGGCTGATATGTGTTGGCTTTTTTCTCTGGATCTTCTAGATGAGATCTACAAATGAAATATGAAATTGCCTTTATTGCAGGTAAAAGCAGACAGCGATGAAATCATGTAAATTAGGAGGCAGGACCAATTAAGTAGAGCAGTGAAAAATAGGAATGGCTTGTCCGGCCAGGACTGAGGGCCAATATCCCACTTTTTCTTTTGTTTCCTTTTTAACATTGTGTCTTTTCCGACTAACAGAGAGGAAATTGTCTCATGTTTAGAAATAGTATGTCAATCCATTTTACTGTGTCCGAACTGTCATTTTCTCTTCAATGCCCAGACGTACCTATCATTTACCAAAATGCTCAAAACGTACTATGTTTACTCACTTATTCAATAGTCATTTTTTGAGCTCTTCTGCTGAGCAAGTTAATATGCCAGGTGCCATGGGGACTCCAAAATGAAGAGCGTCCATCAAACAGCTCTCCACGTGCCCTGAAGAAAAGAAAAATGAGGAATAGCACAGAAAAAGGGTACACACAAGATCACATATCTAATAACAGGACCTACCGAGGCCAAGGGTTTGCTTACTTTTGAAAAACATTACCCCTTGGGAAATAAGCCTGTTGTTCTCCCTCATCAGTCCTAGAAGTGTATCACCTCAACTTCTATAGCAGTCATTCATTCATTCCTTTTTTTTCCATTAATTCAACAAATGTATACTATACAGCAATGAACAGTATTGATAAGGTCCCTTGTCTCCCTTGGAGGGAGGGAGGGAGGGAGAAAGGGAGGGAGAGAAAGAGAGAGAGAGAGAGACAGAGAGAGAGAGAGAGAATTAAGAAACAACGGTAAGTGCTGTGCAGAGAATTAAAACTAGGACATGTGATACATAGTAAACATGTGATTACATTAGACCATATAGTCAGCAAGTACCCTTATGAGGGGGTGATATTTACACTCACATCTAAATGACAATGAACCATCTAGGTGAAGATAGGGGGAAAATATTCCAAGGAGAGTGAGTACTTAGTACAAAGGCCCTAAGACAGGAACAAGCTTTACCCGACTCTACCTTGTTTCCATGTTTCAAATATTTTCTGAAAGTTCAACTGAATTTTCTAAGGCATAGATGCCTCTCATACACAATACCTACAACACAAAGAAACAGTGGTATCTGCTGGAAACACATTTATTGAGCATTTGCCTGATAAGAGACACTATGCTTGACACTTAGACAACAACCGTCAATAAGACAGAAGACATCCAACAAGCTATTACAAATCTGTGGAATAAATATTACAAAAGGAGTCAGAGCTGATACCGCCAGATACCACAGGCAGCCAGAGAGCAGGTACCTCACTCAGGCTTGGGGTGTGAGGGAAGACTTCCCCAAAGTGTGGTTGAAGCAAAGATGTAATGACAAGTAGGACGTAAAGCAATAAGGAAAGGGTTGGGGAAGGACATCAAAAGCATCCTGGGTAGAAAGAACATACTATGCATAGGCCAGAGGTTAGAGAGGACATAGAGCAAAAGAGGAATGTATGGCTAGAGTACACAGTATCAGGAGAGAAAGGGGGAAAGAGGGCTGGAGATATTAGCAAGCACTGGGTTTTAAAGGCCTTATGTTAAAATTTATCCTGAAAACAATGGGGAGCTACTGAAGAGCTTTCAGGAGGGGAGTGATATGACAAAAGTGACACTTTAGAAAAATTCATGACAGTAATGGAAAGAATATTTAGAGGAGGTAGGACTAGAAATAGGGGACCATTTAAGAGACTGTTACAACCACCCAGGTGGAAAATGATGGCGTGAACTAAGATAAATAGCAGGGAGTATGGAAAGGTGAACTGAAAAGATAGTGAGGAAGGGAGGCCGGATGGCTCCGTTGGTTAGAGTGTGAGCTCTCAACAACAGGGTTGCTGGTTCGATTCCCACGATGGACCAGTGAACTGTACCCTCCACGACTAGATTGAAAACGACTTGACTTGACTTGGAGCTGAGTGTGCCCCCCACAACTAGATTGGAAAGAAAAGAAAAAAACAAACAAACAACTTGACATGCTGGAAAAACACAGTTCAGGCTGCTAGCAATTACTGAGACATGAATCTATCCTGGACAGATAGATATCTTTCTTTAAAAAAAAAAAAAAAAAGCTACTTAGGAGATAGGATTGACAGTATTTGATAACAGGTTGGATATGAGAAGTGAGTGAGACGGAGAGATGAAAAATAAACCGCAGGTTTCTGGCATAAACAACTGGGTGGACAAGCAGTGCCCTTTACTGAAAGAGGAAGTTCAAGACAAAGATCAGCTTTTAGGGACAAAGGAAGTTAAGTTAGAGACAGAAGGAGTCCAAAACACCTTTAAGGCCTGCAGAGGAAGCTGTCAAAGAGGGGCTAGATACTTGGGTTTGGAGCCCAAGAGAGAGGCCTGGGCGGGCAGGACTAGAAATGAGGACCCATTTAACAGTTATTAACTCATCTGAATCTGGATTTAAACAAACTTATAAGATATTTTTGAGACAATCATAGAAATTTAGAAGTAGTAGATGACATTAAGTAACCACTGTTGGTTCTGCTTAGGCAAAAAAATGGCATGGTGGCTATGATGTTTTAAAGCCCTCACGAAAAGTAGACTGCAGTATTTACAAGTGAAATAACAAGGCCTGCAAAATGTCAGTAACGGTTGCAGCACAGTGATGGGTCTATGGACATTACGTAAACTATTATCTCTAGTTTTGTTTATGTTTTGAAACATCTGCAATAGTTTTTTTTTTTTTAAAGAGTCATCTACCTATAGAGGAAATAGTGAGAAATAGATAAAATTGCTCTGCGATGAGAAGAGAACAAAAAGGAAAGTGAGGTGACTGGAGGAATCCCATTATTTAAGGAGAAAGCATAGGAAGAGAAGTCGCTGAAGACTGCTGGAAAGGAAGGGGAAAACCCAAAGACAGTGATGTCCCAGAAACCCAGGGAAGAGTTGAAAAAGGCAGGAATAACCAATAGTACCTGAGAAGTCAGGTAAAAAAGAGGGCGGGAAAGGTCTCACTGCAGTTAGCAACCAGAGGTGGTAATGACCTTTACTAAGTCAGCCCTATACAGGAGTGGACACCAACCTTGGATGTGAGTGAGCTGAAGAACGAACGGGACATGAGGATGTAGGAAACACAGTAGAGACCACTCTCAACTGGCTTCGCCTTGAAAGGGAAGAGAAGAGAATTGTAGTTAAAAGGGAATGTGGGACTGAGAAAAGGAGTTGGGGTCTTAGGATAGAAAACACTTGAGCCTGATGAAAGGAAAGAAGGGGGTGGCCCCAGTCACTTACTAATGATAAACCTGTGTAGGTCACAGTTGTGAAATGGGATAATAATGAGAACAGGACACCCCTTTAGGGTTCAAACAAGATAATTGAAGTAAAGGTCTTCAGTAAACTGTCAACTGTTATATATATTACTATTATTAAGTAGATAAATGAATACTATTAAATTTATGAAGTACAACCAACCTTACCATATATGCTTGTTTCCTCTCCATAGCCAAAGAACATTGTATCTTCACTAGCGTAGAGGAAGAGAGAGAGAGAGAGAGCAGAGAAAAGGAGCGGGGGAGGATAATCAGGAGATAATATGTGCCGTTTTTCTGTTAGGCAAGGATGAGGTGAGTGATTTATTCTGCAAAGCAAATGAATCAGCAACCATTTTTTATTAATGGTAAACAGGAAAAATATTTAAAGCCTAGCAGTATGTAGCCAACAGATTGTACATATTACAAAGGCGAATGTAGTAATAAAGGAAGTAGAGTTCTATAAAAATTAAATAATGAAAATGGTATTCAGAAACCCATTAGCACGGAACTATGATGCAGGAGTAAGTAGCACTTTCAATGTAAACAAAGACCTTTGCTTTTAAAATCCTTAATGAAGATGAGTGCAAAAAAAATAGTACTAAAAGCCATGGGAAAGTCTTGAAAATCAAACTGTCAAAAAAAACCCAGGCTGCTACGTTGATATCTGTTATGGACGCTGAAGTCAGTACCACGCACACTAAATGGCTGCAAACCACCACTAAGTGCATATATGAAGTACATTTTGTGTGTCTCTTCTGGTGTGCCGTGTTTTGTTTTCTTTTGTTTTTTAATTGGGGAAGGGGAACAGGACTTTTTCGGGGAACAGTGTGTACTTCCAGGACTTTTTTCCAAGTCAAGTTGTTGATCCTTCAATCTTAGTTGTGGAGGGTGCCGTTCAGCTTCAAGTTGTTGTCCTTTCAGTCTTAGTTGTGGAGGGTGCAGCTCAGCTCCAGGTCCAGTTGCCCATTGCTAGTTGCAGGGGGCGGAGCCCACCATCCCTTGGGGGACTCGAGGAATTGAACTGGCAACCTTGAGGTTGAGAGCCCACTGGTCCATGTGGGAATCCAACCGGCAGCCTTTGTTGTTAGGAGCATGGATCTCTAACCGCCTGAGCCACCGGGCCAGCCCAGTGTGCCGTGTTTTTTTTTGTTAGTTAGTTAGTTCGTTTAAATCAAGCCTATTGCTAGATTTAAAGAATTTCAAAACTTCAGATTCTGGTTTAAAACCACAGCCAGAGGCGAGTCCCTTTCCAGCTCCCTCTTCACTCTTGCTCCGTGTTTCTCCTCCAACCTATATTTTTCGCTTCATGCTGCATACTCTTTTTTCTTCGCCTTCTGTACCCCCGGCAAAGTCACTGCCAAAATTTAACTCGTTTCAGTCATTTAATTTTTTGCCATGAATTTTAGTCTCCTTTCCCAAGAGGCCTGTGTATTTTCAAAGCCTCCTCAATAGTACAAAGGAAATCTACATATTCTGGGAAGCAGAAGAGAGACAGATGCTCTTTGGGGGAAGGAACGGGGTGGCTCAGGTCCTTGAAATCACATCGGGCTGCAGCACCCCTAAGTGGATGCAAGAGATCAGTCTGGAAGTAAAGCGTCTCTCTTGGCTTTCAGCTCAGTATCCCAGTACAGAATTGAGTACCAAGTCCTTTCTTTTCCCGTTCCTAAGAGCAGGCTTTAGTGAGGATGAAGTAGAGGGAGACTGCCATTCCATTCACCGGGCATTGAGCCCAGGAGGGAAGAGTGTGTGGTCTTCATCAGCCCGTGGGCAAAGGGCCTGGAAACATTTCCATAGATGTTGGTTTAAAAAGGATACAAAATAGACTTGGGAGATTTTTTTCTCCAAAAAAAGGTTGAAAGAAATCAGAACTAAAATATAATCGTGCTTTATTTTTAAAATATTCTATTTATATTGTTCCTACCTTCTTTAACAATAAAACAGCAATTATCTTACATGAATAAAAATGCAATTCAATAAAATGGCATTTTACAAAGACGTGAGCAAAATGAATGTTCAAATTATCTTTTAAAAGTAATTTGCTATGTTCTCCTGCTATCAATTATTATGAAGTTTGCTCATGCTTGGCATTGTGTTTTGGTGAAATACTGTATTAATCAGATTTGAAAGTGTATGTTCAGTACCTTCTGTACAACTACACTGTCAAAACAAGCTCAAAGCAGGAGATACTTTGTTTCGTGGCCCTATAAATGGTAATTAGATAGTGAAGGGAATGAAATTTACTACATGCCAGAAACTATGCTCGGTCCTCTAACAGCATTACTCAGTAGTCTACCTCCGTGGTTATTATTATCCTTCATACAAGTCAGGAAACAGAAGTAAAGTGAAATTAAGAAATTGGCCCAAGGTCACATTGCAAATAAGTGATAGAGATGGGACTGACCCCTGTTCTGTCCATCTCTAAAGTCCATGATCCGTCCACACTTGTTGATGAACTGAAGTGATTGAAATCATGAGGTGTTTGGCGCCTGGTCAGCCATCAGAACTAGGCCTTTTCGGACTCAAATACTATAATTTAGGCAGTTCCTTACTTTGCTTAGGATAAGGGTCCTCCATGTCGAAGAAAACTACTGGAGTGGACTTGAGACCTACAATCTGTTGGAAATCCTACTGTTGTATATGTCAAATATGTTGCATACTGCAAATGTACCTGGACTAATAGAGAGTATCTGATAGAACATAAATTCAAATCCCTTGGGGTTTTCTGTAAAAGACAATAATCTGTTAGCTTAAATAAGATGCAGACCCTTTCTGAGAACTGTCTTTCTGTGAAATTAACACCTGACACCTTTCTCCTGATAGGAAGTTTGCAATTCATGCTTAACTGTGAATATCAAGCCAGTATTTCCTACTTCCAGCAATTATGACTACAATAAATGAAGAAAGCTTTAATTCAAATGCACAGATGATTTTACCTAACAACCAAGACAAGACCTAAAAAACCAAGAAAGGGCCCCAACTAATCAGTTAATAGTTCAATCAATCATTCATTCAAAAATTAACTTATTAAACATCCATAATGCACTAGACTCTGTGCTTAGCCAACTGGAGATATAATAACAGCAATAGCCAATATTTACTGAACATTTTATATACCAGGCATTTTCTAAAGGCTTTCCACATACTACCTCATTTAATTCTCAAAACAACCTATGAGGTACTGGCCTATCTCTAATATTTGTCAGGTTAGAAGCAGAAGTCAAATAGAGGAGCCTGGCCTACCTCCCTTCTCTTCCCACCTGCAGCGTATCTTGCACCACACAAGGAGCCTTGCATTGATGGGTGAGGACACCCTGGCCCAAATATCCAAGCTGTGCCCACCTTCCCCCTCTGCAAACAGCAGATCTTCAATCACCATAAGGTCTCTGGGTGTGACACAGCCTACCTTTGGTAGGAGGGACCTGGGGGAAACGCCCAACTGGTTCTGAAAGCACGCTTAGAGCTCTTTGGGTAGGGAGTTCTGAGATCTCAGGTAGAACTATGGTCTAGAAGAGGAGGGTACAGGCATGTTCCTTTGGCGCTCTGGACTGCTTGACCCAGGGGTGAGACACAGCCACAGAGGTGTTAGATCAGGGTCCTCTGAAGCACATGGCCCAGGGCAGGAGCCCCAGTTGCCTGGGACTGAAGGGCACTGTCTAGGAGGAATGGACTATTAGTATCCCAAATTGGAAGATGAAAACACGAAGAGGAGAGGTTAAGTAACTAGTCTTAGGTCACATAGCTAAACAGTGGCAGAGCCAGGATTCGAATGCAGGCAGGCTCTAGAATAAGACCTAAAATGCCAGCTCTGCCCATTAGACTATGTTATCTCTCCGTGGATTAATGAAGAAAACAGTTCTCTGTGGTAATAGACCCATCGACATTAGTACCCCCTGGACACTGGCCCTCTCCTAGCTTCCTACAAATGGAGCGCCAGCTGCCAACAGCCCAGAATACCGAAGCCAGTCACTGTAGAATCTATCAGAATTTTTGAAATGGGCAGGGGGAGCAAAGGCAACACAGGGTGGGGGAGAAGGCAATGCTGTATTTTTTTTTTAAATAGTCCTACCACAAAAATAAGCCCCGGTTAAGATCGTCAGCCCGATGGACGCATTAGTATGTTATGACGATGTTCCAGAAGAAGATGACATGACTGTATTTGAATAAATGTAGATTGCTGTGCATGAAAAAATAAGACATCCCCTGAAAATATGCCCTAATGCGCTTTTTGGAGCAAAAATTAATATAAGACTTAATATAAGTCTTATTTTCAGGGAAACACGGTAGCATTTTGGAAGGCTTACTTTAAAGCACATAGTTTTCTCCCTGTTGACTAACTTCAGCTAATTCTCGTTTTTCTAATTATACATCCACGTATCATTAGAAAGCTAAGAGTCTCAAACGACTCTCAGCAAATACCAAATGACCCTGTTTTGCAATTCCTAACACTCATAAATTAATAAAGTACATGTCAATGCATATAAACAAACTGTGACTGGGAACCCGTTTTGGAAACGTGTTCATTTTTTATAACAAATTCATAGGCGTGAGCATCTCTAATACTTCTCATCCCCAGCACCCAAATCTTAGAACTTAGGAGAGTTCTTCAGTAAACATACTCCAGCAGAGGTCCTTAACCTATAGCTCATGCATGCTCTGAAACTGTAGGCACAATTGCGAATGGGTACGTGCATCTTTCTGGAAAATGATCCACAGCTTTCATCGGATTCTCAAAGAATTCACAACTCCCCCAAAGTTAGAAATTACTGCATTTCAGTGACACCATCACAAATCTCAGCTCCTCCCCTATATCATTTTATCTGTAACTTTATTTCTGTATTGTTTGAGGGAACTAGAAGGATTCCAATTTCAGTCATTTGTGACATCTTTATAGGAGATAATTAAAAGAACAAGGAACAGAGACTACCAGAGATGCAGCAGCTGGCAGGGAAGGAATAGAAATTTCTGTGACACCTTGGGAGAGATACAGGAGTCCAGGAAAAACAAAGCTGCCTTTGCACTGCCCTCCCGTGTCTGCAGGGAGGATGGGCAGACAACATTGCCACACCTTGGAGTGCTGGTCAAAGCCAAGGCGCTCAAAGGAGAAATTCAGAAACACAGAAGTCCTCCGGAGGTTCAGTTCCTCAACACCTCCAAGAATTGGGGGTTGAAAAAAATGAAGATCTTACAAAGAAAAAGACCCTTTTGTATTTCCTAAAAGAAAACAATATAGCCATAATTGACTAAATTTTACACATCTTACCTTAGCAGAAATGGAAACTGTTCCATTATTTTCGACTTAACTTTCCCCTGATTGGTAGACATGTTCCAGGATCTCCTTGCCTTCAAGTTTCAACACAATATTTAGAAATCTGCTTAGCTTCACTGTAGATGCTGCATCGTCTGAGTGACTATTTCTCAAGCCACATGGGGACTCCCTAGGTTTCACATTCAAGGAGTCAGAGCTGTCCATTCCTGCCATGAATTCCATCTCCTGGGTCCTACAGTGGCCCTAGTACAAAAATCACAGAGTAACTTGTGCGTCTGAGAAAGTAAAGGTTCTGAGTCAGTCGGTCACATAAATCACAGCTCCTTCGTTCATTCAAATATGTAGCAAACAAATTCTGGGTACCTTCTTTATGCCAGGCATTCTGCTTGGCATTGAGAATGCAACAGTGACCAAGACAAGCATGGCCTAAACCCTCATGGAATTTCCAATCTAAGGGTGGGCACAAACTAATAATTATAGGCAATTATCACACATTGTGACAGACACTGTGATAGGAATATTCTAGGGGAGAGATATTTAAAGGAAGGGCACCTAAACTCCACTTGGTGGGAGATGGTCAGGAAAGACACAGGTAGTAATAGCTCAGCTGAGACCTGAAAGAAAAACAAAAATTAGTTAAAAAAAGAAAAGAATGGGTCAGGGGGAGAATTCAAAGCACATCTGACAATAGAAACAGCAATGAGTATTGTACTACCAGAACAATCATGTAAGAGGGAAGTAGCTGGAGACAAAGCAGACCGGGGTAGACCAGTAAGTAGACCATTAAGCCTGTATAAGTCATATTGACAAATTTAGATTTTTCCTTCCAGCAGTGGAGAGACAGTGAAGGATTTTAAGCAAGAGACTGACAGGATGATTTGTATTTTAGAAAGATAACTGGGTACTACATGAAAACAGACAGGCTGAATGTTCCAAGACTGAAGGAAGAGAAACCACTTAAAGGAGAAATGATGGCTAATTTAGAAAAGTGACAGCAGGGATAGGAAGACGTGAACTGATTTGCGATATAGTTACATCCTTAGAGGTAGGGTTTCCAGGTGGGAATTCCCACCCATTCTCAGGAATTTTTTTCGCTTTCCCATTCCTGAATCCCAAGATATAAACTGTTTTCTGTTCCCCACGATGAATTGTTTCCACTAAGTGACGGCCGATACTACCAACCACCTGGGTTCAAGGAGCCCATTTTCCCAATTTCCAGACTAGCTATTCTCAGGATTCAGGAACGGGAAAGAGAAAAAAAATTCCTGAGAATGGGCGGGAATTCCTGCCAGGAAACCCGAGCAATAAATAGGAAAAATGTCTAAGAGTCTAAAATGTGTAAGTAGTACGTTTATTTCCCATTGTGGGTATTACTGGGTTCAAGAAGCCAATTTTCCCGATTTCCCGACCAACTTTTCTCGGGATTCGGGAACGGAAAAGTAAAAAAAATTCCTAAGAATTGGCAGGAATTCCCACCTGGAAACCCTACTTAAAGCTGTCCACCAGAGTGCTGATATAAGGCCCAAGTTTTCTTTGCTTCAACTTTCTCTCTCTTTCCTAGGAGTTCATTTGGAAAGATCTCCAGATTTCCTCCGTCATTTGCTTACCTCTCTATTCCATTCCCAAACCCATCACCTGAGAATACCAACACAAGTTAAATAGACTGAAACAGAAATTCTCAAGCTTACCCTCAAAAAAATTGTGCATAAATAAATGTGTGCATACCATAATTCCACTTAAAGTGACAAATTTCTAAGGTTACTCAATGGCATTGGATAGGATAGATGAAAGTCACCAAAAGATTTCATCATTTCAAGCATCCAAAGTTATTCTGAATCTCTGACTCAAAGCTGAAGCTTCCAGGAAAAAGTCAGTATTAATTCTAACTCATAAATACTGAAAAGCATTCAACTTCTGGAAAGAGACTAGGAAATAAAATGCCTCTTTCTAATTTGTCCAAGGTCATATAGAAACCTGAGTTTGTACATTAACTGCATTAAAGTGAAACTGATTTACAAGTTTCTGAAGAAAAGAATAGCAAATAGAAAGTAACTGCACAGTATCTATTGTTATTAATTTCATTGTATCAAATGTCATTGGTGTTGTATTTAGTGTGCTGACTTTATTGCTTTATTCTAGGGGAAGAAAAGTTCTAAAGGCTTTCATTGGTACACTCACACCTCAGTGTCTCTCGTTTCATTTTTTCATAATAGGTTTTGAGCTCCTCCAATATAAAAGTCCTTATAGTTTAAGGAGAAATGTACAGTTACAAAGATTAAAAACACCTCACCTCTAGGAATAGGTTTCCTTAATTGGCAAAGTGACTCATGAGTTTCGTAAGGATTTTCCCCAAGCAGAAAAGTGTGACAGTATGTCAGCTTTTCCCAATAGCTGATCAGAAAGAGGTATTAAAGGAAGTAGATTCTGAAGCATTTGCATTTTGATAGAAGACTATGAAGCTAAGACAAAAAGATTCAGAATGGCATGTAATTTATGACCTTGTCAGTGGTACATGTGTAGAGAACAATTCTATCTGGGCACTTAAGGAGAACAGGTTTTTCACTGGCAAGTTTGCCCTAGGGAGAAAGGACAACTAGATATTTAGAGCAATCAGGCATTACAGAGAAATCGTGGAAATCTTTTAAATTATGATTTAGGTGTCCAAGACTCCCCTTCAAGGAATTATCAGCTGTATTTATTTTGATCACTGCCTGCACATGCCCCAAAGGAGAAAAGAACAAACTGCAAAATAATAAATGTCCAAATCATTTTCTTCCTAAATTTAAAACATTAAAAAAAAAAACAACCAACTATACTAAAATAATATTGATGTTGTAGAAATTAATTTTTGACTAAATAGAAGTTAATGTGTTAAGTTGTTTAGGGAAGAAGTAGAGTTCACAATATAAACTCAAAGCCAGACTTTTAAGAGCAAATTTTTAAATATAAAATTGAGCTTTAAACGATATGGGTCAGTAATTTTACAGTCAATGACATGTCATTTAAAGTTCTACTTGAGAAAGCAGAAAGTAATTTATAACTACATCTTCCTTAGATGAATTCAGTTGGTTATCATTAGGAGGGAACAAAGTAGGAAGATAGCTAACACGTATTGAGTACCTATTATGTCACATGAGTGAAATGCATTATTTTCTTTAATTTTTCCAAAAGACCTATGATCTAGGTAAGTATATATCCATTTTATAGATGAGGAAGAAAGCTCAAAAAGATTATGTAATTTACCAACGTGATATAGCTAGTAACTGGCAGAGCAAAGATTTGGACTTAGATCAGTCTGCCTCCCAAGTCCACACTCATCTACACTGTGAAATCCTAACTAAAGCAGCACTTCCCTGAGGAAAAAGACAAGAGGGCTAAAAAGGCTTAGATATTAAGTCGCTCACTGGCCAGGTCGGGAGTCTTCTGTTGACCTCCGTTTATAGACTCCAACAAGTCTCCCAGACCTTGAGCAGTAGGTCCACATTCATGTAACACTAATTCAAAGATAAGGCTCTGAGAAACACAGTCCTGAAATGCTCAAAGAGATACATACCAGGCGTGCCAAAAATTTGTATATACATTTTAAAAGATGTTATCTATGCTCAAGCAGTAATTCACTGTAATCAGAAGTGTCTGGACGCTGATGGTAACCACTTTGAGCACCTCTTGTAATTGCAGAAGTCGAATGTGACTTGTATTCATCTTTTGTTATGGGTATATATTGAGTATTACAATTAATCCAGGTTTTTCCTTTCTTAAAATGTGTATACATTTTTTTTGGCACCCTCTGTATTCTAAGAGCCTTCTGGAAAACTCGCAAGACGGACTAGTATATTAAAAGACATCAGAAGTCCCATATTAAACAAACCTATTATAAATGTGTCCTAGCAGGAAATTTATTCCCAGCAGGAAGGAGCTCAATGTCACACCAAAAAAAAAGCCTAACTGAAGAAGTGTAATGGAGGACTATTTACAAAGTTTAGGCAGAGTTCAGGGAACCAATATGGTACAAGGAATCATCCCAGGACTAGGAAGTCATTATAATCCCTAGGTCTGAAAGGGCAAAGGTTAGAAACACAGACCAAAGGACCAAGATTCCAGAGAGGGGAGAACTGTGGAGAAGTCATCTGATGTTCTGCAGCCTTTTCACCCCCATGACGTATTTGCCATATCTGGGTGCATAGAAAGAAGCTGTGAATCCACAGGGCAAGAGGCTTTGCCTGAGCAGAGAGCAATTGCTGAAGGACTGATGGATTATCAACCAAAACAATGGAAGCCAGAAGACTATATGATAACACTTTTAAAGTGTTGAAAGAAAGTAACTGTCATCCTACAATTCTATACCCAGTAAAAATACTCTTTAAAAACAAAGTTGAAATAAAGTATTGTCAGACAAACAAAATGTTGGGGAAAACAGTCCTCCATGGGTCCTGAACATCTCTGTACATCCTTGCTGGATGTGCCAAACTGCAAGGTCTAACCATCATCTGGTCCAGAGCTATTCCTGGAGCTAGTCATACAGGCAATTAAGTAGGTCACATGACCACATGACTACTATACACCTGATCACTTCCTTGGAGAAGGGACTGGCTTGCTTGTTTAATACAAAAGATGCTGGATCTTTGGCTCTTCAATTGCAGCACAACCTGCATGTGTAACCACCATCTGAACTCACTGAGTTGCTCCAGAGGACTTGGGGGCAGGGAAACCAGTGCTACCATGCTCACAATCCTCCCATTTGCTCTGCTGTAAGTAATAAACTTCTTTCTTGAATCCATTGAATCTTGTCATCTATTTTTAGCACTATAGAATTGCGGCAAGGTTGAGGTTCTTCCTTGACAAAATGGGAACAGCTAGCAGGGTGTGAAGATAGACAATGACTTTTGGGAAGAGAAAAAGAAAGGATGCTATGGTTTGGGTTCCGGGATATGAGGAAACCTTGGGAACTAGAAGCAAATGTTCTCAGCCCAGTGGTGGATGAAAGGAGAAATAAGGGAGGCCCCACTGTAAATACATATGAATTGAGTCAATAGAAGAAGCTGAACAGTGATAGGTATGACTGAAACAAGCTGCCCAAATGATACCACGGTTATTTCTTGTTCTCCTATGGCACAGGGGACTGGGAGAGTATCCTGGGCACTCATCAGAGAGGGAAGCACACTTGCACGCTGTTTTAGCAATCACATTAGAACCATTCCTGGAGGTTAACTTATCGCTGTCCAGAGTACAGAGATGCAGAACTACGCTATGCATTTCTTAACTATTTGACATGTATCAAACTGTGCTACTCTTTTTATGTGGCACTGACAAAGTTTTTGAGAATTTTCTTCCTGACCCCATTTTTCCCACAAGTCCTGCGTTTTTCATTGGGTGATTTTGCATAACATGGTGACTTTTAGGACACAAGTGTTGTGTTATAACAGAATTGACAACAGATTGATAAGGAAATCACTTAAATGTGGGTAATAGAATCCTAAACTGGTATAATCACTTTGGAAAATAATTCGACAGTAGCTTGCAAAACCGAACACTGACATACTTATAATTCAACACTTCTACCCCTGCATGTACAGCTGAAACAAACTATTACGCACCTATATCAGGAGACATGTTCAAGAATATTCATAGCAATCAATATTTGTAATAGTAAAAATCTGGAAACAACACAAATGGCCATTGACACATTAAGAGATAAGTAAAATGTGACACAGTCACACAATAGAATATGGCAGTAAAAATGAATGAAAAACATGACTATGGAGTAAAAAAGGCAAGTCCCAGAAGACTATACGATGCATTGTATCATTTTATGAAATTCAAATACATGCAAAACTAAACACTACATTGTTTAGGCAAATATATAAGAAAGGTCGCCGGACAATTAAGTTTCCATTGGTGGAAAGTTCACGAACTCAATTGTCCAACATAGTGTGTGTGTGTGTGTGTGTGTGTGTGTGTGTGTGTGGTGTGTGTGTGTTACAACTTAAAAGCAAGGTAATGATACACAAAATTTAGGGTAGTGGTTACTTCTGAAAAAGAGGCAGAAAAATGGGATAAGGAAAAACATACACAGTGACAATTATGTTGCTCATAATTTCTAGTTCTTGAGCTAATTTCATAGATATTCATTATATTATCAATCTGATCTTGTTTACTTAAGGGTCTAAATACAAAATTTTAGAAAAACATTTTATCTGATAAAGGAAACAGCATGTTTTAATATTTTCCAATGTAACTGACATTTGTTTTTGTTTCATAATTATGGATAAAAGTACTTTAAAAAGAATGAACATTTTCCTTTATCATAGCAAAATGGTAGCATTTATTCATATCTAATTAAGTTAGAAGTGTTCCATTATAAGGCATTTACTAAATCTTAATATTGATAGAGCTGCTTCACATAAAAGCTACTTTTCCAATTACACCTTCTAACTTCTCTATTTCCTTTTAAGGAAATTTTCAATAGGCCATAAGGTTAGAAATAAGCACAAAAATATCAATGTGTCCATTACAAAAAGAAACTTAAATTATAGCTTGAAGAAGAAGGAGCTGAGTCATTCACAGCAGAATGATGAAACAAGTTTTCAGAGATGCAATTTCCTCCCTCCTAATTTGTCAATTTCACAGTCCCCTCCCCCCCATTAAGAAGTCAAAATGTGCTCAGCAAGTCCTCCAATACAGGTGTGCAGATGGCAGCACCTGTAATGTGTAAGGCTGTTTACTTTGCAAGAATTTTGTCCTTGACATTGCTACTTGGGCCTCTGAAAAGAGTCTTTGATCAAATTCAGTCAGGTGCTGACATGCCTTAGGTTTTAGCTACCGCTAAAACACAGATGCCTAAGGTCTACTTTTAGGCACATTTCCTAGACCATCCACATATCAGGGACTTTGTCTGAGGGCATTATCAGTGAGACAGACAGAAGTTGCAGCCAACAGACCATGAACGCTTCACATGTAAGTACCACGTCCCATTGCTCTCTGTATCCCTAAGGCCCGACACATTATTGGTGAGCCCTGGTAGTAAAGGCAAAATGAAGTCCTAACTCGGACACATAAATAGAGCTCCACAGACCCACCAACCCAGGTAAGCCCAGCACCTGATTTAGGAGTAGGTGGTTCAAAGACCTGAGTTCTGGTCCCAATTGCTTCTGACTTACTGTGTAACTTTACACAAGTCACACAGTCTCTCTGGGTCTCAGTTTTACCATCTTTTTAATGAGGTAGTTGAGCTTAATCTTCACCTTAGTGTCACTGTAAGTCCTCTTCCAGGTCCAAGATTCTAGGACTCAGTGAGTTGAATCCTACTGATTCCAGCAGTTCTCATTCATTAATCAGTCAACACATATGGAAAAGTACCTTAGTAGGCACTGTAGGGTGACACTAAAAATTGGATATACGTCCTATATCCAAAGAGCTCATGATCTCAAAATTTACATGGAAATGCAAAGCATCTAGAATAGCCAATACAATTTTGAAAAAAAACTTAAGTGAGAAGACTTATGCTGCCTGACTTCAAGACTTAATGCAAAGTTACAGCAATCAAAAGAATGTAGTATTGGCTTAAGCATAGACATATACAGACTAATGAAACAGAAGAGAGTGCAGAAAAGGACCATATGTACATCAATTGATTTTCAACAAACATATGAAGGTAATTCAATGGATAAAAGACAGTCTTTTCAAGAAATGTTGCAGGAACATTGGATATATGCAACAACAAAAAAAGTAAAAGTCCTTCTTAATCCTTACTTCATCCCATAGAACAAAATTAACTCAAAGTGGATAACGAATCTAAATTCAAGAGCTAAATGTATAAAACTTATAAAAGAAAATACACAATTTTTGTGATCTTAGGATGGGCAAAAATTTTAGATACAACACAAAAAAACAAAAGCCACAAAAGAAAAAATTGATAAATTGGACTTTACCAATGTTTTTAAATGTTCCTCTTAAGAGAGTGAGGAGGACTCTGGGAAAATGGAGGATTAGGAAGCACCAGGAATCTGTGTCTCCCCACTTAGACAACAATCCCAGTGGCACAATCTGTCTTATACAACTGTTTTGGAACTCTGGAGTTTATTGAAGGCTTACAACTTCCAGTGGAGGAATTGTATGGTATACCGAGGTTAATTTCAGTCAATGTCAGCTCCTAGCACATAGCAGCTAAACATCTCCCACCCCTAGCCACATGTCAGACAGCCATGTGTGCCAGGAGCTGCTTGCACACAGCCTGACTCTTGGCACAGAGACAATGACCAAGTGAGATTTATTCTTGCAATGCAGGGATGGTTCAACATACAAGAATCAGTCGATGTAATTCACCACATTAACAGATTGAAGAAAAAATACATGACCATCTCGATCACTATAGGAAAAGCATTTGATAACATTCAACACCTTATCATGATAAAAAAACAAAACATTTTAAAAACTAGGAATAGAATGAAATAACCTCAACATAATGAAAGTCATACATGAAAAACTCACAGCAAACATTATACTCAATGGTGAAGGACTAAAGCTTTTCATTTAAAATCAGGAACAAAGCAAGGATGCCCACTTTCACCACTTCTAATAAACATAGTACTGGAAGTTCTAGCCGAGCTATTAGGAAAGAAAAGGAAAGAAAAGGCACCCAAAAGAAAGAGAGAAGTAAAATCATCACTGTTTGCAGATGACATAGTCTTACATGTAGAAAACACTAAAGATTGAAAAAAAAAAAAACAGAGCTAATGAATTCAGCAAAGTAAAAAAAGTTCAAAGTCAACACAAAAACCAGTTGCATTACTATACTATATATGAACAATCAGAAAATGAAATTACAAAAACAATTCAATTCATAATAGTATCAAAAGAATAAAATACTTCGGAATTAAGTTAACCAAGGAAGATACAATGAAAACTACAAAACACTGCTGAAAGAAATTAAGACACATATAAATGGAAACATCCCATTTTCATGGGTTGGAACACTTAATATTGTTAAAATATCAGTACTACCAAAAGTGATCTACAGGTTAAATGCAATTTCTATCAAAATCCCAATGACCTTTTTGCAGAAATAGAAAATCCATCAAAAATTTCATATGGAATCTCAAGGGACCCCAAACAGCCAAAACAATCTTGAAAAAGAAGAACAAAACTGGAGGATTCACACTTCCTGATTTCAAAATTTACTACAAATCTGCAGTAATCAAAAGAGTGTGGTACTGGAATAAAGACAGACATACAGACTACTGGAACAGAAGAGAAAACCCAGAAATAAACTCTTGCATATATGGTCAAATGATTTTTGACAAGAGTGCCAAGACCATTCAATGAGGAAAGGACATCTTTTCAACAAATGGTGCTGGGAAAATTGGATCTCCACATGCAAAAGAATGAAATTGGGCCCCTACCTAACACCACATACAAAAATTAACTCAAAATGGATCAAAGACCTAAATATAAAACTACAAAACTCTTAGAAGGAAACATATGAAAAAGCTTCATGATATTAGATTGGGCAGTGATTTCTTGGATATGACACCGAGGCATAGGTAACAAAAGAAAAATTAGACAAATTGGACTTCATGAAAATTTTAAAATCTTGCGCATTAAAAGACAAGTATCAACAGTGCAAAAAGGCAATGCACAGAATAGGAGAAAATATGTGCAAATTATATATCTGATAAGGGATTAATATCCAGAATATATAGAGAACACCTGAAACTCAACAACAACAAAGAAACAAACAACCCAACTCAAAAATGGCCAAAGTACTGAATAGACATTTCTCCAAAGAAGATACACAGATGGCCAATAAACACATGAAAAGATGCTCAACATCACTAATCATGAGGGAAATGCAAATAAAAACCACAATGAGATACCACCTCACACCCATTAGGATGGTTACTATAAAAAAACAAAAACAAACAAACAAACAAAAAAACAAGTGTTGGCAAGGATGTGGAGAAATTGGAAGGAACCCTGTGCACTGTTAAAGAGAATGTAAAAGGCACAGCCACTGTGGAATCAGTATGGCAATTCCTCAAAAAATTAAAAATAAAATTACTATGTGATCCAGCAATTCCAATTCTGGGTATACACAAAAGAATCAAAAACAGGGTTTTGAAGAGATATTTGTACATCCGTGGTCATAGTAGTATTAATTACAATGGCCAAAAGGTAGAAGGAACCCAAATGTTTACCAGAGTGAATGGATAAACAAAATGTGGCATATACATACGATGGAATATTATTCAGTCTAAAAAGGAAGGAAATGCTGACACATGCTACAACATGGATGAACCTTGAGGACACTATACTAAGTAAAATAAATCAATCACTAAAGGACAAATACTGTATGATTGCACTCATATGAGGAACCTTAGAGTAGTCAAATTCATTGAGCCGGAAAGTAGCATGGTAGTTGCAAATGGCTGGGGGTAAGAGAAAATGGAGAGTTGTTGTTTAATGGATATAGTTTCAGTTTTTTGAGATGATAAAGTTTTGCAGACTGGATTCACAACAGTATGAATATACTTAACATTACTGAATTGTATACTTAAAAATGGTTAAGATGGCAATTTCATGTTCTGTGTATTTTACCACAATTAAAAATAAAATAAAACAGAACAATCCGCATTGAGTGGGCTTGAATAGGAGTTAAGAATTCAGAAGGGAATATGGTTATGCAAGTTGTCTTGCACAAGGGTACCTAGCCACGGGTTTGAAATCCAACTCACACTCTTCTGCAAGCCAAGCAACCTAATAGGTAAAGAAGGAAGGGGAAAGGGAAGGGGAAAGGAGGAAGGGAGAAAGAAAGAATGAAAAAAAAAAAGAAAGAAAGAAGAACAGCCAGTAGAGCCAGGGGGAGGGGGTGGTTGGAGCAGAAGAAGGAGGAGGAAAAGGGTCTAACCAGTGGGGTGAGCTTGTTCTCACGACTTTTTTTTTTTCAGGTAAAATTGGTACATAACATTATGTAAGTTTCGGGTATACAACACTGTAATTCAATATTTGTAAAAAATACAAAGTGATCAGCACCATAGGTCTAGTTACCATCCAGCACCATACAGTTGAGCCACTTCACCCATTTCACCCAACCCCCTTCTCCTCTGGTAACTACCAATCTGTTCTCTGTATCTATGAGTTTGTTTTTGTTTTGTTTGTTCGTTTGCTTTATTTTTTAGATTCCACATATAAATGAAATACAGCATTTGTCTTTCTCTGTCTGACTTATTTCACTTAGCATAATACCCTCAAGGTCCATCCATGTTGTCACAAATAGCAAGATTTCCTTCCTTTACGACTGAATAGTATTCGTGTGTGTGTGTGTATTACATATACTTGTATTCATTCATCTATTGATGGACACTTAGGTTGTTTCATATCTTGGCTATTGTAAATAATGTTACAATGAACATAAGGGTGTATATAGCTTTTCAAATTAGTGTTTTCCTTTTCTTCAGATAAATAACCAGAAGTGGAATTGCTGGGTCATATGGCAGTTCTATTTTTAATTTCTTGAGGACTCTCCATACTGTTTTCCATAGTGGCTGCACTAATTTACATTCCCACCCACAGTGTACGAGGGTTCCCTTTTCTCCACATCCTCTCCAACACTTATTTCCTGTCTTGTTTTTTGTTTGTTTATTTTGTTTTGATTATATTTTTATTTCATTTTGTTTTATTTCTGTCTTGTTGATAGTAGCCACTCTAACAGGTGTGAGGTGGTATCTCATTGTGGTTTTGATTTGCATTTCCCTGATGATTAGTGATGTTGAGCATCTTCGAGAGAGAATAGCACGAGAGTGAACAACGTGGAGTGGCTTGGAATCACTATTTAGGATCTATGTTTCCCTTTCAAACTATAGTGTGTGCAGTAGCACTCAATTTTCCTCTAGAAGATAACATTGAAAGATCCATCCCCTTTTTCTAATTCTCTCACTGACCTCTGCTTCCAAATAGCAAATGACATCATGCTGGAAAATTCTACCATTTCACTTAGTTAAATGCTGCCTTCTTCTGATTGGAAATACTCTCGGAGTAAGTCACACATCAATATTAACATTTACTGAGCTTTTTCTTTGTGCCAGAGACTGTTCCAAGCACTTTATATGTATTATATCACTTAATCCTGAAATATCCCAGGTGAGATAAATACTATTATTATCCACATTTTTAATTTTATACATGAAGGATGTGAGAGACAGGTTCAATGACAGTACAAGGTCACACAGTTGATAAGGAAAGCTCTGGAAACCCATGTTTGACTTTTCTTAAATGATAGACATGACCATTCCCCCATAATAACCTTTTCTTTCAGAATAGAAGTTAAACAAAGTAAATAAGAGCTGGCATTCTTTAGAGCAAAACAGCCTCTAAAGGGAGAGGGAACCTGCTCAGGTAGCCTGAGGGGAGTAAAACAAAGGGGAGGTTAAGCAAGACCAGCCTTCTTCCAAGCAGCTGCTATTACAGGTGAGTCCAACCCAAGGACTCTGTGTTCCTAATAACTCGGAATTTCTTGCAGTTTCTGGCATTTATGATGTTTTCTTCACGGTGTAATTGCTCACACTGTCCCTTTCACTGGGAAAACACAACCCTTTGCCCTAATTTCCCTAAATGACTCTGCCTCACCCACCAAGACTAAAGTCAACTACCATCCTCTCCAGGAAGCCTTCCCAATGCCACCCTGCCAGAAGGAGCCTACTACACTTAGCACATCACGTGGAAACCATCTCTTTTCTCTGTCTGTCTCCTCCAGTTAGGGAAGAGACTGTGTCTTATTAACGACTACCATCTATTGAGCGACACTGCTTAACATTCATTATGTCATTTAATTCTAAAAACAATCCTTAGGACGTTGATATTCTCAAACCCTTTTTTGCAGATGAGGAAAAAGTCATAGAGCGGGTGTCTTCTCTATGCTAACAAGGAATAGATAAAAGAGTTGACCTAAATGTGATACCAAAGCCCATACATGTAACCACTGGAGTGTACATACTTCCCATATTCGGATTTGTATTCTGTACATACAACACAGTAGCTTGCAAATAACTAATATTTAGGAAATGTTTCCTGCACTGATTTGACGCTAGTGGCTTGAATGATAAATAAATAAACCAACACACACAAATGAAAGCACAGTATCTTAACATGGTGAAACTTTATCTCCTTTGGGAGCAAACTAAGCCCAAAAAGCGGTGTGAGGGGAAAAGAGGGTATTTTCAAGGCCCATCTGGCATAAGGATCTGTTTATCATGAGGCAGCACCCAGCTGGTTTAGGTCACGGAGAGAAAAGATGCATGCAGACAGCTTACATACTGGGATAAATCAAGATGAGCAAATACCATTTTCTGGAGAAGCTTGAACTTGTTTTTCTTTCACACTGTTGCTGTCTTTAGAGGAGAGAATTTTTTTTAAAGTGAGGGGGAAATAAGTGAGGGCCTGAAGCTAAAGGGTTGAAAAAAGGGGGGATGGGTTCCTATGTGATACTTTCTTAACCTCACAGATAAGAAATGGCTGGTTAAGGAACAAGGTCCCCTAACAACGACCCAGCAGAACTGAATTTCTTCAGGGTCTCTGAGTCCTTCACAATACACACAACAACAGCAACAAATATTTATGAAGTGTTTACTATGTTCTGGACTCTGTGCCATATGCATTAAATGAGATAATGTGCATTTCAAATAAAAAACAAAAACAATTTAGCACAGTGCCTGGCAACTGGTCCTCTGAAATTCAATAAATGTCAGTAGCGGTCATTACGTCTATCAGTAATATCGCCATCATCGGTTCTCTTACTCATCACAATAAAGCTATGTTTTTTTATTTTATTCTCATCCCCATATTACATATAAGGAACGAAGCTCAGACTGCTTAGGTAACAAGCTCAGGTACACACAGAAAATGCAGGGAGCAGATCCCACGGCAGACAAGCCCGAGTGCAGAAGGTGCTACTGTCGTAATAATGGTAGCCACCAGTTATGTAGAATACAGCCACTATAGGTGATCCTGTGTTGAGCACGTCCCGTTATCTTTAAATCTCACAGTAACCTGCACGGCATTAGCACCGTTTTAAATATGAGGAAATGGAGGCTCAGGAAAGTCAGGCCCAAAGTCTCACAGCTAGTAAGTCACAGTGGCTAGATTTAAACTCAGATCTACCTGACCCCAAAAGCACTTTTCCAGGACCCTTTTTTAATAAAAACCAGGCTCTCTGGTCCTAAGGCGTGTTGTAACCCATCCCCTGTGTGGACACTGTATGGGGCCCCCACATATTGGGCATCCACTGCGTGGATTCCACTTCACAGGTGTGAAGAAGGCACACAGGAAGCCAGATACTCGGGGATATAATTTTCTATGCATGACTCCAAGTTCAAAAACGAATGCTTCCTGTCAAGGGTAGTTGTGTACTCAAGTAACAAACCTGGATAATAAAAGGTTCAGATAAAAAACATGCGCCTTCCCCGGAAAAATGATTGTGGGGGTAGACTAATTTTTCAAAGAGATTATTTTGGAGAATCAAGTTGGATATATTTTAACTCCATGTGGAACTCAGATAAGTGGATGGTTTCTTTGACTCGAAAGCTTCACAGACAATAAACAAATCACAGAGTTATCTCTTCTCCAGGAACAGCTCTGTCCCACTGCCACTACTCTGAGGCTCAGATGGAAAAAAGTTACTGCCCAGAAAAGATCTAGAAAATCTCAAAAGGAGCAGACACTATGGCATCTGCCTTGTCTTATGTTGTTGTCACAGATGTTCCTCCTTAGTGCAAACTATATGATACTGTTTGCTGATTACAATGTCAAGTAATATACTTCAGTTCGGATTGATGTATTGTTAGTTCTGTAGGAAACTACAGGTCTTACCTTGCAAAAAAAATGTTTAAGTCCAATCTGTCAGCTCTTCGTAGGGGTTTCACCTTACCCAATTTTCCCCTTCTCAGGAAAAAAAACCTTTAAAACCATTTCATAGATGAAAACAGGTTTGGAGTTTCACACGGGTAACCTTGTAATGCTGTGTTTTCTTGGCTATTACATGTGTTCCTTTAGAACACTTGGGTCAGTCGCCTAATTTGAAAGCCCTGCTGACACCCCAAAGTATTTGTTCTAAATATTGCTTAACACACTTCAGAAGCTTCCCAGAAGGTAAGCAACCTTGCATAATCACATCCCTGGTTTGAACTCAAAAACTGTAAATATATATTATCATGAAATAAGCTGTGATTTGGATTACTGGAAAATGCTATTAATTCTGATAAGGATTAACCCAAAAGTAATAAAGATAAAAGCTGTCAAAATTAATTAAGCACATATTCATTAAATCCAAGGTAGCTTCAGTTTCTTTACTGCACAAATACAATTAACACTTAATCTGAATCTCGATAAGTTACCTAATCATGTGACTCAAAATAAAGGGAGGATACAACCTTGGCCTTCCCCGTTTTACATGGGAAAACATTAATGAAGCTGACATCGGAGACAATTAGACAGTGTCAGCCCATTGTTTTTAGCCAGCTTTCTCTCACATCTGTGGTGTCTACAAGCAAGAAGGCGCATTGTTTCCACAGGCCTCCTTCGGGCCTTGGCTTTTTGTGTAAACCGTCAATCTTTTGGTGAATATCAAAGCCGTGAGGAAATTAGAACAGACCAGCTCTGCTGCCCCACACTAAAGCTTAGCAGGGTGCATCCACTATGCTACTAATTAGGCAGTGACCAACAAAATAACCTGTCAATGTCCGCTAGCCATTTCCCACACACCTGCATTTCATACCCTAATAAGCATACAGCAAGAGAGAAAAAGGGATAACTGCTGAAGTGTGAAAAATGAACAAAATATAACAATGTTTCCATCCCCACCTATACTTCTGGCAATTACCATTTAACATTAGGGGGACTCAACATGTCTGAAGACTCACAATACAGTATCTGAAACTAAAACCCAGGGGGGAAGCCACACATTGAGACTGTATTAAGGTTTGCTTCGAAAATATCACACTAAGAAGAATCTAGAGTTATGTCTAAAACCAGGAACCTGAAAATGACCATAATTTAGATTAGGGACCAAGAGGCTGACTTTTTAAAAACATTCTCCATTCAAGCCATTGAAAGAGAAATGCATACTCTTCTCAAAACAAAAATATATCACAGAACAAGAAACAGAGTATCAGGTTGTTACATTTTTTCTTATACTTCCCACCTTGATTCAGTCAATTTGTGATCGCCATCATTCTTTTGACCTACCATATATTTTAATTAATTTCTTTTTCAGGTCTCTTTTTTTCTCAAGTATTGCCACTGTAAATTCTGAATGCAGCATTTTATTTTCTAGTATTTTCAATCACAGTGAAAGCAACATACCTCGCAGTTGAGGAAGTTAGGAAGGTGCAATATTAAATGGATTGAAAACACTCCTTCTTTACCCTTGAGCTTTGAAATGCATTTGAAAACTCTTACCCAAGTATAGAAAACAGGTTCCATTACATCTTTAACAACATTATTCTTAATAGATTCCAACTGAATCTCCACTTATGACTCTTCGCAATTACCTAGGTCACAAAATCTCTGTAACTCTAACATCTTTATTGATTCTAGTATTTCTGAAATGAAACGTATATACGAACTTTAAAAAAATGTAAAGGTAAAAAATAAAAAGCGTAACAATTTGGTTATTGTGATTAAAAATGAAAACAAAAAGAACTCAACCCCTCTGAAATTGAAGGGTTACGAAATAAACTTCGCACAATGCCTCTCTCCACTTTATTTTGCCCTAAACAAAGATTTTGTGGTACAGGTATCCATACGATAGATTTCTTATGAAAAGGCTACTGCCTTTTAAGACCATATATCCTTTGCAGCACTTCCTTTCTGTGCCCAGGGATCCAGCTGAACTTTTTTTAAAACAGAGAACAAGAGAAATGTAAGGACAAAATTGTTCTGTGAAGAAACATCACTTCATCTCAATATGTGCTGAGGAACAGGCTATATTGGGAGAGCGTCCTCGATAGAATCACACACAATATAGACCAACATTCAGATGGTATTTGTTAGATACTTCTGAACACTACTTTTCTTTTCATTCGACTTTATCCAAAAACAGCATTTTCAATTATAAATAAAAACTTTCTCCACCTCTTCCTACTTGAACTCAAGTACAGAAGGCCCCTATTTAAAATGCAGCTCCAAGCCACCACCAGGCTGCCTGTTCAGCTGCCAGTGGCTTTTGTGTACAAAGATGTTAATTGGTCCTAATCCCCTCCTAGAAGCTGTTTTGGTAGCCTGACCTGGTACCCTGAAGAAGGACACCTTGGTGTGAAAAACTAAAGGGTCCATTGAGGAGGGAGTGAAAGGCAGCCAAGCATTCCAACACATTTTAATTTCAGGAATTAAAAAAGAGGAACATCATCATGGAGATCCTAGAGAAATCTTACAAAGCGTTAATAACAGTGAAGTAAGTCCTACAAACACGAGAGAGAGAGAGAGAGAGAGAGAGAGAGAGAGAGAGAGAGAAGGAAGCCCCAGAGTGGGGGCAACAGAAAATTCAGATTCTCAATTTCTCCATTTTATTCCTTCAGCTTATCAACTGGTTTTCTGAAATTCAAAGACTGAACTTGATTAATTGACAATTTATTTTTCCCATCCTAATTTACAAACCTCGTGCTTATGAAAATCAGATTCCCACTCTGTTCAACCGCCCAAAGATTCTGCAAGAATATGTTGTCTTATTTGGTTTAAGTATAGTTTGTATCTCAATGACTACATTAACATTTGTATGACAACTCAGTTTCTAGAAGACAAAGTGAAAAGAAAGAGTACTTCTTTTCTTTTTTTTAATTGGGGAATATTGGGGAACAGTGTGGTTTTTCCAAGGCCCCATCAGCTCCAAGTCACTGTCCTTCAATCTTTAGTTGCAGGGGGCGCAGCCCACCATCCCATGTGGGAATCGAACCAGCAACCTTGTTGTTCAGAGCTCGCGCTCTAACCAACTGAACCATCCGGCTGCCCCAGAAAAAATAATTCTTAAAGCAAACTTTTAACTCACTGTATTACATGTCAAATAAACAATCTTTTCTTAACACATTGGAAAATACTATCTGTATTCTGTACCAAGTTAGAGAATACATTGACACCCTGGGTGGCAAATTATGCTAATGACACCTATGATCTACAAATGAGGGGTTTTGAATTTGTTGACAGCGGTCACAGATCGACTTTATGCCTCGGGAAACAATGACCAACAGTTTAACACCACCTGTTTTCACAACTTGAGTTTTATTGGAACACTTCCTTTATGGGTCAAAGGAATTTGACTTTGATAAAAGCAGGAAGATATGAAGGGTATGGATTATTAAAATTGTCCCAAACGCCAAAATTTCGACCATGACCTAGTTTATACTTTAATCTCCCACGCTGAGTTTTGAAGGTTTTTTTCCTTTAGCACATCACACACAGACAAGGGCAAGCGAGTCAGAGGGCTGCCGCTAGTGAGAAGATTTGCAAAGTGCATCACGTAAACCGGAGCATTAACGCCCTCAAAGCAACTGAAGAGGCACAGGAAGGGAATGGACAGCTTTTCTGGGAATGCATGATCAGTCTACAAGCAGGAGAAGGCATTCTGGGGTGCTTCTGAAAGTCTGAAATTTGAGGTAATCTAACCTACAGAATAAGAAGAGGAGATCCCCAATCAATGTGGATTTTGTGTACTACAATCAGATATGAAAGACAATCCTCAAAGTAACAACAGCCGCCCTAGTTTGGTCATGCACACCTTTCCTACAAACCACTTAACTCTTCCCACTGCATCTTTTTAAAATGTTCCTCAACTATGATAACCACTAACCATGCCAAAGTCCACTCTGAATATGAGTATCCAACATGGTCACGATGTAGACCTTACAAGTCACTCTCCCAAACGATTCCTTTGTCACTTAGCAAATAAAGGAGAAAGAATGAAGGATTTGAAAAGTTATTCACTTTCAAACTCAGTATCTACGTTTCCTGAATCTCCTCCAAATGCTTCTTCCTGTTGTTGGAGACAGTCAATTGATGCTCCGTCACACAAGCCAACTTCTTGGAGACAGACCAGCCCTGAAGGATGTTAAGAATGACTGCCTCCTTTATACCCTTATATATAAAAGTCTTAAAATATATTTCCCTAGTACAGAAAAATTCAAATCGTATAAATAAAAAGTAGCGTCATTTCCAATAAATCTCATTTAAAAATTATTTAATGGAGGCCTACCATCTACCAACATCACTTCATTAGTTTTTGGTCTCAGGATATTTAGACCAGACCTTAAATAACTTACCCAAGTTCACAGAGTTGTTAAATAGTTGTTAAAATTTGAGTCCTGTCTGATTCCAAAACTCTCTTTTCACTACACCATGATCTCCCCGCTAATTATTTTAAAATCTTACTAGGTAAGCAGAGAGAAGTGAAGTATAAAAACGCTAGCTTTTCTAAATGTCTAGCACCACCGTATTCATATGACAGATGCTCAATAAATGTTTGTTGAATTAAACTTTACTGACCGTTTCCTTTCTCTTATCTTTGAAGCCCAGGTTAGAATCCTCATTCTTTCCCATACTAATAGGTGGCTCTAGACAAGTTACTTCACTTTTATGAGCCTGTAAAATGGATAAATAACTGCCTATCAGACTGTCATAATAAGGAGTAAATAGGCAAACCCTAGGGCAGGGCCTGGGAAACAATGACCAACAGTTTAACACCACCTGTTTTCATAACTTGAGTTTTATTGGAACACTGCCACACTTACTTGTTTATGTACTAACTATGGTTTCCTTCAGTCTGTAACAGCAGCGCTGAGTCCAACGGAGATTGTATGGCCCGCAGCCTAAAATATTTACTCTCACCCTTTACAGAAAAAGTTTGCCAAACCCTGAAATAGGCATCCAATAAGTGTATGTTTCCTTGCTCTAACTTTCCTTTACTAAGTTTTGTCACTTCAAGTTGAGTGAACTACATTGTTTTAAACGTTTTGAAGACCCGGGTACCATACCGTGGGCACCCATCCCTATATATCCAGCCTGCATATAATATGTACCAGTGGAAGGAGCCACAGAAGAGCGGGGCACAGCTCAAAAGCACAGTCTGAAGGGCTGGGTTATGCTTATCTCCAGGACACAACACTCTATCTGGCTACCATTCACTTAGCTAGGGCATTTCTTTCCAGGTTATGGAAGAACTTCTTGAAGAAATGGTATCTGAGCTGACATCTAGAGAATAAGAGTCACCTAAGCAAAAACTGAGGGAATAAGCATTTGAGGAAGTTGAAACAGCTTGTGCTAAGACTCTGGGGTAGGAAAAATCTTGCAAAATGGCCAGTGTGGCCGAAGCATAATGAGCAACATAGAAAAAGGTAGAAATGAGGCTAGGGAGGTAGCCAGAACAGAGTCACAGGGGGGGCCTTGTAGGCTTCACTATAGATGTTAGATTTTAAGCTAAGACCTAAGTGGGTTGGAAAAAAACATTGAAGGATTGTAAATGACGTAATCTAATTTATATTTTAAGATCAGTTTGGCTGCTGCATAATGAGTAAATGAATAAATGGGAAGGAACTCAAATAGGGAGCCTCTGTGAACAGAGAAAAGGCTAAAATCCAGGTCTCCTCATTCTCAGTTAATTTTCTTTTCACTACACTAGGCTGTTTTAGAGAAAGCGGCTCACATAACATTGTACGTGGGTTTTCCCCCAGCTTTGGTTAGTTAATCTGAAAGGGGCTCCCCGGATAGGCTACAGGGTCCAGTAATCTGGGTCAGACTTGAAGGACGAGGTGATAGACAAAAGGTCTTCTGTCACAAGTGTCAGGAAATGTGCCAGATTGGAGAAATATGGTTCAGCTGTCCAAGGAGTAAGGGAACAGCTGGAGAATGAAGAGTCAGAAACCTGGCCTAAGAAACCCAAATATGATTGGATGAGAAAGGCAGCCCAGTAAAATGTCTCAGTTCTTAATTCTGAGAAACAACGAAGAATTTTCAAGTGTGAGAGAGAACTAACTTATTCTCTAAGGTCCCAAGAGGACAGAACAGGGGCTAATGAGTAAAAAAAAAAAACAACAGAACAGGGGCCAAGGAGTAAAAGAAAACTATGGAAGACATTTTTATCTCACCACAAGGCAGAGCTTTCTAGTACAAAGTAGCCCAAAGAGAGAACAGCCTCACAGGTTGATTCAAATCATTTCCTCAGCTGTACTCCAGATACCACACTAAGTGCTAGAGTAAGTTCCTTATCACTGAATGCTATTGGACCACTTGGCTGAATTAGGTGACTACAAAAGTCCCTTCCAACATGAGAGTGGGTGGTTGCCACGAAACCTGAACATTTCCGTGTCTTGAAATATACCATTCTTCCACTTCCAATTAAAAAAAAAAATTCAAACAGTAGAAGTAAAGCCATCAGGAAAGTTGAACCTTGTCCCTTTTCACTGTAAAAACCTTTTTTGAAAAATGACCTGGCTACACAGCAAGACTAGCATGCTGACTTTCGCCTCTCCAGCTAGGAACAGGCACTGCTCTATCCTAAGGAACAGGATGACCTGATGTATGCTCCAATCAGAGCGCCTAGTGTGACAGAGGAACACCCAAGGAGCTTACATTTCTAATCGGATGCTAATACAGCTCTCCTTTTAAGATTCCTGTAAACCAGATCTCAGACCCCAAGGCATTTCAAATACTTTATTAAGTCTTAGAGACTAAAATTAATTCTCTATCAGACTCTACAAAGACTGCGGCATTGCTACTCAAATCTTAAAAGCTAAAATTAATTCAGTCAAAATGTTCAGGGACTTATTTTCCTCTCACTTCAAATACCTGAGGAAATGGGCTGTCCCTGAAAAGCCCTGTATTGTTAGAAAATCCAAACCACAACATGCTTCCTGGGATCTGAAAATTAGCAGGAGCCCACCCTCTAGCTTCCTGTCCTAATGTTTTCTTGCTTTTTTTTTTCCCCCTCAAACAAGTGGATCTAGTTACATTTGTTTCACCTTTCAGATATTTTGGCAATTTTCCTTTTAGGACAGAAGAATTCAGTTCCTTTCTTAAGAGTTCAAGCAGGAAAGGCAGGTGAAAAAGTTAACTGAAAAAACTAACAGTGCGGGTACCATAATTACCCAAGGAATATAAAGCTCTATTCTCTCAGTGATGAAAAAGGGGAATTACACATGTAACTTCCATTAACATTAATGGGACTTACCTACATAAATCCCTTAAGCATCAATGGGAAGAATGGACTCAGGATAACTATTGGCCCAGCACCTTTACTCTTTCAGTCATTTCTATTATTTGATTAAAAGGCAGAGACGGGTGTTCTGCAAACCAGAACCAGGTAAAGCTTCACTCTGCTGAATTTACTGTCACCTGCCTTTTCAGAGCCACTCTGGCAGAATGGTTATAAAAACTGAGGCCTAAATGTCCTTATTTTCTTTCCTTGTTCATATTTTACCTGATGGAAACAGAATCTAATATATAACACACACGTTTTTTTACATGAGTTTTTCCCTAGGGGTCGTGGGTTTGAGAGCTACAGTTTCTGCCCTGGGTTGCAATGATCAGCAAACCTATGCGGAGAAACAGTTCTTAGCTTGATGTACAGCTGAGGAAGGGCCTAATGGGGGAAGACACACTTGTATCCAAATAATTAAGACTTGCCATGCGAGGACAAACTAAACATGCTGGGAAAGAAAAAAGTTCTTACTGGGTGTCATGCGGGGGACCCTGCTCGCTGCGCCATTTGTCATGAGAGGCGGCCTGCGGGGTCTCTGCTCCCACTCCCCACATAAGAACGCAGGATACGGTGAGGCCAAAAAGGAACACCCACGGAGCCATAGGAACGGGAGTCATACCACTATATTCTCTCTGGCGGCTGGGCGAGACACACGCAGTAGGATCCACACGATCCGCAGTCCACCATTCACTTCTCTGCCTGACAACCAACCAACCAACCAACCAATGCAGCCCCGCAGTTACATCAGTAGCCACTGGCTAACCGGTTACAGCTGATGGCCAACCAATCACAGCTGACGGCCATTCACCACCAGAGCCAGCACCTCCCCATGCGAGGCCGAGAGCCTGGAAACTGCTCTCTGGGACTCTGTCCCCACACTGGGGATGACGGGAAATGTGATGAAAGAGGTAGTATTTGAACTGTGCCTTGAAGGCCAAGTAAAACAATCCCTAACCCAACCTTAGGACCAGAGATGAACACGGGACACACTTCAAGTACAAACAAGGAGGCATGAACTAATGGTTAAGATGGCAGATTCAGTGCCAGATAAACTTGGGTTGGACTCCTGGTTCTGACAGTCTGGGTGACCACATCAAGGCTCAGTTTTCTCATCCATAAGGTGCAAATAATAACACCTACCTCATAAAGTTGCTGAGAAAAGGAAATGAGGCAATTGTGGAGCTGACTGAAAGCCTCAGCCCTAAGTCTGGTAATTATCAGTTGACCATTAATTTGTTACTATTGCCATTAAAATTATTTGTCTTGAATAGCCTCTAAATTAGTTGGAAGCCTTAATAGCTTCCATAGTAAAAGGCTGACATCTCTGACTATTCCTAGGAATTTCACAAGTTGGGTTGGATGCCAGGTAGGCTAATCGCCCCTCCTTCAACATGTGCTCTTCCAGCCCTACTGTTACCGTATTACTCTCCTTACTGCAGATGTGCAGCCTTCTCACAGCTAATTCCTCTTCCCTCACAGCCGAGGTTCCATACTTCCTGCCCAGAGAGCTATCCTAGACCACCTGGACCCAAGGGGACAAGGGGATGAGAACCCAAGGGGATCTCCCAAACCATAGGATTTATCTGGCGAAATCCTATTAGGTAAGTAGATTGGGAATTCTTATTCTCATTTGCAGATGAGATAACCAAGGTCCAGGAGAATCAAATGATTTGCCCACAGTCACATGGCTAGTCTTCGGCAGAGGCGGGACCAGAATCCTTGTCTTTGGATTCCTAGTCCCATTTGTCATAAGCATTGGACCTTAGTCCAACTTAGCCCAGTGATGAACCAACCGTGATTAGAGTATAATTTTTAAACAAGGTGAGAACAATTATACATGGGATTGTTTTTCAGTCTTTTTGGCTTGCACTGTTTACTATGTGCCAGGCACTAGGCTAAGCATTTTACAAAATGGGCCTAGATTAGAGCAGTGGTTCTCAAGCTTTAGAGTGCATCAAAACCATCTGGAGGGCTTCTTAAAACACAGATTACGAAACCCCGGCCCCAGAGCTTCTGATTCAGTTTCAGATGGGACCCAAGGATGTGCATTTCTAACAAGTTCCCTAGTGATGCTGAAGGTACAACTCAGCCACACTTCCAAGGACCACTGGCTTAGAGCACCTGCAGGGTACTTTTGAAGTCTGACAGGCTGTCTGATCTCAGACCCCAACTCTTGTCCTACAGCCCCACATTGAAACTTAGAATTGAACCCTGAAAATTCTCCAGGTCCTTGTTACAATCCCCCATGACCTCCACTTGCTCCAGATGAAAGGTTTCTCTTTCAATGCGAATCCAGCAAAATCAATGCGACAGCACCTGAGGCATCTGAGGCGACCCTCTGCAGTTGGGAAGGCACACACCGAGTCCCAGCTCCCCAAACACATAGCAGTTTTCTTAATAATAAATTCCTGATCATCAGAAGCAGGGCCACCAGTCAATCATAGACCCATTCAACAGAGCACCCGAGCGCTTCATTACGGGCTGTCTTGTCACTCCACACAAAGGCTGATACTGGACATGAAAGCCTTTTCCTCCCACCACCAACAGAGGGCCTGGCCTGCTATGGTAAGAAAAGAAAGCATTAGGAACTAACAGTGCTTTAAAATGGACAAAGCATTACCAACCCATTGTTTCATTAAGGCTTCATAATAGTACTCTGAAGGAGGTGTTGTATTCTGTTGTAGAGCTGAGAAAACAAAGGCTCAGGTAGGATTAGAGATTTGGCTAAAGCCTCAGTCAATGAGAAATGGAACGGGGACCAGACCCCAGCTCTCCTGCCTCCCAGCCTAAGCTTGCTTCCACTGCCTCTTGATCCAAATTAGGGGAAAGTTCACATTAAAATGTCTTTTCCTGACTCCCTTCGTCCTCAGTGTATTAGCAAGAATGAATCATGATAGGTAACTAGATGAAGAACTCTAATTGCAGGTCTCTGAAAATGGAGAAGTTTAATTACATAGTTACGTATGTGATTTATCAACCAGTTTTGATCATTGACAATTCTCTTTAAATAATTCTTTTCCTTTAAAAATTAAAATAATATATTCTTTAATCTGCCCTGGAATGCTTTGTTTTCATTCAAGTGTAGAGATGAGTATTTCTTGTAAGTATCGTGATTTCTAGGCAATTGGTCTAATGTTAGACAGACATTAATTCCTGGTAGATGTATCATGATTAGGTCTGAAACTACAGAGGCTTGATTTAGAAACAAGAATCATTTTCTGGACAAGGCTAAGGAACAGAAACTTGTCTGAAGTGAAAGAGGCCATTCGTTGAGAAACTCTAACCTTCCATTCCTAACGCTCTTTGGACAGGAATCTCCTCCAAATATCACCCATCTGGAATAATGCGGGCACAAATTTGGGTCTGGCTGAGAGAGCGAGAACAGCTGATGGGCCATCATGTCCAAGGAGCAGAAAATGTCAAGTGTTACCGAGGCGGCCAAGAAGGAGTAATGAGCCTGGCGTTCACAAAAGCGAGGTCAGGGCTTTGAATGAGGATCAGGGCTCAGGGACCCGACCAGCCTCTGAAGCTGGCAGGGGTGACGCTGCCAGTGTGTCAGGCTCCCTGAGAGGGTCAGCCTCCTGCTATCCCTTCCCCGCAGGTCCCAAGGGTGCCTGTTTGACTGTCACTGAGACTCTCTTCTGTTTCCTACTTTGCCAGGTGACAACCATAAGCATTACATAAGCATTATTGCTCAGAGAGGTTAACTCACTTGTTAGAATCACACAGCTTATACATGGTAGAATCAAGCGTCAAACCCAAGTAGAATCTCATTCATTTATTTCATCAATAAAGATGGACTCAGAACTTTCTAAGTGCCAGGCACCGAGCTAGGTAAAGGGTGGAAATGAAATGAGTCTTACAAGTATAGTGAGGAAACGGACAAGGGGCTGTGGTTTCAGGCTCAGAAGAAGGTGGGCTGCCTGCAAGGGCCTCACACAAGATAGAACGTGGAGGGGATGTGAATACCAAGTGCGCTTCTTTATGTCAAAGCCGCTCCTGAATGCACACTAAGTTTCTGCTGGCGCAAAAGCAGCCTGTCCTGCCTTTTCCCCTTCTAAGTCTCCTCACAGGAGGCCTCATGTGCCACAGCCCAGGCAGGGTTTCCTTTCCCCAAGGAGAAAACTGTACACTAGGCAAGAAGCAGGCCCTTGGGTAGTGGGGTTAGTTTTCTATACGCCAGAGCTCACTTTAGAGCAGTCACTTACTAACCGTACTCCAAAAAGGGACAATATACTGAACAGTACTAATTTAGAACCGGGGCCTTAAAGAGTTAACACACACCTTGCTCCAGAGGGGCCTAAGTGACTCCTTGCCA
This sequence comes from Rhinolophus ferrumequinum, assembly GCF_004115265.2. Lineage (NCBI taxonomy): Eukaryota > Metazoa > Chordata > Mammalia > Chiroptera > Rhinolophidae > Rhinolophus > Rhinolophus ferrumequinum. Next base: position 11,679,941 of record NC_046299.1, on the reverse strand, counting down.
AGACAATGTGAAAAGATAACAGGTCCAGGGCACTACAGTTCTTCCAACTGCTTAAAGCTTCTGCCGCCCTCAAGAAAGTTACCCAAAAAGGGAGATGTCTCCCAGGCCACTGGGTTCCAGTGCTGGCCCTGCCACTTGAGTCACTCTGTAACAAACCCTTTCCCGTTCTGTGCCTCGGTTTGCCCAACTTTGAAATGACCGCCGAGGGACTTTAATTTCTAAGGATCCCTCCAACTCTGACAGTCTAAGACAATTGTCCTTCTCTTTTGGGGTTGTAGATTCCTTTAAGAATCTGCTCAATAACCATCTCTCCACAAACCTGTGCCTACAATTTCAGAAAAGTGATGGAATTCCTAAAGTTCAAACTAATACTTAGTCTAGTATGGGCTTAACATCAGATACATCTGAAATTGAGCCCTAAAGAAAGAGAAGGATCTCATTCTCTCTCTCTCTCTCTCTCTCCCCTTCCGTCCCTCCTTCCCAACCCCATGGGCAAGTCTCTTACCTTTGAGCCCCATACAGAAAATGACACCAATAACACCTCCCTTGCAGTATTACTGTGAGAATGAGAAGTCAATATAGACAAGTATATGTACAAGTATATACAAATGCTGCCTTCCCACCTCAATTGATTCTCCTGCTTCTAAATGCTGGGAAATTTACTCGTCAAAGGCAGAGACGGGCTGTCGAGATGACCCATCACTTCCAGGGCTCAGCAGGGCCTCAAGTACCTAGCTCAGAGCACAGCGAAGCAGCTCTGCCCAACAAAGTCAAAATATTTGTTAAATTCAATTACAGTTCCATTCAACAACTCATTTGATTCTTACCATTCATTGCCTTAAAATGTCAATGATCTTTTTTATACATTTCAGCAGTCAATAAATATTTAGGGAGCATCTATCATGTGCCAGGCACTACATTAAATGTTGTTTCTTTCTATTGTCCTGCTCTACGTAACATAGTATGTTACCAACCAAGAGTTCAATGGTGTGCGATGATTGTAGAATGGAACTAGTTGCCTCCACAAACCACAGGAGAAGGCAACTGCAACAAAACATCACCTATGAAGAATTCTAGCCAAATATGTTCTAATTTCCAGTTCATGGGAAATATGGGGCATAGAGAAACAAGTTCAATGACATCATGAGGAAACAATCAGACAAATCCACAAAGCATTTCACTCTATAAGGCGGCTGGCCTGGACTTCATCGGGGAGAAAAGGAAATCACACAACTGTTCTATGTGAAAAGAAACAAAAGTGATATAATACCCAAATGTGATACATGAACCCAGATTTAAGCCTGGATTTAAAACAAACGAACAAACAAACAAAACACTATCAGACACAGTTGGGGCAATTGGGGAAATTTTAATTCATAGTGGCTATCAGGTGATATTACAAAATGATTAATGGTCTTAAATGTGCTAATTGTAGTCGTGTAGGACAATGTTCATGGGAGATACATTCTGAAGTGGACAGGGAAGAAGTGTCATGATGTTGGCAACATATCCTCAAATGGTTCAGGGGGCGGCAGATGGACAGTGAAATATAAGTGAGAGCGGTAAAACATGTAAGACAATGTTTTATAAAAGCTATATTTTCATGAGATGACTTAGGAAGCCAAGGGAGCTCAAATATGCTGTTAGTGAACTAACTTTGTATTCCAGTCCGTCATCAAATGTTCCAGTGCCTCCTATGGATCAGACCTAGAAATACCAATCCGAACAGTTAGAACAAATTCAAAAGAACAAAGAGAACCCTCAATCTTTTTGTATATTGTTCAGTTTTAAGAACTATAATAATTAAAGCCCTTCATTACATTTTTTTTTAAAGGCAGGTCAGTCCATGCTTCTACTCACTGGTAAAGCAGACTGTTCCTCTAACTCTCACAACTCAAGAGAAAAGGGAGAAGTTAATCTGAGTGGTGAGCACTAACATTCAGGGGACCACTATGTGGGTGCCTTAAAAAGCAAGGGTACTATCTCTTTCCACCTCTCTCTCCCTTTCTCTGCCATGCCTGGATGGATAAATTCAATTCCAGGTGGGAAACAGGAGAGACAACCTTGGAAGTCACTTGCTGCCACTTAAATTTGGACCCTATTTGGCACTTTGTTTTCAGTTGATTCAAACAAGGGAAGAGTAGTGAGTGATTAGTATCCCATAACCTCCAATAATGACATAAATGACCTCTGAGTTTGGGGACCATTCAGCATCTTCTTGCATCCCAAATTATCTCTACCTAATTCTTCATGTCTGATTGCTGTTCCAAATGGACTGCCAGAGTACTGATTTAAAAGAACTGCTAAGCTTCGAATGCCACAGTTATAGCCCTGGCTCCAACCTGAGGGTAATGGGCCTTAGGCTATGAAAAGAAAAGACCTCGACTCAGGAAGAAAGCTTGAGGGTAGAGCACATTTGACAATGAAACAAAACTCAAGAGTTAAACACCACATTCAAAGAGGTATTCCAGAACTCAAAAGAATAAAATTTAACTTACAGTCCTTTCACCGACACACTGATTCTCCATGCCTCAAGTTCTGCATCTTTCAAATGGGCTGCACTTTGTCTTTTCCTCATTGAGTTCCTCAATAGATAGATGATAGAGGTATATAGATAGATAGATAGATAGATAGATAGATAGATAGATAGATAGATAGATAGATAGATAGATAGTATTGAGATTAACAGGATGTAGATGAGGGTCAGGAAGGAACAAGTTAATAGTGAAACATGCTCTAGACATAGGGAGTAACTTGTACATAATCTGAAAAAAAATGTTCAAGTCCAGTAAGATAAAGTATAAAGGGACCAACACAGTAAGAAAAGGCAAGGTCTAGTCATGAATGACCTTGTAAGCCATGCTAACGAAGGAAACTGAATTTGATCCTAGAGTCAATGGAAAACCACTAAATAGTTTTATGCAGCAGAGTAACTTGGAGTACATCTGCATTTGAGAAACATCACTGAGGCTGCAATATGGAGAATAGGTTGTAGGGAAGAAAAACTATAGAGAAAAATTACAGTAGTCTAGACACTGAAACAGTGGTGGCCTGGACAAGTGGAGAAATAATGGAAATAGGAAGTGAATATTCTAAGAGATTTAGAAGGTATATTGTAAAACCTGCTACTATTGTCCCATTTTCACTGAGTTCTGTGCTGCTTTTTCTCGAATGACAGCGGGGCATTGCTCTTTGATGTAATAAGCCTTGAAATTTTGACATGTTATCACTTTGAAAATAAATCTGTTTAATTTTAAAGGAAGTCCTAAATTATCTACAAGAGTAATAATCAATCCAGGAAAGAAAAGTAACAAACGGCGTTTCTGCAGCAACTTCAGGAGATTTATGTAACATGCGTTTTCAATACTAATTATTTGAGAAGCCAGCATATAGAAGAGCCTCAGATCATATTCAGCAGGAGACATCAAATTACCCAGCCTAACTTTCAAAAACTGAGTGGGAATATAAATTTATTCAATCTTTGTTAGTACCTATTAAAATTAAAAATACACATACTGTTTCACCCAGTAATTCCACTTTTAGGAATATTGGTTTAGGTGCAGAAAGGCACAAGAATGTTCTCAGCAATTTATTTGCAAAAGCAAAACAAAAAAAAACAAGAAGGAATTCAATTCCGTCAATAAGTGAATGGCTAAATAAATTATGATACATCCATACTATGAAATACACATAACAGCATCTCCAAGACATATTGTTAAATTGAAAAGAGTCGCAAAACAACATGTTTCTATGAAACACAAAAAAACAAAGTGTGTGAGTGAGTATATGAGTGAGTGTGTGTCTGTGTGTAAATGCAAAAAAATGTTCTGAAAGCACCAAACTGTTGGAAGCATGTCTCCTTCATTCTACGAATTTGCAGAGGACTCTCCTTTCCTATTCGATATCACATATTCCACATCCGGTATCTCAGTGAATTTGCACAAAAATCTCAGTTATATAATTTTGCCCAGGTGTAAAGATGATGCCTGCGGCCTAAAGACAAGGTGTGGTTCAAATGGGAAGGAAGGGGCATTAACGTTTTTTTGAGTTCATAGGAGAAGCACTGGACATCTTAATTGAAAATGTAGTATTTCTATTTTACAGATGAGGATTCTGATTGAAAGGGGTCAAGTAATTTGTCTAAGTTCATATGGTATGGCTAACAAAAGGCAGAGATGGAATTCAAAGCCCAAGTTTCCTTACGATATTTTGGGGTCTACGTGATGACTGGGGTACCTGCTGCAGGAACCGTGCACTGAGTTACCTGGAAACAGCTTCCTACTCGGCCATGACCTTTTCAGGCTAAGAAAATCTGCTGAGCCAAAAGTGGACCCAGAGCCTCATTCAGAAGCTAGAGAAGCAGCCTGACCACAAACTCACTTATATTTGTCTCAGAATTGCGAAAAACCTCTCCTAACTCATCTTTCCTCCCATCACTACCCCACCAAAAAACTGCCCTTTGCATACAGAATAAAGATCTTCAGCTTGATATTGAAGACCTTTCTGATCAGCCTACTTTTCCAGCTTCATCTTTGTGGACTCAACGTGTATCCCCCAGCTCGTCCCTCCACTTCATTTTCTTTCCTTCTCCCCTCCTTCCCGCCCTGGGCTGCCTTTGCTAAGTAAGACCTGAACTACCTTCCTGATCATTTCAGAATCCCCCAGTCCTTCCCTACAGGCTTGCGGCCTATCCCAGCCAATAGTGCCCTCTCACTCCTCTGTGCTTGCTCTCCATAGCAACAAGTGACATCTAATTAAACTTGCATTTAGCTCTTCCCTGGAAGGACTAAGTCTGACCCTCCGTAAAATGCACTGGATGAACTTACTGACCACCTATCAAACAGAAGACGGTAGTCTTATCTTAACAAATGAGAAGAAAACAACCAAACCAAACCCGGGTGCTCACTATTGGGCATCCTTAGCAAACCCTTCATCCCTCACACTCCTACTTCTCTTCTTCCAAGAGGTGTGTGGACGCCACCACTCAGGTCCAGTCTGTGTTGCTTTCCAGAGCCCAGAGCATTGGTCTGGAGAATGGAGAAGGGGCGGCTGGCCTACCTTCCTCTCCTTTTTCATGAACTGAGTGAGCAGCTGGGATGAGAAGCCAGCAGAGCGGACTATGATGGGGAAAGGGGTCTGAAGGGGTCATGGCCGCACCTGAGCTGGTTCCCGCTCCTCCAAAACCACGGGGCACTGCTGACCTCTCCAGGGCCCGACCTTGCTTCCAGGAAGGCATCTCCGGCGCTTATTTCTGCTGGTGCTGGGCAAGAGAGCACCGTGGCCAGGCTCAACTTAAGTCAAGGCTGGGCCACGAAAGTGTCACACCAGGCCCAACTTTGTTTTCCTGGTGGCAGGAACAGCAGGCACCGCAGGCGAATGTGCCCTTACCAGCAGGCGAGCAGCGTGAGGCGCAGGGTCCTGTCCTTGGGGATGAGCAGCCCAGTCACTGAGAGACTGAAACCTCGGGGGTCCTTCAAGCATTCCTGCCTCAGGAAAAGGACAGCCAGGACACCTGCTCTGCGATTTTACCCGCATGGGCCCTCCTGCCTTCCGGTCCAACCCGGAACTCACCTCTGCCTCTCCAGCCTTGAAGCCGACTCAGCCCCAAGTACCCCCACCCCCAAACCCATCTTGGGTTTAGGCTCTGCATCTAATTCCCTCTCTGGCTCAAGGAAAATGTTTTCCAAGTTCCTCGTGGACCCAATCTTGAAATCAATGCCACCACCAGCCACCTCCAGTCAGTTACTGAGATCTGTTCATTTTATCTCAGAAAATGCCTTGAACCCATCCTCTCTTCTCCAGTTGCTGCTGCTACTGTACCAACGGACCCCACCACTACCACCACCATCACCACCACCACCGTCATCCTCTCTTGCCCCTATTGTAGTGAAATCGGCAGCTAGCCTGCTTCAGAAGCCTCATGCTCCTGTTCCCATACCGCCTCGCCTGGGAGTCTCCCCAAACTTCCAGAGAGATCTTTCAAAATGCAGGCCTGCAATGATTCCATGATCTCTTTGAGAGGACCTTTCAGGTGCTGTCCATCAACTTGATGGTCAAGTCCAAATGTCATTTACATGGGATACCAGGTACTTCCTGCATTCCTGCCACTTCTTCCACCACTTGCCCTCAGTCATTCTACGTTCTAGGTTCTCAGTGCTTCCTCTGCATTTCTCCCACTTAGCATGCTTTTCCCCATAATATTTGATGCAATTGGGTTGCCCAAGAAGCAGAGAAGTTAGCATGTAGGAGGTTTACTAGTGAGTACTCCAAGTTCAATAACTATGGAAGAGAAAGGAAGGAAGCAGTATTGGACAGAAGGAGAAGTCAAGCTGCATTAGAGTCTTGACAGAACCTGAGCCAACATTTCAGGGAGTTTTGAAGACGTGATGTCCCTTTAAAGCTATCCAAAGTGGAGGTGCCAGGATCAAGCTTATCCCCATTTCTATTAGTCATTGAAAGCCACCCTGGGAAATGGGGCATGATCTTAGGCAAGGTAGCTCTCTTCAGCTGAGGCTATTGCCAAAGGAGGCTGACAGCTGAGCGTAGTCTGACAACTAACAGCTGTAGGCTGTCTGTCAGGTCATTAAAATAATAATTTATCATTTTTGACAATGATCACTGTGGTACCCAGTCTAAAGTCATAGAGAGTACATTCCATTTTGACTGGCTCCCACAATTCCAAGACCTTTCTCAGGAAAGGACTTTAGGCCATCCCCCTCATTCTAGACAGGGAAGCTGAGGCCTGAGAGATTCAGAGCGGCAGCTACCACAGTGACACAGTATTATAATAAGCAACATTTGAATGTTTATACTAGATTATACAAGATGCTTTATGTACCTTACTAATTGACTACTCGTGAAAATTCTGTGGGGTAGCTGCCATTATTATCTTCATTTCACATATATGGGAACAGGCTTAGAGCAGCCAGCTAAGTAATTTATCCAAGATTACACAGCTGTTAAATGGTGGATCTAGGATTTGAACCCGTCACTCTGACTCTAGACCCCATAATTAATAACCACTAAGATGAACCGCTTTTCCATAGTGATGCATACCATCATTCTGGGCCTTGTGAGATACTGAGTGGGGGGTGTGTGTGTGTGTGTGTGTGTGTGTTGCTATTATTTCTAAGAATGGATACAACATTACTACATAAAGTGCAACATTTATTTTCTGTTTTCATGGTAAGAGGATAAGCAAATGTCCTTCCAGGTAGAAAATAATTTTCACATGAACTAACAGAGAATACCGAAGTAATTTTCAGCTTCCATGTCCATTCCATGCCAGTTACTTTGGCTCTGGTGGCCTCTCTCCTTCCACAGCTCTGATGTCTCTTCAACAGAAGCCTTTAGTTCCAACCAAAAAAAGCTGTGCATCTGAATGCCTGTCAGCAAATCTGGAAGACTCTCCTCTTGCCCGCCCCAAACTCCCAGGACTGAAGGGGAACAGCCTGTCCAGCAAGGTGGTCCCAGTGGGGTTTATAAAAGGCCTTCCTGAGACCCGAGAAACCACCAAAATCTATTCCTCTTCCTCTCCTGCTTCATCAAAATAAAATCTATTCAAGTAAAAAGACTTCTACATGTAAGGGTTTGCCAGCGTAGAAATGGTGTTAAATTACAATAGTATGATGTGATCCAAGAAACTCTGTGTCAGAAAATGTGGATTAATTTGTTTAACAAATATTCATTATATTCCCACCAAACACCAGGCCCTGGGCCAGATGCTGGAGGTTGCAGTATTTTGAGTTTGGCGTTTAGTAGAGTAGTTCTCAAATGTTAGCGTGGATAAGAATCACGTGGGAAAGTTGTTAATAATACACATTCTTGAGCCCCATCCCCAGAGTTTCAGATTCATCAGGCGGGGCTGAGGTTTAAGAATCTGCATTTTGACCGGTCCCCAGGTATTTCTGAAGCAGGTGGTTTTCGGTTGTATCTTGAGAAACCCTGAGCTACTAGATGTTAAGTTCTGATCAGCTTAAGTCCCTTAAACTCAGGCGGGCTGGGGATCAGAAGAGATTCATGATTTCCAACTGCTTTAAGAAGCCTTAGAAAGACTTTCTAGAAAGGTTTTCTGTACAACAACCGTATACCAATGTGACACCATTTCTTTTCAAACAGGAGAAAGACACTGTGTCATCATGTGGCCGAAGGTGAGAAGTTGAAAGAGTTCTTTTCACTGGAACAATTCAAGAAGTGTGTGCGTGTGTGTGTTTGTGTGTGTGTGTGTAACTCATCAGCTATATAGTTAAGCTTTTGTACCTTACTGTATAGATATTTGCTATATGAATGTTATGCTTCAATTAAAAAAAATCAAGGAAGTATAAGACAAAGAGGGTAAGGGAGTTAGTTAAAAATGCCATTCTAGAGAGAAGTAGGGGAAAGGAGTTGGGTACTGGCAAGACAGAAAACAGAAAGAAGGGGGAAAATTCAGACCTAGTGATGAAGGCAGCAAGTAAATCCTCAGCAGCTGGTGTAGAAAGAGGGCTGGAAATGAGAGTGGGCAGATGTGGGTGCAAAGAGACTAAAGGGTTCAGGTACCATAAGGTAGACACTTTGAGTACAAATGGAAGGAAAGAAGGAAAAGGAAAGAAAGAAGGAAGGGAAGGAGACCGGAAGGCCAAGGAAAGAAGGAGAAAGAAACAGAAAGAAGAGGGCCCTGGCCCAAGGGGGAGCTTACAGTCCTGTGGCTTTGACTAACTATGTGACTTTCAGCAAGTTGTGCGATTATTCCAAGCCTGTACGTGTCTCTTTAGAATGAAGCTGAACCTCCGAGAAAGTGAGGAGTAATAGAGATTGTGTATGTGAAAGGCTATTTGTAAATTCTAAAGGGCTGCTAAATGCTACTTATATTATGAATACATTCTGGCTCAGGGTTAGGCCAACTGCAAGTGTGGCTATAAGCATGTGTCCCAGTTCAGCTCCCCAAGTGACTTTCCACATCTTCCTCCTACCTGACCACCAAACTTGCACAAGTTTGGTGAGAGGTTTTCTTTTTCTTTTCTGATCTGAGCTCGTTTGTATGTTGCTTTGTGCAGGCCTAAGCATGAGATTCCTTTCAGCGCACCCCTCCCTCCAGCTATTCTCCTTGACCCCAGAAGCCCCTTCTACCTTCTCCCAGGCAAGGCCAGCTGTTGTCACGGAGGCCACCTGCCTCCTCCTTGGCCTGTGAGTCACTATAGTTGGACTAGTAGGCCTCACTAGAGGCCTCCAGGGACCAAGGCAGCTAGCTGGAGGCCCTTAGGGAAGGAGGGGAAATAAGACAAGCACTAAAATTAAATGAATTGTCTATAAATGTTTTTTAATTAAAATTATGATTCTTTTTCTATGCCGAAGAGTCTCTTTAAGAACAATTGCACTCCCTGAGTGGCAGACGAAGAGCTCAGCAGCTCTTCCCAAAGCCAGAGAGGGAAGAGAGGTGAGAGCAGAGAGGAGATGGAATAGCTGGTTCTTTCCCTTTTAGGGATAAGAAAGCAAAAAAGGAGAAAGGTGGGGGGAGCCATTAAGGGATCTGCTTGGGGACTACCCAGGTTGAGGCTCTTGGGGGAGGGGGCTGAGCATGTTGGGGACCCTGAAGCTGGGATTTTGTTTTCTTTTGTTCCATAAAATTATGCCACCTTCTCACTCCCTCCCCACTTGCTGGCCCCAACCACCAACCCCAAAACCGAAGCCAGAGCCACCCACGCCTTGACATTGGGGCCACCCGGAAGAGAGAGAGAGAGAGAGAGAGAGAGAGAGAGAGAGAGAGAGAGAGAGAGAGAGAGAGAGAATAGAGAGGCATTGGGGAGAAGAGATGGAAATAAGGGAGAGATGGGGGTTGGGGAAAGGGAGACTGACAGTCCAGCAGGGGAGAGAGAGAGATCCTTAGAGAAAGCACCGGGGTCTACGGGACAGAAGAGAAAGGTAGAAGAGGTAAAACAGCTTCAAACGGAGGAGAAAGAAGGGGATGGCACGGAGGGGAAGAACCGAGAGGTAGCGAAGCTGAGGGGTGAGCAGCGACTTGGGAGAAACAGAAGTGGACTGTCTGGGGGCTGATGCCAGCCAACGCCGAGTTCCTGGCGCGGGTCCTAAACTAGGTAACACCTCAACCCGCACTCAGCTCAGGAACTCCCCCGCCCACACTGGGCCGCCGCCTCATTTCGGATGCCTCAAACTTGCGGTTCAGGACCTGGCTTGTGTGGGGGTCCCAAGGGAACTGGGGGCCCTCGCATCACCCAGGTGGGAGGGCGCCAAGATGGTGCTCCGCCGCTGTGCCGGCCGCCCACGGCTGCGCCCCGGGCAGCACCCCTTTAGGAGTGTGTCCTGGAGTCCACTCCCCCAGCCCTCTTGGCTTCCCCAGATTTCCGTTTGCAACGTCCACATCCATCACCTTCGCTTGTGTACTGGGGTGGGGTGGGGGCGCGGTCTCTGCAGGGATTGATATCTACATCATTCTGTTGCTCCCTCCAAGTTTCTCTTTGATGGCAGAGAGACATTCTAAGTCAGAAGAAAGGAAAATCTTGCCTGTTCCGGGCCCTGTGATTGCACAAAAATACAAATACTGCCGGCATGGAGATGCGGCTGGAAAACTATAAACCGGGAGCGTTAGGAGGCAGGAAATTTGGGGTATCCGGAGACAAGTTCCTAAACAACCGAGAAACACGAAGCAGGAGACTGAGGAGGGAGGGCCTGAAGGGCCAAGTCCATTGGGACAGAGAGCTGGAGAGGGAGACACTCAAACAAGCGGAAGGAACAGCTTACGTAGTCGGGCATCTCTGTCCCTCCGGCCGGAAATCCGCCCCAAACCTCATCCCAGGCACTCGCGACTAGTCGCGGGCCCCGCACTGGGGGGGATGCCACCCTCTGCCCCAGGAGTCCCCACGTTGAGACTCATTATTTGCTGGATCTTTTTTTGTTGTTTTTGTCTCCTTCAAATACAAGACAAAAATACACCTCATTCATCATCATAGATATATATATTTCACTCTCACCACATAAATACAAAACATTCGAATATCCAAAACATTCTGAACAAAGTTAGTAGCCAGGATTCAGTGACACCTACCCGCGTTTGAATCATTCATTATTTTCTTCACTAAAAATAATTTGCCTAAAAAAAAGAAAAAAATCTTCCAACGTAAATAATTTACAATAAAATTACTATATTTAAAATGCCCTGCGCTCGCTTCGGTTGGCGGCATACATTCTAGACACTGCGGCACCTCGAAATCTGGGTCTGTGGTTTGGTTAAAATGCGGTGGCCTTGGCTGTGGGGCTGTCCTTGTCGCGCCGGTAAGGTCCGGGTTTCTAACTTGGGACCATGGAAACCCGAGGATTTTTTACGGGAAGGTGTGGGGAAGGATCCTCCCCTATCCACGCAAGGAGCTGATCTGAACGTGAACTACAGACAGAGGAGACCGGGCTGTACTGCTGGCCCCGGCTACCTCCCTGCCTCCGGGTCCACAAAAAACTGCTCTGAAATCTAGGGTTAGAGAATCCGGGAGTGGGTGAGAGGGAGGCACTGGTTGTTTCCAAGCCGAGCAATTCTGCGCCGAGCCACGCGTCGGGAGATGGTGGGGAGAAGCGCCGGCGTCCGGGAACCATCGGGGCGGCACTGCTCTCTCCCCCGAAGGAGCGTGAAGCTATCCACCACCGCCAAACAGCCTCGGAGAATATTCTGAATTTTCTTTCATTCGCTGCATTGGCTTTTCTTTTGCTTTTCCCTTTTAAAATCCTGTTTAAAGCCATAACACCTAAAACTTTAATTTTGCATTGCCCTGTGGCGCATTCTCTATGCTGAATCTTCTTACACCTTCCAAACCATTGTTATGTGTGTCTAAAAACTGGTTCCACTTCATCTGGTTTAATGTGGTGGTTATTACTCTTGTTTTATTGCTGAGTAGATCAAATGTATTACCACCGTTGCTTGCCTTGATGTTTGGTTTATTGTCCCCTGGGGTCAATAAGCCCAGGAGGTAGTTAAGCTTGGAATTTCTCTAAAAGGGAGAAAACTTGCGGCAGGATTTGTCCAGCTAGGAAGCTGCGTGTGCACTGGCTCTCCGCAGAGTTCCGCAAAGTGGGGACCAGGGGCTCCCAAAAGCCCTGGTTTCTCTGGCGAGAAAAAGGAACGTCCTCCTTTTTGGTCAAAAGAAACCTTTTGGTCGCGAGAAACCTGCCAGCTTTTTCAGCCCCTGGGGTCTGCGTGCAGCTTTCCTCTCTCAAATATTCGTAAGACCAACCAAGGGCAGCAGCGGCCCGATGGAGACGTGTCGTGTGCTTTGGACTTGGAATCGGTCTTTTTCTTCCAGGGCCCGGCCTTGGTTGGGGCCTCAGGTCGGCTAACTCGGGCATTTCCCCCAATTCTTTGGATTCTCCTGGATTCAGAAGGAAGTTTGGGGAGAGGGGAGAACATGGAGGAAAGGCAGGAAAAAAAAAAACAACAGCTCAAATGACATAAAATTGGTAGCAGAGCCTGGCGGGAAAGGAGAGCTGTCAGAGGCCTCGTGGGAGCCGGGAGCCCAGCGCAGGAGCCCCCAGCGCCTAGCGCGAGTCCATAAATATCACCACAATAGATACTATAAATATAAATACAGGGGAACACTTAAAGTCAGTCCAGCGCTTTTTTCTCGGCCCCTTCTTTATTGTTGGTCCGGGAGTAAGGTTCGAAGGCCGAGGAGCTCAGGTACCGGGCGGAGAGTTCTTGCAAATTCCCGGCCAGCGAACCAGCCATTGTCAACGGGGCAGAGGATAGGCGGCTGGCGACCGAGCCGAGCAGCGAGGGCACCGGCAAGCTGAAGAGGCCGTGGCCGGCAGCCGGCGCGCCAGCGTGCAGTCCCCCAGGCCCAGCGGGCCCCGGTCCCGGGGCGCCGCCTACGGCTGGAGGGTGCGGGGACGAGGCGCCGGCGGGACCCGGAGCCGCAGCGGCGGCGGCGGCGGCCGAGCCCGCGACGGCGCCCGCGCCCAGGGCGGGTAGGCTGGGCCCGCGAAGCGCTGAGCCGAGGGCGCCAGTGGCGCATGGCGGCAGTAGCGCTGGCAGGCCGGGCGGTGACAACAGGCGGCCCTGCTCCAGCAGCCGCAGCACGCTGCACGTGGCCGCGGTCTCCGACACCACCGAGCGTAGCTCCGAGTCCTTGCCTTGGTCCTTCTTCTGTTTCGTGCGCCGGTTCTGGAACCAGACCTTCACCTGCGCGCCAGGCGTGGAGAGGGTGAGAGAGGGGACAGAGGAGACGGGCGTCAAGGGTAGCGGGCTCCGGGGGCCCTCCTGCAACCCCAACCTCAACCCCAGCTCCAGCCCCAGTCCCAACGCGCAGCGGGAAAGGTCCAGCCTGGGAGCCGCTAAGGGAAGCCAGGGCTGCCAGGTGGGGGACACAGCTGCGCTTCCGGGTTATGGAAGCAGGCCCAGGCCGGCCGGGAGTACCAATAAAGTAATAGTGTTCACGACCCTAACTCGAAGAAAGACCAGAAGGATCTGACTGGGCCGTTGTAGTACCCACAACCAGACTGTGTGGATCTGCACGGTTTGAGAGCAAACATTTCAAGAAGAATGTGTGAGGCTTGAAGGGTGCTGTGCTGGCAGTGGGGGGTGTGAAGAGGGGATGGGTGGAGAAGAGTGTTGCCTGCCTTTCTCGACCCACACCCTTGGCCCAACGGGCTGGAATTTAGCCCCAGCAGCACTCCTGTTGAAGGCACTAGTGGCTTCTTCCTTACCAGGGTCAGACTTGACCATCAACTAGCAGCAAGCAGGGAAGGTGGCTGTAGAAGAAATGATTTGTTCAGGGTGGACTTTATACGCCAAGCTTTCTCCACCTCCTCTCACCACCAGCTGGATTGGAGGCGCTGGGTGATACTCCTTAACACTCTACTGTTCTGCATCATGAACTTCGGAATCATGAGTAGCCAGGAGGCCGGGTGGACTAAATTCTCTCCACCAACCTCCCCTCTCACTCCTCTTCTCCCTCTGCCCCTCTTCAAGCCTAGCTGGTGGCCCAGAATGGAGTCTGGCAGCTACAGGGAAAGGTTATTCTGTCTAGATTTTGTAAACTAAGAGGCGTGGTAACGGAGAGACTAAGGAACAGCTACCACACCAACTCAGGCCTCAGAAAGCATATCCAATATGTTCTGTCCTTGGTTCTCAGCTTTCTACCCAGATCCCAGACCTAAACCGCTCCCCACCTGCTACAGGGGTGGGCACAGGGAAAGGGACTGGTCCTCAGAAACAAAGTATGCCTTGCATATGCCAAGCTGGTGCCATGCCCTGGCCAGTCCCCAAAGGGCCTCCACAAGACAAACGTCGGGGGCCCTAAAGTGCCCCGGATCTGAGTCCACATGGTCAGTTCTGTAGGATTATATGGATTTCACGTAAAGGAAAAGACCTAAAGCATAGTTGGCAGTGCTGGCTCCCAGAGCCCCAGATCTGCCTCTAATCCCATACCTCCCACATCACTGGCACAGAAGACAGGGCTTCCTGGGTGCCTGGAGTGGGTGCTCAGGGCTGGAAATGGGGTTGTGTAGCTTAGGGCCAGGGGAAGCCTTAAGGGTCAGGGCAGTCAGGTCTGCACAGGCAGATCTTTCTAATCCTAGTTGTCACCCACAGCACTGGAGCAGGGGGCTTTGGCCCATTGCATAATGGGCCTGGGTATTGGGGTCCCCAAAGAGGGTAGTGCTCGGAAGTCTGGCCAATAAAAGGTGGCCAAAAGGGCAAACATTAGTTCCTTGTAGAGCACAGGAAAGCAAGGAATTCTCAAGACTGGGGTCAAAATGAAATACAAAAGGACAAGATTTGGGGTCTCCTGGGCTAGGGCAAAGTGGGCAAAGCATGGGCCCTGGAATATCTGAGGGTATGGGGGGGAGGAAGAGTTTATGGAAGGGGAGGAAGCCTTGGACCTTTTTTCCCCATCCTCCTGATCTCTGCCACTTCCCCTGGGAGGCTCTGTCCAGAGCCAGGCTAGCTAGTGAGGAAGTGCTGGCTGGAGGTGGTGGGGAAGGAGGCTGGTGCAGAGCTGTGAGCAGCCTGGCGGCCGGTACCTGGGTCTCCGAGAGGTTGAGCTGCCGGGCGAGCTCGGTCCTCTCGCGGCCCACCACGTACTGGCAGCGCTGGAACTCCATCTCCAGCCGGTAGAGCTGCTCCGCCGTGAAGGATGTGCGCGTCCTCTTGGGCCGGTCCAGGTCCAGGCCCTTGGGCAGGATGATCTCTCGTATGGACCCCTTGGCATCTGGGGAAGGGGAATTGTCAGCCGCCAGAACCCTCTCGTTTTCCTCCACCTCTTTGGCCGGAGCTGGCTTCGGGAACAGTCGCCAGCAGCCTGAAATTCAGAGGTGGAGGAGGCGGAGGGGGGTGCGGCCACAGCCGCGGAGCAAAGACATCGTATGTTTGGGGGACGAGGAGGCTAAGACCACACGCTGGCGAGAGAACCAGATTTGCCTTTGTACAGCCCTCCGGCCAGGGAAGGGGAAAAACATCTATTCTAAATCGACTGATGGTCCTTCCGGCCTGGGGGCCTTGACTACGCGGTCTCGGTCCCCGGGAGCCTAAAGGTGCCCCAACAGCCCAGGTTGTGCCGGGCCCAGCTCTGGAGCGTGTGATCAGACAGCGCTCCGGCGGTCCCCACCCCCATCCCGGGGTCTCCTTCCCTCGGGAGCCAGGGAGCCGGAAACAGGAGTGACCAAGTCGGGGCCGGCGGGGCCTGGCGATCTGCTGCGAGGGAAGCGCCGGGCGGGGGCCGGGCTCTAGTACCGCGGCCTCCCAAGCCGAGCGCACACCGCGCAGCAGAGCAGGGCCGAGCCGAGCTCCGAGGCAGCTTCCGAGGACCGGCAACTGAGCCCGACCGCTTCTCCAGGCGGCAGCGAGCAGCTCCAAGCGCGGCGCCGGGGCCCTCGGCCCTGCGCGCCAACTGGCCGGGCCGTAGCGGGCAGGCGGTGGCTGTTCTCCCGCGCCCGCGTTCCCCTTTGGTGAGCTCAACTGGCCAGGGCGCGGGAGTGTGCGGGGCGGGCTCCTGGCAGGTCCTCCCGGCCGCAGGGCGCGCACACGTCCTCCAGAGTTTCCTGCTCCTTTCCCGTGTCGGAGGCCACAGCCTGGAGCCTGGGCCCGCCCGTACAAACCCTCGGCTACCCCAGCAGCCCAGCGGCTGGGCCCTCAGGGCTTAGAGGGTCGAGGCTCCTGGCGAGTCCGCGCCCCAGGTGCGAGTCCCCATTGGCCGGCCAGACCCGGGGAGGGGAGGGCCAGCAACTTTCTTCGAAGTCCCATCCCGCACCTCTTCCCGGTGGGTCTGGGTCGGTAGCGGCGCGCGGCTCGCGCCCCGGAGTCGCCCTCAAAGAACGCGCCCCGCAGCCCTGCCCCATCCCTACCTCGGACCAGGATCCGGCGGCAGTAATCCGGGTCGGCTGCGGAATTGGATTTACTTTTGTTACAATCTTCAGCGGCGCCCGACGCCGAGAAGGCGCCCTGCGACTCCTTGAGGAAGGCGGCGGGGAGGTTGCCTTCCGCGCCCTTGGTCTCCTTGCTTTCCTTGTGCGCGTTCTTGGAGACCCGGGCAGCCTCTGCGTCCGAGTGGCACCGAACGTCCATTTTGTCTGTTTTCCCGAACATGGGAGAGGCAAGAGCAACCAAAAAAAAAAAAAAGAAAAAGAAAAAAGGAAAGAAAAACAGAAGAGGCAGAGTGGGGACAAAACCCCTACAATACAGCCTCTACGCCCGGCCCGGAGGGAGGCAAGCGGCAAGAATGAATGTCCCGGTGGGGTGGCTGCGGTGGCCGCGGGAGGGTCAGCGGCGACCGGTGAGTGGCGCGCTCGCCGAGAGGCGGCGGGTCTAGTCCAGGATCCCGGTGGAGCCGCGGCGAGGCTGCCTCGTCAGCGTCCGCGTCCTCTAAGCACGTCCAGTGTCCCCAGCCTGGCGATCAGGTAGTGAGTAGCGCAACTCGAAAATGCTGCGGCTCCCGCCTGTTACAGAGACAGCGAGTTGTAGTTGTCCGACACCCGGGGGGACGCACGCTCGCTGTAGCAATTGATTACGGGTAATTTCGCAGCCCCCACGTTTCGGTTACCTCATGAATACACTAAATTGTTTGGATAATATATCAGATCGTAATGGATGGTTTCTATCCTTGTCCCCAATCAAGTAGGGGTTTAGCCAGTGAATAAACGGAAGTGATTGGTCTTGCTTTCAGGAAACACACAATCAAAGACCCACACTTCCAGAAAAACTTTTGACAAGATTCATCCTGAATAGTTAGTACCATTAGCAGGCATTATTAACTTTCCCTTTGCCTTTGACCCTCCTGCTCACATACTGGCTAGAGGGGTTTTCTCCACACTCCACAGATAGAGCTGAATGAGGGTGGAGGGGGGAGAAAAACAAAACAAAAACCCCTTACACACCCTGCAGCAGAAGAAAGCAGTTGCCTGGAGGGGGAAAGGAAGAAGGAGGGGAGAGAAAGCTTTCCCCAAAACTATCTTCCCCGAACTCTAAGAAGCCAAGCTTTGGTCCCAAACAACTCCTTAACACACCTCGATGCTGACAGCCATCTTAAACTGCCACCTCTCTTCATTTAGTTCCCGTTGGATTTTTTCATGCCTGCACCTCCAGCAGCCCTGAGACAGCCGATTCAAAGGGCAGCTTTGTACTCAGAGTCCAGCAGGAGAGAGAAGGGGCGAGGGAGAGAGAGCCGAGAAAATCTCAACTGTGAGATCTGCTTCAAAAAAAAAAAAAAAGTTTTCCCCTAGCTATTTCATTGTCTCTGCTACAATATCTTTGAGAAAAGCAACAGCCAGTAATCCAATAAGAGCATTGATTAGGCTACAATGATTCAATTCAAGCGCATGGCCTTGTGCAAGGAGCATGCTCCAGCCCTTCTCGTCACCTTGCCGGGGCAGAAGCCCTCTCCACGCCGCTCTCCCCATTCATTCCTTTATGGGAAATGCGGAGCAAAAGGAGTGAAAGATGGCAATTATCTAATTGGACTATTAACAAACAGTTCTCTGAGTGCGGCGGTCTGGCGTGGCTCCTGGGCGGGGGAAGGGCCGAGTTCCCTGCCCTCATTCACAAAGAGTGCAGGGGCCAGGGAGGAAAGGGGGTTTTTTTAAAGGGAGGGGGGAGGAGAGGTGGGAGGTTTGGCTGAGAATTTTTTTACACAATTCCGAGAATGGGGGCGGAGGCGGGCGGGGAAGGGGAGGGGGCTAGGGGCGGGGGTCGTGGCGAGCGGGTGGGAGCGAGGGAGGGAGGGAGGGGATGTAAGTGTGTGTGGTGGGCTGCCAGGGGCTCCCACTCGCAGCCAGGCGCGCCCCGCCCCCGCACGGTCCCGCCGCCGCCGCCGCCGCCCTGTGGAAGGAACCCCAGCAAACCGCCGGGGCCGGAGAGGCGGCCGCACTCTCCCTTCCCCCTTCCGCCCCCCACCCCCGGCCCCAGGGAGAGCCTACAGCTCGGTCGGGTTCCGGAGGGCGTCTCCCCTACTACTTAATTTCATTGGTGTGTGTATGCAATTGTTCTGAGCTACTCTCCGCAGGGCAGCGAGTTTCGGGGGTCCCCAACAGACGGGTTTTGGCCGCGAAGCCCGACGCCAAATGGGTCTAGGGTGGCAAGTGCCTCCCGCTGTCCCGGGCGGGTCGGAGTGGAGGGGGGGTGGGGCAAGGGTCTCTGCGGCCGCTCTGTTCTGAAGACGTAGAGTTGGATTTAGACAAAACCCAGCCATCTCTCCAGTTACTTCCAACCACGCTCAAACGCCCAAGTGGGCGCCCTGAGGCCTCCAGGGCTCCACCATCGTTTGGGCGGAGCCGTCGCGAGGCCCTCGGGCTTAGCTCCCATTACAGCGTAGCCAGTGCAGGTCCCCGGGATTCCGGTCCGCCCGAAGCGGAGCCGGGCAGTGGGTGGGGCCCTCGTTTTCCTGCAGAGCTGCCAGAGGCAGTTACTGGGGCCTCCGCGGGCAGGAAGATGATGGGGTCCCAAATCCCGGCCCACCGGCCCTTCCCTGCCTCCTGGCGGGGACGGGGGCGGGGGAGGGGAGAGGGTCGTACCCTCGGACAGTTGGCCCTGGCCCACCATCCTGGCTACTCAGCGCTCCTTGTGCAGGAGGATTTGGGGCCCCCTCACCTCCTCAGGAGACCTGTGAGCCGCGGAGAGTCACAGCCTTGGCCCGAACGCGGCCACCTCGGAGTGGTTCCAGGTTCCCGGCCACACCCGGAGAGCTCCGTCGCCTTGGCCTCGGGGAGGCCACTGCAGCCCGCCAAACCCACGCTGACACCTGCGACGCTGGGTCAAAGGCCCAGGGAGGAGTGTTTAGAAATAAAAATGCGCAGCCTACCACCTCTTCTTTTAGATGGATGAGGGGGACAGGCCGGGGAGCGAGCGAACTGCTGCCCCAAAGACGTGCCTAGTGGGTAGTGGTGGCACAGGAAGGCCTGGGCCGCATCCCGGCAGCAAACCGGCCAAATCCCCGAAGCCAATTTGAAGTATGGCCTCGGAGGTCCTCCCCCCACCCCTCTCTTAGGAGAGTAACAGGGGCATAGTTTGTGATTAGTGGGCACTTTATTGAGCAGTTCTCCTTACTGGGTGCATAAGGACATTTACTCTTCCTAACCCTTCCATCAGGGAGGTAGTGATATCCCAGCTTTAGAGATGAAAACAAACAAGACTGGGAGACATTCAATAACTAGTCCACACCATGCAGTTGGCAAGTGCAGAATTTGATCCCCGCTCTGTCTTCAGAGCTACTCGTGATTCTCTTCAGCAGCCCTTCAGGACTCTGCCTGTTTCTACGTTTCAAACCTATCCCTGCTTTGAGTTTTCAGAATCTCTTCTGGCGATCATGGTGTAAAATCACAGATACAGAACAATAACCTTAATGTTGATGCCAGGAATCCTGATTTAGGCATTGATTTTCATAAATTGTATCCAAACAACATGAAACACAAATGGGAACATGAATCCTGATTTCTTAATCTGCTATTTATTTCCAGCCATGAGCACTTCTTAGGAATCTGTCATCCTTCTACATGAAGCTGCCAGGAGTGAAAAAGTGTAGTTTCCTGGGTATAAAACTGCTGAACGAATGTCTCAGAGCAGAAATGTGCCTTTCTAGCCACCCCCCCCCCCCCCCCCGGGGATCTTGCCACAAGTTGAAGAACTGCACCTTTTAAAATTGGGTAAAGTTAGGGGAGTCAGCTAAGCCTCCTGAGGGCAGGCACCCTTTTTTGTTTTTCCCCACTTACTGGAAATGCTAACGCTTATTAGTGAAAGGAAGAAAATGAGATATTATGGGGGGACACCTAATTTAATTAAGCCACCATTAACCAAGAGTCTGGAGGTGGCAGGACCTGGGTGGCTGTTAAAGCATCTAGGCCTCCTCTCCTGAGCTTCAAGAACAAACCCTAAGTAGGGGAACTCATAGCCTCTACACATGGCTTGGGGTTGGCAGTACTAATCATGCTGTTGACTGATGCTCCTTTATCTTCCAAGCCCTTGAAATAACAAAATTCAACAAAGAAACAGTGAACCTATAACCTGGTTTTACTTTTTGTTATCCGTAGTGCTTTTTTTTTTTCTCCTGGTGACTGGATTAAAATTCTGTGGGCATCCATCCAGAAAAACCATGACAGGTTTCTGAGAGGACACAGTGGAGGACGGAAGCCCGGGGATGGAAATTTCAGAAAAGCAGCTGCTGCTCCCAGAAAATCTAAAGCTGTATGTCCACTGGCAAAGAAAGGAGAGAACTCAGTCAATTATTTGGATAATCTGAGACAAGCCTGTACTACACAACACATGAGGACCCAGGGCTGCTCCAGGTAAAAGCGTTTTCTTGTCTTGATTAAATTTACTTCCCTCCCCAGGACTCTTACTGCCCCCACATCACTGTCTGCAGGTGCAGACAGACCCAGAATAGAACTGTAGAGCTGGAAGGATTTTTAGAGATCATCTATTCCATAACCTTCATTTGACTTGACAGATGAGAAAAATGAGCCTGGAAAGACAAAGCGACTTGTTAAGGATTAGACAACTAGTAGTGGGGGCATCTGTGCTCCAGGGCTGGTCTCCTGACTTAAAGCTACACTCCCACCACCAGCCAGACTTCCCAGAATCTGAACAAGATGATGTTCTCTCTGGGGTGGGGTGGAAGAATGCCATCTAAAGGAGCTAAATCACAATCAGAGCCTTGGGGTCCTTTTCATATTTCCTGCCTCCGCCCTGTCACTGCACCAGAAAGCGGATCCGAGATAGTACACAGTGCTTTCCTTTTCCATTTTCATTTTTTATTTCAGAAAGATGTAGGAGGGGGAAACATGCTGGCAGAAAACCTGAGATCCTCTTAGATTATGAGTGGTTTGGGGACAGCATAACTTAAATGTCTAAAACATCGTTTTAAAACGAACTGTATCAGAGGAGATGATACAGCCAGGAATTATGTTTCTGTAACAATGTATCAGGGCACCTGATAATGATGAGTAATTAAAAACAAGAATACCTAGCATTTATACAGAGATTTGCATCCCAAAGTTGCAAGTAGTGATAAATTCAGTCTCATCTAATTGTCATTTTTCTCCACTTCATAGAAGGTAGTTTGAGCACTAGAAAATCAATTGAATTAAAAACTGATGCTGACTATCCGAAGTGGAAAACGGAGCTGTACATCCAGATATTTCTTCCCCATTTTCGCTAAAGACAGTATTAGCCAATGTGCAGAGAGCAAAGTTCTGAATTATTCTGACTGCATTTCAAGCAAACAATCCCATTGGACTCCATTCCTCAAGTTTGTATTTTGTATCAAGAAACTACCTTCTTTCATTTATTTGATGTATCTTGTACATAGAAGCAACATAGAATTTTTGAGTTGGAAGGGGCCTTAGAGTGATGTAATAAACAGAGTTCTGGGGTCAGCCAGGCTGCCAGGTTCATATCTTCCTACCCCAGCTCCACTACTTACTAGGTGTGTGGCTTTAGGTTGGTTAGTTTGCTCCTCTGTAACTCAGTGGCCTATCTGCAAACTAAGGCTAGTCCTAGTACTTATAGGGTGTTCCATAAGTACTTTAGAACAGAGCTTGACACATGGTGGATACTGTCAACAAATATTCACTATTAGTATCTTTCTTCAAGCCTCTCCTATGGGGCTAGCACTGTGTTAGTTAGAACCAAAGACAGCAAGAAGGAACCAAGAACCAGATGAAGTAACCAAAAGTTGCAGATAGTATAATAGATAGCAAAGCTGATTGGCTTCATACTGATTCAATAACTGATAACAGTAATAAACAACTAGTATTTATTAAAGACTTACTGACTGCTATTATATCATTTAATTCTCAGAACAACACTTTGAGAAAAGAACAATTCTGTATGTCCAATCTGTTGGATTTAAAATGGCCATAAACTCTTTGCTGTTCCTTCCATTAAGAAGTGGAGTCTATTTCTCCTTTGCTGAATTTGGCTGGCTTTGTGACATGCTTTGATCAACAAAATGAGGTGGAAGTGACATTGTGTCAATTCTGGGGCTAGGTCTTAAAGAGCCCTGGTAGCTTCTCTTTTTGCTCTCTTGGAACCCAGCAGCCATGCTAATAAAGAAGCCAGTTAGACTACTAGAGCAAGCGAGGCCATAATGGAAAATTGAGGTGCCCCAACCCATAGCACCAACTCCCAGTCATATGAGTGGGGCCATCTTGTGTGTCCCGCCCAGCTGAACTTCCAGCGGAATGCAATCTTATAAAGGACCCCAACAATATCATGTGAGGCAGGGATGAGACAACCATGCTGAGCCCTGTTCAAACGACAGAATGTTGAAAAACTATATGGTGGTTGTCATTTAGGCTACTAAGCTCTGGGCATGTCTGTAGTTTTCAGCAGTAGGTAACTGAAACACCCATATGACAGATGAGAAACTGAGGCTCAGAGAGGCTAAGCAACTTGTCCATGGCCTCACAGCTAGGAAGTGGTACAGTCTGGATTCAAACCCAGAACCATACCATACCCAAAGCCGTGATCTTGACCAACGAACTACATAGTGCCTCCTATGGAATAACCAAATTCTAAAGAATAATTCATACGTTTATTTTTGTCCTTTCTCTATTTCACATGTATGTGGTGTAGGCTGCACCAATAAGAGACATATCATGTCACACTTAAGACGTGAGAGAATAAAAGTGTTAGGGCTAGAAATGGAACAAAGGTGGTTTTTACCAAGATCTTCATCACCTCCCCACTGGGAGGTGGGTAGAGAGCCCTGAATTTCTTTCTCTTTTTAAAAAACAAAAATGCAAATGGACACGTTGTGCTCTGGCCTTTAGGAAATCAGAGATACATTAACACTTAGGGTGGTGAATGAAAAGTGGCAACAGGTGGTTGTTCAGCTCTGAAATTCTCCAGGTGAAGCATTCTGGGAGAAGGAAAAGAAAGGTTGCTTTTATTACAGCATTTTCTGGGTCACAGAGAACTTTGAGAATTTCCAGGAAACCTGGCTTATAAATTTGTATCTTTCGAACATGAGTACATTTGTGTTTCAAAGCATCTTTAAACCTATCATTTTCTGAAATTCCTTACTGCCTGAAAAGCTGCTGGAGCCATTTATTCAACAAGCAGGTATTGACACCTACTCCGAACAAGCCTCTAAGAACTCCCTGTATCAGAACCGTAAAGTGTTTTTTTATTTCAGTGTGCAGGAACGCTTGCTCAGAAATCACTTATTCTATAACCCTCACCCCATCTAGAAGAGAGCCACAACTGAAAAAGGACAAAGACGGGGCCATTGAACAGTTAAAATGTGTATATCACAGAGTCTGTAAATTACAACCTGGGTTCTTTGCTCAGAGGAGACCCCTTCGGTCCCTCATTCAAAGCCCATTTACTCTTATTTTAGACCCAATTCTAACAAGCCTAACGCTCCCATTTCCTCGTCAGCAGAAGATTCGAGGTTGCAAACAGGAAGGTAAAGTATTGCTCGAGGCAGGAACACCGGTGACAGTGAGAATGTCTTCTAACAGAAAATGTTGGAGGGAGACAGAAAACAAACCAAGTCACTCAAAATATGTCACGATCTGGAGTGACTTGGCTTGGACACAAGGAACTACAACCTCATGTGTTCTTGAGGCCATGAAAGCAGAAGAATGCTGTGTGACAATGGATATTCAGGGAAATGGCCCTCAGAAGGTGAAGTTGCATTTTTGTTTAAGAAGGCAGAGAAGCACATAAAATCTTTGGGAAACATTTGAATATAAAATAAACTTAGAAAAATTACCTACGTGTCAACTCCAATTTCTTTATAATAAGGGAGAAGTCCCTGTAATTTTGAAAAGCAAAGCTGTACCCATGTGGAAGTCGTGAAAGCAACGTGCAATTGCTTTTACTTAACTACTGAAAGCTGGCTGAGGGGAGATACTTGAACACAGGAACACAGAACTGAGCAGGAGAATATGCTTATCCCCTGATGTTTTGTATTCGATCCCTTGCAACACAGGCAAAGCGATCAAGGAAAGCAGACAGATGAAATGACTCCTCTTCCAAGGTCACTTAGCAAAACTATTAGCCCAGGCCAGAAAAGGGATCCAAGAGGAAGGGAGTGCCTGGTGCATGGTGGGTACTCATTGGTATTTGCAAAAGGAAGAAAAGAAAGTGGGAAGACTATTAGTGAGAAATATTTGTTCTAAGAGTTTGTAAGACTCTCAGCTACAACAGAAGCGGAGAACGGTGGTAACAGGGCCACACATGGCTGTAATTGGCCTTGGAGCCCAATGTGACCCCAAAACAGAGGCAGACACAGTCTCCACAGAATTGCTGGTCAGAACGAACACACACCCTGTGAGATAGAAGGGCTGACATTTACCAACGGAGATGTTATAATAAAGCGTGTTGCGTAACTCCGAATACTATTACTACTTAGTACTTCTACAGCGCTTTCCCTCCTCAAAAGTGCCCTCAACGTTAACGAATTAAACCAGCATGACTTCTGGAAGAGAAAATTGAGCTTCTGTAATCTGTTTGAATTCTCTGAAAAAGCTAATCAAATTAAGGCATAATGCTCATGAAGAGTACACAGAACCGTAAACAGCTTTTGTGACGGATTAAATATCGAAGTGTGGCCGTGGCATTTGATATCCTCAGATGTTGTTTATGGCAATGTTGTGGCCCTGCCACAATACCACCAACTGAAGACCAGGTCACAGACGCTTCGGAGGCTCTCTTGCTGCAAGCAGCCTGGGGGTCTGTGGCTGCTGGGGTCCCCTCTCCTAAATGTTCTTCCTGCGAGGAGCTTGTTTGAGCCACTGGCACATGGGAGGTGGAGGAAGCCTGCTTGCTGGGCCAACCAAGCTGTGGCCATCATTTCTACAGAAGGGCTGTCATAAGGAGGAGCAGAGAGCAGACACCCTCTCCGTGCCCTGCACCAACCAGAGCCCAAACGTCAGCCCCTCCCCCATTCAAATATTTAGTTACTGCAGCCCAATACACAAACCTTGAAAAATAGCCCCAGTTTTGAGATGCTACAGTGCCTTCTCCCGCTGCATTCTTAATCTGGACAAATTATTTTGCATGTTTTTACATTTGGCCATGTTTTACATGCAAGAAAAACATTGTTCCTCTTGGTGAAGAACATTGGAACTAATCAGACGAAAATGCACATGAGTGTTTTGGCTTGCCATATAAGAATTCCTGGGATTCTGCATTCCACGGGTCCTGATTTCAACCGCAACCATAAATAGCAGGCAGATCCCAGGGCTAGCCACTCGTTCTACCTACTTTGCTTCAAGGACTTGAAATCCCAGTGGCTCAGAGGAATACCACTTCTCAGGAGAATGTGTTTGGGGTTGAAGTGAAGACAATTATTTTATAACTGGAAGTGGAAGCTCTAGAAAAAGAGGAAGAAAATAGGACCAGGTGTTGGGAGGCTGTTCTATTACTCCGACAGAGCCTACTCCATCTAGCCTTCACTTGCTTTTTTGCCGAAGGAGGCATGAGACAGGCTCGGTGACCCAACAGGAGTGGTGATCCCACCTCTAGCATTCTCAGATTCTGTAGTTACACAAGGTAAGCCTGTGGGAGTTGTGCCCTCAGGCAGAGTACTTGCTTTCTGGAAAAGTCGTCAGGCTGTCCAAATTACATGACTGCTGCTGGATATTTAGACAGGCCCCAAGAAAAATGCAAATAAGTCACAGGACAGTAACGCCGAGCATTTACCATATGCCAATATGGATTCACTTAAAGCAGAGGCAGAAAACCTGAGCCAAATCCAGCCTGTCGTTTCATGTTTTGTTTGGTCCACATTATATTTTTAAAAAATTTGAGTTGATTTCCAGTATTTTAAAAATAGGGGATTTCACCTAGGAACTTAACTCCCAGTTTCTCTTGAAAAATAAGCTGACCTGAAGGCATGAGGCTCGTTTTCCCACATCAACAATCAGTAGGAGACGAGAAGTGGCGGCCCTGACTGGAAGGGACCCATGGTCCCCACCAGGTCAGCCCCGTCCATCACGTCACCTGCTCGGGCCTGGAGGCCTTGGAGCTAAGAGGATGCTGCATGCAGGGCATAGGGGCTCCAGCATGTCTGTCAAGGTGGGCTGCACATGAAGTTGGGGGTGCAGGCTGCCATTGCTCCCAGGAGCTAACAAAGTGGGAGAGCCTTGGGGTCAGTCTTGGGTTCCCACTGCTTGCTGTTTTTAAAAAACATCTCACAGAACTGCCCACTGGGGGTTGGGCCATCGAGTCACACAGGAAAGCCCTATGTGGCGCCCGGAGGCCAATTGAGCCCCTTCCCTTCTTTCTTGCCAATTCAGAGATCTAGCCACCATAAGGCCCGGGGATGTAAGAGAACACATGACAGGCAGGTGGTGAAAACAATAACAACTACATCCACTCATGGTGTTACAGGTCAGCAAGAACTTTCACAGTGATCCGCCCCACTCTCTGTGCCATTTTACAGGTGAAGAAACTGAGATTCAGGTACCCCAGAGTGACAAGGCTGTAGGAAGCAGACCAGCCTACCTTTTCTGCTTCAAGGCATGTGTTCCCTCTCCTGCACCCCGAGAGTTTGTGCCTGAGGCTGTAGGCTGGTGTTTATCCCACCAGATGGGGAGCAGTGAGAGAACACAGGGATGTGTCCATGGAGGCAAAGGCCAGTTCTGCAGCTCTAGGAAAAGAGCAAAGAAGAAAGATGAAGGCAATGAGTGACCTAAAGGTTCAGACCCCAACCCTGCTTCAGTTCTGTGGGAAAGCAGGATGAACAACAAGAAAACCCGACAGAAAATGATTCCAGCTGTCGACCCAGATCAATGTACTTGACAGTACACCGAGCATTCTAGTTAAAATTCTCTCTACAGAGCAAATCTTTGCATGCCATAAAGGGAGGGAGGGACAGGAGAGCAGACTTGGACTGTATAGTCCAGTGGCTAAAAAATGAAGGGACACTCAGCCTGGTGGGTGTTTGGAGGAGGACAGGAGGAGCAGAGTGTGCTGACAGAGAAAGAGCATGGTGCCAAGGATGGGGACACATGACAGCTGACAATGGGCAGGCAAGCAGGGCCTGCTGACAAACCCAAGAAGGCTGGCAAAGGGAATGAAATGGCCAGTGATGCAAAACCTGCTCAGAATGTCTGCGGGCTTAAAAATGCTGGTGTTTTTGTGCAAATACATATGGGGCTCTCTCCTCTGGACACTCTGCCCAAGCCAGACTACCCTGTCTGTTGCCCCCAGAGCACATCACGTAGTCCGTCCTCCCAGCTTCTCTCCCTCCCCAGAATATCTCCTCTTCCTTCTCTGTCCCTTTGCATCTGCCTGTTTGTGTCAGGCCTCTCCAAACCACTTCCTTCTCCAAGTGACATTTTCTTTCCATCGGTCCTACCTGGGAGTTCTAAACTGTTGCATGATTGCTGTCACTCCCTAAATTGACTGAGCCTGCTAGGACAGTACAAACAGCTAACGTTAAGATAGTCCCCTAAGGGCCTTACCTAGGTGAACTCCTGTCATCTTCACCACAACTCTAGGAGGCAGGGACTGTGATTAGCCCCCTTTACAGGTGAGGGAACTAAGGCACACGGGGGTTAAGTGACTTGTCCAAGGTCAGCCAGCCAGTTAGTGATGGTGTGTCTATCAGTCCACCCAGGCTGCCATAACAAAATATCATAGACTAGGTGGCGTACACAACAGGAATTTACTTTCTCGCAGTTCTGAGGCCGGAAGTCTGAGATCAAGGTGCTGTCAAGGTTGGTGTCTGGTGAAGCCTGTCTTCCTGGCTTGTAGACAGTGACTTTCTCCCTGTGTCCTCACATAGCCTTTCCTCTGCTCGCAGGGAGACAGCCCGCTCTGGTGGCGCTTCCTCTTCTGATTAGGACATCAATCCTGTTAGATCAGGGCCCCTCCCTTAGCACCGTATTTAACCTTCACCATGTCCCTAAAGGCCCTAGCTCCAAATACAGTTAGTTACACTAGGGGTTAGGGCTTCAGCATAGGAATTTGGGGGTGTGGGGGGGAACACAATTCGTTCCTAACAGTATAATATGACATTTAAAAATTCATTCATTTATCAAGCACCTGATTGTCAGACACTCTGTTAAGTGGCTAGAAACACAGCAGTGGAAAAGGCAAACAAGGGCCTTGCTTGTTAGACTATAAGCTCCCTGTAGTCTACTAGTGGGAGAAGGTGGCAACAGATAGGAACCGTGGAAACTCATTAATCAGCTGGGTAATTTCAGAAAGTGGTAAGTGCTATGACAAAAAAGTAATAGGGTATGTTGCTGGGACTATTTTGGCCAAGCATGTACAGAATAAAGGAAAGACGTTCCCAGGCAGAGGAAAGACAAGTGCAAAGGCCCTGAGGCAGGAATGTGTAGTGTATTAGAGTTGTGGAAGGAGGGCTGGTATGGCTGAGTCTGGGAGAGAGTTGGACAGCAGTCTGGGAAGGAGGAAGAGGACCGGGTCAGAGAGGGCTTTGTAGGCTGTGAGAGGGAGTTTTGTATTTATTCTAAGAGCAATGGGCAGCCATAGGAAGGTTTGTGTTCTGATTTATGCTTTTAGAAGTCCTCTTTAGTAGGAGTGTCAGAGTGCAAGCAGGAACCCCATCGAGGAGGCTGTACCCACCAGGTAATGTGCTGGTACCTACTCTCAGGGAGCTTAGAGCCTCCTGGTTGTAGGAGGAGACATTGGAGACATGGTGGTCCCAGCCCAGGACACTTCCAATCTCCCATTAAAATGTCAAATGAGTCAAGACAGCCCTGAGGGCTGAATTAATTCTGTGGCCCAAGCTATATATAGGGAAGGAGTTCAGAAGAAAGGAAGGGCTGAGCGAGGAGAGCTGGAGTGTGGAGCATGGCTTCTTTGAAGAAGTGGGACTAAACCGGCATTGAAGGATAGGCACACCAGAGAGGGGGGTGCCTTCTGTGCAGGGCAACATGAGGAAAGGCACAAAGGTGGAATGGAAATAACAGCGGCAATAGCACGGGCTTATTCTGTACACGGGTTCATTCAATCCTAGTCAGCAGGGCACATGATCTGTCCCTCTGCAGTGGATGTCAGAATGACTTGGCTCGGCTCCTACCACCGTGTCCATCCAGCAAGGAGGTAAGACAGGTCCCTGGTGATCTATCACACCCCGAAAGTGAGACCTTCCATTAGAGATGCGGAGAAAACACGGAGACATGAAAGGAGTGTACATGTCTGTTATGTATAACAAGAGCTGTAAAAGCATATACACACAGCCCCAGATCTATCCATGCATATGTGTATATAAAGAACACTTCATATTCTCAGAGGACCTTGGCATTTATCCACGTAAGTGCCGTGTGAAGTACAAATAACAGGTGTGATGGTTACCTATGTTTTCCATGTGAATAAATGTGGTGCTCGCTCGGTTAGGTCCCACCCAGAAAACCTGGAACCACAGCCATACACAGCCCGACCCTTCCCTGCTCCATCAGTGGAGAACTGCTAGGGAAACGCACCAGAACACTGGAATAGTCACCGAGAAAAGTCGACAGACTCAGGGCATAGTTAGAAGGTAGAACTAGCAGGACCTAGGGTTTCCAGACGGGAATTTCCGCCCTTTCTCAGGAATTTTTTTCGCTTTCCCATTCCCGAATCCCGAGAAAAGTTGGTCGGGAAATCGGGAAAATCGGCTCCTTGAATCCAGGTGGTTGGTAGTATCGCCGTTACTTTGTGGAAACAATTCATCGTGGAGAACAGAAAACAGTTTGTATCTTGATATTCGGGACTGGGAAAGCGAAAAAAAATTCCTGAGAACGAGTGGAAATTCCCGCCTAGAAACCCTAGCAGGACCTGGGGTTGGAGTATGAGAGTGAGGAAAAGAGAGGAATCAAGGATGACAATAAGATTTAGAGAGGACAGAAAAAACACAGATCGAGCAGGAGAGGAAACGAGATACAGCACTAGTACAGCTACCAAGAGGCTGTTTGATTCTAGGCAAACATTTCCTTCTGTAGGCCTCAGTTTTCTCATCTGTAAAATGAAACTATTTAGACCCAATAACTAAAGTCCTTTATGTATGTATATGTGAGTATTTAATGTGTACCAAAATTTATAAAAATTAGATAATAAACATTCATATGACCACCCCTTCAACATAAGACTCAGAGCACACCAACATAAATGAAGGCTCTTTGAGGACCCATTCCCACGTATCCCCTATCTTTTTCCTCCATCCCAGATGGAACCATATACTACTGTTTTTCCCCAAAAATAGGACCTAGCTGGACAATCAGTTCTAATGCATCTTTTTGAGCAAAAATTAATATAAGACCCAGTCTTATTTTACTATAAAACCAGGGATAATATATAATATAATATAATATAATAATATAATACTGGGTCTTATATTAATTTTTGCTCCAAAAGATGCAAAGACGCAGTAGAGCTGATTGTTTGGCTAGGTCTTATTTTCGGGGAAATAGGGTACCATGCTATTGCATTTGGCATTTGTCACCTTTAGTGTCCTTTTAAATTTTAATAATAATTCTGTTCTTTTCCTGCATCTTATGATTTAACAAAGTCCCTCACTTTTTTTTTGTATGTCCCTCACTGTTTTTTTTTTTGTAAGTTTTCAAAAAAAAACTTTTGTTTTTTTTTTTGATTTGTGATTGACAGAAAGCTTCCCCACAGACCGTCTCATCTGATTTTCACTGAAGTCCCATGAGAGGGGCTGCCCAGGGAGGATTATCAGACGAGCAAAGAGAGGTTCAGAGTGGGATATGCCAGAGATAGCACTTTTCATCTTGACCATGGTCACCACATTTCATGCCTTGCTTGCTACTGCTAGTTACCTTTTCATGCACATTTGTACCCATCTTAGACTATAAGTTCTTGAGACCAGGGATCTCTTCCATGAAGCCGTGGCCAGGGTGGTGAGGCAACAAGACTCAGGTTTTCGCCGAAGAAACAGTGACGAGGGGAAAGCAGCCCATGTGTGAGAAGGCACCGCAGGTTATACGGGATAAATGATACAGGGATTGGATCTAAAGAGAGGAGCAGGACGAATGACTCCCAGTGTGGTAATCAAGACGCAGCTTAATCAATCACACCCCACGATAGAGCATGCTAGGCACAATTTTGCTCCTACAAGCCAAACCCCTGAAAAGCAAACCCAGGAAATTTTCAGAACAGTTGTAAGAAATTATGGGGTTTATCCAGTTCACTCATTGGCATAATCCTGGACTTCCTGCAAATATAACTCTGTGTCTCTTAAAATGCATCTAGTAAAATGCAATGGGATCATATTACAAACCAACCAATGCAGTGTCAGAAAAAAGTATGAACCTAAGTATAACATTTCAGAATTAGTAAATTTAGGACTTGGGAACTTCAGGGAAAGGGTATTAAAGACAGGCATAACCTTAAAAAATTATTTCCCACAAAACTGGAGGATACCTCTTTTGTTCATAGGTTTCTCAGAATCTCAAACCATCAGTTGGGAAATGAGAACTTCTTCCATGCCACAGGTAGTTCAAACAGCGGAGTTTACTTGAAGAGAAAGTCTCCCCGATTTCAGGGAGCCCTTATGAAGGCTGAACCAATTTTGTCAGATGTCTGGCATCTTTGAAGACAAATAAAACAAAATATGTTGGCTTTGATTATCTCAATCTCTTGGTCAGTCTTACCTGGAGCTCTTGAATACTCTCATTTTTTTCCTACTTCTAGATTCCTATCTGTAAAACCAAGATTGAAAAAAAAATACCCTGGATTTCTAAACTGTTTTTCATAAAGAAAGAAGAATCATCGTGACTGGGAAGACAGCTGTGATTTGCAGACTGTGTCCATAAATGTATAACCCAAACACATTAATTAAATGAAGCTACACTTAGGCATGACAACAAACCTCCTGTGATCTAGGAGTAAAACATGGGACCGCAGTATTCACAGGGTGGACAGACATTCTCTCCCGTGATAGGAACAAGATAGGAAGAACCACAGGGTGGGTCTTGGTGGGCAGTGCTCTTCACTGCAGACACAATCACGACGGTCACCGGTGTTGCCTGCTGAATGTTTTAAATACACCTTGTCATTGAAGCTTTCTAAAAAATCATAGAGCACTATCACATTTATGTCCTCTCTTCTTAGAGATAAAGCAACAGAAGCTCAGAGTGGTTAGTAACTTGCTCAGTCACCAAGAGAGCAAAAGTGGTGGAGTCAGGATTCAAACACAGGTCTGTCTGCCTCTGGACAGCCAGCTCCTACACATTTGGCCATCCCATCTCCTACAATGGCCCTCTCTTGCTCTCCAGAGTCCTGGCTGGAATCTGACCTGTTTCTCTACTAGCCCTTTGAAGGTAGGTTTGCACAGATCTAGCGGCTGGGACTGCTGGAAACTGAGACTATTCATTACCATCTCAGAGCAAAGCAAATCAGCACAAGACGGCGGCCTCATTAGCACGAGGCTTAATCTCCTCAGGTAGCCAGTCTTGGCCAATTACCCTTTTATTATAAGCAGCTGTTACATTCGTGCTTCCCAGGTTACCCATAGCTAAACACAAGTCATAAAGTGATAGCACCTAATGGAGAGACACTGACAATTACCCTGCCTCAGGTCAAGGGCAAAACACAGTCCTATGTGTCCTACTGACTCCTTAGTCCCCAAACAAACACGTCTTTCTGTCGCTAAAACTGCCTTTAGATACGTAACATCTTCCAAGTGAAAACACATAGGGCTGGAGGCCTGGGTAGGTAGGTCTGTACACAGA
The DNA here is from genome assembly GCF_004115265.2 of Rhinolophus ferrumequinum. Classification (NCBI taxonomy): domain Eukaryota; kingdom Metazoa; phylum Chordata; class Mammalia; order Chiroptera; family Rhinolophidae; genus Rhinolophus; species Rhinolophus ferrumequinum. The sequence continues at coordinate 11,646,821 of NC_046299.1, read as the reverse complement.
AAAGGATGCTTACAGTAGGTCAGAGGGTTTCTTTCCATTTTGGGGGCTTGTTCTATTTTTTAGGGAAGGTCTCAAGTATGACAAGATAGCTCCAAAGAGTTAATGTTCGTCATGTTCATGAGTGTTAGAAATCATAATATTGTACATTTATTAATACACACATAAATTTATTTATGTATTTAAAAAGAATAGAAAGGAAACACCGTGGCTCAGTAGAAAACATCTGACATCCTGTGGTTTCTAACCTTCTAGGGTTTGATATTCAACAACACAATATCGCAAAACCTTTTAGGGTTTGGTGGTATTCAATAATACAAAACAAAAATAAGACAACTATAAATAAATCCTATCTAGCTGATTTAAATTATAGAGCTCATGTAGCTTGAGCAAATCCTCTTCCCTTAGCCATGGTGTGATTCTTCTTGATTGAGAATCGAGTTTCGAAGCTGTTTCTCAGAGAATGAAATTACAAAACACAAGATAGCAGATTTAAAACAAAAACAAAAACGGTCGCCAGGTATCCCGGCTGGATATCAAGTGACTGGGTCAGAAACTCAGTCGGAAACTCTGCTTAAGGCAGCGCAGAACAAATCCCCCTCGCCTGGGGAGGCCAAACAGAGCATTGTTTTAGTTCGTGGGAGATAATGACAATGGAATAGAACATTGTCCTAGGGAATGGTCTCCTGCTGATGGGGAAATGCAGAAGCAAAACCCAGGTGCTCAGCAAAAACAAATAAGGGGCTGAACTGCTACCCTCTTTTTAAAGCAACAACTGTTGATCCTCAATCTGAGCCCCTCCAAGCAGCTTCCATTCTGTTTTAAAGTCTTCCTTATGGAGGTGCTCTGGGCTGGAGTGTCGCTGGGGGCGGGGTACAGACAGAGAGGTGAATTGAGCTACTGGCTCTCCCTTTGCTGAACTGTTGGCTTCAGAGATGGGCTTTGGGGACCATTTTGAATTTCATCAGCCCTTGGACAACACAGGCTTTCTATAAAAACAATCATTGCATCACACGTCACTACCGGATGAGATCCGCCTACCTCCGTATCTCACTCTCACATCCACCCATTTCCTGAGGCTGACCACACTGATGTACTTTGTATCAGTAAAGTTCCACATTTGTTAAGGAGAAAAATCTTTTATTTTGTAAGTATTAATCAGGGATGCCTGAAGAATCAAACCAATAATCTATCATTTGATGCAGAAAGTCAGTACCTTCCATTTTTTCTTTTTTTCCTTGTAAAATATGTCAAATGTAGAGACCATCTAATGTGTATCTCAAAACATAATTTAAATCACATAAAAATTGAGAAGGGATTTAAATTTTAAGATTTTAGAAAGTAGTAAATATCCTTTCATATTTGAAACAAAAATAAATGAAAATTCAAGACCAATGCCGTCTTTCAGCCAACTGAAGCTTTTGTAGAACACACGGCTCAAACACTACCACACAGATGGAAAGGAATCCGAATGCAAGCTGGCAGTATTCTTTCATCCACAAACTTCTACAACCTCCATTAAAGCTGTGTAGCATTCAAAAGTTGAGGTCCAATTCATCTTTGCTGTTAATGAGACATTTTTACAAGCGTATTTTTTTCTTGGGAAAAAATTTTGAATTGGGTAAAACAAATGGAGGGTGAATATTAAAAACAAAACAAAACAACTCCTGCCTGGACTGGTGATTGACTTGCTTAGAATTCTCTGGGCAAGCATTTCATTTCCTGATAACTGCCATTTCCCCTCCCATTCTAAATTCTCTCTCCTTGGGGCTGACAGAGGACAGAGAAATAACTGATTTGTGCTGCTGGAGTTCCCTTCATGTATTTCAACAAGAGAATTATTTCATATCAGCTGTCAGGGTCCCTCCAACTTTCCTTTCCCTCTAAGATCAAATTTTCCAATAAAGAAAGATGCCAGATAGGTTGTTACTAATAGAAAAGAGGCATTTGATATTGTTTTATACGACCACCACTCTATGTGTTTTATAGTGTCAGCAACAGAAAAGGATTCTGACCTGAATACCCATTGGAAAGTGACAATTTATATTTGTATTACAGTAATTACTCTGATGTTTCTATTTTAAAGTTATTCTTTTTGGGGGAAAAAAAATCTCATTGATGGGATGAGGTTTTTGCCCTTAGTTACCTGTATGTGATTATCACATTTTTCTCTCTCACCTTTCTGGGTTGGTGAGGTCTCCTTGGTTAAAGGATACTCCACTGGGTAATAAAAGACATCAGTTAATTTAGAAGGTGCTTTGGAAATTTGGTCAGAAACGTAAAGCGCCATCACAGAAACCTCAAGTGGTCGAGGGAAGAAATGGGGAGAATGATAAGCAAGGAGAGCTAGTTTGAAGTACAGGACTAAAGCGAAGGGGGGAGTAAAAATTATGTAGGGACAGAAAGAACTCTTTAATTTGAAGATCTAGTTGCTATGGAACAAAATTAAAGTCTAAGAATTTGGATTAGGTAGACTCAGTTCAAAACTGTTATTAGCAATATGGGAAGAAACTAAAGCAAACAGTTTTCCGGTAACTCTCCAGGTACTCAGGGCTGGTCAAACAAAAACGAGCTACAGAAGAGGGATGATGATTAGTAATACATGAGAAGGTGCATGGACCCTTTGGACAATTCCAATCTCAATGCCTCCTCTTCTTCAATATCTGAGTGCTTCATGCAAAACGAGGGACTGTTTTGAATTTTGTCTCCATCCTACATGAATATGGCCAGGAGTTTTTGTATCTCCCTCATCTTGTCAATATCCCCAGAGTATGTTCTGGCCATACACTGATCCCATGTCCAAAATCTTGACCCTGATAGGCGTTGGCTGCCTAAACCTGCATCTCTTCAGGACTTGTCATAAAGCAGGACTGCAAATTTTCCCTCTTGAGAACTCTGCTTCAACAAGAGGAAGGTCTAGGCACCCAGAAAAATGCTCAGCTCAAAAAATCCGGCGGGGAAATTCACGGCTGTGAAGGTTGTGTTCCAACTCCTGTTTTTCAAAGTCCCAGAAGCATTATGTTTAATTGGAAAATTTCTCTAAGAAAACATTCAAGGGGATTATTTTAAAGTTTCAGGAAAGTCTATTTGTGAGAGTGGAAAGTTTGCAACTTCAGAGACTATTTTTTAAAAGGAAACAAATTTCAATCACTTTAATATACACTTTAAAGGCAATTTATGATAACTGTAGCCCTCCCAATGACTGAGGCTACACTGAACTTTGCAAGTTGAAACAGTCATCCCTGTATTCAGGAAAAGACCTCACAACAATTTTGAAAAATATTAAAAATATGGAAGCAATTGTAAAATCACTTTCACCTGTGCAATATCCTTTTTTCCCATGACTGTTTTCAAATTACAGAGCTAGGGTTACAGATTTTCACAAACACAGTTTCATTTGTGATAGTTATGTAGCTGTAATTCCAGGCTGCTATTTCACTCTATTGGAAGGTATTGGGGCTATCTTTGCCCTCTCTTCCTCCTGTTGCTTAAATCATCCAAGAAAACATCAAGAAATGTAAGTAAGAGAAAGGCAAAACAGGAGGTAGAGATCATATTCGAAGGACTGAAACTATCACATGAGAAGTATTAAGTCGATAATAGTTGGGGTTACCTCCCTGCTCCACGTCCTCCATCTGTGCAATGGGCTAACGTCCCTGGGCTGGGGACGATTGAGGATGAAGAAAGAAGTCCTCAGAAGCGGCGGAGCTGCTAAGGAAACAGCCCGCTGTCTCGTGACTGAGAATGTTTTGAAAGCTTTCTGGCCTCTCTGAGGAAGCCGATCCAAATCCACCCGGTGTCATCTGGCCTTCTAGAAGCGACAGAAAACTCCCATGGATGTGGGCTGTGCTTACGTTTTTAGTTTATTGGCTTTATGAGGGTTGTTTGGAGATCTCTCTGCGATAAGCTGCAGAAGAGTGGGGGGCGGGGAACAAAGTGGGTAGGAAAGGAGTCAGCGAAGGAGAGGGAAGTAAGAGACAGAAGCAGGAGGGTGGAAACCCCGGGAGGGAAAGGAAAAGCCGAAGGCGGAGAGCGCAGCCAGATGTGGGATGGGGAGAGGTAGGATGGTACCCGGGCTGCGTCCGGAGCGGGAGGGCCGGAGCTGGGCTAAGTTCGAGGGCGCCACCGAGCTCGGGGCCGCGCGCTCCGCAGCCGAGCTGCTCCCTTCGCCGGGCCGCCGACCACTGTCCCCCACCACCCATCCTATGTGGCCGCCTCGGGGAGGTAGGAGCCACGGGGATGCTGTGCTCTGCCCGCCTCCCTCGGCCAGGGATCCTCCCCAGGTGATACAGAACCGCAGAGGGGGTCACCCTGGGCCGGGTGGCTCGCTAGACTGGGTAAGGTGGGAGCGTTTTACTGGAGGTGGTGGTGAAGGAGGCCGGGAGACCGCGCGGTTCCAGGCTCCCTGAGCACCGCGGGCCAGGCCGGCCTAGGGCCGGAGAGTGAGGGCGACAGGCAAGCTCTGAGTTCTGCTTCTCGCTGGCGGCGGCCGAGCGTGAAATGCAATGGGCAGGCCCACCGGCCCCCTCCGTCTTGGCAGTCCCTCCTTGGCGCCGGGAAGCACCCCCAGGTCCCGAATGGCCTGGAGTCGCAGCGCTCCGGAGGTCCCGGAGCTCACCAGCACGTAGGGCCTGGGAATTTGGCCCGGAGGTAGGCGGTCTGCCCGCCTCCACTTCCCGCGAGCCGACGGCTGCGAGCGCAGAGGCCCCGCCCGGGGCTAGGGTCGTCTCCCGCCCCTCGACCTAACTTTCGTATCCTGCCCGGCCCTGGGCCGCGAGGACAGAGACCCGGCGCGGGGTCCAAAGCGGCTGCACCCAGGGAGAGCCCAGAAGTGCCTACTCGCCATTTCCTCCCTGGCCCGGGCCCTAAACTCCGAGCGGGACGGGGTGGGCAAGACCAAACCGTCAAAGCTTTCCCGCCCATGGCCCGGGAGGAGCGTCAAGGTGGCTCTCCAGGCCCGGGGGTGTCACCTTCCTCAGTGCCTTCTGAGGGTATGTGCCAGGAGGCTGGGCCTCTCGACAGTTTCACGTCTACTTAAAAATTCGGCTTCGCTTGGCACAGGGGTAGCTGCCCCCTTCTCTTGGAGAAAGAGGCCGCACCTGCACCCAAAGGTAACCCTCCGGTGACCCGGAGACTGGGCAGTGGGCTTTGGTGAGCGACCCCGGGACAGGAGGTAGAGGTTTCTGTGCATTAGAGAAACTCAGAAGCGTCAAGGAGAATAAACTTCCGGTAGGACTGGGCCTAGACTTAATTTAAAAAAAAAATGAATGGTCTCAAATTGTCCAGTTTGCTTTTTTCCTTCAATTTAAAATGTTACTAACGATTTCTCAGTGGCACAGAGGGGATAAAAGATGATAGGTCACCCAATGTTGGTGTCTAGTTTGCTTTCATTTCCTTAGTTTCTCCCGCAGTTGTCCCAGTGGTACCCACACAAAATGTTTTCTTCTGTAGAACCCTTGCCATAAAATCGGATTTTTCTATTTGGATGGTGATATGTCAAAGAAGGCCGGCAGCAGCACCTGGCTTTGTCAGTGATTAAGGTGAGGACATTTCCTACAATAAGAGTCAATGTGCTTACAAGCCATTGATTTCCATCCGTGTCCTCAGCTTGTTATTCACTTTCTCCTGGGATGACGACGACGACGACGAGGACGATGACCACGATACAAACAGCTCTTGAGAAGTCCTTTGTAAGTAACTACCTCCTCTCTAAGGTGAGAAACACACACACACACACACACACACACACACACACACACACACCCCGCCCTGTGGACCTATGTTTTATTTTTGTCAGAGGAGCGCAGAATTGCTGAGTGTTTTTTTTTTAAATGATCTATTTACAGACTTGCTAATGCCTCCCCAGAAATCCTGTGTATGGGTTTAATAGTTGTGACAGGGTTAGAAAACCAGTTTAAACTGTTAATCGGCAACAAAAAGGGTCCCCGATTGACGCCTTTCACTTACCTTTGAAAGGCTATAAAAGCGACGTGGTACATTGGGATGAAATTAGACAGCGACAAAATCATTACCTTGACTTCCCACAATAAAGACAGCCTTAAAGAGGGGCTATTGATGGTTTCAAATTACATAACGGTGGTTTATAAGTTCTTCCTCTGAGCTCACAGAAAGCAATTTCGAAACGTGAATTTTTCAAAGAACAGCCACTAGCATTCAAACACCGACATGCAGCTGCCTTTTTATTTATTGTAAAGCGGCTATTAGAAAAAAAGAAACCAAAAATCCCAGCAAAAGCAGGCCGTACCCAGAGAATCCCATCCGGTTTATATTTCACTAGGCCCTGGAGTCACACTTGGCCCGGGAGCTGGGAAGGTTCGGCCTCCCCGGCGGGATGGGGCGTGGAGTTTATAGCCCCGCGGATGGGAAAAGCCCCGAGCGTGTCACCGCGTCCCGTCTGCCCACTGCGTCTGCGGATTTGAAACCCAGAGGCAGCCTCCTCCAGACTAAAAGGAAAGGCATTTCCCAAACACAGCACCGAGTGCGGGGCGAGCCTGGGGCTGGGTGCTGGCGCTGAAGGTCAGCCCTCCCCCTCCCACCCCCCTGAGGTGGCTCCAACCTGGAGGAGGATGGGCCTTCGCCTGATATCAGACCTATCATCGGACGGACCTGTAGGTAAATCCGGAAGACGATCGAATGAGGCGGCCCTCTCTTGCTTTCTAAGGTGGCGTCTGCATTTTCTCGGGCTAAGTCCCCTTAAACCCCATCCTCCAGGTCGTCCCACCCACTCTTGCGCTCACAGCCTGCACAAACCCGACGGGGCACTCGGCCGTCCAAGCTTACAATTCTCTAGGGCCAAGTCAGGGGTCGAAAACCCACCAGGTGGCAGCTGTCTAAGGAGCAAAGACCCTCAGGACGGCCGCACTGAGCGCTGCAAGCGGAGGGAGAGGAGCGGCGCCCCTTTAGCGTGTTATGGGGAGAGAGGACCCTTGGGGTCAGGAGCGCTCTAGGAGAAACTTTGCAGCGTATTTGAGAGACCGGAGGGGAGTCGGTGACAGTGCTGGCCGGGTGGCACGCCGAGACTCGGCCGCATTCCCTGCGCTGCACTGCCCCCTGGTATCTGGCGCAGAAACTGCCCCGCTCGGCGGTGATTCTCCCTCCTGGGCTGCCCAGAAAAACCTTCACTCCTTTCCAGGCCACAAGCCCTGCCAGAGCTGCCCGAGGGCCTCCAGAAAGCCCTCGGGTCGTGCTCAAAGCCTTCTTCCCCTCCTCCAGTACTCACCTCCCCAAAGAGGACACAGGGCACGGGTCCCTGAGCCAGGTCTCCCGTGTGGCTCCCGCCCCTTCTTGACTTCAGCACCCCAGGCCCCCCTGACCTCTCCCCAGAGGGGCCCTGAGATGTGGGGGCTGCAAGCAGGCCTAGACTACAGGCTCGGGCGAGGTACAGGGAGAGGCTTGTGTATGCACAGACTCCTTTGGGGCTCGGAACGGTCATTTTTTAATGAACATCAGCTCCCAGGCCATCATTTCTTGGCACCTAGACTTTCCAAAGGAGGAAGTGGGTAACAGGGCCTAGCCCCTCCTGGCACCCAGAAGTGGAAAAGGTGGGCAAGGTACCTTTCAATCTACTCCAAGTGCCAGGGCGTGATCCTTGGGGGCATGACCCGGGCGGGCTCAGAGCCCCTGCTTATGGGACCCCGTGGACCCTGGCTTCCTGAAGGTCCCGGAGGAAGACTGCCCTTCTCCAACCCACGCTGGTGCTCGACTCAGGCAGCCAGGCCGACCCCAGGACACAGCCCAACCTTCTCACTCCAACTAGATGATTGGTCCGACGCTCGGGGCTAGGCCTTAAGGAGAACTAGGTGTTTAGCCCACGTGACATAGGGAAGGCGCTGGGCTCTGAAACCAGATCCCGCTGGGGTTCCAGCTCAGCCACCTGCTGGCTGTGTGACTTTGAGTGAGTTACTTTGCCTCTGTACATCATTTTCCTTGTGTGTTTTTCAGGGATGTTGTGAGGATTAACTAAGACAATCTCCTCACCGAGGGGGCATGTACTCAGTCAAGGTCCCTCTTGATGTGTGCGCATGTTCACTGTGGGCAAGTCCAGGCCAAGCGTCCCATAGGGTGGGTGCCTGCAGCACTGCATTGGGGCAACTCAACATCCAGTTTTTTTGGGGGGGTGGGATGGGAGAAATACAGAGCAGGTCAGCCCTGAAGGCTACCTACCGCATGCCCCCGACTTCCCCCAGGGTTTCTTCCGCCAGGGCCCAGACTTTACATTCCTGGAGGACTTCCACGCTTCTCTCAGCTCTGGGAAACCACCCTCTGGCGGGGACAGTGATGGGAACATGGGGGCCTAACAGCTGTCACATATGCAGCCTTCACTTGTGCAAGACACAGGGCTAAAAGCTGTGCATTCACTATTCCGTTTCATTTTCATGATGCCAGGACAGAAATAAAGTTTTGAAATCTCCATTTTACGGAACAGGAAACAGGCTCAGAGAGATTAAGTAACTTGCCCAAGATCACACAGCTGGTAAGTGTGGAGCAGGGATTTGAACTGAGTCTTCCTTCAGAGGCCAAGCTCTGAACCACTAACTTGTGTGACATTAGAAAGCTCTTGCTCTTCGTTTCCCACTCATTCTCCATTCTCTAAACTGCACTTTACTCTTCCCTGCATCAGCACTGGTGGAAGATAAGGCACGCTCCCGGGGATCTGCGGCCCTGGCGGCATTTCCACTCGCCCAGTTAGTTCCAGAGGCATCCTGAGACCCTTTGGTCGACCCCTTTCGGTCTCTGGTCCCCCTCGGTGGTCTCACCCCAGCACTACCAACAGCACGCTCGGACAAAGGTCCTGGGAAGAAACCTCACCCTGAAGGCTCAGGTCAGCGGTGGGGAAGGAACCACGTAAGATTGCAGTTGAGGCCACGTCTGCTGAGTCCTGGGAGGTGACTGGAGGCTGGGAAAAGCACAGAGCCAGGGTACTTTGGGAACTCTCAGGCGCCCACACCGCACAGGGGCTCCCTCGCTTTCCCATCCTAAACCGAAGCTCACAACGACCAGAACCGAGTCTAGTGTGTGTTAACTCGTGGGTTTGCCACGCAGGGCACCGTCACTAAGGGGCCGTCAGCTACTGACACCGCAGTGAGTGTACTTGGACTTGGGGTTCCGGAGCCAGCTGCTCCCCTAGATCTCCCCAGCCAGCAAATATTTAAAAAGCATCTACTGGGTGCCAGGCCCTGCACCCAGCCCTCCCCGCACCCCCAACCCCCTCCGTCACTGCCAATTTCCAGGCCGACCCCAGATCCCCCACTCTCTGCCCTAACCCCAGCCCTCCCGTGGGGTCGAGCTGAGGGAGGCCTCTACGCTGGTAGAAGTGCGCCTTCGCCTTCGGGTGGGGCCTGGCTCTCTCCAGGCCTAGTTGGGTTGAACCCCGCACACCCTTCAAGATACTGCTGGACCACCCTGCCCTGTCCCGCCTGTGGGAGGCTCTGGACTAGGCGCCCCCTGGCGGCAGCAAGCCGAGCGCACGCCTTGCTTTTGGAGCACCCGCTAGCTGCCAGCACCCACTCGAGTGCCCTCCCCAGCTCCATCCGCACTCCCACCTCTCACAGAGCTGGCCGGTCTTGCCCCCAACGACTTTCTGAGAGTCGCTCAAGGCTTTCCACGCAGGTGCCCCAAGGCCCGCCACGTTCTCCAGCTGCGGACCTGGTCCTCCCTGATTAAAGACCACCAATGCCTGATAATTCCCCGTCCAATTGCCGGGCTTCAATCTGACACTACATCTCTCGTAAGCAAGCGCGGTGGTTGAGAAAGCAAGCAAACAAACAAATAACACCCACCCAAGTTCAGGGGGGAAGGCAAACTGTATAGATCTGGTTTTAAAAAAAGGAATTCCCCCCACCCCCAATCGCCATAAACGTGTCCACCACCTCTTGCCTGTATCTTATGAACCGGAAGGGCAATTGCTGCAACCTTCCCAGATGTCACACATGTGTCCCCTAGACACATCTGTCCACGTCTATGTATAAAGCAGCTTTTCTCTCTCAAAAACCCTGCCAGGCAGACGCTATGGAGAGAGATGGTTCCTCTGAACCAGAATCAGGAGGAAAACACTCCAAGGGCACTTCACAAAACCAGTGAACAAGCAGGAAACCAGTATTGCCCAACCCGCCCCTCAGGAGTCCTAGCCACTGCACTTTGGGCTCATTCTCTCAAAGATCCTGGGATGGGGTGGGGATGCGGGTTAGGGTTACTACGCCCTCCTCCCCGCTTGCTTTTTTTTTTTTTTTTAAAGATTTTATTGGGGAAGGGGAACAGGACTTTATTGGGGAACAGTGTGTACTTCCAGGCCTGTTTTCCAAGTCAAGTTGTTGTCCTTTCAGTCTTAGTTGTGTCGGGCGCAGCTCAGCTCCAGGTCCAGTTGCCGTTGCTAGTTGCAGGGGGCACAGCCCACCATCCCTTGAGGGAGTAGAGGAATTGAACTGGCAACCTTGTGGTTGAGAGCACACTGGCCCATGTGGGAATCAAACCGGCAGCCTTCGGAGTTAGGAGCATGGAGCTCTAACCGCCTGAGCCACCGGGCCGGCCCCCCGCTTGCTTTTCACAGACGAGAAAACCCGAGAGGTTAAATAACTCTCCCATGGTTGCAATGAGGAAGTCAGGGAATTGGGAATGTCTTAAGAAGCCAGTTCTGAGGCCTCTGTGCGAGCTGGTTTCTGTCCAGAGGTCCAACACACCTGTAAAACAAATCAGGTGATTTTTTTTTTTTTTTTTTTTTTTTTTTGCCGGCTAGTCCGATGGTGGGAACTGAACTATTCATCTTCCATGATTCAAATTCTTGAAGCAGCTCCAGACAGCTTCTGATTCTGGAGGAAAATATGACTGAATTTCTATGGGATGGGCCCATAGAAGGAATGGGCCCTAAGAGCATAACCTAGAACTTACTTGTTTTGTAAAACATTTTATGGAGAACTTCAAAAGTATGCAAAAGAAGATACAATGTTATAATGACCCCTACCTTCCAGTACACATCTCCAACCTCCAAGTAATGACCTCAGGGCCAATCTCTGTTTCCTTCCTACTTCCACTCTGCCCCACCCCCTCATTCAGAGAGATTATTTAGAAGCAAAAGCTGTAGATACATCACAGTATTTCCTCTGCAAGCATTTTCAGCTTGTGTTGCCAAAAGCACCACATTACCCAAACCCCAAACCATCAATGCGATCACACCACCAAGATACACCCAGAAAATTCACATGCTTAAATATGGAACATCCACTTGGTTGGAATTTTAAACAAAATTCCTAGTTAGAGCTTCTTGGGTTTCATCTGGGTTTCAGCTCTAAGGTCAGAATGACTTCGATTTGAATCTTATTTTATCACTTAATAACTGAATGAATGAGTTGGGCAAATTACTTAACCTTTTCCCTGAGCGTCAGGTTTCTATTAAAAGTTATCTCACACATCGTTATAAAGATAAAAAAATAATAATATGTGTAAGGAGCTTAGCATAGGCCAGGGGATGGTATCATGATTATTTCTCTGAATGCTGGAGTTCAGTGAGACTTTAGCTAAAGAAGTTTCGAAAACGGGGTTGAGTTGGAGCATCAAAGGTTTACACGTAGCTCAAGGATGAGACTGGAGTCAGAGACATTATTATGAGGTCAGGTTTAACCCTGGAAGGCTGAACTCACAGATGAGCTTAGGTGCGGTGGAAGCCTGCATCAGTGAGAATAAGTCAAGTGCTTCTTCTCGGAGTCAGGACACCAGAGTTCTCCAAGGACCCTCCGGGGCCTAAGAGTTTTCTTGTACTTGTCTTGGGGCAGGGTTGATCTTCCCCTGTATTCTTGCACGCAGCATGTGGCCAGGCACTTGGGATCAAGTGCTGAGTGAATGTGGCCGTACACAGGTTATTACCTCTCCTGGGACATTTATACCTTTTCCCTGTGCTTCATTAACTCCTCCCTTCTCTGAATGGGTCAAATTCCCCTGTTATATGCTCTCAGAGGACCAGGTAACTTCTTTTCACAAGGACTTATCATTGTTAAAACTTTACATCTATTTGTGTGATTATCCGATTGTCTTTCTTTTGCTGGGAGCTCCATGGCTGTGTAGTAGTTACTGTATCCTCTGCACTTAACACAGTAGACAAGTGATGGACGGCCATGAAATGGCTTTTTTTTTTTTTTTTGTAGCTAGATTCAGAAACTAGTTTAACCCTACCCCTACCCCTAATTAGCAATCACAGTAAGTAATTCAAAATGCATTCTTTCAATATGTCGTAGAGGAAATTATCCTCCAAATGCACAACCAGGCAAGCTATGCTCGAGGTGGCAGAATAGAAAGGCTCAAAGACCAAGTTAAGATGCTTGAATCTCACAGATTGTTGAATAAATTTAAGACACACAATGAGAAGGAAGAGGGAAAAAATGGGGGTAGGTTAGCACAAAAACGATAAGGAATAAGCAGATGGGTGAACCACTCCCTGAATCCTGGGTCACGTAATAGCAATGGTTGGTTGGCATATCTCAGAGAGAGAGGCAGAGAGAAATGAGATAGAGAGGAGGTCTCGATAGAGGAGCGTCGTCTCGAGAGCGCAGAGAGAGCGCGAGCCAGATAGCGACGAAGAGCTAGCCTCGCGCGCATATGCGCTCTCTTATACTCTCTACTCTCTCTCTCTCTCTCTCTCTGTCTAGAGCTCGCTCTCTTCTCTCTCTCTCTCTCTCTCTCTCTCTCTCTCTCTCTATCCTCTCTCTCTCTCTCTCTCTCTCTCTCTTCTCTCTCTCTCTCTCTCTCTCTCTCTCTCTCTCTCTCTCTCTCTCTCCCTCTCTCCTCTCTCCATGTTAACCTTACCCTTACCCTTAATGATGTGGTTTTACAAGGACCAGAGTTGTGAGTGAGTTACGGGACCCAACAGACTGATCCGAGGCAATAACACACACTTTCAAGTTCGCCTGGTCCCAGCAGGAGCTCATCCCTCAGCCTGCGGAACAGCTTTGGGTTTAGCTGTGCCCTTGGGCAGACCAGAATTAGGGTCATAATGGGTGTTACTGATGGGTGGCTGATTTAGGGGAAAATGTAGATGTCAGCCCTGAGGTGGCAGGATTGTGCCTTATAACTTGGTCTTTTTTATCTCTTTCTATCCATACTTAGCACTCCTGTTTGTCCTAGCATCTATTCCATTTATTCTGTCCATCTTTAGCAGGTCATGAAGGTTACTGATTTACTCATTATCCATGTGAATTCTGCCTGTGTCCCCCAAGCTAATGCTACTCATCCTCTGTACTAAACACATCTTATGAACTTTGCTTATATTTCATAATCTACTGACTTGCACCACCCACACCCTTCTGATGCAGTTAATCCATCCCCTTTGTTTTTCTTGTCTTCCATAGCATGATTGAATATTCTCAAACAATACAGCACACACACATTACACAACGTATTTATTCAATGCCTACTATGTGCTAAACATCAGGCTGGGCAGCCGTCCGACTAGTGGAAAGACACAATCGAATAGTCCTGACAGTCATGTGACATGTAATAAACACCAGGGAAGGGGGGAACCTGCTGTCCCAAGGACGTGGGGTGGGCAGTGAGCGAGAGCTTCCCAGAGGAAGTAGCATTTGAGCTGAGACCTGAAAGGAGAGCTTCATCGTCATGGGGTTTCAGAAATTCCTAATAAATAACCAGCAAGGTCAATCGCTTCCCCCACCCCAGTTTTGAGTCATATTTAGCTGATTTTCCATCCGACTTTCCCAAGGAACACTAACCTGTTCCAGTCCCCCAAATGCGCAAATGTTATGTTTTACACAACAATAAGAATGAAACACACCTATTGGCAAAAGACACTGCAGAATAGTGTTTAGGCTTATAAATGGTTCTAACTGGGATCAACAGCCTATAATTAGACTTTAACAATCCAAAGAGGAGTAATATGCACCCTGCAGAACAGATTGGCGTCTTTTTCTTTCGTTCTGCAGGTTTGGTGGGTAGATTGGCCCCCAACTTGCCTCCTACAATAACTGTCCTACTGAGGTAAACATGTCACAAACAAGAACAATGAGATCACCAATAATATAACACTAATACTATAAACAAAAGAAACGCCACCTTCAGCTATGGCGGAATGAAAAACACAATGTGGACCAACTAACAGAGCTATTTAAAAAACAAATTACTCACAGCCAAGCTCCTTAGCTCTCCAGACTCAATTTTCCAGGGACCTCGCTTGGTTCGATTAGAAGTTTTTCCTGAAAGAGACTTGCCTCTGCTGCATTTTGGAGGTGCTTCTTACAGACCTGAGGCCTTAGATAAAGAAGAAAATGCCCCGCACAGACCCACCTCGATACTTTTTCTCACTTATTCCTCCTGTTTTCTCCCAAGTCAAGACATTTTTAAGGTCACAGGGTACTGTAAATGGAGAGTCTGCAAGCTCATCTCCATCAATGACATTTTCTTGAAATCTCATGCTTTTCCCAAGTGCCAAAGCCCTCTGCTCACAGGCAACATTTCCTTGCTAAAGCCATTTTTCTTTATTTCCTTGAAGGATGTACAAATGGATGACAGAATGTTAGAGTTGCATGGCATTTTGAAGAGATTATTTGGCCCTTTCTTTTCATTTTGCAGATGAGGAAACAGTCTCCAGGGGCAGACTAGAGACATGAAAGGCCTTGCAGTGAAAAAAGTACAACATATCCTTATACAAAAAAGGGAGACAGATTTGGGTATTAAGCAAGATACCTGGCTGCTTTCTTCTGGGCTTATAATTTGCCCTCATTCCATGAACCAATTTGTCTGACCAATGGATGGTCAAAATGACCATCGTTTGGCCAGAGTCCAAACGAGCTTCCGTGTGGTTTTGCAAGAGGGACAGAGACAAAGAAAAAGCTCACTGTCTAGAATTGAAACACATGTTTTTATAATAGGATGACGGATGATTGCAGTGGAAGAGATGTTATATTGGATAGGACCTTTGAGCCAATGCTGGTCCAAGAAATAAAAGGCTTTTATTGGATCACATGACAAAAAAAGTTCAGGGGAATACTGATTTCAGGAAGAGCAACATCCAATGATATCATCAGCCGGTCCCTCTCTGTTTTTCAGGTTTCTCATGGTGACAAGATTGTGGCCAGACACACCAGGCCTGCATCCTCCCAGGTTCAAGTGCTGTGAAAGAGAGGGCCTATCTATCGCTTCACGATCACAGCAGGAACCTCATTGGGCCAGGTGCACACGCACCTCAACCAATCACTGTGGCTGAGACGAGGCAATGCTCCAGATGATTAAGTCAGAGTCACATGTCCGTTCCTGATGCAGGTGAGATGTGCATACTGAAGGTGAGAAGGCTGGTTCCTTAGGAAAACTGAGGTATCAGGAGAAAGCAGACTGGGTGCTGGGTGGCAGAAACAAAGACATCCACCTTCGATGTGAAATTGGCTACACGATATTATTTAGAGCACCAGGCGATTTAGAGCACTACACGATATTATTAGTGGCAGCACCAGGCGATGTAGGTTCTGGAATCCAGGTGGTTATCCAGAGATTCCCCAAGTTCAGGCAGAGCCACTTGATCAATATGAAGTGCTCGGATCAGCATTATCTCTTCCTTAGCCCAGGCTTGTGAAATCAATAGTTTTAGTTTGGGACTATCAATTCTGCAGATTTGTAATCTGGTTCTGGCTTTCCCATAGACTTTCAGATGATGGCAAGCCTCAGTTTCCTCCTCTGTCTAAAGGAGACCATGCAATGGAAGTAACAGCTTTTTGAAAACATAAAATACCTCTCAGAGGATGTGAGGGCGGTTGGGGAAGCTGGGGGAGGCAGGGTCCATGGCTGAAAAGCCAATGGCGTGGAGGTCCTAGGCCGTTCCAGATGAGGCGCTGGCTGATGTGTGGGTGAGAACCACAGTTGAGGGGTCCTGCTCATTTCTGAAACCAAACCCTCAAGGAGAGTCTGAGCTTTGGACTGTGCATGAGAAGAAAGGGAATGCCGATGTAATCTTCACTCACAGAGCTGGAACCCAGACGCCCCAGAGCGCATGATCCACCTACTCAGGTGTGAGTCCTGAGTGGCACGTGAGACCTGGGGGAAGGAGATAAGATGCAGGGCAGCAGTAGCAGCCCTCTGTTGGTCCTGTCACCTGACTTGCTAGCACTCAGAAGGTGCCACTTAGGGAACACCTGTGAGTGCAGGCCAGGGGGTGACTGAGGGGTGAACTCAGAGAGCAGGGTCTGCAGTCACCTGTCAGCCTTCCAGGGGAAGCCCAGGGGACGTCTGTCTTCGGAAGCCCTTCCAGACTTCTCCAGGAGCAGCTGCCATCACTAAATGGTTGTGCTGTCCTCTGATGTGCCCCGAGTGTAGGAACAGTGCATTCGGTCCACTTCCCCCTGCTGGCTTCCTTCATGTCTGGAGCCCACAGCAGACCCCAAAACCTGCTTAACCCCAGAACCTGAAAGTCAGGGCCAGTTCCCTCTGCCTCCGCTCTGGGTTGATCTCTGAGGTTCTGCATGAAAACCAAAGGCCCGTGAGCCCAAGGGAGCATCCTCTTTATAGCTCTGTTTCCACATGCATAAAAAAAGGACATTTCTGCAGGAGCAAAAGAATCCCGAGAAGGGGGAAAAATGGATGCGACATCCTCACATGGTGTAATAATAAGGATGAAAACCTTGTGAATCCCAACTATTCTAATCAACAAGTGGTCTAAGGTGGGATTTTGCAGCTCTTGGGTGCAGCGGCTGCTGCTTCTCATCCCTGGAGAATCTTGTCACTTCGTTCAGGCTACAGAAACACACAGCCCCATCCCGTTGCAAACTGAAATCAGGATCTGCAGTAAAAAGGGGGCACGTGGAATCTAATAGTCGGAAGTAATTTCCACTTTAATTCCAATGCCTGTGTAACAGTCTGTCACACCTGTGTTATCACACATTCATCACATTCATGGGCAGCTTGGAAAAGAGCGGGGAGCCAGAGGGGTGGGGCTGGCGCTCCTATCACTGTTGGAGGCAGAGTCTGGGTTTAGTTCTGGTTGGAAGAGCAGTTCTAGAGGCTGTAAATCCAGGCAGGGAGAATTCTGGGATCTGATCTTCTGG
This sequence comes from Rhinolophus ferrumequinum, assembly GCF_004115265.2. NCBI lineage: Eukaryota > Metazoa > Chordata > Mammalia > Chiroptera > Rhinolophidae > Rhinolophus > Rhinolophus ferrumequinum. The sequence continues at coordinate 11,629,773 of NC_046299.1, read as the reverse complement.
AGAGAGGGTTTCTGCTTTGGGGATCATTTGAGTCTGAAATCTTCATGGGGAGCAGCTATTCTGTAAAATTGCAGATCCAACATCATTCCCTCATGTGTATTTTTCACAAATTGGGGGGAAGTTAAAGTGCTAAGGGTTTTTAAATGATCTTTGGACTTGCTAGAAGAAGAGAAGCAGCATTCCCTCTCCCTCGCCTTCCTTCATCAACTCCAGGGATGCAAAATCCAAACTTGTTCTTGAGCTCCCTCTGGTGGCAGTTAGAAAACATAATCCCGTTCTGCAGGTTTTGCAGGGGCTTAGTGGCACAGAGGCCCCTGGGTATTCAGTAAGAGGAACAATGCTCTACCCTGTCAGTGGCAGGGCAAAGGGCCCTCTGTCCTCCTGTGCCAGGTGGTGGACGCCATTCGTTCGGATTCTTAAGAGCTGTAAGTCCTCCACATACCTGGCCCTGCTGATGCGACAAGTTGTGTGGTGAATGATTTGTGCTGAAAACTTGGGAGTCCCCTCTGTGCCGCTTTGGCACTCATATCCTTGCTTACACTTTCCTAGATTGGTCTCAGCTCCTCAGCCAGCGCTGAGCGGGCATCTCAATCATCTTTGAAGGATGCTTCCTTCCCTCCAGCATCTAGCTGGGGGCTTTACTGACAGGAGTGCATCTTGGAGGAACTCTGGCCCTGGGACCAGTAACCAGGTGAGCTGCAGTGCGCCTCAGGCTGATGCTGGGTGACCGACTGCAACAGCAGCTCCGCCTGTCCCATGCCGTGTGCGTTTTCACAGGTCTTGACAGATGGTAGCGGCTCTGACAGCTCATCAGCCCCATGTGGACGCTTGTCCACAGTAACTGCTCTCAGACCGCCAGCTCTGATTGCCACTAATGCTTTTGGCTTGGAGATGGGTGCCGGGAGCAGCAGGTGGGAGTTTGAAGGCAGCAGTGGGGCTGGAAGGGAGATCTGCCACAGGAATAAGAGTGAGAAGTCCTCATGTCAACATACAGACATGACTTACGCTGAACATTCCAGGAAAGCTCCAGAAAACAAGAGGCTGTGGCATCAAGAGTACCAAATATGAAAACACTAGACCTGGATTCCAAGCCTGGTTCTGACTCTGGGCTGGTTACTGAATGAATCCCTCTGAACCCAGTTTCTGAATTTCTATAACCTCACTGGACGTGTTTTCCAAACATCCTTTTCCAGATCATATTTTTTTTTCTGTCTTTTTTTTTTTAAATGGCTGATGATGTGTTCAGTGGCCTGGGAATATTTTCTACCACTTTCAATGATGGAAACTCAAGAATCTGCAACTCAGGATTTCTCATTTGTCTGTCTCAGTTGAGGTCATCACTTGAACACCACTGCCCCCTTGTGGCAGCTTGTCTAATTTTGTAGGGTAGTGATAGGATTTCAACGGTTTATAAGGATTTAAAAGGGGGGTGGAAATGTCCCCAAAGTTTTACTCATCCCTGGAAGGAACAAATGTCTGACTAGATGAAATGCCTTAGTAGTTTACCCTGCTAGTACCTTGCCCTTACATCAAGACAGTAATTTAGAGGCCATCTTTAAGTGGATTTACAGCCAGATTACCTAAATCCACTCATCAATTTACTCACAGATGAACATTTTGCAAGCTTCTGAGAACCAATATGCTCGTCCTTCAGAGTGAATTCACTCAAAGGGGGAAATGATACGCCTGGGCATTATTTAACATCCATTTGGGTGAACACAATCTTTTCTTTTTATTGAGGTAAGATTGACATAACATAAAACCAACCGTTTTAAAATGCACAATTCAGTGGCACTCAGTACATTCACAATGTCATGTAACCATCTAGCTCCAAAACACTTTCATCACCCCAAAAGAAAATTCCTGAATCCACGTGTTTAGTTCCCATGCCCCCTGGGACCTGGAAACCAATTTGCTTTCCATCTCTGTGGACCATCTTCTCTTGTGTTCCATCATATGCCATCGACCCAAACATGGGTCTCCAGCTTCCTTCTCTCTTCTCAGCTCCAATCTAAATACCAAACTGCCTACTGACATTTTCACTTGTATGTCTTACAGGAACCCCAAAGTTACTTGGAGCTAAAGTGAGATGCTGACGTCTCTCTTCGGCAAACCGCTCCTCTTCCATCTCGGAATCGGGACTTCTCTCTCCTGAATTGTGATTTGATCACTTTCTCTTCCTTGCTCCCCTCGTTCAATCCATCATTAAGTCCTGTCAGTTCCACCTGCAAATATATCCACTTATTGTGATATGCACATTCTATCAAATTTAAAGTGCGTTGCTGCTGGTCTTTTCTTAATCTTGACAGAAAGCGTCAACGGAATGTTTTTACCATGCACCTACCTCACAATTGTTTCCTGGTTGATAGCATTGAAAGATACTTTTGATTGAAGAATACATCTTGATTTCACGGAAGTACAAATGTGGGGAAAAAATTGGATCTTAGAATTAGTGAAATAGAGGCTCTTAAATCCATTTCCGAATACGTCACCGCTATTCGAAAATAAGCCTTCTTCCATCTGGACTACCTATTTCCTCCCTCAGACCTCACATTTACCCCTCCCAAGCTTTCTGTTCTCCCATTTATTCACTAGTAAGACCTGTTTGCCTCCAAAATGTATCTGGATTCCAAGGACTTCTCAGAATCTTTCTTGCTATGACCCCAGTTCAGGTCCCACCATCTCTTGCCTGGACAACTGGTCTCCTTGCCTCCTGCAGCAAGCCAGAGGGATCTTTCTAAAGAGTAAACCAACCGCATCATCTCCTCCTCCCTAAATTCCCCAACGGTTTCCGGTTATACCTGGAATATATTTAATGGCCAGCAAGGTACTACCTGATTGTCCCATTTGCTGCTCCATTCTCGGTTTTTCTCTACTTGTCACCTTGCTCACTGTGCTCCAGCCACCTGGACGCTTTTCTCTGCCTCAGACATGTTCAGCTCATTCCCATCTCAGGGCTTTTACATTTGCCATTATTTCTGCTTCCAAAGCTCTTATCCTGGATCTTTGCATAGTTACCTCCTTCTTATCAGTAAGGGGTCAGCTTGCTCTGAGGAGCGGCCTTTCCCGGACCAGCCTCACTAAAGCTGCCTCCCCCCCTCTATTTCCACATCCCCTTCTGCCAACATTCTACCACATTTAATACCCAACAGTATCTGATTTATGTATTTACTTCTCTTTCTCCTCTCACTAGAATGTAAGCTCCTTGAGGGCAGGGGCTCCGTCTTATTCACTCTATCACCTCACCATCTTAGTGCTTAGTACAGAGTAGGGATTCAATAAACACTGATGAAATATTCGGTTGATATTACGTCCTACTCCCTGCTTTCTCTTTAATCTTTCATGCTTCCTCCTACACTTGATTGCTAGACTGATCTTTTAAAATGGAAAATCTGACCATGTTACTCCTCTACTTAAAACCTGCAACTGCCCTTTGCAACACTTAAGTAATGATTTAGCGGCGTCCGACCTTACGATAGTCGATCTGTTGTATTTTCATTTTCATGTGGTTCAAAATTCTTTCTAATGTCCCTTGTGATTTCTTCTTTGGGTTTTAGAAGTATGTTATTTAGTTTCCTAATTATTTGGAGATTATCCAGATATCTTTCTGTTACTGATTTTTAATTTAATTCCATGGTGACCAAAGAACATTCATGGTGTGACTTGGATCTTTTTACATTTATTGAGACTTGTTTTACGACCCGAATGTGATCGCTCTTCATAAACCTTCCTTATGCACTTGAGGAAAAATGTGCTCTGCAGCTGTGGGGACGTATATTCTACAAATGTCATCTGGTCAGTTCGGTTGACAGTGCTGTTCAAGTCCACTATGTCCTCGCTGATGTTTTGCCTCCTTACAAATATGAGGTCGGACAATTCAGTGCGTGAACTCATCCTGGAAAAAGTGCTACCTACCTCACTGCTGAATATCACTATGGTCACCTTCTAACTACTCCCCTTGGGAAGCTATGCACTGATGCCAGCGCCTAGTCAACCCTTCAAAGCCATTTTGGAACTCTTTTTCTGGAATGGCCATCAGAGTTGTCATATTACCCTTGATGTCCTGAATGTCATCACAATGTCTTCCTTTCAATATTTCCTTTACCTTCAGGTAAAGAAAGAAGTCATTGGGGGCCAGATCAGGTGAGTAGGGAGGTTTTTCCAATACGGTTATTTGTTTACTGGCTAAAAACTCCCACACAGACAGTGCCGTGTGAGCTGGTGCATTGTCGTGATGCAAGAGCCATGAGTTGTTGGCAAAAAGTTCAGGTTGTTTTCATCTAACTTTTTCATCCAGCCTATTCAGCACTTCCAAATAGTAAACTTGGTTCATTGTTTGTCCAGGTGGTACAAATTCGTAATAAATAATCCCTCTGATATCAAAAAGGATAGCAACCTTGTTGCAACAAGTTCGTGAACTTAACTGTCCAAACTCGTATATCAAATATTAATATTTAGAGAAGTTTATTGACATTTCTGACTATAATTGTGGACTTCTTTATTTGCCCTTGAATTTTACCAATCTTTATCTCATGTATATTGAAGCTCTCTGTTAATTAGGAGCAAAACCATTTAAGACTGTTAATTGATTAATTGACCCATTTACAATTATGAAATGACCTTCATTATCTCCAGTAATACTCTTTGCTCTGAAATCTACTTTATTTGATATTAATATAGTCATTCTTTTGACCCATGTTAACATTCTCCATGTCTCCATTCTCCTAACCTATTTGTGTCTTTAGGTTTAAAGTGTCTTTCTTGCTGACAGTATCTAGTTGGGTCTTGCTTTTGTCCTCCATTCTGACAATCTATGTCATTTCATTGGGATATTTAAATCATATATATTTAATGTGGTTATTGTTATGATGAGGTTTAAGACTATCATTTTGCTATTTATGTGTCTAAAATACACATTCCAAGGCTCTTCCCCAAACCCACTTACTCAGCCTCTCCAGGGCTGGGTTGGGAATCTTATTTTTAAAAAGTTTCCCAGGTGATTCTGATGTACAGAACAGTATGGGAACACATACCGTGCTTCCCCAAAAATAAAACAATCAGATCTAATGCGTCTTTTGGAGCAAAAATTAATCTAAGACTTTGTCTTATTTTACCATAAGTCCGGGTCTATAATATAATATAACATAATATAATATAATACAATACTGGGTCTTATAGATTAAGAAATGGAAACCCTGGGAGTTAAGCAGCTTGCCCCAGGTCACACACTAGAATATGGAGCCAGGCATTCAACCCCAGGCATTTGGACACCAGAGCCAGAGCTTTTCACCACCATGTTATACTGTCTCCCTGGTGGGGAGACAGAGGCTCAGAAAGAAGCATGGCGACAGGAATAGGGTCAGAGCTGGGTCTAGAATGCAGGTATCTGGACTCCCAGGTTGGTGCCCATTCAAATGAGGAGTGACTTTCTGCTGTGTGCCAAGCTCTGTGACATCCTCTTCCTACTGTACCAGAGTCAGGCAGGTGGCTTCTAGGACCCCCAATGCCACTGGCTGCCAGGCCAAAAGAACCATTTGGGAGCCTCCCTGAGAAGCCAGGGCTCCCACTGTTTCTGGCCAGGCATGCTCGGGGGGCTGGTGCCCGTAGATCCCACTACAATCACCAAACTCCGTCAGGCTTAATGACCTCCAGGAGTGGGTGTGGGTTGCAGCCATATAACAGCTTGCATTTCATGAGAGCCTTTTTGCTTTAAGTTCACAAGAATCCGATGAGAGACATGGGGCAGAAGTTAGGAGGCCCCTTTGTGAGGTAGAAGAAACGCAGACCCAGAAAGCCCTCTAAAGCCGTGCAGCAATCCCATGGCTGAGCTTAGCCTGGCTCCCTGGGGCCTCTCCCTTAGGTGCTCTCTGCAAGCATTGGAGCAGGACCTAACTGCAGAGACATTTAAAAGCAGAGCTCCGAGAGCCAAGTTTCAGTGTTGATGGGGCCACAAGACCTGCAGGTCCTTGGAGAAGACTCCCACTCACCTGGGCAGGACCTGTCTTGAAGGGTGTAACCCTCTCCCTCACTCTGGTTGCCTCTCTCTTGAGTTATGGAAACGGGACCCCAGGGAGCTGCTGCCGAAGGTGAAGTCCCAGGGGTTTAGCAAGTTTCTAGACTCGTCCTTCTTGAGCTCCCTCCTTCTCTGCTGCACAGTGATCAGCACCGTGGATAAGTTCAAGGGCAAGGTTGGACCTCGCAGAGACCTGGGGGAGGAGTTAGGGGGAGGGGGATCCTGAGGACCCTTGGTGAAGATGCTGGAATGTTCAGTTCATTTACGGTGGAGAGCCTGCCCTGTGCCAGGTCTCCTGTGCACAGGTGGGCACTGCTCCCAGCTCAGGGGACACAACAGTGAGCAAGGCTGCCACTGGGCCATGAGGCGCCTTTGTGCAAAGTAGAAAAGAGTGCCCTTCATTCAGGTGAGTGCAGCCCCACGCCTGGGCATAGAACCCAGTGAGCAAGGTATGGCCGGAATTCTTGCCCCTCAGCTGAGTGCTCTTGTACCAACCACTATCTGCCAACAGTACCTGTCAGCACCAGGCTCCCGGGCAAGACATACGTATTTGGGACAACCAAACGTAGTCAGCATGTGATGTGCTCAGGGTTTTGTGGGAGCACAGACTTGGGGCAGCTGCCCCAGGCTTGGGGGTGGTTCAAGAAGCAAGACTTAAGTGGTGAACACAAGTTAAAAGCTCCCGGAGGGGATGACAGCCATGAAGAATCAGAGAAGGGGAGCAGGAGTCTCCAGCGTGGAGGAAGGTGGAGTGTGAAGAGGGCACTCCTGGCCAAGAGGACAGCATGGGCAAAGGCCCAACAGCAAACGGAATGCCAGGCCCTGTAAGTAGATGAGAGAGGAGGGGCCAGAGCACGGGAAGGCCCTGCTAGCCAGGCCAAGCAGGTGAGGTTCATCCTGAGGGCAGGGGGGAGTGTCCAGAGGGTTTTAAGCAAGAAAAGGACATGATAGCTCAGCATCCTAGAAAGATCACTCCAGCTCCAGCATGGAGGTTGGCCAGCGAGGCTAAGACTGGCAGCAGGGAGACCAATAGGGAGGTTTCTGGGACAGGCTTGGTGAGCGATGACGACGGCGGCCTGATCTAGAACATTGGTCGTGAGGATGGAAGAGAAGGGTGGATGGAAGGAGGACTTTAAGGAAAGTCTGCCATGGGCGGATACGAGGTGAGGAGGAGGAGGAAGGCGCCCGGGTCTCCAGCCTGGGTGGGTAGGATGGGCGGGCGGGAATGGCGGTGACGAGGGAAGACACGAGGTTGAGACTCCAGTGGCATCTCCAAGTGGAGACACTCAGCACTGCTGGGAAGGTGGGTCTGGGGCTCCGGGCAAGGGGCGGGGTGCGGAGGCGGGGTCCAGAGTCACCAGCCGCCCCAGCTGGTTTCTTTCAGAACCAGTCTCAGCCACCGGAAGGCTGACACAGTCCAGAGAAATGAGCAGAAAGAGTAACAATAATAGCTGCGCTACTGAGCACTGACCAGCGCCCGGCGTGGTGTGGACGTGGTTTATATGCATTATCTTATTGCATTCTCACGACAACCCCATGAGGTAGGTGCTGTGACTGTCCCATTCAGCAGTGAGCTAAGGCTGACAGGGGAATCATTGCCAGGGAGGCAGAGGCAGGCCATAGCGGGTCTTCTCAGGGGAACCCAGAGCTCGAGGGAACACATGGAGGGAGCAACACTCACAGGGAGCAGCAACTACAAGGAAGATACTGGAGATAAGCAAGGGGCTGAGAGTATGACGTTTAGTTTGTTTGGATTTTTCTCAAGAACATCAGGGGATTGACCTAATGCAGCATTTCTAAACCTCAGCACTGTTGGCCTCTTGAACCGTGGATTCTTTGATGTGGGTCTGTCCTGTGCATGTAGGACGTTTAGCAGCATTCCTGGCCTCTACCCATGACATGCACCACTTCTTCCTCTGTTGTACCCACCAGTTGCGACAAAAATGTTTCCAGGCATTGTCCGATGTCCCTTAGGGGGCAAAATTGCCCCCTGTTGATCTAGTGCAATGGTTATCAAAGTGTGGGCCCTGGACCAGTAGCACAAACATTACCCAAGCACTTGTTAGAAATGCAAGTTCATTCTCAGACCCCATCGTGCGCCTACGGAGTCAGAAACTATGGATGTGGGGCCCAGCAAGCTGAGTTTTAACAAGTTCTCTAGGTGCTTCTGAGGCACGCTGACGCACGCGTGAGAAGCACGGACCCGACGCAAGCGTTGTCAGCCCTGGCTGCTCAGTAACATCAAGCTTCCCTGTCTGGACCCCACCCGCCCCGACCCCTGGGGATGGGCCCAGGCACGTCTTTTCCAGAGCCCTCCAGGTGATTCTAATAGGAGTCCCGCCGGCGAACCACTTATCTAATGGCAACGCATTAGCTTGGTTTAAATTCCAAGAAAGTGATGCTACTACCCACTGTACAAGTGAATCAGGACGTCAGGCTGTCCAGTAATCACAAACGGAAGCGGAGGTTGAGGGAGGTTCTGCACTGCCTGTAAGCAATAACGAGGTCGGAAGGTCCTGCGGGTGATACTGCTTCCTGCTCTGCATCTCTGCGTCACCCGATTGCACCTGGCCTTGATGCTGGGAACGGGAGACCGGACAGATGGGAGGTTGGTCATTCCCAGTCATTTCCAATGGGGTCAGCCCCCTTGGATTAGAAAGTTAAGGGCATGGGCTATTAAATACTCACAGCCTACGTGGCGTGGACTCCATCACAGTGGAATACATGAGTGTATTATAAGAAATGACATGGTTTTCCATCATGCACTTCAGCATTTAGTAATTGGGATAGTTAGTGCATTCCCTTCATAGGAGCTGTATGCTCTGCGACTTGCTTCCTTGATGCATTTTCTGAAATGTGGCATGTCTCTGGACTGTAAACATATGCCACCCACAGGCAGCCACAGAGTGTTTGTCTATAATTAAAACTGCTGAGCCCACTTTTGCCAAGGATGGCACTGGGTTGGGCACGTGTGCAGGGGGAGTTGTCGGCTGTGGGCTGTGTGACCCTGGACAGGTCACCTGACTTTCCTGTTCCTTGCCCATTAAATGCGGTAATAAGGGTGGTTGCCAGCATTCAGAGTTTTGCTATGCAGGGAATTTTGACTCCAAGAGGCACTTCATAAATCCCGACAGAAATGTGACGTTCTTTTCTTAAAAATAAAACCAAATCCGACCCTGAGTCCCCATCGTTGACTGGGGGGTTGGGGAGGTTTCTATTGGGGAGCTTCTCCTGACCTTATTAGCGGTACATGAAAAGTGGGGAGCTTATGGACTGTCTGGAGAACAGGGTTGCCCCTGTCTACGGGCCCTCATGGCGGCTGCTCACATCCTTAAGGGCTGATCGCTCTGTGGGGCCCATGACAAGCTTAGAGACGGGGATCTCTGCTGACACCCAGGGCCTGGACTCCTCCGGGACTGCATGGCTGGGCCCCTCTGGGCTCCTGACCCTCCAGGAGAGGCTCCAGGAATCCTCTTCCCTCCTCTTCCCTGCTCCAGAGACTCTCCACAACCTCTTTCATGGCTAGCGTGATAAACTGCCCGGTTTGCCCGGGACTGCCATGGTTTTAGCATCAAGAAAGTCCCATGTTCTGGGAAACCCTCCGTCCTGAGCACACTGGGCAGTTGGTCATCCTATCCGTAGTCCACCTCTGTCCCCTGTCCTCACCGTCCCTTAGATCTCCCCACCACTATCTTGTCAGTTCTGGGCTTTCACTGAAGCCTGGATAAGAGGCTATCCTGAGGCCACTTCTGCAACTTCCTCTCCTTGAGGGGAGGGCCAGAGCTGCTGGAGACCTTCAGGGAACAGGGAAGGGAAATGGAGGTGATCAAAACCCTCGACACTCTCTCAGCAAGTCCTGCTCCGTGGAATAAACCTGGGCTCCTGATGGGAGGTTCAGCCAATGGAGGCCCCCACTCCTGACCCCAGGGCATATACCTGTTTGGTCCTTGCCGCATCCTGCTGGAATGGAGGAGAGCTGAGCCCAAGGCCATGCTTCCCTGTCAACTAGCTCCCAGAGTGTGTAACCTCTGTCTGTCCCTCGTGTACCCCCAACCCTGCCCACAAGAGCCTGGCATAAAGTAGGTGCTCAATAAATGTGAAATCCAGGCTGCGTCCCTTTGTTCTAATCGCTCACCCAACAGTCTGCTTTTTTACATGCTGTTCCTGATCTCCAGCTGTAATTCTATACTCACTAGTGGGGTGATTTGACTCACATCTGCCTCCCACCCCGAAGCAGAAGCTCAGCGAGGTTGGAGCACATACTTTGCTCACCGCTATGACCCCCGTGCCTGTGGTCAGCACGGAATATGCACCTACAATGTGAATGCACGTACAGAGTTAACTGCACTGCCATCACATGGCACTTCTGGAACCAACCAGAGGGGCGCGGAGTGCTCTGGGACAGGCGCAAACTGGGGAGCCCTGTGGAGGACCACTGCCCTCTCCCAGGACCCAGGTGTGGTGGGTGACCTCAGCACCAGCACTTTTCTCAGGGCAGAGTCTGAGGCCAGACTTTGCCACACAGAGCGGCAGCCCTGGAGGAACTTGGGCCTTCGCCAGCCGAGCAATTGCCTTCAAATTAATTTATAATTTGGCTAGGTTTTCTGTGTTAATCATCCTTTAGAACATCAAAAATTAAACACAAGCCTTACATACAAAAGATTTCCCTCCGCTTGTTGAAGTCACTGAGCTTGCCCATCCAGAAGATGCAGCTACCCGCACTGTAGGGTTTGATGTCTCCCTGCTCCTGCCCCACTGTAGGCATGAGGGTGAGGGTGGGAGTGGTGGAAGGAGGGGTGCCCTGGAGAGCATGGAGGCCTCAGCCCCCTTGCTTGGCTGATCTCTCTTGCTGGTTGGAGGGCTCCGCCCTCTTGGTGCTCCTGACGCAAATGTGAGCCCTGGCTTGGGAGCCGCCAGCCCTGGGGGGTGTGAGTCCCAACTCCACTGTTTACCACATGTATGCTCTTGGCCAGCTTGCTTCATGTCTCTGAGCTTCAGGCTCCCCATCTGGGAATGGTCATAACAATACCTACCTATGAAGGTTGGTTGACACCAGCCCACAGTGAGTGCTCAACAGACAGCTAGTATTAGCTCCTGAGGGTGAGGACACTGACATTCATCAGTCACCCACTTGTCAGGCACTTGTCCCATGTAATCCTCCCAGCTAGTCAATAGACAAAGCAGGGATTGTCATCCCATTTTACAGATAAGAAATCTGAAAATGTGAGCCGTCAAGCAACATTCTAGTAAATGGCAGAGCTGGGATTCGAACTTAGGTTGGTAGGATTCTAGATGTTGGGATCCTAACCACTTCCGCACCATTTGTGAACTTGTTTGTCTAGTCCACTAAACCACAAGTGGTTCTGAGGGCAGCAATTGTATTTTATTCACCTTCCATCTTCCTGCTGTCCTGAATATACTGCTGTACACCCCATTGGCACATACGAGTAATAATTGCCTGTTATATAGAAACAAACAAACTGTGAGGCCCAGACATCCCACAGAGGACCAGGGTGTCTTCTTAAAAACCAGGGCCTTTGTAGAGGATGAAAGAGGTGGTGGGTATGATTGCAAAGCATCTGTGCCCTCTCACCTGTGCTCATCTTGTCTTTTCAGGTGAGCTGGACCCATCCTCACATGGATGCTCAGAAATGGCCACAGCAAAATGAAAGGCAATCACCTCACTCCCAAACATGTACTTGTTCCCTGCCACGGACATTTCAGGTCAACGATCTGGACATGAGTTGCTCCTTATCCTAAAGAGAAGCTGCGTGTCCCACACCAAACAGGCCTAATGTAACATAAGTGGATGAGTGTTTTAAGATGAATATTTGCCAGAACGATCCAAGATGGTGGAGTAGACACACATTGTGCTTGCCTCATCCGGTGAACACATCAAAATTACAAATAAATTATAGAACTGGGGTGGCCGGTTTGCTCAGTGGTTAGAGCGCAGTGCTCATAACACCAAGGTTGCCAGTTCGATTCCCACATGGGCCAGTGAGCTGTGCCCTCCACAACTAGATGGAAAACAACGGCTTGAGCTTGGAGCTAAGCCACAGGTGGGCGGCCAGTTTGCTCAGTGGTTAGAGCACACTTTGCTCCTAACACCAAGGTCACTGGTTCAATTCCCACATGGGCCAGTGAGCTGTGCCCTCCACACCTAGACTGAAGTTAATGACTTGACCTGGAGCTGCTGGGTCCTGGCAAAACACACTGTTCCCCAATAAAATAAAATAAATTATAGAACAATTAACTTGGAGACCCAGTCTAGCCGAAGTGGAAGCCGCATTGAGACTGACAGGAGGGGTGGAGATGCGAAACAGGCTGGCCCCAAACATCTGTGTGGCGGTTGAAAGTTGCGACGGATACCTCAGCCAGGAGATTCCCCAGGGAGGAGCAAGAGACCCTGGTCTCACACCAGGCTCCCCATCCAGGAGTACTGGTGCTGGAAAGTGGAGCCCTCATAACGTCTGGCTGTGAAAAACAGCAGGGATTCAGACCCTTGGGTAGGACGGAAGGTTGCAGGAAACCCAGACATCCTCTTAAGTGGCCCGCGCTCCGACTCACTCGCTTGCAGGCACTCACCTTGGGCTCCGCGGAGGGACGGTGACTCGGGGGAGCGTCAGAGGCATGGGAGGGCGGTGGGGACAGACTGAAGTGTGTGGCCTGGGGGTTGGCCTGGAAGACAGCAATTTCCCTGTGTGGGGTCTTCTTTCCGGGCAGCGGCAGGCAGACGCCATCTTTCCTATGTTGAGCCCGCCCCCTATGCTTCGCCAAATCTCAATCTGATTGGCCTGGTGGTGAGCTCTGAAGCTCCGCCCTGCTGACTCACTGAGACCCCGTCTCACCCAGTTCCCTATCAGGAGCTGAACCTTACCGGAGCAGTCAACCCACAGCAGGTAGCAGCAGGCCTCGATGTGTCCCGGCTTTTTGTGGAGCTACCCCAGGCCTGTACTGGTGGCAGCTGTCCTCAGTTCACAGCATGAACTCTCCCACATGCTTCCAGGTCCAGCACAGGCAGCAACCAACCATCCATCAATTTGTAGTCCCGTATCAGTCACAAGCAGTGGATGACCTGGACCGTCACCAGAGCCCCTCCCAAGAGGCCCCAGAACCAACATATTTGGAGGTCAGCTTCAGACCACAACAAAGCACCACCTAATTAGCCCACAAGGGGCACACCCAAAGGGCAGTCTCAACAGGCACCAGCCTGCTAGGGAAAATCCTATTCTGTGTGGTAAGCCCCCCAGCACAGCAGCCCATAAACTGGATGTGGCCAAACCCCACAGCCTGTCAGCCTGAGGGTCAATCCCACCCACTGATGTGCCAATAGCAATCAAGGCTCAAATATAACAGGAGGGCATACACGACTCACACAAGGGATACACCTGGAGCACCTGGCTCAGGTGACCAGGGAGACTGTGCCAGGGCCCCACAAGGCACCTACTAAATAAGGCCACCTGGCAAGAGATGTAGCAGATTCACATAATACAAAGAAACAGAGAGGCAGCCAAAATGAGGAAACAAAGAAATATGTCCCAGATGAAAGAATAGGAGAAAACTCGAGAAAAAGAACTAAATGAAATGGAGGCAAGCAACTCACCAGAGACAGAGTTCAAAACAATGGTTACAAGGATACTCAAAGAACTTAGTGAGAACTTCAACAAAGAGATAGCAAGCATGAAACATGACATTGAAATAATAATAATAAAAAAAGAACCAGTCAGAAGTAAAGAATACAAAAACTGAAATGAAGAATGCACTAGAAGAAATCACCAGCAGATTAGATGAAGCAGAGAATCGAATCAAAGATTTGGAAGACAAGGTAGCAGAAAACACCCAAATAGGACAGCAAAAGGAAAAAAGAATAAAAAAAAAAATAAATGAGGATAGTTTAAGAGACCATCTGGGACAACATGAAGCATAACAACATTCGCATTATAGGGGTACCAGAAGGAGAAGAGAGAGAGCAAAGGATTGAGAACCTATTTGAAGAAATAATGACTGAAAACTTTCCTAACCTGGCCAAGAAAATTGACCTACAAGCCCAGGAAGCACAGAGAGTCCCAAAAAAGATGAACCCAACAAGGCTATCATTTAAAAATCAAAGGACAGATAAAGAGCTTCCCAGACAAGAAAAAGCTGAAGGAGTTCATCACTACCAAACCACTATTACAAGAAATCTTAGAGGGACTTCTTTAAGACAAAAAAAAAAAAAAAAAAAAAAAAAAAAATCAAATGTATGAATAATAAAATGGCAATAGTTACATATCTATCAACAATTACTTTCAATGTAAATGGATTAAATGTTTGTATCAAAACCGTAGGGTGGCTAAATGGATAAGAAAACAAAACCCTTACATAACACTGCCTACAAGAGACTCAGTTCAGATTGAAAGACACACAGACTGAAAGTAAAGGGATGGAAAAAGATATTTTGGTCCAGAGAGGGTGGAGCGATCGATGCCAGGGCGCAGGATCTGTGGCTGAGTAACTAACTATCTCAGGAGCGAGTCCCATTCTCGCGGAGGGGGATGGTGGGGGAGCATTTTCTTTGGACGATGTGGGCAGACTCAGCAATTGACTGTTGACAAATCTGTACTGGCCTTGCCCAGGGACAGGAGGGTTAAAAGAGACAAAGCCTGTGAAAGCGCTGTGTAAACTGAAGTCCTATACCAGGGTTAGCTCTCTAGTAATCAGGAACACGAACGTCACCAGGTCACCACCAACATGTATAAATAAAACTGGCCCAGAGTTGCATTTGACAGACCACCCGCTGACCTGCACTCCTTTCCCAGCTGACAGCGACGTTCTTCCCTGGCCCTACCAAGTCCCTTTTGACTGGGCAATACCTGCATGTTCACCCCAGGTGCAGAACTTATAGTGGCAGTATTCACTGTGTGCTTATTTAACATAATTTTTAAAAATAATTGAAATATGACAGTGAAATATGGTACCCTTCCCCAAACTAGAAGATCTTAAAAGGGTCAAAGGCCATTGGTAAAACAGGGGTGACAGGGTAAAGGGGTGTTACAGGATTAATTTCATCCTTCCAAAATCAATGTGACAGTATTTGGAGATAGGTCTTTCAGTAGGTAATTAAGTTAAAATGAGGTCTTTAGAATGGGCGTTAATCCAATGTGACTGGTGTCCTTTATAAGAAGAGATTAGGACAGAGGCAGAAGACCACTATCTACAAACCAAGAAGAGACGCCTCAGAAGAAGCCAAACCTGTGCACACCTTGATGCTGGATTTCTGGCCTCCAGAACTGTGAGAAAATTAATTTTCATTACTTAAGCCCCTCCTCAAAAAGGAATTAGCTATTTTCTGATTCTCTTATTGGATCTCTTTAAAAATTGTTCATTCCCAGGTGTTGGCACCCTCCAAAACTTTAAATAAAAATAAATTAATTTACTCCTAAAAACAAAACAAAAACTGGGAAAAGTGTGTCCTTGGAGTCCAAAGTTTCATTTAACATTAAATGTCACTATTAATATTAATTCAATTGGCAAAAATTTACCGAGAGTCTGGCAATACCAGGTATTTCTTTCATTGAAATTTACAATAATCCTGTGCTAGAAATGAGTATTCCCATTTTATACATAAGAAAACTGACCCAGGGGGATTCAGTGATTTGGGCAACACCCCATAGATGACAAGTGGCGTGACAGGATTTCCCATCTAGGTGAGTTTGGTTCATCAGTCCAGTTTGGTTCAGCAGTCCATGCTCTTTGTACTGTAATAACCCTTCTCAAAGACAGTACAATTGAATTGAATTCAGAGTTCAAGTGAAAATATGTTCAAAGGGCTGTGAATTCAGTTTAAATTTGATAAAATAAGTCTTATTACTTTCAAAGACTTAAATGTTTTTCTAATCTATGCCATCTAAAACATCAGCTCCTATAAACTCCATCATCAAGATTTCTCTTTTTTAATCCTAAAAATGAATAAAGAAACTGGCCCCCGCCCCAACTGCATGTCTTCCTTTTGTTTTTGATTTTTTCTTTTAAGAAAAGTTCTTATGACCAATATTTTTATTATCATTGCCAAATGTGGGTCTAAGTTGCAACCTTCTGAATCCTAAGCCTTAGAGTAGGAATTGGAAGAAGGTATATTGACAAAATATGGGAAGTAAATTTACACATCTTTGATTTCTGAGATAAACTGTGAACAATAAATGGCATCCCTTTAAAAAAAAAAAAGATATTTCATGAAAATTGAAATGGAAGAAAAAAAACAAAAAAAAGCTAGGGTAGCAATACTTATACCAGACAAAATAGACTTTAAAACAAAGTCTATAACAATAGACAAAGGACCCAGTTATCCCACTTCTGGGTATTTATCTGAAGAAACCCAAAATGCTACTTCGAGGGGACGTTGTGCATCCATACATTCATTGCAGCATGGTTTACAATGGCCAAGATGTGGTGGCAGCCTGGGTGTCCATCAATGGAAGAATGGATAAAGAGTAGGGGATACATACATACACACATACAGATAGATGGATAGATAGGTAGATATAGATAGATATAGATAGATATACAATGGAATATTGCTCAGCCATGGAAGGGAATAGGTTCTTGCCGTCTGCGGCAGCATGAGAGGACCTGGAGGGTATTGTGCTGAGCGGAGTATGTCAGACAGGGAAAGACAGATGCAATGTGATTTCACTTGTATGTGAATCTAAAGAACAAAATAAACAAAACAGAAACACACTCATAGATACAAAGAACGTTTTGATGGTTGCCAGATGGGAGGGGAGTTGAGAGTGTTGATGAAAAATGGGAAGACATTAAGAAGTACAAATTGGTTGTTACAAAGAAGTCATGGGGATGTAGGGTATAGCAGACGAAATATAATCAATAATATTGTAACAACTATGGTGTCAGATGGGTACTAGATTTATCAGGGTGATAGATGGGAGGGGGTGGGGCAGGGGAAAAAGATGAAGGGATTAAGCAGTACAAATTGGTAGTTCCAAAATAGTCATGGGGATGTAAAGCAAAGCACAGGGAATATAGTCAATGGTATGATAACAGGTATGTATAGTGCCAGGGGGATCACTTCTTAAATTATAGAAATGTCTAACCACTATACTGTACACCTGAAATTAATACAAAGTAGTATCAAATGTTAACTGTAATTAAAAAATTTTAGAAAGGGGGAGAAAGTTGAAGGGAAATAAGAGGTTCAAATTTCCAGGTATAAAACAAATGAGTCATGGGGATGTAACACACAGCATGGGGAATATGGTCAGTAATATTGTGATAGCGTGGTACAGTGTCAGATGGTTGCTGGACTTGTGGTGACCACTTCTTTAGGTATGTAAGTGTTGAATAACTATTGTGTACACCTGCAACCAATATGATATTGTATGTTAGCTATAATTTTTAATAAAAATCTTTAAAAAATAATAGGGGAAAAATGATGAATATTTGCAAACACATTGTGTCAAATGTCAGGCGAAGGAGGGGAAATGGCAGAAGGTCTCTTTAAAGCTTTTTTTGGAGAGGGAAGAGCAGACACGACAATCCTGGGCTCTGTCCTTTTTTCCAGGTTACAGCCATATTTACCCTGTTACCAGGCAAGTACTTCTACATGCTTTACGTTTTCTTTGGCATCCCCCTGCTGGTCCTGGTCCTGTGTCACGGACACAGGTGACATCCCGGCAACTATCTTATCCACTTCTTACAATTGGTTCTGAAAACTCCCATTCCTTCTCGATCCTCTTTCCAAATGGTGCTCCTGACTGCTTTGCAGTCCAATGCCAAGCAGGTCCGATGCCAAGCCCGTGGACCAAGCTGAACCCAGGATCGTCATCAATTCTCAAGAGCTCCCGAGCCCCAAACTTGGCAGGTGTCCCTCAGCCCCAAGCAGCAACGTGAAGCTGCTTGAGAGGCTTCTTGCATGAGAGAAACAGAACACACTGCAACTGCCCCCACGGGCTGTGGAGAGGAGTAACCAGTGTCCTGAGCTGGTGTCCGGGAGACTTACATACTCCATCATCAGCAACCCGGGTGAGGTGGGACAGCAGGTGGAGAGGTTGGACGTCCCCCTGCCCATCACTGCCCTCATTGTTTTTGCCTACATTTCCTGTGCAGCCACCATCCTCCCCACCTGGGAGAAGCACCTGGACTTCGAAGGTGACTTCTACTTCTTCTTCGTCACGCTGACTGAGATCAGGCGTGGGGATACCGTTTTAGAACACCCTCACTTCTTGTTTTTTCCCCTCTACATCATCATTAGGATGCAGATTGTGTGTATCCCTTCCAAGTTCCTGCAAAGCAGGCTGATTGACATCTGCAAAACTCTCATGCTGTTCTTCACAAGAAACTCTACTAAAAAGCGAAGTCTCCACCCTCTCTCGTGTGACTCAGATGGGCTGAACTGGTTTCCTTGCCTTGTCTTTTGGGTCAGTGTAGTTAAAACTGGTGGCACTGCAGCCTGTCACCTGTGACCTTGGGGTTTGGAGACAAATCCTGTATGAGGGCTGATTTCAGTCTCGAGGTCCTGCAGGAATGTGGCCAGTGCCCTCTGTATCAGGACATTAGATAGAAACTATCACCATTATCCAAAATCCAATTAATTTTTCTGTCTTCATTTTTAAAAAGCGCCACCTTATGTGGACGAAATTGCCTTATGGAAGTCACCAGTTTTCTTGCAACACAAGAAAATAATTACCTTTATTCTTGCAATTTGTACTTTGTGCTAAAGTAAAATCTTCCTGAGCTGCTCCGTTTCCCCCGATGAAACAGAGCTAGTGCGAGCAGCTTCTTTTCTTAAACGAGTGTATGAATGTGCCTGAGACCAGCCTAGTCCCAGCCCGTGTAAACTACACCAATGCCACTGAGTGGAATCGTCACCTGGGGGCTGGGAATACTTCCTGGTTGCCAGATTCTGTGCAGCCCAGTGTTCTCACTAAGCAGCACATCAGTGGCACCTTCTGAATGAGTTGGTATGTGAACGTGTTAATGTTTAAGTGAATGGATTGGCACACGAGATGGTTGGCACTCATTGGGTGGAAACACTCCTGAGCTGTTCATGAATGAGTTGGCATGTGAATAGGCTGGTCTGTGTGGCAGATGCTGTAGGAGCCCCACCCATATGCCCTGGTATTCCAGCTTCCTTTGCCTGAGGACTTTCTCTGCCTACTAAAGCATGGGGGGGCAGGTACATGCAGGGCTGTGCAGGGCAGGCTAGAAGTGCCAAGGAGTTAAGCCTCTGGGGAGCAGTCCTCAACCCATGACTGACAGGAGTGATATATGGCATCCAGATAGGGAGGGATAACTCTGGGCCATGCTCAAGACTGCCTCCTGAGTTCCCCAGCTGAATGGAGCCTCAGTTGCTCATGAGCACACCCACCCTCCCATGCGGGAATTGAACCAACAACCTTGTTGTGGAGAGCTCACGCTCTAACCAACTGAGCCATCCAGCCACCCCTCCGGAAGCTCAGCGGCAGCTCGTGGTCTTCAATCTCATTGTGAAGGGAGCAGCTCACGGGCCCATGTAGGAATCGAACCAGCAACCCTGTTGTTCAGAGCTCGGGCTCTAACCAACTGAGCCATCCTGCAGCCCCATTTTCCCACTCTTCTTGAGATCACCCCCAAATAACCCATTTGCACACAAACCCTTGTCTCAGAATCTCTCCTGAGGACCCCAGCCTGGGAGAGGATGTAACAAGTCTGTGTGTGAACTGGTTGCCATACACACGGAGTAGTACAAGGGTCTTACTACTATGTCCCTGCTCAGTTATGAGATATGACCGATTTGAGAGAATCAGAGTTTCTTTGAGAGAATCTTGGGAAAATCAGCCTGCGTCCTGTGATTAGCAAAATGACCCAGTCCCTACGTAAATTCTGAATTTTGCTCCAGGGTATAGAACAAAAATTGCAGGAACCAATGAAAAGTGCCAGGAGATTCCAGTTTGAAAACAAAGGAAGCACATAGGTTTTGAAGGGCTCTTCCGAATGTATTCAGTTCGATATCCACTGAGTGCTTGCTGTTTTCAGGATCAAGTGGAGGGAGGAATGGGTCCAATCTCAGCCACTTCCTCCTGGAAGTGGGTAGAAAGTCCTGTTTAAAAGCAAACATGGAGTTTATCAGGGACACATTTGCAAATTAAAGGTCACAGTCATTGGCTCCTTTTATTTGCTAGTGGGTCTTCTTCTGCGAGTCTCAGGACTTGGCCCAGCAGGCCTTCCTGTTCCTCACTTCTCACCGCTCTGCCCCCAGGACACCATATTCCACCCCCCTATTTGCTTCGCATTCCGGTGCAGGAATAGGAATTCATTCCTCCAAGCTCTTACTTGGTGGTCCTCAATCTTGCCTGTACATCTGAGGAGCTTCTAGGAATTCATGGGGCGCAGAAACACCCTGCCCCCCAAGCATAGCTCATCTCGGACCTGCCAGGACCTGGACCAAACCTTTTGGTGGAGGCTCTGACCCAGAGGCTGTGACCCAGAGCCCATCAGCCCAGTACGTGGTATTGTTAGCTTAGCTCCTCCCCACTTGTTAAACAGAAGACGAAACTGAAGTTCAGAGGCTTTTAGTTCAAGACGACAGCCAAAGAGATGGTGGGGAGGTCGAGGATGAAGGGAGTCGGTCCAGGAGGCCCTGCCGGGGGCTGCGAGAGCGGGCGCTGTCAAGGGAAGGGCAGCCGCTCCGGCGGCACTGCCAGGTGGGCTCAGGATTCGCGGCTCGTGGGGTGGGGCAGCTGATGGAGGAACCGCTCCCACTGGGACTCTACGTTGTAGTCCCGCGGCGAGGCTGCCCCGGGGCCGACTGGCCAGACCGCGCTTCCCAGAGCGGCCACCAGGTGGGGCCGCCAGACCGCATAGGTCCCGCGCTCCTGGGCCAGCAGGTGGCGCGTCTGCTGTTCCGAGCCCGGTAGCTCCTCCACCGCCCGGAGCCTCCAGGAAGGTCTCCCCCACCCCCCCACCCTGGGAGTGGATGTCTCCCGCTGTGGCCCTCTGAGAGAGGACGTCCCGGACTTCTGTCCTCACTGCAGTCCCCTAGGAGGAGGCATCTCGGACCTCTGTCCCCCGCTGCGGACACCCGGGGTAGCAGCACCTCGGACACATGTCCTCGGAGCAGCTCTCTCAAGGGGCGCTTTGGACTCTTGTTCTGGCTATGGCTGTCCCAGGTTCCTCAAATCACGTCCTGCCCAGCTAAGGTCAGTGAAATGTTATCACTTGAGTTCCAGCCACTTGACAATTGATGTCCTGTCATTAGGCCCACTTCATCTGGGATGCTTCCTTCTTTGATCCACCAGCCTCACTCCAGAGAGCAGGGCCTTTTGCAGACCGTCTGGAGCTTGCAAGAAAGACACCTAGAAGTTTCTACAATGTACAGATGCCTTTTCCCACCTGACATATGGTATTGGAGGTTCTGGGAGTGACGCCCCAAGAATGGCTGTGGTGTTGGGGTTGTGGTTTGCCGTCTCTAACGCTGCCAGGTGCTTTTCACCTGGTGGGTGTGAAAACCACGTCTTAAGGGGGAGGGCCAGAGACAGGCAAGCTGTCACACGAAAGGGTTTGGGAAGGCCTAGTGCTTCCTGGGAGGGCCATTGAGGACAGACCTGGCTGGGTGCCAGTCTTGCTGTGACCCTGCTCTGCTGAGTGACCCGGACAAGTGGAGACCTGCTTCTGGATCCTTGCAGAGAGGGGAGGATTAGCCTGGGCATCCCATGTGGTCCTGCTGACCTCAGGGTTTGGGTGTCCTGCCTTGTCATGCAGAGAGCCTGCTGCTTTGATGGGTGGGGGGGGAGTGACCTGATCCCCTAGGACACTGGCATGTGGGCTGCTGGATGTATTGCCCTTGACCTGGGCCTCTCAGTGCTGACCAGGAGGCGGCCGTGTGGCTTAGTGGTTAAGACCTTTGCCTGTGGAGACAGGCTGCCTGGGCAACCTCAAATCTTGGCGGGTTTCTTTACCTGTTAAATTGACATAAAAATAGTACCTACCTCAAAGGGTTGTTATGAAGACCAAACACGATAATCCATGAGGAGTGCTGTAGCCCAGTGTCCAGCTTTGTGAGCTCTTAAAAAAAAATCCTAGCTCTCCCCATGACTGTGATTAGGAGGCAAAAATGGCACGTTTCAGCTTTCTTCAGCGCCTTCTCACTGCCTGTGGTTGGGAGAAAGGGGGTAGATAGTGAGGTAAGAACCTGGTGTATTCAGCATCAGCTTGCAGGATATTCTCAGTGAGCCCCACAGTGATTTTGGGGTGGTCCCAATCTTGCGGGCCCAGACAGTATGGGCAGACCCTACCCAGGCTGGACACCTTTGGCGAGGTTGGGCACCTCTGGCAATGAACACCCCAGTATGCATAGGGTGGGAGTCACTCTTCCCCAGCCCCCACTTAGCACCTTGAGGTTTCTTGGCACTGTATCCTTCTTCCTCTGCCTGATGTCTTCTCTCTCTCTCTTTCTCTCTCCCTCCCCGCCCCCCCACTCATAGACCTTTCTGGGCCCTCCTCATTGTTCCCTGTGCTTCAGCTTGCCTACCAGGGGCCCTTCGTTCCTTCCCTGTCTCCACTCCTCCCTTTGGCCTCATCCACTCTGGTGAATATTAACACCATCCCCAGTCCTGGCCACTCCCTAGAATTCCAGACTCCAGACTGCTTCCCCAGTACCTCTAACTGACATGTCCAAGACTGAGCTCTAATCTTGTCCCTGAGTCCTGCTCCTTCCCATCTTGGGAGCAGCAGCCCCAGCCTTCCGGTTGCTCAAGCCAGATGCCTAGGAGGCGGCCTTGACTCAGCTTTCTTCTGTCTCCCACTCTGATCTGAGACGCACGTGTGCAGTCTTGAGTGTACCTCCTAGAGATCCTAATGCAGCCGGTTTCAAATGGGGTCTGGCATGTGTGTATCTTAGAAGCTCCCAGGTGACTTTGGTTACTTATTCATTCCTTTACTCATTCACAAGCTTTTGTTCAATGAGCACTGTATGCCAGGTACTGGAGGTATAGCCCTTAAGGAGAGCACTTCTGATGTACAGGCACATAATAGGTGTCACGCATGTTCTCTGGGCAAATGTACATCCAATAGAGTTGGTGATCCAGACCCCTGCCCCCCAAACAGAGAACCAGTAAGACAGCTGGAGGAGCCCTACTGAGCGGATCTTCAGACTTCCCACCAACCATGGCCCCTGTGTTGTCTGTCTCCCCATCTAGCTCTCTGGAAGCCAGGCAGAAGCCATGGCTGGCAGTGGGCTCTCCAGGGTCAGAAGGTCTGGGCAGCTCAGCTGTTGCCATGGTGACCAACATGCATCTGTTCAGCAGAGAACTTTGAAGTTGACTTGGATGTGGGATAACAAAGGGCACCTCCATCTCAGATGCAAATCATGGCTTCTTTTCATCCTCCTCAACCCTTTACTGTGCTGCTTTTGTTCTTGCCATTTAGATCAGAGAATAAAACCCTTTCAAGTGCTATAAATTTAAACCATAGGCAATTAAGAGGCCTCTCTGAGATTCAAGTCCCCCTTTAGTCTCTTCCAAAAGCAATTGCATGTGTAGAAAAAGAAATGAACGTGCAAAGGTGGTCAGCATTGCCTGTATGTCACTATCCAACAAATATTTACTGAGCACCTACTATGTGCCAGGACCCAGGGGATTCGGTGTGGTACAAGACTCTCCCAGAACTTCTTATCAGGACTATCACTCCATGCCTCAGTTTCCCCAGTGTACAACAATTGGGCTGAAGTAACCCAAGCATTTTCATACGGTGCTTTCTGAAACCCAGGGAAAGATTCACTTACCCCGTTTTGGCCTGAGTAACTTTGCTTTGCTCTGTTTTTTACAATCTGCTTCCCTGTAACATTTTGCTTAAAGAAAGAAGTCCACAACTTTAAAAAACAAGAAAAAGAGGATGCGTTGGGAATGAAAACCACTAGCCAAGGATTCCCTAAGGCTCTTTCCAGATGGAGAATGTTCTGTGATGGTGACTGCTAAGGAGACGGCAGATTCTCCGGGCTCTTCGGCTGCATGGAGACTGATACACAGAAGAAGGCAACTTGCATGAAGATGTACACCTGCCTGGATGGTCGACATCCTGCCTTCATTTTAAATAAAGTAAGAAACTTCACTTGTCTGATGTTGGAAAGAGAGAAAATCCTACGTTTCTCACCCTTTAGACCCAGGGCATCACTCTAAGACATCTGCCCCTCAGACTCCAGATCTGCCTGGGACTCACAGCCCCACCCTCACCGCTTCCTCGCAGAGCTTAGCCTGGGCCTGCTGCCTTCACCCGGTGCCCTCTGCGCTCCCACGCCCCATTCTGGCCTCCACACAGCACCCTGTGATGACCTGGGTTCTGTGTTCTCAGCCCAGCTGGACTATGTGGCCTCAGAGTGTGATGTTTGTTGAAAAATGTTATTAGATGAGGTGCCGGGGGCCCTATTGTTCCCTGGGCCCTGCCCCTCACTCTGCGTTTCCTGGGTTTTCTCCTGAAATGCAGGAGAGCCTGGTGCGCAGTGCAGACCTGCCCTGGTCACCTTCCTTTCCTCCCTCGGCAGTTTCCTCCCCTCTTCCTTCTCAATGGGTGACTGAGAGACATCTTCGGGCTGATTACAGAGGCGACTCCAGTCTTTCCCCAAAGCCATTTACACTGTCTGGGCAAGGAGACGGGAGTAAGTCAGGGACTAGGAGGGAGTTTTATTGACTGTCTCTTGTATTGAAGAGCTGCAGGAAAGCTTTATTAACACGGCAAATCCAGACAATCTTATTTAGGGCCATCATGCAGCCTGGGCCCACTCAAGGTTCAAGCTGATATGTTTCCCCCTAGGCTGAGTCTTCTCGTATTTATTTCTTTAGTATGCATAGTACCTTTCTCCCTGAAGCCCAAATTGATGCAAAGAGCAAGGAGAGATTCTGGGTTGCAGAACAGCTTCTATCAAAATACCCTGAACTTGGTGATGTCGTGCCACCCAGTGGAGCTACTGAAATTTGCTGTCTTGCCTCATCCTCATGGGCTCCATCCAGAGATCAGAGGCTCCCACGTCTCCCACTTTGCTCTGCATGGTCCTGGGCGCACAGTGGGCCTGCAGTTGAGACAGGAGGATGGACATGTAGGATCAGCGGCTTCTTGGCTTCGACAGCTTTGGGTGACCCCTTCCTTCTGGGGATGTGTGGAGTTCAGCATCAGCAGCATTCCAGGGCTGCCACCATGTCCCTCCCTCACCTTCCGAGGAGATGTGAGCTGTGGGGAGCGGAGGGAAAGGGCCGTGTCGAGATCTGAAGCCAGGTTGACAGTCAGCACACATTTTGCACCCACTTCACATTCTCATCTGGCTGCCGCAGCCCAAACAGATGTCCCGGAAGCAAGAACTGTTCCCACTGTGTGCTCTGCAGAAAGCACTCATGGGAAGAGGGTGGGTGGCAATGGGTTTCTGGAGTGGGTCTTGCCCACAATGGGAAGTTTCCTGCTCTTTGATCCAACTATGCCACAACTAGGGGTTTTCCTGAAGGTGACAGTTACACAGGTATGGAAAGGTGCGGTCACAGGGATTGTGCACCGTGGCATTATTTATTATGGTCCAACAGTGCAAATGTCCCTCAGATGAGAGCAAGTAGGTCAGTGCCTGTGCCTTCACACATTGGACTCCCTTGAACCACTGAAAGGGAAACTTTTGCAATCAACATATGTTACTTTTGTAGTAAGGCAAAAGCACAATGAAAATCTTTAAAAATTATTGGGATGGTTTGCCACCAAAAAACATCATTACCAAAATTAAACCCATGGGGCAATAATTGTGCACAGATCAATGTACAAAGCCTTGTACTAAGCTCAGTGTGGGGCGGTCACAACATTTACTGAAACCTGGTCTTGTCCTCTTGGGGTTCACAGCGATAGACAACTGGGCAAAGCTCTGATAAACTAACGGCGTCAGGCCATGAGGCAGCCGGGGAGAGGCAGCGTGGCCTGCTGGGGAAGGGCAAGGATTCATCTGACTTGAGTTCAAGTTCTTGGGTGGTGGGGGAGCAGCATTGCTAATAATAGACCCAAATGGGGGAAGCCCCAATCTCATCCACAGAATGAACAAAGAAATTGTGATATGGCCACACAGTGGAATACTATACAGCAGCGAACATGAACACACTACAGTTATACATAATATGGATGAATCTCACCAGTGACATTGTACAAAAGCAACCAGGTAGAGAAAGGATGCCTACAGAATGATTCCACTTATAAAAAGATTAAAAAAATGGACAATTATATTTTTAGGGAAACACCCTAGGTGGTAAAAGTTATAAAGAGGAGCAAGAAGATAATCAATTGAGTCAGGAGAGTGGTCACTTTGAGGGGCAGAGAGGTGATTGTGACCGAGGAGAGGCACCCAGGGGTTCTGGGGCTTCCAGTTGGGTTTTATATCTTGACCTGGGTGGGGGTCACATTTTGGGGCTCACTGAACAATTATTCTATACATTGCAAATGTATGTTTTGTGCCCTCTTCTGTATGTAAGATATACCTCAATTAAAATATGAGAAGCAATAGAAGTTTGTGGTAAAAACACTACAAAACATAGGGAAGGGCATAAAATTACAAGTGGAAAGTAAAAATCCTCACCCTCCTACACGCCCCTCTCCCCACCAACAGCCACCCAGAACCGATCTGTCTGCATTTTGCACTTGCACGTGTATGTATTGACTTTTTAATCAATTTCTTTTCCTAAATTAGATCATAACAGATGTGCTGTCCTGTGTGCTTAGGTTTCATTGAATAATAATACATCTTGGATATTTTTCAATGGTACACATGACACTACCTCATTTTCTTAAGTGGTCACTCGGGATTTCACTGTCAGGGTGACCACCACTTACTTTTGCAGGTCCCAATGTGCAGACATTCAGGAGGTTTCCCGATTTTTCCTACCACCAGTCTGAAGCCACACAAGTGACTTGACATACAAATGTCTTAACCATGATAATTTTCAAAAGCTTTCTCATCCTTAAGCATTTTCTCTCACGTAGGGGGCTTTGACGAATGCCTGGGGCTGCAGAAGACATTTAGTTTCTCTTGCTGCCATTTGAAAGGCATTCATTCTCTGCTCTCCTCAGAGGAATTAGGGTTGCAAAAATCTGGAACTTCAAAAACAAGACCTGAAAAGTCACCCTGGTGACAGCAGCTCAGGCCACCTGTGTGAAAAAGGGTGGAGCAAAACATTCCCAAAAGGCTCCTAGGAACGGGAAAGCTCTGTGTGTGCACATGCGTGTGTGTGCGTGTGTCCCTGTGGCACCCACATGCTGGTTTTGCAGGGACACAACACCTTCTACAAGACAACAGTCGATATAAATCCAATTGGACATAATGACTGGGTTCTTTCCCCCACCAGGGATGGTGACAGTGATTTCTCAGATGCCTTTTAGTTACAGACATGTTTCTGAACAAAATAATTAGGTTTGGGTGTTTGCAGCCTGCCCTATTGGACTATTGATCACCCACTAAAATCTCCTACCCTGCGGATGTCTGGGTGTGCAGTTGGCATAGCAAGTGGGCGAAGGCAGCTCTGAGCAGGGGCTGCGGGAGCCTCCACAGAGCTGCCTCTCGAGTTGCTGGTCCCTCCCAGAGCTCTCTGCTGCTGGAGGATCCGCTGTGGGCACCCCCGTGTGGAACATCAGCTGACGCTGAACCAGGAAAGCCCAGGAAGCAGAGTTCCAGTCCTCGTTGCCCTGCCTGTGTGACCTCAGG
Organism: Rhinolophus ferrumequinum; assembly: GCF_004115265.2. Classification (NCBI taxonomy): domain Eukaryota; kingdom Metazoa; phylum Chordata; class Mammalia; order Chiroptera; family Rhinolophidae; genus Rhinolophus; species Rhinolophus ferrumequinum. Next base: position 11,602,069 of record NC_046299.1, on the reverse strand, counting down.
CAAGGCTCTGTCCCTCTCTGGGTCTGCTTTCTCCTGTGGAAATGGCAGCCATTAAATAACCTACCTCCAAGGCCCCTTCCAGCCTTGATGTTTTATCCCAGTGCTGGGATATCCCAGAAATGTAATGTGAGCCAGAAGTGCGGCCCACATAGGTAATTTTAAACTTTCTAGCAGCTGTATTTTTAAAAAAGTAAAAAGTAATGGGCATGATTAGTTGTTATAATGTAGTTTATGTAGCCCAATGTATCTAAAATATTATCATTTCAGCATGCAAACAATGTGAAAATTATTAATGAAATGTTTTTCCTTTGTTTTGTGCTAAGCCTTCAAAATTCAGTGTGCATTTCGTACGTATAGCGCACCTCAATTCGGCCTACTTGCTTTTTAAGCTCTCTGTGGCCACATGTGGCCACTGGCTGCTGGATTGGACAGCGCAGCCTACCTGGCCCACCCACTGTCTGTACAGATGAGGAAACTGAGGCTCCGTGGCTGGGGCAGAATTGGCTCTGGGCCCAGGATCTTCACCATGCATCTGGATGCTAGTCCAGTGAGAGAAAGAATTATGCAGGCTGCTCTCGGGGAGACAGAGGAGGAAGAAATCACTTCCTTTGCCATCAAGGAGTTGACGGTCCAGTTGGGAAAAAAAAAAAAAGAATGAGTCCAGATGTACCTAGTGGGGAACAGTGCCAGCTGGCAAAGGCTTTGGTGGGGAGCAGGTTCTCGGGGCCTTCTGCATTCTTGAAGGTAGAAACCCAGAAGGGCTGCCATGGTCATCCCAGGCTTGATGTCTGTGTGGAAAGAGTTGAGGTGGGCTCTGGAGCCAGGAATAGGATTTGGAAAGTTGGGGGGGATGAGGAAAATATGAATAATGTCTGTTTCTGGGGCCTTAAGGGGGCGTCTGATTAGAGCAGGGATGGGAGCTGGGGGGCTGAGGTGGGGTGGATTGCGGGTGACCCTAAAAGCCAGGCGGAAGGCTTCAGACAGTAGCATTGGGAGCCACCTCAGGTCTTAAGCTGGGGAGGGGCTCACTGAAAGCATCGGTTCATGGAGCTCCACTGAGTCACTGCTGGGTTGCAGGCAGCACCTGGCGCCAGAGCAGTGGGTTAGGAGGCTGGTGGAGCAGGAGGGGGCGGGTGGATTTGGGGGCAGTGGCTGAAGAGGGAAGAGGAGCCAATTCTGTGCCGTGGCCTGGGCCTTCAGCTTTGACGATGTAAATGTGGTGACATCCGGGCATTTTGCTTCAGGCTGGGCGCCCCTGCCCAAGGCCAGGAAGGAAGCACATTCTAGGTGGATGGATCTGCCTAAGTAAAGACTTGGTGTCAGGAAGGCAAAGAGATTGGGCGTGGGGTAGGAAATGGCTGTGGGTAACTGCTGGGGAGGGAGGGGGCCATGGACGATTCAATTATTTGGGGCTTTAACAAGTAGAGACGGCAATCCCTTAAGGCATTATAAATCGAGTGGGGTTTTTGGTGAGTCGGTGGGATGGTGGGAAGAAGGTTTTTCAAGCCAAACCAGGTGGGAGGAGGTGGGGCTTGGATAGGTAGGAGAAAAAGCGTGGACACTGCAGGTGGAGGAAGTCACTTCTGCAAAGGCATGGAGGCTGGACTGGGCATAGCACATCACTGGACCCAGGAGGAGACAGCCTGGTGGGGCTGAAGTCAATTCAGGGGGTTACCCTCAGGGTGTATGAACAGATGGGGGCTCAGAATGACAAAGAGGGAGAGGAAGAGCTTCCTTGGCAGAAGGAACAGAGAGTGCAAAGGACCTGAGGCAGAGAACCCGTGCTGAAAGGAACCCAGTGTGGCTGAGGGGGAAGGCAGTGGCTGAGTGGTGTAAGAGGTGTGGAGGCTGCGTGGTCCAGGCTGGGAGGACCTCCCAGGCCAGGGCTCCCCCAACTGCACTGCTGAGACCCACAGGATACACAGAGGGTCTCAAGCCATGTGCGAGCCCCGATAATTATAAGGGAATCAGCTTTAAGTCAGACTCAAAGGTGATGTGGCAAATGATGACGGAGACAGTGGTTGAGGCTGGACCAGGCATGTCCCCCTGGACCACTTTGAAGACATTTGACATTATCTCAGTGCAAGCGCATTGAAGGGATTTAGACCAGGGAGTGGAATGAGCACACTGGTGTGTTTTGGCTCTCTCCAGCTGGTGAGGAAGGTGGACTGTGGGGGCCTGAGTGGTCATCGGAGTAGCCACTGGGGACAATTGCAACGGTCCAGGTGAGAGTGGAGAATCAAGGCATAAAGCTAATGAAACACTGCTCTTCACAACTGGCTGGCTCCTCTGCAGCCTTCAATTACAGCAAATGTCCTCAGACAGGTTAGTGATTCTATTAAAGTGGCCAAACCTGGAGACCTGCATTTTACAGATAATGCTGCATGAAGCCAGTTAATTCAGTGATTGAATTATTAAGTTAGAGCATCTATGACTTAATTTCATTGGCAGCCAGCAAGGCATCCTTCCAGGAAACTGACATTTGCTTTGACTGTCCCTCTTAAAACCAGTACAGTCGATTTGGTTCCATTTTGTACAGAAAATGTTCTTTTACAGTATGCAGGAGAACAAAGAAAAGAATGAAAATGAAATGCATATTTTTTCTAATTGTAGTTCATTATTTATTTACTATATATCTTAAACTGATACGGCTGGCTACAAGAAAAACAAAATCCTCTAACTGAATGAGACAGGTCCTGGCTGAGACTTTCCATGAGTCCTTGAAAATAATGTGAAGTCTGTTCTTTTTCAGGGTAAATCAATATTAATGAGTTCAGCACGGTGGACGGTATTGTTTTGATCTTTTATGTCTGCTGATTTTTTGTCGAGGTGTTTTGTCAGTTGTTGAGAAAGAGGTGTTAAATCCCCCATTTTGGATTGTGAAATTGTCTTTTTATACCTTTAATTCTTTCTGGTTCTGTTTCATATATTTGAAGCTCTACTATTGGGTGCATATACATTATAGTTATTATGTCTTCCTATTGAATTGATCGCTCGGAACTTTGTTTTGAAATCTATTTTATCTGATATTAATATAGTCGTGTCTACCTTCTTATGCTTACAGTCTGCATGTGTATTTTTTCCATCCATTTCCTTTCAACCTACTGTGTCCTTACATTGAGAATGTCTTTTATTCAGACAACATAGACTATTTCTTAAAACTATTTCTTAAGACTGTTTCGGACTATTTCTTAAAATTTATCCCGACAATCTCTTTGGATTATAGTGCCCATTATGCTTAATGTATTTCATCTATCATTTTATTTTTTGTTTCCTACTTGATTCCTCTGATTTTTTTTTATTTTTTTCTGATCTGTTCCTCCTTTCCTGCTTTTTAAAATTGAATGCTTTACAGAATTCCATTTAATTCTGATTTTCCTGTTAGCTGTTCAGCTATTTTTCCTTGTGTTATTTTCACAGTTGTTGACCGAGAGATTATAATATACATCTTTAACTTTTTACAGTCCATTCATAGTTAAAAATACACCACTTCACATAGAACATAGAAATCTGCCACTTCATAGTAGTGTTGTTATAAGTATAATAATACATCTACATATGTCACAAGTGCCTCAAGACTATACTTTTAAATAGTTAAAGCTTTATAAAGAAAATAAGGGGGCAAAGCCAAACAACAACAACAATATAAGATAAAGCAAGCCCTGAGTTTTTGCATTGAGCTAGATACCTTTTCTGATGCTCCTCATTCTTTTCTGAGATTCTGGGTTTCCATCTGCTCTCATTTCCTTCATTCTGACTTAGGTGGAGCACAGCCTGCCAGCCCCTGGGAGACGCGGCCCACGTGTGGTGCTCAGGACAGCCAATTCTGTCCTGGAAGCCTTTGCTTGGGGTGGTGGGGGAGCCTTGTGTACGGAGAGCTGAAATGATCTTCTGCCTTGGTTCTGAGCATATTATGGTCGAAGGTCCTGGCAAGGCCTGTTTCTTGGTTTATTTTCACTTTCTTGCCTTGTCCCACATCCCCTTTCCTGGGTCCCAGCCCCCAAAAGGCATCCACTCAGTTGTGTGAATAGATACATTTGAATAAGAATGGAGCTCTGTGCGCTTCTAATGAATGAACGCGGAATCGTTCAGCAGACCTGGCTCTCCTCCCTCCTTTCCAACTCAAGACTTCGTCAAACCTACGCTCAGACGTGTGGGTAATCCAGTGTGTCCTTCTAATGGCTACGTGGTGCTCCTCCACATTTCACTTATTTATTCCCAGTGATGGACACTGAGGTTGCCTGCAACTCCCCTCTGATGCAGGCAACACCGTAATGACTGTCCTTATCCTCGTCCCCTTAGGACCCGAGCAGGGATTTCCCTGAGACAGAGACAGGGGAGAGATTGCTGGATCAGAGGGTGCGGGCTGACATAATTCCACTGAGCCCTCCTGACTGCTCTCCAGAAAGGCTGCACAGCCCCCACGCCACCCCCAAGGAAAGGGTCTCCATTGCCTCACATCTTCACCAACAAATGGCATTTACCCAACTTCCTAATTGTTGCCATAATGTAGTGCTGTATCTCACCGTCGTTTCAATTAGCCTTCTCTGATTGCTAGCGTGTGTCTCTTCATAAGCTTGGTAGATCTGGGCTTCCCCTTCTACAAACTGCACCCTGTGCCCAGCTCTCCACTGGGCATCCACCTTCTTTCCTTACCCATGTGTTAACTAGCATATCCGGTTTTGCTAGCCTAGGAACCACTGTCTCTTCAAGATGCCTTTATTTTTGTTCATTTCTGCTCTGACCCATCATTTGCATTTCACAGCTTAATGCCCAGAGGACAAGACACATTTATTTTCCTTATTTCTAAGTTCTCTGGTGGGCAGAGCACCTGAGGATTTTCCCCATGGATCACCTACACCTTCCATGTACTCAGCCCTTTCACTGTCCCAAAGCTAGGGGACACTAAATGAGTATGAGCATCTGCTGTGTGCCAGGCATTCTGCAAGGATCACCCCACCTCAATCCCCATTAAAAAACTCTGTGAGGGGACCTGCTGCCATGCTTGAGTGACAGATGAGAAATCAAGGCACATAAAAGTTTAGTAACATGCCCAAAGTCACATACCTTGTAAAAGTGACCCAGCCACGATGCTACATATCCATAGCTTAAATTCATGTTAGTTTATCTCAAATAATGCCTATTTCAAATAACTGCTATGTTCCGGGCATCTCCTTGCCTTATCATTCCTAAATATTGAAATTTAGTGGAAAAAAGTCAACCTTGGTGGTACTTTTGTACCTTCCGAGTACCTTGTGTTTGAAAAGGGCAGGAGCAGGTAGGGGCAGAGGGCAGGATGGCTGAGCTCAGCAGTCTGAGTTCCAGGGGAGAACAAATTAATGTGTTTACTAGGTTGATTTCTCAAAGCCTTTTCTGGGAGGGGGGCTTCCAGTGGGGAAGAGAGAGAGAGAGACAGGAACCTAACTTTCCTGTTTGAGCAAAGGTGCTTTTCTCTCTGGTTCCCACAGCTCTGCCTCAGAAGGAACCCCTTCCTGCCCTGTGCACGTCCTCTTTGCAGGTGTTAAATGAAAATTGACTGTGTTCTGGAATCTCAGTGATGAGTAAAAAGAGTGTCTCCAGTCCTGATACCTCGGGAGACAGAGCTAACTGCTCACACAGAGTAGGGACTATTGTTTCTCGTGGACAGACATGTTCTGGTGGAAGCAACGGTTCCATGAGGATTTGTAAGAGAAGGACCTGTCTGATACTGGGGGGGGGGGGGGGGGGGTCGTCCATGAAAAGATGCTTTTCCCCAAGAAGTGACATTAATGCTAGTAACGAAGAATGAGAAGGAGATAACTAGGAGGAAAAGAGGAAGAACTTCCCAGCAGAGGGAATAGAATGTGCAAAGACCCAGACGCAGAGAAACATTGAGAAGAACCAGTGTGGCTGGAGTAGGAAGAAGGGATTGAGTGGGTTAAGAGGAAACTGTGGAGTCCCAAAGACTCAGACCAGGCAGAGCCCCAGACTGGCGATTCAGCCTGGAACACACTGGGTATATATGAAGACTTCCCACTGGGGACTCTCAACTTCCATATGTCCTCTCTTTTAAATGGATCTGGCTGAGATGGACCTACGCAGAGATATGAGGATGCTCCTTTATCACCTCCACTTTCAACAATCTCCTGTCTCCCACCGGAACAAAGGAAAGGTTCACCTCTCACCCGACCTGGCTTTTACCATCTTATCGTGTTACATTGTCCTGAGGCATAAAAGCATCCACAGACAATATTGGTGTCTCTTTTATCAAGGCTCTAAAAATCCTCTGCCCCCTCCCTCTCATTAACTAATACACTTCTAATTCAATTTTTCTTTTTGTATTAGATAATTATTTAACTATCTTTTGTATTTAATAATTATCAAAATTCATATTATGTATATGATGCCTTTATCATTTATATACTACTAATAATTGTTATCACAACACAAACACAATCATAAAGGGAATTTCAAAGCTTAGAGCCTTACGACCATAAGAAAAATTTTAAAAGCTGATGCATATTGATATATTTTTTGAAGTTCATACAATAGATACGGTGATGAATAAAGAATTTGAATGATGAAAACATTATAATTGGATAAAATTCTATTGGAAGTGGAATTCAAATATACTTTGAAGGCATAAAGGAAACTATTTTTTTGACTGTTAAAGGGAAACTTCATATTTTTAAGTACAATATAATGGTTTTGCATTTTTATCATATTGATATTCTATCGGGTACATTTAAAAGACAGTTATAATGGTTTTATATATAAAGGTCAATATATACAATATACCCCAAACTGTTTAAATGTATGATTTAAAAAACCATTTTAGATGTCAACTTAAAAATGTGTGAAGCATACATATTCTTAAAAAATTCTTTTAGGAGATGTTTGAAGACGCTATTGTAGGTGCTCGCGGGGTCGTGACAGAATTCAGGAGGAGGGAGCACAGGAATTGGCATTTTCTCTGGCACCATCTCCCTCGGGCTGGCTGCGCTGGAGTTAGTGTGGCTTTTGTGTTCACCATTATGGGGTTGCTACCAGAATGTGTAAGCACCTCAATGACAGGGATTTTGTCTGTTTGGGCCATGGCTGTCTCCCTAGAATCAACCGTAGTGCCTGGCACCCAGTAAGCACACAACAAATATTTGTTGGATGAAGGAATGGCAGACACTGAGCTCTCTCTCAGGGATGCCTGTGCATTCCCACTTAATTCTTAAAACAACTCTGCAATAGGTCCAATTATTAGCCCCATTTCAGAGACGGGGAAACTAAGTCATGGAGAGGATACATAACCTGCTCAAGGTCACTGATCAAGGAAGTAGCAGACTGGGACCCAGGCATCCTGACCAGAGCCCTTAACCATGATGCCTCTCTGCACCAGGAAATTTGGGGGCAGGGCCTGTGTGTTTGGGTTCTGAAACTCCAGGCACTTTGGGGCACTCCATAAATGTGATACCCTTCACAGCCACCTTAAACAGCTCCCACCATTCACACTCTCCTAAGTGGTTTTTCTTCTTTCCTTCCTACTTAATATTTAAGTTACATACATCCTGGGACATCCCGGAGTCCCCATGTTACTGACCTACTTACTTATCCAACCATCTTTCTCACACTTCAGGGCAGCAATGGGAAGCATGATGGCGGGGGAGCTCTGGAAGGAGGTAAGGAGGTGGAAGAGAGTGGGAGAGGCACACACTAGGCAGTCTGCAGCTGACAACAAGCCAACATTAATAAAACAAGACCAAACTCCACTGCTAAGAGACAGCAGTAGGATAACATTTATTTTAAGTGGCTTTCCAAGAAAATAGCTCCTGTTCCTCCTACAAGGGCCTCCAGAGCTCCAGCTATGTCAGGGGGAGTCTGTTTGTTTCCCTTCTGTTTATAAAATGGAGGGACTTGGAAGTCAAAGGTGGACTCTTACCTGTTCGTAGTGAGGATTACAGCTCCAGCTCAGCCCCAAACAGGCACTCTGCCTGTCAGCCATCTTTCTCTCTTTCTCTCTTGACCCTTTTTCCTTTTTAAAATTAAATTTATTGCGATACCATTGGTTAATAACATTATATAAGTTTCAGGTATACAGTTTTATAATACATCCTCTACCTTTTCCATTATGTGCTCACCACCCAAAGTCTAGTCTCTTTCCCTCACCACAGGTTTGACCCCCTTTGCCCTCCTCATTTTCCTCCCACCCCTTCCCCTCTGGTAACCACTATTCTCCGGTCTGTATCTATGAGTTTGTGTTTCTTTTCTGATTGCAGTCTGTTTTATAGCCCACATATGAGTGAAATCATAGGGTTCTTGTCCTTTCCCATCTGACTTTTTTCACTTTCATGATACTCTCAAGACCCAGCCATGGCGCAGATGGCAGTATTTCATCTTTCTTTGTAGCTGCGCAGTACTGCGTTGTATACATACGCACCACATCGTCTTTATCCAATCCAGTCCCCTTTTCCCGATGTTTCCACATCACTAGCTTAAGGGTACCCAAGAACCTGAGGCTCAAAGACTGCCAGAGGCACCTGCCTCAGGCTCCAGAAATGGGAAAAGGGACGGGTGGTGGGGTGCCGAGTGGCTTCCCCAGGAAAGAGCGACCTGCCCCTGGCTCCCAACAGCCTATGACCCCTTTCCTGGCAGTTTCCAGTAGCCTTCATGCCATCAAGGCCAATTTCAGGGACCGTGAGGATCAAAGAGCAGCTCTAGAACCTTCTTGGGGCCAGATGAAAGCTCTAATCCCGGATCCTCACCTCGGCTCCGGAGCCTTCACCCCGGGACCCTTGACCCCTTTCCCTGGGGCTCCTGATTTCTTCCCTCTGCGCCCCAGCCGCTCCACCGGGGCCCAGGTTCTCGGAGCACTAGGCCACGTACAGGGGCAGACGAGGGTCTGGTGCTCCGGGCGGCTCAGGACCGGGAAAACTCGAGGTGGGGGCACAGAGCCGGAAAGGGCAGCGCGGGTCTGGGCGGAGGCGGAGGCGAGACAGCGGCCCCTCCCGCCCCCCGCCCTCGCTCCGCGCCGGCCGTGACGTCAGAGCCGGACCCACTAAACCGAGCCGCGGCGGCGGCGGCGGCGGCGGCGGCAGGCTGCTGGGCGGAGATTGCGACGCTGAGCCGCCTGGACGGCCGGAGCCCACAGCGGCCAGGACAGGCAGCCGCCTCCACCCCGAGGTAACGCCGATCCCGCTGGCTGCCCGCAGAGCTCGGCGCTGGGGCAGAGCACCGCCGGGACGCGGGGGAGCGCGGGGAAGAGCGCGCCGGACCCAGGGCAGGGGGAGCCCCCAAAGCGCCGCGCGCGGGGTTCGGGGCGGCGGGGGAGAGCTGGGGCGCAGGACGCAAAGTGCGCGGGGTCCCGCGGCGCTTTTCTGAGAGCGCAGTGGTAGAAGCGGGACCTTTGGGGGCAGCCGAGAGCGCGACAGCACCCCACGAGCCCCAGGAGTGGGCCGCGACGGCGCTCGCGGGCGTTATTAATGAGTACAGGTGCGCGTGAGAACGCGCTCGCTGCAGGTGAGACGAAGGTGGGACGCTGGGGACCCTCCCACACCGCCTCCTCTGCGGCCCGGGAAGTCTGAGCATTGGGGGTGGGGGAGCCCCCGATCCGCGACGGCCCCTCACCTCCCGCCGCGCCCGCAGCGGAGCCCCCAGCCATGGCCCTGCGCGAGTTGGCGCTGTTCCGCTGGCTGCTGGAGAGCCGTCACTCCCGGAAACTAATCCTGTTCATCGTGTTCCTTGCGCTGCTGCTGGACAACATGCTGCTCACCGTCGTGGGTACGTATAGACTGTCCCTCGTCGGGCACCGCTTCCCTGGGCGCCCCACATACCCGAACGCGGCCCTGGAGCTCTGCGCGGCCTGGGGAAGTTGGAGAACACGCTTTGCAAAACTACATCCCCGCCCAAGACTGCCGCTCGGCGTCTGGGCTAGTGGGAGCCGCATTTGTGGCTTCGTTTTCCTGGTGGTCAGGTCAAAAATGTAACATCCGATAAAACCCAGAACTTGTGTTTCCTCCTGATAATGTCCTGCTCTCCCCACCCCCCACTTTCACCGCAATGAAAAAGATTTCTAGTCAGGACTAGCAATTCCCAGAATTCAAAGTAATGTTATAATAATTACGCTACCTAAAAAGGAGAGTTAATAATTTGATGTAACATCTAAAGAAACAAGTTATAACATCCCTCCCTCCAAAAAAGGAAGTGACATTTCAATATATTGTATCAGTGAATAACTCGAGATGGAAACATTTCAGGACCATTTCAAGAGCAGTTTCAACAGTGTTGGTCTTAGCGTTTTTCCTATAAAGGATTTTTGAAAAACTAAATACTTGAAACTCAGGTCTCTTAATTAGTCCCATTAACAGCAAAGTATTTGGCATAATTTCCCTTAAAAGTATCCAAATTTTTAAAGGATACAGAAGAGATTTTTTTCATTTGGACTCTTAGGGATTGGTTATTTCCCATCTCCATTTGTAGGTTCTCTGGAGATAGTTTTCAGAGCATCAGATAGTCAGATTTTCACCTCGAGGATTATTAGAGTTTAGGCTCATCTGAGTTCAGTAACAGGGCCCAAACTTCTCATTTGTATTGAATGCTCTATTGTTACACATATGCCCAAAGCTTCTGTCACGTCAAACAGGTTTTCTTTTCCTTTATGAAAGTCTCAGAAAGTTTTGTATCTTCAGGTAGCGTGAAGAATTGCAGATTCCCAAGAAATAGAGAGATGAAGTGGGCCTGTTGCAGAATATCCAGATTATTATTTCCTGCAGGTTTATTTATTTTTTTCTAAGACACATAAGGAACTTTAGGTTTGTATTTTTTTTCAGGTTTCTATTTTCTTGATTCATTCATTTAAAGGTCTTTTGAGCCTCTTTCTAAGAAACCCTGGTTGACCCTAAGACGGCCCTGACTTAACTTCAGACCACTTTTCGCTTTTCCTAAAAATAGTCCTGTGAAGGAACCCTGTCATGAGAAACCCCCCAAAGGACAGGATTCTCTGGGGCTAGTCAGCTCTGTGCCCTGAGAGCAGACAGACTCTCTCAGCCTCCTGGCCTGTGGCTTTGTTCTCTCTAGGGAGCTAAGCAATGTGAAATTGTTCCAGTGTTGGTGCGGGGGTCCCATTCCTGGGGTACACATGCCACCTCTCTCTGTGTCTCATTTGGCATTTGTCCCAGGGAGGGTTTCTGTGCAATCACCACTTTCCTGTTCTGCTCTTGGCCCCAGTCCCCATTATCCCAAGTTACTTGTACAGCATTGAGCATGAGAAAAATGCCACAGAAATCCCGACTGCCAAGCCAGCGCTCACAGTCTCCACCTCAGGCAGCTTCCAGAGCATCTTCTCCTATTATGATAACTCCACCATGGTCACCGGGAATGACACCAGAGACCTTCACGGGGGGCTGCTGCCGAAGGCCACCACACAGCATATGGTGACGAACACGTCCAGTGTCACTCCCAACTGTCCCAGTGAAGACAGAGACCTCCTGAATGAAAACGTGCAGGTTGGCCTGTTGTTTGCCTCCAAAGCCACTGTCCAGCTTCTCACCAACCCCTTCATAGGATTGTTGACCAACAGGTAGGCTATATTATTTTGGCCAAAGAATTTTATGTTATTCCAAACTCATTTCCACCCCCCCGCCCCGGATTCGGTTTCTCATTCATTCATCGGAATCGGGGAACCAGTGGTGGGTGAGCTGGGGAAAAATCCGATTCCTTCCCCTTGTGTTTCTGTCCATAGTTAATTGCGATTTCCCGTTTGTTCCACCTTTTCATTGCTACCTCTGCTGCTTAAAAAGTAAGACACTATTAAAACGAATAAAGAGGTCCTCCCCAAGTGGGAGAACTTTGATTCTGACTAGGTGCTGGATTTCACAAGTGGATTCTGCAGCTTTCTTCTCTTCCACCTCCGGCCAAGAACTTTTTTATAGAAAGCAATCCATGGTGGTTTCTTTAGAGCTGGCATGGTGACGGCCAGGTGGGGGATGTGGTACAAGATCAGTCATCCTGCTGCAGAGATGAGGGTCTTAGCTGGTCACGGGCAGCATAACAGTTCCTTCCCCTGCCAGTTACTGAGCTGTGTCCATGTGCACACAGGGAAGAGAACTCAGGCTATTTTCTGGATAATTCAAACTAGCTAATAATGCCCCAAATAATACTCAAATTAGCTTTATGTTAACCTGGATGTGCTGGATATTTTTGGACCCACATTATTTTGAATAATTGTTCACATCTCCATTGTTGCTGCCTTCCAGCAACGATTTGTTTTTCTACGCCTGAGGGGCACAGCTCTGCCTGGTACATGGGGGCTCAAAGCATAGGATGGGCCTTGCAGTAAGGGGAGGGGACATTACCTGCAAGGAGGGGGAACAGGCACAATGTGAGTGATGGTGGTGGGCTGCCTTATAAACAGTGTAGCCCCAAAGGCAGAGATGCAAAACAACGGCAGAGAGGAGTGCCCAGAGACCTAGCTGAGAAGCAGACCTAGAAGCCTGAACACAGAGACTAGAGGTGGAAAAGCAAACACAGGAGGGGGGTGGTGTGAACGAAGGAGGGTAGGGCTGGGGGGTGGATGGGCTAGTCTATAAAAGGCCCCACATGCCAGGCTGAGAAAGGACTGGGGTTTTGTTGGGAGGCTATTTGGCCTAAGGAAGTGAGGGCAGGACCAGCAGCGCCCTTTATTCAAATATTAAGCATTTCAGGGCGGCAACAACAGTATTAAACCCAGCCTGGGGCCCTTCTCAGAGGGAGGCCAGCTCTGGGGAATGGGGTGATGGCAGGGGCTCAGAGAGTACGCAGATCTGCCTTTCCGCAGCATGAACTGCCCTGGGACACACAGAGGTTTCTAGTAATGTGTCAATGGCGAGCCGGGCGGAAGTACATTGAAACTTTTGTCATTTGGTTTTCTGGACTGAATAGTGCCATTGAGTCCATTTGAACTATCCTAAGCCACATCCAACCGTCCAGTCTGTGTAGAGCAATGTTATGAAGCTGCCACCTAAAATATGCTAAGCAAATTAACCCAGCGATGCCTCACTCTGAGCCCCCAAGATGCACCGTTTGTGAGGTGACAGTCAGGGGCTCTGTTCTTGAGGAGGAAAACCAAACAGTCCTCAATAGTTGCAGCGTGGTTTTATTACTTGTTTTCAAGACTAAAAGTACTTCTTAAAATGTGTCTGGTATAATTACAGAAAACGGCTCAAATGCTATGTGGGAAAATTGAGGACGTGATTATAATAATGCCTTGTCACGTTACTAGCCGTAGAGTGTAATACTTAGAGACTCGGCTGAAGTGCTGTGAGTATTCCAATCTTCCAAAGACAAAGGGAAAATGAAAAGCTCTTTAAAAATCCATTCTTGTTTTTAATGCTCTGTTTATTCCTCTTGAAAGACGCATGCTTACTATGAATGAGACCTTTCCCCTATAAAATACTCCTAATGCTTTGACATTGCAGGAACCCAAGGCTCCTGTTTGGGGCTCTGAAAAAAAAAAAAATTGTCTTCCAAGAGAAACGTAGTTTTGTGACCTGTGAAATTTAGTCTATTCTGATGGTGAACTTATCTAGAGAAAAATTTTAAACTCTAACTGGTTCCCCCAGCTACCAAGCAAATTTCCAAGTAATCATCCTTTAGCACTGCCTTGTAATGTGGAAATGCAAACAAATTTTAATATTGATATAGGCAGAACAATTGAGTGAACTCTGTTGTCTCTCCCAAAATAATCATGATGTGTAATTTTTCTGGTATTTTCCAAGCCTGGTAGATATGAACCTGGGGACTTGCAGAATTTCTGGACACTCCGTGGCACTGCTCAGGGAAGTGATAAATACATTACAGTTTCCTTTACAGAGTCTACCCTTGTAAGCCATTGCAAATAGCCTTTGATGTAATTTGTGTCAATCACATCCTTAATTACCAACAAGATGTGTGATTCACTTTTTCAGTGTTGTAAACAACTGTGTTTACAACAGCATTTTACAGCTGGTTAATATGTTTCTGATTAAAGAGTAGTTAAAACCATGAAGCATCAGAGCTGGAAGAGATTTTATTTAGCAAAGGCCTTAGGGCCAGTCCTAGGATTTTATAGGCAAGAGAGTTTACCTTCATGGGGAGACAGTATTTGCCCACGGCAGTGGTAGGACTCTCTGTCCTGGTGTCTTCCTCCCTGCCCGTTCTTTCTGCGTGCTTATTGTTGTATATACAGTTTGTGTGTTTGGCTTTTAAAAATCAATACTGCAGGTCAAAATCTGTCTTTCTTGCATCTACTAGGGCTCTCTCTGGTTGTACCAGGCTGAACTAGTCAAGGCCCAGACTGTGAGTTGTTGATTGCTATTTTTAATCAATGGCCAGGGAGTTTAGAAAAAAATCAGCCCCGCCCTCCCCCCTTTTTTTTGGACATGGACCTTCCCTCAACTCCTTGGCCCTTAAAAAATATCTGTTTCCAGCCCCTCTGATGTGAGCTGGTCCAGCTTCCCTGTATCTCTGCAGTGCTTCTGTCAGTGGGGAGAGGAAGGCTTCCTGCATCCCCAAAGGCAAGCTGCTTGGGGCCACTCCTTTCCAAAGCCTCTTGATGTAAGCAGGACCCACTCTGAAATGAGACACCCCGTATCATGCGTGTTACAACCCAGTCTCCCATAGTACAGGCTGGACCCCTAGATTCATTCATGGTCATGATGCTGCCGTGTGAGTAGCTTTTGTGGGTGGGTGATACAGGAGGCAGGCTACCTGTCTGTTGTTTTAAATATTTGAGAAGATCGCATGCCAAACCCTGACAGTAAAAAAATTACAGTTCTTGGGAAGCATGTGTTTAGTTGGCCACTAATAGGATACAAGTAATTTCTTTTCACTTACCCTTCTGGTACTATATTTTTACTGAAATATATGTGACCAGCTGGGGAGCAACGGATCTTTGATTTTGGCAAGTGTAGTGATCACATATCCACTAACCCACTTTCCAACATGTGTGGGTGCCTTGGTTAACTTGATTTCTGTCTTTGAGGCTCATGTGACTTATTTTATAATTCCAGTCTAACTGTTCATTTCTTGATTGCATTGTGGGTGAAAGGGTGTAGAAGGAATTATACTAGCAACACCTGTTACCATTTGGCTCAGCGAATGAATTTTAGACATGCACACACGTGAAACGAATGTTCCAGGCAGGTGCACAGTGTGAAGACACTTTTAGATGGCTCTGTCCACAAGTCGGGTTAAGACGTGGCATTGTAGTCTTCACTTGCTTAGCATGAAGTTTATGTAGTTGCATCTTTAAAACCAAATGATAATCCAAATGAACTTGGTGGCGAGGGAAAGGGTTAACTCCGGGTGCTGGAGCAGCTCCCTGGCCTTCCTCCTTAGCTTGTCATTGTCTCAGTGGTCTGCATTTTATCAAGCCAGCGACAGTGCCTTAATTTATTTCCATAGTTACCTAGTATATTTGAAAGCCAGTTATTTTTTCTCACAAATCGTAGCTAACATCCGAACGATAAGGAGGAAGCCACACGGCATGAAATCTCTACGAAATCTACTGTGGTTATTTGTTTTTCCTCTAGCTTCAGCCAGCTGGTCTGAAGTGGGCTTTGTAGGAATAAGCAGTGACCTTTTCAGCTTCCCGGTGGACAGGGAAACCAGCTGTTTTGGAAAGGGAGCCCCGTCTTAGACGTTGTTGAGATGGTGTGACGGAGCCTTCGCTTCTGAAATCAGAAGAAATTGGCAGTGGAATTGGGCATTTCTCTTGGGAGCAAAGCCCCCGCTTGAGCTGTGGAATGGGGAAGCACCCAGAGGAGAGTAAGAAATCCATGACTCACGTAACTCCGTGCACACATCTAGTAGCTGAAAAAGACAGCTTCATGAGCTAAACCTGGTTTTATTGACAATAAACGTCCCAGTATATCCTACAAATTTAAAATACCATTCCAATTGACTGATGTTCGCTTACTGTACCACTTTTTAGGAGTGTGTTGGAATAATTGAAAAGGGATAATTGAAAAAGATGCCGTCTCTTGTCTCTCCTGGTGATAATTCATATCCTCCTCTATGTCCTTGCTTTTGTCACTTATCCCAGCAGAGGGAACCGAGGTCTTAGCAAGCCTGACAATGGAGTGTGCATATTCTTCATGGCAAAGATAAACAGTTAGTAGCATTAGCGAAAAAGTATTATCAACGATGAGTTAGGGACATGCGGGGTTTCTCCACTGATCGGTAGGTGTATATACGACGACCACAACTTTCACTGCTTTGCACTTCTTTTGTAGGGATTCAGTATATGGTTTTTAGTGTTATTCCAATTGCATTAACTGCTCCCTGATGCTCTGTGGAAGATGACTGTGGGCTGGGATGACTCACCAGGGGATGATAAAGGGATATCTGGTTAAAGTTTTGCTGCATCAGGTCTAGCTCTACTTAGCAATACTTTAATTGAGATGGCATTGAATTGAGATGAGAGGCCGACTCAGACATTTATGACTAATGGCCGTTGAGGTTCTGACCATTGAGGAGACATGGAAGGGAAGGAGAAAGGGCCCTGGAGATCTGCCCATCTCTCAGCGAGCAGCCCTGGGGCCTTGGATGGCCCTCCTTCTGAGGTGTGTGCTCAGGGAGCCAGCAGAGGTTGAGTGTGGAGATCCAGGGGCTGTTGCCTTTGCATTTGGGCCGAGCTCTGGGCAAAGGTGCTGCCAGCACTTTCCATGGGGCCGGCCTGTCAGGGGCTTGGCCAGGTTGAAAGTGTAGGGCACGCGTGTCCGGGAATGAGAAGGAAGCGGCGTGAGCCCAGGGGGTATCGGAGCAATTGGCTTGCTCTGCGACTGGTCCGTCTCCGAACCTCGCTTTCGCAGCTAAGACGAGGGTGTGCCCTGGCCGGCATTTGAGTATCCTTCCAGATTTGTCATTTGGTTCTCCCATATGTGCTTTATTAAAATCCCACAGGAATTTTAAAAAACAGTAGCTGTGGTGTTCTTAAAGAAAACCCAGCACCTGGGCTTGGTATAAAGAATCCTCTATCAGTACCGAGTCCTGTGGGTACAGAACCACCTGGTTTTAAATGAAACTGTGGACCTTCTGTTCCATTCGCCCCATGTGAACCTGTGTTCCTGTGACCGGCATCCCACCAAAGTGTACGCTGGAAGCACCCGGCACACCTGAGACGCTGGGGACACGCTTGTTGCCCTGAATTTGGGGCATGTTACTTAATTTCCCTCAGCATCAATATGGCTGTCTGAAAATGGGAATGAAGCCAGCTACCGCGCAGAATGGCCACAAGAATCACAGAGGATGGCAGGTGACACTGCCTGCTGGCTCCCAGTTGATGGTCTTGAGGAATGCTGAGGCCTCCTGGTAAGAAGGAGCCCATCCCAGCTGTGTCCTGCCAGGTGACCTGGGCCAGTGGCCAGGCTGCAGACTGGCCATAAGGGTCACTGGTATTCCAACAGCTTTGATACAGGTATGGTTTTCTGAGTTGTTTTTTGGAAGGGGTGAGGAGCGTGAGCTTATTCCAGGGTAGTTACAAGTATTGTCATATGTCTGTTATTCCCCTAGACGTGCGATTGTTGTTCAGGAAAAAAACACACAAAACTATCTGTGCGTTTGACTCTCTGAGCCTCTTAGAAGTTTTCTTATTTAGTATCCAGCAGTGCCGTGTAGGACCTGGCTTTGTAAATGAGTTTATTTTGCCTACACGAATAAAGAGAACGGAGCAACCAGCCCCGGGCTAGTTGACACAAGAGAAGCTGCCACATGATGGCTGCCTGAATGACAGGTCAGAGCCCTGGTATCTCTCCTGCCTCACCTGGGTGGCCTTGATCCCCGCTTTGTGAATTACAAGCTCATCTCAGGTCACAGTAGGGGCATTTGCATGGGTGTGGGGGAGGGGGACTACCGGGGAGTCTGTCATGATTTTGAGACGTTGTTTGGCTTCCAGATGCACATGAAGCAGTTACAAAAAAAAAAAAAAAAAAAGTATGACCAGCAGAACTGTTGCAAAGGTTGTATTTAAAGCCACACGTGCCTTTTGGCTACCTGGGGAGGTGGTAGAGTTTGCAAGGAAAAGTCCTGGACGGGACGGAATGGCTCTTAGTGAAATTAGCTGTAGGATGTTTGACCAGTCACTTTTTCATGCCTCAGTTTCCTCATCTGTGAGATGGGGCGGTGATCGTCTGCTTTTATCAAATTATTGAGCCGATGGGTGTAAGTGCTTAGAAAATTGAGTGTAACCGTTAAATGAAGGTGGGTATTGTTATGATTTTTTATTCAAGCCTGGAATAGAAGAGCCCTTCCAGGCTGAGTGACTGGGATTCAGGACTTTTTGGTCCTCATTTGGCTCCTGTCCAGGATCCAGAGAATCTACGGCTAGAAGGAGAGGAGGCCTAGAGATGCTCAGGGCTGGTCAGGGTTGACACAAACCTCCCAGAGAGCGATGGCTCAGCCACTGTGGGTCCCCCATTCATGACAGGGAGCCCATCTGATTGGCAGAAACAGAGGAAAGAAGGAAGGGAATGAGGGAGGATACGACATTTCTGAAGCACCTGCTATGTTCCAGGTGCCCTGGTAGCAGGGTAACATCCACCTCTCATTTATACTCACCCCACTTCTGGGAGAGGCAGTGGTGGGCTCTCTGAGGGGCAGTGGGGAGACTTGCTTGGGTTAAGTGGCAGGGCTGGGTGTCCAGCCAGGGGTGAGATACAGAAAGGCCAAGGTCTTCCCACCATCCTTGTCCACCTGGTGGCAGAGCCCTGTACGGACAGTGGTCTTCCAGAGCAATTAGGGTATTGAATTTTTGCACAGAAAGCAAGGCCTGTCTTTCTAGGCTGTCCCATTGGGGTCAACATGAAGACAGATTTGAAAACATTATTGCTTCTTAATGCCTCTTAGATTTAGTGCAATTGTCTCTGCTGCCAGCCAAATCATTTGGTGACCTTTTACTAGAATCATTTGATTGCAGTTGTCCCTTTGGCAAAGCTTTAGCAAAGACTGTAATTAAAGAAATAACCATAAAATGACAGAAACAGGGGCCATATATTTTGGGTGTCTTCTGGGTTACTTGCCAATATTGTTTTAACATTTCTCCCAGGGAAATTTCTGTGCACAGAGGCAATCCATAAATATATTCACGTTCAAAGACTGTCAAACACAAAAAGGTCACGTAGGAAGAACCGACTATATGAATTTTTAACACGGTTGACCAGACACTTCTCTGCCTGATCCCAAAGGGTAAGCAGGAGAGACTCAATGTAAAACCTTGAAAAAATACAAAGCAGTCACCAGATTTTCCTCGTGGTTTTGTTTTGCAGAATCGGCTATCCAATTCCAATGTTTGCGGGATTCTGCATCATGTTTGTCTCAACGATTAGTAAGTGTCTGGCGTTTGCCTTGTGCATGTGGGTCGTGGGATGGGCTCTGAGGGCCATGAACCTGGAATTGAGAACACACTGGGTGCGTAGGGGTGGGGTAGTGGCAAAAAACGGCAGAAAGGAGTCGCGAGGGTTCTTCATGGGGACAGAAGCACAGTGTGGTTAATATAGAAATATACCATCAGGTTAAGGGAGGGCTTCAGAAATACCGCTGTTTGAGGTGGTTTGGTACCAGCATCAGCCGGCCTCACTGATGTGTGGCCTGGCCCGTTCTCTCGGCAGTGTTCGCCTTTTCCAGCACTTATGCCTTCCTGCTGATCGCCAGGTCGCTGCAGGGCATCGGGTCTTCCTGCTCCTCTGTAGCTGGTAGGTGTGGAAACGCCTGAGTAAGTCAGTGCCTCTGGGGTAGGGGGTGGGCTTTGGCCTGTTGGAGGGGCCACCAGCATTGCCCCCGCTGGCAGACCCCTCACGTAATTAGCTGGATAATTTAGGGAATCAAAGTATTGGTGGTGGTGGTAGTGGTGGTGGTGGTTGGTGGTGGGTTCTCGGAGAAGGTACTTGCCTCCTTCCTGATTGGATTCTGCTTGGTCTTCTATTTTTGTTAATCTGACGGGTTAGGGAAGATTCCAGGCTGGGGAGGGAAGGCAAGTCACGGATTATTCTTGTGGTGCCCCCAGAGCTTGGCTGTTGACCGTTTCTTTTCCTGTATAGGAATGGGCATGCTTGCCAGTGTGTACACAGATGATGAAGAGAGAGGCAACGCCCTGGGGATTGCCCTGGGAGGCCTGGCCATGGGGGTCTTAGGTGGGTAAAGTCCACCAAGGAGGAGCACTGGGAGCCTGTCTGGCGTTGGACCATGACAGTCTTCTCTGAGTCCACATGCACGCGGACAGACTCCCCAGCTGTCCCCTTTTTTATTCCCTACTTTCATGGAGCCTTTGAAAAATGGTGGGACCTCCCTGACCTGGGTTTCCCCTGCCTCTACCCCCTAACTCAATGGGGGACCTCGGGCCACCAACTCCCGGCCCAGATGTAAAACAAAGGCCTGCCAAGATCCTTCCTCTCGCATATCAGAGAGGACCTTCCCACCTTCTGAGTGTGCCTTCGCACCTGCCTGGCTGACCTCCCAGCCCAGGAAGCAGTCCGAGTCCTCTCCTTTCTCTGTTCCATTCCTGGCTTTCCTTTGGGAGCCTGCAGTCCCCGTGTGAGCTGGTTTTCTAAGGGGTGAAGTCCTCACTGACGCGTTTTTCCTGTGCTCCTTCAGCAGGGCAGTTCTGTGGCCTGGGTCTTGTTTCTCTCAGATTTTTACTTTGGGGGTGACGCTTAGAGTCTCCTGCCCGTGTATTGGGTGTAAAACTGCTTGGAGGAAGTAGCTTAAAGTCTCCTGCCCATGTGTCGGGTATAAAACTGCTTGGAGGAAGTTGCCAGGGCAACCTAACACTACCGAACAGACCTAGGGTGGCCACCTCAAGTAGTTTTTACAACAAAGCAGAGAGAGACACACAAGAAACAAGGGGATGGGACTAGTGGGGAGGGGGCCATTTGTCCCAGGGCCTGGCACGTCACTCCTTCTCTTCCTTGCAGTGGGTCCCCCCTTTGGGAGTGTGTTCTACGAATTTGTGGGGAAGACGGCTCCATTCCTGGTGCTGGCCGCCCTGGTGCTCTTGGATGGAGGTGAGTCCATGTGGGTATCTTGGCCGTGACCTTTGCATCTGTGGTGGCAGGTGCTCGGGACCATGCCTTTTGTTTTTCTCTCGTAGCTATTCAACTCATTGTGCTCCAGCCGTCCCGGGTGCAGCCAGAGGTAAGCAGCAGGGAGAGGACGGCGCTGCAGTGGCCATGTCAACTCTTCTAACCCGTTTTCTCTCGACAGAGCCAGAAAGGGACGCCACTCACCACCCTGCTGAAGGATCCCTACATCCTCATTGCCGCAGGTGGGGCTCCCCCCGGTCTTCCTGGTTCTTCTCAGTCCAGGGGTGCGTGGTGGGTGGCGAGGACGAGTGTTCCTTTTGCTGCTGGAAACATTGGGTTGTAGAAAAGCATAAAAGGCACAAAGAGGTTTTATGTCCCAAAAAATGCTTTGTTTTCCATCCTTAATTTCTGACACTCGGTCAAGTTCTGTGTTGTTTTTCATTTGGGGCAAAGATGTGTGGGTCACAGAGATGCCTGCCACAGAGGTTTGCTTTGGGCCAAGCTTGTCTCCTGTGTTTGTGTCAAAGGCCATTACGGTTTGGCCTTGAACTTCCCGAGGAGGAGTCCGTGGCCTCCCTGCAGGCATCTCAGGTGGGGGTCTGATTCACCTTGGCGTGTATAAATAGACATGGACAGCAGAGCCTGCAGGCCCGAGAGGGTGCTGTCTTCCTCCAGAGAGGGCTTCCTCGACAGTAGCAGAGGCCAGGCTGGAAAACATCCGGGGGCTAAAGGTCATGCCTTTGGATTCTTGGCCTGGATAGGTCCAAAGGAAGCCCCGGGTTTTTTGGCGGCTATGATAATGGCTGCATTCATCCAAGGGACTGTCCGCCCAAGACCATGCCCGTGGCATAGGCCTGGGGCTGCCTAATGAGGGACCAGCCTTAGGCTGCCTGGGCCTGGATACTGTGACGCACAGAGGCCATCAGGGTCAGGCCAGGGGTGGCCACCCGGAGGTGTGGCATCAGACCCAGCCAGGGTTCTTTCCAAGTAGGGTTAGGTTTGCCTAAGCAGGGGTCATAAACACTAGGGAAGCTGGGGGAGCTGGGTGAACTGGGCACCTGCTCTTCCTGAGGGCATTCAAATTCAGCCTTTTGCAAAATCCCAGGCTGGTTTTGTTTAAGTTTTCTGCTGCTGGGTTTGGTCAGGGTGGCACCTATGTAACCCTGGTCTGGGCCCTGTCTGTCATGCCTGCTGGCCATAGGCTTGTAATCCTGGTGTGGGACCTCTTCACGCAGGGGAACCTCCCAGTGCCCCTGGCGAGATGCAGGGAGCATTCCAGAGCCCAGATGCCCCTGGAGCTCTGGCTGTTCCAGGTGGGGGTGAGGAGATGTGTGGTGAGAGATGGCGTCCCAGAGGTGGGACTCCCCACATGTTGGGGCAGATATAGGCGTAGGCTGTGCAGCTGGGGCCCCTCCTGCCTCTGCCTTTCTTTGACCCTCACTGTCTCACCCCAACTCATGGAGGGAGATAGAGATCCACCCAGCGCTGAATGTCAGGCTATCAGCAGGCCCAGGCAGCCCTGAGTGGGAAATTGGGGGACAGGTCGTGTCTCATTTGTTCCGGTAGGATTTTAATTTATGGCGGTGACTCCGTGATGACATGGAGAGGTCATTGAAAGAAGAAAGAAGATGTCATTACTTACGTTTCCCAAGTCGAGGGGGGCACTCGGTGTCAGTCAGGGCCATGTGGGGAAGCCCTGGGTTTGGTCAGGAGGCAGAAAGGGGCAGGGGGGTGGCCTAGGCCGAGCCCTTACTGGAGTTTCCATGCAAAATGCAAGGCAGGGCAGGTTAAACATCTTAGTATTGGCTAGTTTAAATAATCCCAGCAGCCTTGGGGGCCGCGGGGCTGTCCTGGTTGCCTGTACTTGCCCTGAGCGGATTTAGGGCAGGGGAATATTGGTTTGGTGTGTCAGAGCTAGCTAAGGAGGGGTTCACACTATGGGGTCTGGGTTGCAGGGGAGATGCAGACAGTGCTGGTAGTTTGGCCCCATGATTAATATCTGTGAAACAGACAAATACAAAATCTAAGACGACACAGAATGGGTGAGCGAGGAGAGTCCAGTCATTTTGGCATCATTTCTGTGTGCTGCCTTTAAATGTCACCGAGAATGAAAAGATCTTTCTTCAATATGTGAACACCTTAATCATGATTGCACAATGTTCTTTGAATCGAGATTTTTAGCAAATTAGAGCTTCCACAGGGCACAGCGCAGGAAAGCTGCCAGAAGGATGGGAACAGTTTTGTGTCTCTTTTTCCAGATTATTCTGCATTTACAAAGGGCTCTGGTTAACAGAGCGATAATGGATATTTGCAGAGATACCCTATATGCATAGCTGATTTAAATAAATAAAAAAAATCCCGCAACAGCACATCTGTACTAAATGCAATGGGGGCATCAATAGAACCATGTGTGTTCATTGCACAGTAAAACTTAGATGCCGGAGCCTCCGGTTGTTCCAGTCTGTGTGTGGTCCGGACGTGGCCTGTGCTGCTGCTGGGTGGCCTCAAGCAAGTTACTTCATTAATAAATTGGAACTCCCTTTCTTCGTTCATAAATCAGGGAGGGTAAACCATGATCTCTAAGGCTCCCTCCAGTTCCAAACTTCATGACTCTGGGATTCTAGTTGTTTAAAATGATGATGATGGTGATAATAACTCAACCAGCCAACCAACCAACGCTTCTATCTCCTTGATCCGTTCTTTATGTTTTCCTTATAAAAGCAGGAGAAGTTTTGGGTTTCCAAACGGATTGCTTTGGCTGTGGGCATGTAGGGTTTACCTGTATTTGGAAACAGTAGGGTGTCGACACTCGAGACCCCCAATAGAAGCACGCTAACCCTCTTGCTCCCTTAAAGGGTCCATCTGCTTTGCAAACATGGGGATTGCCATGCTGGAGCCGGCCCTGCCCATCTGGATGATGGAGACCATGTGTTCCCGCAAATGGCAGCTGGGTAAGGACTGGGATGGGCTCTTCTGATTCTAGAACTTTTGTCCCTCGGGCGGGTCTTGTCATTGTAGCCCAGCCGAGCTGCAGGTACCAGGAAGATAAAGTGATTGTTTCTGTTTGACAGTTAATGGGGTCGATGCTTAGGGCAGTAGTGAGCCTTGGGGTCTGTGTCAGCTCCAGTTTCTGTATCATCCTTGATGAATGCGGAATTTATATAGAGGCGTCAGACCTGGGCAGAAAAAAGGAAGGAAAAATACGTTCAGCATCTCCCCATGTTTCTGAACTGGACTAGTTATAGTAAATACCTTTTATCCTTTTAATTTCTTATCTTGCCTTTTCTTATTTCCGTTGTTTTCTTCATTTTCTAAACTGTTAAATTTTTATAATTGGTGTCAACGTATCTTAAATTTGAAGAGCCCTTTTATATTTCCTCTGGGTGGTTTTGTGTGTGTGTGGCTGGGGCGTGGGGGTTGTTGAAATAACATTCTCTTACCATTTAGTAGGACGACTTCCGTTCACTTTCTTGTATTCTCCCTGGTCTCCATGCTGCCTAGGGGCCCTGAGCCTTTTCAGTTCAGTTTTTCTAAAGGAACTGTCTCCTGCCTGGGGGAGCAATTGAGGGCTGGGGTGCGGGGGGGGGGTGCGAGGGGGGCAACTGCTCTTAAAAGAGTCTTTCTACCTGCTTTTCTGTTGACAGCCTCAGCCCTCCGCCGTACACAGGACCTGGAGCCTTTAGTCCCTGAACTTTCTGTGTTCAGAGCACAAAAGGTCTTGCGTTTTGTTGGCTGTTCTGTGTGCAGGTGGAAGGTTCCAGTGTCCGTCACTGCACTGTCGCTGCGGGCCCCTCCCTCTTATGCTTTTTCTCTTCTCTCATTTTGTCTGTCCTTGGGCATAGAGGCGGGGTCTATAGTTTTCTTTCATTCCTTGAATAACATTTGAATAGAATTTGGAGTGGGAATGGAAAAAAACCTGTAGACTTAATGTGCCCTGTTTAACTGGAAGCCCAGCATTCATTTCAATGATAGCATATGTTCTATGTTAAGATTATACCATAAATTTTCAACCAGTCCCTATTCTTGGACATTTGGGTGAGTTCCAGCTTTTGTCCTTAGAAACCAGACTGCAGTGAAATATCCTTTACCTGTATTCCTGTTCGTGTTTGGAAGTATACCTGTAGGGAAAATGCCTAAAAGTTAAGTGGGCATTTTGGTATTTGGTAGTATTGTGCCAACGTAGGTATGATCCATCTTTCCCAATGGAGTGTGTGATTTAGCATGTTGATTTATTTTTACAAGTTCTTTATGACTGAACTTGAACATCTTTTCATGTTTATTAGCCGTAGCTCTTTGCTGTGAATTTCTTCTTAATATACTTTGCCCATTTCTTTCCTATGGAGTTGTTTGTCCTTTTTTTTTTTTTAATTGGTTTTAGGTGTTCTTTGTATATTGAGATATTAATCCTTTATCAGATGTTTCACACCTGTTGACCTTGCTTTGTTGTATGTCTGTTGACTTTATGGGTGGTATTTTTGTTGCCGCTCAGAACATTTAAAATACCACTCGTGAGATTTAGCAGTCTTCCTGTTTATGTCATTGTCATTTCAAGTGAAGCGCAGAAGGGCCGTTCTTTTTCCCACGCGAAGGTTATTTTTTCATCCAGGCTTTCCTCTAATAAATTTACGACGTGTTTTTTAAATCTTGGATTTACATGGAATTACTTTTCATTATAAGGTGTGTAATGGGGATCTGGTGTGGCTGTTTTCCGGATGTCCAGTCAGTTGTCCCAGGACCAGTACTGCTAACACTCCGTCTGATTTCTCCCACCTGTGTCGTGCTCGAAATGACTGTGTGTTCTTGGGTCTCCTCCTGGATCGTCTCTTCCAGTCCGTTTATCGGCTTGTATTCCTGTGTCAGTCACTTCCTGTAGCTTTAGAATATTGTTTACTGTCTGGAAGGCTTGTCTCTGCACACACACTCTTTTCTTTAAGAATTTATCAGTGATCCTTCCTAGAGATTTGTTTATTGTTTCGTAGTTCTTTCGACTTACATACTGATATCTTCAGACGAAGAGTCTTAGTCCTGAATTCAGTCGATACTTTTTTTAGTGCTCCCAACCTTCCTCAGGGGACCTTATATTCCCTCAGGCGTTCGGCCTTTTGTGGGTGTCTTGCCGGATGCTGCTGGCTCCTTCTTGGCTCACTGCCGTTGGCTGGCCTGGGCACCAGTCCTCTGGGGTGGGTTGTACATTGAATTGCTGGGTTCTTTCATGAAATAATCCTTCATTAAAACGCTTCCAATGGTTGGAATGGTGTGTGTGTGTGGGGCGGGGACGGTGAATGGGGAGGAACTGCCAATGGGTGTGAGGTTTCTTTTTGGGGCGGTGAAAGTATTTTGGAATTAAGTAGTGGTGATGGTTGCACCACCCTATGAATTCACTGAAAACCACTGAACTGTACGTACACTTTAAAAGGGTGATTTTTAGGCGGCGCCAATTATGTCACAAAACAGAAGCAAACGCAAGCCCCAAATGACAGGAATCATTCAGTGGAGGAGGAAAAATTCTTGGAGCTAAATTAAGGCTGGTTCTTAGAAAATTTAGCTCTGAACTTCCTGCCAGTGGAGACAACAGAGGAAACACAGACTCTCAAAGCTCTGAAGGAGAGGGCACCTCTTGGTGGGTGGATGGACCTTTTCTTACCCTGAATTAGCAAATAGTGCTTTTGCCAAAAGTGAGGAGACACTCTTCACGTCTCGTTGCTAGTGCTGTGGAAGCTGTTTTCCCGGACTTCCTTTCTCTCTGGACCCTGTGGAAGCATGGGCCTCTGGGTGCTTTCAGGAGATGCCCTGTGTTTGCCGGCCTGGGGCTGGGAGTGGTTCTCCTGCTGGGCTTTGCAGCACTCTGGGGCTGAGATGCTTTGGTGACATTTCTGAAGGTTTCACTTAACTGACTTACTACGCTAATCCAATGTGTCCTGGCAGGACACTTAAGCCGCTTTGTCCTCTTCCTCCCCAGACACAGCCTGAGGCTTCCTTTATAAAGTTTGTGAAGTAAGTGAGAGGCCCGGGGCCACCTCAACCAGATGGCAGGCCACAGGCCACCTGGGTTTCTCCAGGAGAGCCTCTGGTGGGGCTTATCACGCAAGCCAGCTGTTCACCTTTCCAACAGGGAGAACATCCCTCCCCTGCCTCAGAGAAAGATGTACTTGGGTTTCTTCAAGAGAACTCCTTTTCTGTACCTGTTTGCAGTGCCTTTTCCAGTGTGAGAAGAAACACCTTCCCTCACGTGGTCTCTCTACCTCTGACAAAGCCTCTCAGTCCCCTCTGAGCCTCAGTGAGAAGGGCACCCTGGGTGACACTTTGTGAGGACCATTCTCCTGAGGGAGGACCCAGTGCCGAGAGGGGACACAGCCCCGCCCCCACGGCCCTGGCAGCTCAGCCTCTTCCTGTCCAGCATGTTGTGCGAGCTCTTTCTAGTCCATTGTGAAAAGGGAAGCCAGTCTGCCCTGATGCTTCCCTGACCATTTCTGGAGAAAGACCGTAAATAAGATTTGAAGTCAAAGGAGAACAATCTCACAAGGTGACACCTGATTGCTCCTGCTTGATGCTCCGAGAACCAATCACTGTGCTGGAAGGCTCCACCTTCCTGGAGGTTTGATGGCTTGCATTAGGCGCAGTGAGGCTAGTGTATCCTGGAAGATGCCAGATGACATGCGTCCGTATCTGTGAGTGCGCTGGTGAGCTGCCTGGACAAGAGCCCCCGGGACCTGTGCATTTTGAGTGCTGGGGACACCTGCTGACCATCTAGAATCTGCCATGCATGTCTGATATTCAGTCATGTGATTAACAACAAAGCGACTTTCACCATGCTTGGGCAAGACTGGAATCAAATATGTATTTCTGAATTCAAGAAAAAAACACTAGCGTTTTGAACACTACGAGATTGAAAAGCCATCTTTTGGAAAGAGATTGTCCTATTGTCCTAATAATGGATAGGGACCAGAGAGAGCTGCTGTGGACGAATCCCTGGCATCCACGCCTGGTCTGACTTGAGGAAGTCTTTTGTCCACAGCACAGGGTACAGTTAAGGGCAACCACTGCCACCACCGAGTGACCCGGGCTTGCAGGTTCCCTCTCCTGAGAGAGCATTAAACCCTGGAGAGGAACATTTTAGTTGCGTTACGACTTGGCCACAGAATAGGATTACAGAGGCATTTATTTTTTTGACATGGAAAGATGTCAGTTAAGCTAATTGATTAAAGCAGGATGTAAACGGTAGATATAATCCCATTTTTAAGGAAAAACAAAATCCTGTACACACCCATTTATTGCTGTACCTATAAACTTACAAGGGAAGGTAACTTGGGTGGTCATCTGAGTGATGGGGCTTGGGATAATTTTAACTGTTTGCTTTGTCCTTATCTTAATGTTCCTTAATTTTGTCCGTGTCTGTTGTCTTACAACTGTAACCAAGTGGAGAGGCCAGGCGCTGAAGCCAGCCCCTCTCACGGACGTGTGGGAGGGCAGGTGCCCTGCTCCAGCAGGCCGGAGCTGCTGGTGTTGGTCAGTGTGTAAAGCTCACCACCAGGCAGAGATGAAGCAGCTGATAGAGAAATGAATTTCATTTCTGGAGTGTCTCCACAGCTTTGTGCGGATGGATAAGCCATGTGGGGTCCGGTCTGGATCCGGCAGGTGCCGGATATTAGCAGCTTGGGTGCAGGCCACAGGGCTTCATTTCATCTACTCTAATCACCATTGTGGTGTCTACAATTATTAGTTTCTCTAACATTTGACTGATAAGTGTGCTGATACGGTGTCCATTTCATAAATTTACAGGCATTGCTTTCTTGCCAGCCAGTATCTCTTATCTCATTGGAACCAATATTTTTGGGATCCTCGCACACAAAATGGGGAGGTAAGAGGAAATGAAAACAACACTCACTCTGTTATAATAATGCCATTCTTTAAAAAAGTCTCTGTGTTTCTCCCTTAGCCGTTACAAGTAATGGTTTTGATTTCCACTGAAAATTTGGACTGGGGAAGAAAAAGGAACAGTCATTCATCGATGATGCTTTTTTGTTTTTTGATAGGTGGCTCTGTGCTCTTCTAGGAATGATAATTGTTGGAATCAGCATTTTATGTGTGAGTAAAAGACGGCATTTAACAAGTAGAGACAGTCTGCAAATGAAACTTTTGCTTTGGGCAAGAATCACCAAGAAGTATTTTATAGCAGTTTGAAGTTTGTTGATACTGAATTCTATTATAGCTTCCATTGTCCTCTAATTTTTTTATCATCATAAAAATTTTGGACAAGACTCTCCAAGGGACATATTTTCATCTTATGTCAGTTGGAAGTTATTTAGAATGTTTTATTACATAGTTTATATTTCACTCTTTACTCCCCCTCTCATCATCTGAAACATTACAATGTCCTCAGCACTTTAGGGTGACTACCCTGAAACAATAGCAAGGTAATTTTCTAGAATAGAACATCTTCCAATGGCCAATATTTACTTCAAACAAGGCCCTTGGGTCCTGTCAGAAATGGAGTGTGCACTAGGCTGATTTTTCACATCTGGCAGTTGACCAGTTTTTGTGGTGGTCCCAAAATCCATTTTAGCTTCAACTTTTAAGGATTTGGTGGGTCCAGTCCTCCCCAAACCCCATCCTCCTTCCTCCTGTTTCCTTCAGAAGGGAAGGAACATACAGACCCGGTTCGAGAAAACCTATTTTTAAGACTTCCCAAGATGATTTAGAATTGGATATCATGTTATTATAGTATAATGTTTATTTCCTTTTACAGATTCCTTTTGCAAAAAACATTTATGGACTCATCGCTCCCAACTTCGGAGTTGGTTTTGCAATTGGTAAGTCACAGGAGCCTTGTGCCTAAATTTAAAACTTTGTTTTCCCCACTGCTAAGAGAGAATTCCTGTGACTTGGGAAGACTGTAGTTACTCAACCTAAAATTTCTAGAAGCTGGAGAGGAGGCTGTGGGCAGCCAAGCTCTGTCCAGTAGATCGTCCACAGAAAAATACCTGCTTCCATGTACTAGTCATTTGTTTCCTGAAAACCCAGTCTTTCTAAAAGCCTGATATTTACAGAAGCAAGCTGGTACCCCATTGCTGTGCTTGGGCAAACAAGAGAATCCCTCCCTCAGAGCACTTTGTTTGAGCTCAGATCTGTGAACAGATCTTCTCAGGTTGAGGCTGGAGGCCAAAGGCTTCACGTGTATTTTGTATAAGAAGGTTTGGTACAGAAAAGGTGGACTGAGGTCTTGGTGACCACCTGTGCTGCAGGAATTTTCACGGGCAAAGGAACATGCCTTTGTAATGTAAGGACCTATCGCAAATATGTTAGGAAAAGTCTTGTTAATATTTTGGATAAATAGTATACGTTTGTTTTTCATGTATAACGTACAGATGGATCATGATAAAAGTAAATGCTGAGTCTATCCAAGGGTAAAGGCAGGAGTTTAATCTTTGCATGGTACAATAAGAAGGAAGAAAAGAAGGGAGGGAGGGAAGGAGGGAGGAGGGAAGGAAAGAAGGAAGGAAGGAAGGGCGGGAGGGCCTTTGCCGAGCCTTGGGACCAGGGTACGTTCCCCTGGTGGATATACATGACCTCTCACCGCACCTTTGTACAATCAATCACAATTGTAATTGATTTTTCCACTCTTTGCTTGATGTCCAGCTCTTATGTTCATTGTGTTTCACCCTGTGTCATATTAGGTGATCAACAAATACTAGTAGAATGAAAGAAATGTCCTTCTTCCTCCTGGCCCTGGTGCTGGTGGACGTGAGGGAATGACCATTTGAGTGCTCACAAATGCTCTCTCATTGTAGCTCGTCATCACCATCCCTGTTGGACAGACAGGAAACCAGTGTTAGAGAGATAAGGCATGACTGTGCTCACCCAGCCGGGGATCTGAACCCAGAACTCTCAACACGCGCTCTTTCTTTACGCTTCCTGTCCCCAACTAGTCAAGAGACCAGAGATTCTAATACGGGTCCTGGGGGTGGTAGGGTTTTGTTTTGTTTTGCTTTTCCCCACAATGAGCAAACCGCTTTCGATTTCAGGTTCCTGAGTAGGGCCAGATGGTCCGTCAGACTCCATGTTCTGGATCTTTCTGATCCTCCCTACTAGTGGGAAGCCAAGGGTGCATGGGAGACTGGGTGAGGCATGTGGGTGTGCCCACATGAAGGCAAGGGGCGAACGCCCCAAAAAGAGTGAGTCAGGAACGCACCAACAGGAAACAGGCGAGGGGGCCATGAAGCCAATAACCGGCTGGATCTAAAGAATGCAGGTGAGTCACCGGGGGACTGGCTGCCCTCCACCAGTGGACAGAGTGAGGCAAGGCAGAGAAGAGGCAGATGGTGGGCTGGGTTCCAGTCCCAGCCTCAGCTACCTTCAGTCGGTCCTGAGCGAACGGCGTGCTGGAGAGGGTTGGCCTCAAGAATGGCAGGTGGTGAAGATGAAAGGGCACCAGGGCTGTGAGGTTAGGACATGGTCCTGACGTGCAGCCTGTTTTTGGTTTCCGTCGGGGTTCTATAGTCTGTGTGTGTTCCCTGACTGTCCGCAGGCATGGTGGATTCGTCAATGATGCCCGTCATGGGCCACCTTGTCGACCTGCGGCACGTGTCCGTCTACGGGAGTGTGTACGCCATCGCAGACGTGGCATTTTGCATGGGATATGCTTTAGGTAAGGTCCCTGGCTTTTCCAAACAACCTTTGATTTCAGGGCACAATAGATAATGCCTACTGAAAATAATTTAAACCTTTGCACCGTTCTGTGTGCAAGACATTTTTACAGAGAACTTGATCTAATTCTCTGTTTCCTGAAAGGTCCTTCCGCTGGTGGGGCTATCGCAAAGGCAATTGGATTTCCGTGGCTCATGACAATTATTGGAATAATTGATATTCTTTTTGCTCCTCTCTGCTTTTTCCTTCGAAGTCCACCTGCCAAGGAAGAAAAAATGGTAAGAAAATTTGAGGACACATGGCAGTGTTTCTTGATCATTTTAGCATGGTCTACAGGATAGTTTCTTCATGACTTCGTTCTAAAATACATTTCTACTCCTTTTGGGTAGAACTCGCCAAACATCAGTGGTAAGAGTGCCTTTTCAGTTTATACCACACAGGGCAGCAGTTTCTTTTACTGTATCAAGATTATGTTTATAAATTTGAAGAATGAAATTGTTTCCATACATAGATTAGCAGCCAGTAAGCTCTTTTGTCAACCAGATAGAAACATTGGATAGTTCAATGTAGTTTTCTATGGTTCTTGATATTCTTGAACATCATTTTTTTTTGCCTCCTATGCATACTCCTAAGATTCGCCATTTTTGGTGCTGTTTGCTTTTCTCCTAAACCCACAGTTTTCAGTAATAGTATCCTAGTCCTTACTGCATAAGGTTCTGGAGGTGGTTTTAGTGTAGCTTACAGACCCTTATGAAAAAACACCGTATATGTACCTTTGGGCACACGTGAGCATGTTTAACCTTGAAATTCATAATTTCATTACCAAAGTCGTAGCTATAGGCAAGGTAAAGTGTTCCTCTTCTAAACAAGTTCAGGCCTATCAATTCTGAATTTGAATTTTGAAATGCATCAGTCACTTTAACCTTTCTGATACGTGTTCATACCTAGTGGTGGTGTCGCTGATTTTGTAAACTTCAAATGGTGATAGGTACTCGTCCAACTAAAAGAAGAGTGCCTTCGATTATGAAAGAATGAGAGAAACAAGGCGAGAAGAGATGGCATGTTTGGTTTATGAATGGATATGAGGTTCACTTGTGGTGTTTTCCTGGAAGCACAGCAGTTCTTTCTGATCGTTAAATTGAAATTGGTCTTAATGCGTTCGCATTTCTTGAACTGCCCTTTTATGATTTCCCCCAAATAGTAGATTTAAAGACAGAACAGACCCTAAAGTTAGGTTATATGCAGCCTTTAATTTGGGGGGCATTTGTTGCATTCATTAATTCATTCAGTATATTTAAAAATATATCCTGCACTCTGCCCTTTGTTATATAGGATTTAACTAGATGATTTTGAATTACTCATGACCCTCTTGACTCAAAGAAGAGATGTGGAAGGTGCTGTGGAAATATTCTGATAGCAGCCACCCCTTTCTTCCTGTCTCTTGCTTAGGTGCTTCTCCAGCTCTGAACATCTGTAACACTTTGTTGTACATCTGTTAAAGGACTTACCTGTTTTCCAGTCTGGTTGTTTAAGTTTCCTTTCTATCTTTGTTTGACCCCAGCAGAGCCTTGCCCAAATCAGGGGCAGAAAAGTCTCAGTGCAACAACTGAAAACTGTCATCCTGTTGCGACCGTATCAATGTGATTAAGGCTAATCACTTACAAATGCTTCTGTCACCCAGGAGACTGTTTAAGATTCTAGGGAGACAGTGAAAGTCTAGCACGGGCCCTGGAGCAGGACTATCCCATGGGGAAATGATAGCAGCTACCGCATAGGGTTGTTGTGGGGATTACACGAATGAACCCCAACAGAGGGCTTCATCATGTCTGGCACACAGTAAATGCTCAGTAAATGTGTTACGCTCTTCTTTCTTGCTCTTACTTAACTCTAACTCTGACTTTCTCTGTCAGCCCAGCAGTCCCCCAGAACCCTCCCTTTTTTCCCTCTGTGAGGTGAAAGCTTCCTTCTGCTTTTGCGAGTCAGTTCCCAAACCAACTGAATGGGTTTCCCTCGCCATGGCAGCAGATGTTAGTGGCTGTTGTGTTATCCGTTTGTCCGCAACAGCACGATGGCTTATCTGAGTTATTGGAGGAAATAGGTGAGATCAGAGGAGGGGCGGGGGTGGGGTGAGGGGTACGCTGCCCAGCTAGCTGCTGCTCTGTGACCGCAAAGTGACGGCAGAGGCTAGGAGACTGGCCTCAGTACCGCTTCTCTTTCTATCTTTAAACCAAGTTTTAGTTCATCTAAAAAGAAAAATGCTGAAGGAAGTGGAAGAGACAATCCTGAAAGGCAAAGCAACAACAATTACAGGCTTCCAGAAAGCCACTTTCACTGTAAAATGTCAGAATCCTTTATCCATTCCGAGCGAGATGAATCATTAAAAACTGGAGAAAACATGCCATCTCACTGCTCGTGACTGATGCCCGCCGCCGGCCGTTGCAGGCGACATTTGAGGGTGGTGGCTAATAGCTGCAGCCTACTCATTGTGCAAGCAGAGCAGGAAGAAACTGATGGCAACCGATAGCACCTAATGATAAGGGGGATTGAGGGCAAGACAGTGGTGTGCCCCGGAGGGGAGAGAATTGATTACGGCCCATTTGAGGAAATCCAATACAGACCGAGTGTCAGCCTTTGGGACCAGGGTTATCAAATGCAAGGGGATGTGAGAGCCGGAATAAGGCATACAGACCTGAGCAAATAATTCTGTCATTAGGCAGCATCCTGATCATGTGGTGTGTGCACTTAAACTATTTTGTATTGAAAGGTCTATTGCTATTTTCACCGATCCCAAGTCATAAACTAGATTGTGAGCTCTTGGAATTTTCTTGCATTTGGTTTACTGGATTTATGGTTTATTTTTTTATTTTTTATAATTAGTGTTGAATTATCAGTACAAGTGGAGGAAAAAAACCCTTACGTGTTACTCAAGTGTCTCAGCAAGTATAAGAAACAGCAACACTGTCATTTGAGGAAAACTGTGCTCCAGTTGTAAGAGAATTAACACGCAGTTGAGGATAGCTGTGTTCTGCTATGGATTTTTTTTTCAGGGTAAAGAATTATTTTTAAAGATAGGGCATATATCTTACCTCTTACCCTCGAAGTTTCTAATTGTTGCCCAGACAGGAGAGTAGGTGGTTTGAGGACCGCAGCTTTGTTGTCTTGGTTGGCTCCGAGCTCTGTGAGGGTCCTTCCAGCTCCGTTTCCTCTAGGCAAGGATGGGGTGGCCGGAAACTAAGGAGACTGCACATTATAACCTAGTTAAGAAAGGTGTCCTTTAGCAGGGCACTTCCATGGTGGCTGCAAAACCATCACTATTTTTATTTTTTTAGATATGGTAGGTAAAACTTCCAGTATGCAGGCTGGGTATTTTTCCAAGTCTTGAGGAACTCTTACACTTAATGCTTTTCCCGTTTCACTGTCCCAGCTTCGTATTTGTGTTAGTTTTACACTGCGTTTGGTTCAACGTATTTTTACCACTCTGCAGATCCGGACTGTCTGGCAGGAAAGCAGGCACTGGGCAGGGGCTAGGGCTCAAGCTCTGTAACTGGGCTTGCCTCTGAAGCCCAACCACCTCCTCCTTTTCATTTTCTCTTCAGTTGAGAGTCAGATACATCTTTCTCCCCACGGCAGTGCAGTGCTGGTTGAAATGACCAGGCTGCTCACAGCCGCTCTGGGGGTGTCCCTCACACACTTGACTTACCCCCTTGACCGTGTCCAGGCCCCTCTTTTCATGGCACTTTTGGAATATTATGTGCCATTTGGTTTATTTAATCATTTATAACTATCTTAAAAAGTAAAACTGTTGCACAATACCTCTTTCAAGACAGGTTCAGAAGCCAGTAAGCTAGTCTGTTTTAACAGCCAGAGACATTTCAAGGAAGACTTCTTTACCTGAAACAGGCTGTGTTAACAAGTGTAGTTTGGCTGAATTGATACATTCTGACCATTTCAATCTGTATGATGTCAAATGATCCACCTGACTGAACTTCTTCCCTTGCAGTGCAGTTTTGTATGCCCAGTGCCAGGTCCTGGGGGTCCTTAAGAAGTCTGTGTGTGTGCAGTCAGGTCTCATGGTAGATGAACTAAGAGGTGAAGGCACTTAGGAGTAAGGGAGGTTGATGGCCATCCTTTCCAAGGCCACTTCGCTGCCTGTGGGCCGAGGGTCATGGCCCCAGGCCTGACATCCAAGGCCCTGCAGTCTGGCCCCGATCGGGTTTTCCAGTTAATATCCCTCTGTGCCTCCTCATCAGATCTCTATAGTGACAGGGTGGTTTATTTAGTGTTCCTGTTTTACTTAATGTCCCGTTTGGTAACTAATCCATGCTGTACCCATTCTCTCACTGTGCAAATCCTTTCCATCAGTCAAGGTTCAACTTGAACCCCATGTCTTCTGGACAGTTTCCCCTGAGCACTTAACCACAGTGAGCCCTGTGGAGCCTGTCATTCCTCGTGCAGGGAGGTGACCAAGTCACTGGCATGGGACCTCAGGAGCACTGACACACGTACCTAGTAGGTGCCCACTAAGCTGACGTCAGTCAGCCGTGACTCTGCTAAAGCCCCAGATACTGCCGTGTAACTAGGGCAGCATTTCTCGCAGCATGTTGACCACCCTCTCATTGAGGGTAGGGACCTGGAATTTTATCTTTAACCTGCCCTCCCTCAAGTGATTCTTGGGCACATTTCTTTGAGGATCATTAATCTAGGGAGATGAGACCCTGAGCTCTTTGGGGTGAAGCCTTTTGTGTAACAAGGATACATCCACACGGGGACAGCGGTCCTCGTATACGATGTCTGTTGCATCAATTACTTATTTTTAGAAATTGAGCTCTTTATTCAATATATGTATCAATTCACTGGGAAAGAAGCCTAATAAAAAAAGGAGTTAGATTTGCAGCTGACAGCCTAACTGACAGGGCCAAGGAAGTCCTTCTCTTAATGCGTCACACAGGCAGATCATGATAGAATTTCTTGGGAAATAGTAAGTAGGTTAAACACTGAGTGAAGTCCTAGCAGCTTAGCAAATCGGTGGGATAAGAACGGGGAGGAGTAGCCAGCAAACACCAGGAGAGGCTGCATTAGGCCAGGGCAAGTTCAATTTTCATCCACATAAATGTTTCCATTTAGATTTTCAGGTTGCACAAACAGGTACTGGGGGAATAGTTCATGTGGCAGAAAACTCCAGAAGACATCACCTGATGAGAGAATTCCTTTTAGTTGTACCCGGTGTCCCGCTGTCGTCCTTGGCAGACTGTGCCATGGGGTGCTACCCAAGAGCTGACTGCCGATGGCCGCCTGGCCTCACCTGTGCCCCATTCTAGCCGGACATCCCTTGGTCAAGTTCTTTAACCTCTGTGCCTACACAGAGGGTTATCAGCGGACGCCATAGGGTGACTGTTGAGGTATCGCACTGGAAATGCTTAGCACGATCGACATCAGCTGTTACCTGACTTCGTGCTTGGCGTGCACACTTATAGGAAGAGTCATGACTCAAGGCTGCCCCACTGACTGTTGTTTACTTTTCAGTAACACTATGGGAGTGCACGAGATTTTTATGTCCACCAAAGGAATATATTGTTTTAGTTTTTAAATCGTACATTTGAACAAGAGGAAGGATGCCGGGAATTGGGGAAAGATGCTCTGGAAAGGCCATTTATGAAGACAAGGGCCCTGCGATGTGAGTCTAGAGAAATTTACGGGGTTATGGCAATGGTCTCAAAATATTGGAAGGGCAGTTTGTAAGGTGGCTGGAGTCAGAACCGGACCCACAAACAGAAACAGTGGAGAGAGGTTCTAGTCCAGCCTCAGGTACGTCTCTAACATGAGAGCTCGCCTCATGAAGGAGAGCACGTCCTTACTAAGATGCCACCACAGGGAAGTTGGATTGGGTGACCTCTAAGAACCGCTCTCTTCAATTCTAAGATTCTAAGTATAGCTCTTCGTAAACCTCACCTGTATACCCCTTTCTTCATAGCTTATGGGCTCCCTGGAATCAACTTATGGCCCCTGGCCAAGTATAATGAAAATACTGTGAAGACTGCTAGCTGCCATGTTCTATTGCCTGAAATTTTCACTGAGTGTAGAACTGCAGGTTTTCTGGGCCGGGTACCTGGCAATCGCACCATATGACTGGTTAATAGTGGGCAGTACTATACATATAGCTTTCCAACTAGTAATCCTTAAAAACAGTAGGTTAAAACCATCTTATCTTTATGAAACAGGAAGGTAATATATCTGTACTTTGCTCTTTTTTAGGCTATTCTCATGGATCACAACTGCCCTATTAAAACAAAAATGTACACTCAGAATAATGTCCAGTCATATCCGCTAGGTGATGAAGAATCTGAAAGTGACTGAGACCCTCAAAAGTCATCCAAGCATTTAATTGTATAAAAGTGTTTCCAGTGAAATGACTCATCCAGAACTGTCTTAGTCATACCGTTCATCCCTGATGAAAGAGTAAATCCACCAAAGGTTATTATTTCTTTTCCATGGTTAATGATAGATTGCCAACAGCCTTATAAAGAAAAAGCAGCTTTTCTAGGGGTTTGTATAAAGTGTTGAAAACTTTATTTTATGTATTTGATTTTATTAAATATACAATATATTTTGACGAAACAGATATAGTGTAAATCTATAAATATTTGAATCCAAATCAAATAATTTTTTAACTTACATTCACGAACACTTGGGCAAAAAAATCTTATATTTTTTCTGAATATTGGTAATATGAGTGTTAACGAGAGCACACATTATCTCCGAGACACTTCCAACAATACGTTAACTAGAAGGAAGTCTGAAAAACAGAATCAAGTAAGACAGCATGTGTTATGTCGTGACACTGAGTGTTGAGTTATTCCGCTTGTAATTATTATTAGTATATTTGAGTTAAAAGCTGTCTCAAATGCAGAGGACAAGAACTTGAGTCAGTTACCGTTTGGATTCATCCGTAACTCTGAGCTGGCATTCATTATCTGTATGTAATCACCTATCTGGAAACAGATGGTTGTAAATTATTCACATGTCATGTGGTTGGCAGCAAACATTAAAGCCAATAAGGGGAAAATAGTAGTATGTTCTGAAAGCCAAGAGTAACACCCAGGTGTATAGCTATGAACAGTAGAAATTTTCCCTTTAAGATGTATACTTGTCTTACTGGATGAAAGAAAATTGAGGGTAGAGGTACCTTAAACTATCAAGGTTGTTTAAGTATGGGTAGGATGTATCAAAATCTAATTCAAGTTTTAGAATTTAGAAGGTTAATAACTGCGATAACATGAAAAAAAATCAGCCTATAATATCTTTGACCTATTTGTAGGTCATCCACGTGTTTTCTAGGGATTAATTTTGAGTTGTCTGAAACTATTATTTTCTAGACTTCTGAAAGTTGTTCACATCAATGTGAAAATAAATTTTAAATGAAGATGAAGAATGAAATTGCTTTGAATCGTGTTAGGAAAACAGGTGAAAACAATAGGGTAGTCAGGACACGCCCCCTTTCACAGGCAGAAAAACCCAAACATCTAAAAACGTGTTTCACTGTATCATTTCGTGCTGTGTAATAGTTTTTCTAAGCATGATGTTGATGTGCCTTTTCAATGTAACAACAGCAAATAGTGTGTTAGTGAACATTGTCAGTTTACATCAGGTTTTGTGTGAGATACGACTGTGAAGATAGCCAGAAATGTCTCAAAATAATATTTGTTAATTCTGTAGTTCTGTAATTGTACACAAAAAAATGATCTAATGTCAGTTCTTTAAGCTAAAATTGTGTTTCTGTTAACTTGGACAACAAAAAAGCAAATTTCAAAAAAGCAAAGAACTTCAGAATGAGAATTCTTCAACCATTTATTTAAATTCTCTAGGAAAGTTAGCTAATACTTCATTTCCATTTGCTTTATGAAGGCTTTCTGTGGGGCTTTGAATGACTTGAAGTCTGGTTGTCAAGTGAGTG
Organism: Rhinolophus ferrumequinum; assembly: GCF_004115265.2. Classification (NCBI taxonomy): domain Eukaryota; kingdom Metazoa; phylum Chordata; class Mammalia; order Chiroptera; family Rhinolophidae; genus Rhinolophus; species Rhinolophus ferrumequinum. The sequence continues at coordinate 11,562,475 of NC_046299.1, read as the reverse complement.
TTGGAATAAGCTTCCTACTCACGTATTTGCATTCGGCAACTTACCCAAGTCTGCTGCTAGCGTGGAAGAGGGTCCTGGAGGCGCTCTGCTAGGGCTGGAAGGCAGGTGGTTCTCTACGTCCACAAGGGAGGGCTTAGAAAAGAATGTGCTACAAATCTACTCTCAGAGCGTCTGTGGTTCTTCCTGCCCCCAATACCATACAATTTATCCCCATTTTATTTTTGCCTTGAAGGCTTCTGTCAAGAATGACTGGCAAAGAGGCATGCCTGCTACTGATTCCTAGAGAAAACAAAAGATACGTTGAGTGTTTCAGACTGCTTTGGGAGCAAAAGATATCAGTTGTATCTGAACGGAAAAAAAAATTGTAAGGTCTTCTATATGACTAAATATTCTGGGGTTAGCAAGACTGAAAAGAGAGTTATTATTTTTAATGTATGTCAGAACAAAGAATATATATCTCTGAACATTTCTCTTTTGAGCAGAGGTGGTTTTGATGTTTATACCTGGCATACAGATACAGAAACCTTAATGAGGTAGCAATGACTACTCACTTCCTCCTTTTGACTGCTAAGTGGATCTGTGTAAATTGTTTTAGCTAGTTTACTTAATAAATCTTCTGAACATTACTCTGCCTGTTTGTATTCCTTTATGAACTAGACGTTATCGTTGGAATCAAATACATAAGAAGGTATTGTGTTGACTGTGGATATTTAATTAAAAACTATTCTTCTCTGCTTGCAGGCATCAGGTAAAATCCACTCCAGGTTAGTTTAAACCATACATTTTGGCTTTGAAAAGTGTTTTAAATTGAACTACGTAACTATGTCGTCAATGTGCAAAAACTCAGTAAGTTATTCTTGCATCTCTAAAGTCGTATTATTTTTCCTGATTGCTGTGAATAAATATATCTGATGAAAATAACTATGCAGCCATTTGACACAGTGCGCCCCTGGAAGTTCATAAAACTTACGGTGTGCATGTGTGCACCCTGTAAGGATGAGAGTCCGGTTTTTCATCAGATCTTAAAGGAGCTCCATGGCTTCAATAGGATTAGGGCAACTTCCCCTCCTCCTTTTTAAAAAGAAAACTATTACCTCAATTCAGAAATAAAGACAATACATTTTTACATTAACATGAATTTATTTACTTTTAGGGGTCTTAAGATTTTATCTTAATATTAGTAAGAGCCAAATATTTTCAAATTGCCTTTAAAAAATTCAGGTATACTTAAATTTAGAACTTGACAGTAGTACCCTCAAATTTTTAGCTTGGGTTTTCTTTTTTCAAAATCACAAATGGCCACACAGTATTCAACTAGTCATGATATTGAATATAAGGCTTGACATTGAAAAATGTAGCATATTAATTCTGATTCCAAAAACAGTGCTAAAATGTTGCTCAGCTTGACTGTCTAACCCAACCATTAAATACCAACCAATGTAAAAATACACTTTAAATAGTCTGTTTAGTAATAGCAGCAGCAAATCCATAGATCTGGCATTTCAAAGCTTAAACAACAGTAAAATCAAAATTGAACGCTTTTAGGCAATTTTCAAAATAGCAATTTGTTTAGCAAAAATGGACTATAACTGCATGGCCAATTATACGAGGCAATAATCCCATAGATATGCAGCAATCACCTTTTTCAGATGTTATCAAATGAAGATATTCTTGTATTCTGTGGTAGTTTTTATTTATTATTTTTTAGCTATTGATAACAGAGCATGGCAGCAAGATTACATCAGGAATGTAATATAATACAACTGTTTTCATTGAAGCCTTAGACCTTACTATCCCCCTAGGCTATTTGGACTGTTTCCCCCCCTGCACTAAAGTACAACTGCGATGCCTCTACTGCTTCTCCCAATATATATAAAAATATTGCACTACATTAAAGGTACATTTTACAAATATAATTAGCAGCATTACTGAGCTTCCTGTAACTGTGGTTCTACAGAGTTAAATACTTTTAAAACATGAGTAGATTTTTATGAAATCAAAGTTCTGCATTATTTCTACAGCTCTTTCCAAAGCATGTTGCAGCAGCATGCCTGGAGGTCACTAACATTCTCGTGCTGTGGTCTGTAACCACCAGCCACTTAGACACTCCACCTTCCAGGTTTTCAATGGTAAGTTCCTTTTTATAATAAGATGAAAGTTGGTTATTACATTGGGCAGATTGTTTCAAGCATACGTTACAGAATATTTTAGCTTTCAGAGAATTTTGTGTATAGAGATTTCTACAGCAGTGTTCTCTTAAAATGCAAGCATGCTTAAATAAACAAAAAAGGGGGTATACCCAGATATATTTTTGTTATAAACTTGGCCAAGAAAGTATTTAGTTTCCTAATATTTCACTTAATAAAACAGTAGAAATGAGAATTAGCTATTGATTTTAAAAGGGGAATAACTTTTCTACCCTCGAAAATGTTATCACCCATGTAAGTCATACCTTTTATTTGAATGGCTTTTTACTGTTCAGAGAACTTTTGTGGTTATGCTGTTGTTTCCCTCACAACAATCCTGTGAGGCAGTTAGAGTAAATCTTGTTTATTCCTACTTTAGAGCTGGGGAGACGGTGGCCCGGAGCCCTTTTGTGGCTTGCCTATGGTTATACAGTTCATTCATGGCCAATGGAAGAGCTTGAACTTAAAACTCTTGTATGGCATCCAGGGCTATAGACATGGGCCTAGACCCTTACTGTTATACTATGCCTTTTCCTACCAGCCACACAAGCTGTCCCTTCTAGTTTTAAATTCATGTCAGTTTCACTATACCTCAATTATAGTAGTTACCTACAAAAGGGAAAAACATATACATATCTATTTTATAGGCGTATGAAAGGCCAAAACTTTTCCGGTATACCAACTGAGGTCAAGCTCACAGTGTCCCTCAGTCACATGTTACTGGGATCCACACGACGGGCCAAGTATCAGAGTAGATCTTCATTTTCAGAGAACTGGTCCCAATTCCTATGTATCTATACTGTCTACTTTTATTATTTGATTTTCTTTTGTTTTTAATGAATTAAGATAGTCTGAACTACAGCAGCATCACCATTCCTTTAAGCCTGGAGGATGTCAGACAAAGCAATTCATCTATTTTGCATGGTTCCTCTTCTTCCTAACATTCTCCTGCATGAAAATGTTTCTAAAACAAAACAGCCAAAACCACTTATCAACACGGTCATTTTAAGAACAGTCCTCTGAAACTTTAAATATCCTTGTACATGCTTTATTTCCTATGGGAGAACTGCAGCTGAAAAATAATCATAAATGTTTAGAATTTCCATTTGAAAGGAAAGCAACATTTTGAAAGATTATACACCTACTGGTTCCTGTTTTTTAGTAATCTCATTATCCTCTGTACAAAATTCTTTACCAACTGCATTCTATATTCCTTATTACATTTTGTTTTTCAATGCAAGCTCTTCAGATTAATCACTATATTCTCCCTATACTTCAACTGCATAAAAACTTTAGAAAAAATAATCACAGAAGCTTAGAAAGCAAGCAATATATGTAAAATTATTTTTTTTACTAAATCAGCGTAACTGATTAAAGCTGTAGTATCTGCTTTCACGTTACATTTGGCAAAAACAAAACAAAAAAGCACCCCCGAGAATCCCCAAATCGTAAAAATCTCAAGTAAATAGAGATGACAAACTTTGCATAACTCTAAGTAAGATTCAAAACCTGTTCCCTCAGTGATTGCTGCTGTCAATTCAATTCGGGCACGCAGCAAATTTGTTATAACCGTGATAAAAACAGAAATATTACAAGAATCTGGAGAATATCCTGTTTAACACACTAATTCAAAAACTCAGAGGAAGGAAAACAGCACAAGACATCACATACATAAACATGAAAAGTTAGCTTACATAATTCCATAATTAGAAAACATTAAAAATAAATTAGTAAAAATAAATTCCCAGTATAAACCCAAAAAGCCTAGCTATAAATGCAATCTGAACCAATTTAGTGAGCTGGTCATGTTTTTCTGGAAAACCACCTTTTCATTCTTGCTCTTACACAAGCCAGTAACTGTGGAGAAGCAGGCCAAAGTGTGTTATAAGAGGGTTTAAACGTGGTTGTATCTGTGGTACTTTAGGTGCAGCTTTTCCCCAACACTTGAAAGTTTAAATAGACTGTTACACAGACTCAGATGGGCCAAATAAATCATCTGATATGCTGCTGAATGGCTGAGAATCTATTAGTTGTGTTATTTCATTGTCAAGGTCTTCTTCTGTATCATCTGTGTACTTGCTTATTTTTTTGGAGTGCTGGTCTAAAGACAGACTTTCTAAAGATTCGATGTCTTCAATGCCTGCTCTGTAGTGGATCATAAGAAGCGTTAGAGCTTGTAGTCTTTCACCTGATTTAGCCAAAGCTGCAGAAAGAAGTGATTTTTTCCTTGTATCAGTTGTCTCTTTTTCTTCTCTAACAAGGGTATTGTTATGTTCCAACTCCTGATCAATTTCATTCTGTAGTTTGTCCAGCATGAACTCGAGTTTCTGGATCCTTTCCTCCGTGGGTAAACCCCTGTACAGGTCACGACCAATTTCTTTAACTGCAATGAAGACGCTGTCATCCAGCCCACCCTCCTTTCTCACTAACTTTATTCCTGCGTTGTTTCCCCGTTTCGAAGGGCTGTTTGGGCCACAGACCTCGGTGTCACTGCCTTCGTTGTCTGATGTGTTGGGTGTGTGTTTTGGTGAGGGTTCTACTAGATCAGTTCCTGGTTCAGAAAGGCGAGTTTTAGAGACTTGACGCAAATTTAACAAACGAGAGCTAGTATTGATAATATGTCGTGTCAAGCCTGTTGTTTTATTCACGGACTTGCTAGCTTCCACATCAGCGCGAGGAGGCAGGCCTAAGAGGGTGTCTTGTCCTTCCAGCCTGAGGTTTTTCAGGGTCCGGTCCATCCGCCTATCAGTTGCTCCACAAAGAGGAGTCTCGGCTAGACACTTTTCCTGACATTTTTTATGGCAAACATAAGCACAGAACATACACTGGGAGGCGGCCTTAGTCCAGACTTTTTTCTTGCAGTAATCACACCACGTTGGGTTCTGGAACTGAGTATCCTGGAAACTGTGTTTATTTTCGGTCAAACCCATCTGTCCAACGCAGTGTTCTTCTTTCGCTAAAGCAGAAACCTCTTCAACCAAATGAAGTTCTTTTTCTTTCTCCAAGTTAGGAACTACATGGTGGTCCGATTCTCCTTCTTTCAAATATTTGAAGTGAATAGTAATGTCCCCAAAGCAGAATTTGTCATTGAATCCCTTTTGCATACTCAGATTGCGCAGTGCGGTTCTCGTGACCATGGCTTTAGGCGTCGGGGCTTCCAGTCTGAACTTGGAGAGGTACTCCATGTTTGATGTAGCCAGGCATCCTAAAGCCACCTCTTCAAGTTTTAAGCTCACATGCCCCAAACAGATGAGCCCCCCTAACTTGAAAGGATCCTTGCACCACAATGCAATGTTTAAGTATCTGTGGCAGGCTTCTATGTCAAAGAAACAGGTCGCTCTGGTTCTTGTCCATTTTCCAAGCTTATTACGGTAAGGGATTTCTGACGATTCCCACGTCTGAGGGTCATCTGAACTGTCCTTAGAGGGGCAGGAACTTTCGGAAGTCAAGTCTTTCGCCACCTCTTGCTTTGCTAAAAACTGCTTAGAGGTGGCTACATCTTCTACGTGATCCACACTTTTCGCCTGCTTTTCAGCAGGTTTATCTGCAGGGGGAGCAGGCAGCACCTTTTCTGGCTTTTCAACAAGAACATCTGGTTCTGCCTGATTTGGGGCATCAGCAGAAGGCAAAGGAACTTTCATTTGTGGTCGTGGTGGCACAGGTGGTTTGAAAGTGGGTCCTTGGGTGGGTTTTGACACTTGTGCTGGGTCTGTTATCTCAGGTTTTAGGGCTAAGGGTTTAGTTCCTTCTTTGGATGGAAGTTTTGGGGGTGGTGGGTGACTTCCTGCAACGAGTTTCCGGTTTAAAACTGGTGATACCGTTCCAAGGGGCCTACCAGAAAGCGCTTGGGACTGTGGGGTGCGCTTGGGACTGTGACTGGCTGACTGCGCCTCGTCTCGGAACTCAGGCTGTGCTCGGACATCACTGGCCAGGTCTTCAAACTCCGAATCCAGGTCTCTGTTCTCGGCATCTGCTGCCAAGCTAGCTGTTTCCTCTTCATAATTTGGTTGGCAGGAGCCTGACAGGAAGTGTTCCTCCAGCTGCCCCAGGTTATCCTGCAGCACTGCACCCTGGTTACCCTGGCCGACCGGCCTTTCGTAATACACCAGGACGCGGTCGCCAGCCTGCTTGATCAGCTTCAACACCTGCAGCGTAGATGTGATTTTCACACCTGATTTAAGATTTTTAAAAGGGAAAACATGAATTACTGCAATAAAAATCACCTCAACTGCTAAATATAATTGCCATTAATAAATGATAATTTTAACGCATGAAAAAGTAATAGGGAAATCTCCAAAATATATTATTGGCTTTTGGATGCATCAGTGTACTGATTTTCAAACCCGGAATGTGGTGTCCTGGAAATGTTTACCTTTTAAACCAAATGATGACATGAAAATTCTTAGATGCGTACCATGCTGCTAACTCCTAATGGCTTCCCATTCCTTTCTAGGTTTAAATGACATTATTTCTCAGTTTAAGTGAGCAGAGTGAGACCTACTGAAGAGGATTAATGGTTAAAACAGACTTAGAATGATGGGAAACTGATTCTACTGAAGGAAATCCCAAAATATTCCAGGGATTACAAGTTATGTGGTCAGTGATTCAAGTCAAGAGACTGACACTTGAAAGAAACTTCTTTTTATTAACTGTATCTATCAAACTAATCCTTTTCTGGGCCAGAAAGAACAAGGAAGGTATAAGTTGTTTTAAAGTTAAACAAGTTAGTTACTATCTGCATCTATATTGATAATCTTAAGTTTTCATTTTATATTTTCTGATAGGCACTACACTAACATAGTTCAACATTCGCAAGGTACAGAAAGATGTACACTGAAAAAAATCTCCCTTCCACTTCCATCTCCTAGCCATACTGTCTCTTCCCGAGGAAATCAAAGTTAGCAGCTTCTGGTACATTCTTCCAGAGACCTTCTAGGTGTACCATTTAGAGGCTCTAATTGTCTCCTGCCCTCTCCGTACTCTCTCCAAAACAGTACATACCCAAGCTACCCCTTTCTTGTAGGACTTAAGAGAAAAGTGAGAAGGGGGTCTTTGCTTTCCAAAGGTCTTAGGGCCATCCTAAATAAATCAAAGTAACATCAGCCCCATCTAATAACCCGACTTCAGAGTTCTTCAACCTATAACCTCTCCCACTTCGGCTGCCCAGGTAGACCAGGCTTTAGACCTGCCTCATCACTTGGAACTGTCCACAGCAAAAATCTTTCACTTGGAAATTAATCTCTGATCACAGTCTCCTATTTTCTACCTCTTACAATCCTGTCTGCTAACTGAATCTGTTTTGAGGAAATGTCCGTATCTAATCATTCCTTCTTGGCTCTCACGATCCAGCCAGTTTCCTGATACCATTTGCTTTTCTCCCTGACATCAGTGTCAAGATATCAGTGATATCTACACCAAGATTTTCGGGTCTTCTGCCCTAACCCTTTCCTCTTCTGTCTACCGGTCTTTCTGATCCCCAGCTTGGCTAGCCCCTCGGTCTCCCTTCTCCTGAGCTTAACTCCTGACCCAGCGCAAGTCATGCTATCTATCTTCAGCAATGCGCTCAGTGCTGCGTTGGCCTTCTTTTGATTGGTCTCTAAGTCTCTGAAACACCAGCTTCAAACCTTTCCTATTCCCCTGAAGCCCACCCTTCCCATGCTCTTCTAGTCTGTAGACAGCATCAACTTATTTACTGAAAAGCTCTGTAAGAAGCCACCTTTCCTCCCTGCCAATCACTTTCGGTATTAACCTGTCTCAGAGGAGGAAGCATCCCCTTGCTTATATACTTGGCTCGCCCCCTCCCTGTCTCCTTCAGCACTTTGCTCCGTCAATTATCCTTACTCTTATTTTTATTTACTTCCTCCTTCTGCTTTAAAACATTCCTTTTCCTTGGTTTTCATGACATTGTACTAATTTGGTTCTGATCATCTCCTCCACTTTCTTTTTCTCCACCTCTACCTGCCCCTTGTATGCAAACGTTCCCATGGTTTTCTGTCATTCGTTTTCTCTGCCTTTTTGCTCCCCCTGGATTTCATCCATTTCAGTAGTTTCAACTATCAACTTTTCCTTTGGTGTCCCCTCTGTCCTACATCTCCAACTCCTCCTGGGCATTGCCACCTGAGTATTTCCGTGTAGTTAAGACCCCTCTGACCCTCTCATCCTCCTGTCCTCACTACGATGTCAGTCAGCATGCCACCCTCCCAGTTAACCTGACTGAAACCCTGAGATAGCCGACTCCCGACACCCGTTCAGCTGTCAGTTTTGTCGAGGTTCCAGTCCACTGTCATCTCCTGTTCCCATCCTTCTGATCATGGGCTTCAGCTCTTCACTGTAATCCCTCATCACACCTTCCCTATTGTAATCACCGAACATGGTCCCCAATTTTCCTAAAGCTTCAGCTCAAAAACCTTTAGCCAATATACTTATCACACGGAAATCCAGAGCTTTCTAATATGGCTCTAAACCATTCACCCAGCCTTAATTTATACTGCTTCCCTCTAACCACATTGTGTTCCAACAAAATTATAGTTTCACATGTGCGTAAATAAAAAAGTCCACCTAATGACCTGTAGTAGGCAAAAACTGCAACTCAGTCTAAACCCATTCTATGGGACTCAGCATGACACGTGCCCTCATCTCATCCTTCCCCAACCACCAGGAGCTTTGGGGAGATGGCCACTGTGCCTCTTGGGACACATCGACCAAAGTGGGATTCCTTTTCTTTTGGAGTATTTAAAATATTTGCAAAAGTCGAGGAAATGGTAAAATGAACATCATTGAGATTCAAATATAACAAATATTTTGTCAATCTTATTTCTAAATATACCAATCCCATGACTAAATATTTAAGGAACTGAATATCCATACAAACAAATTACAGCTACAGAGAAAGAATGTATATCACACCTGCCCCTTATATCAATAAATATTATTTTTTACAAATGTTACAAATGAAGGGATGACTTTTGCTTTTTCACTCTGCGTACATTTATATTGCTTGGATGTATTTATTTTGATAATAGATATTTACTTCTTGTGTAATTAAAAACAAAACCCTTTTTAAAAAGGACATAAAAAAGAAAAAAATTTAACTTTCTCATGTAGGTAAAACCAAAAAAGGGTATGTGTGGATATAAAACATTTTTGCTGAATTGTGGTTTTTAGCTGAGGGAGACATAACATCTTTCGTTGTTATGTTTATATTAATCAAGTATGTAGCAGATGAGGTTTAGCTTATGGCTTCGCTATCCTAAGTGTCTATGGACCAGAGCACCATCTGGGAGCCTGTTGGAAACAGACTATTGGGCCTCACTCCAGGTCTGCTGAATCAGAACTCGCATTTCAACACCATGTCGGGTGATTGGAATACACAATGAAGTTTGAGAAGTGCTATTTATGACATGATCAGAGGGATTTCTGGGTGTGTAACTAAATAATTTTCATTTTATTGTCATGATGGATTTGAAACAAAGGCAGAGTTTCTTTGACATGTAACCAAGGATAACTGCTTCTTGATTTAGGAGCTGGTTTATCTTGTTATTGTCTTAGCTGTGACATATACCACTTTGCCTTTAAAAGCTCAACTATGACCAAGCACGTATTCAAGAAATCTCTTAAGTCTAGAATGGGTGGGACAGGTACTACCAAGGTCTGAAAAGGTTTGGACTTTTTCGCACATTGAGTCCTACTGCTTATTCATAAACATCCAAGCAAATAATCTGCCTATCAACAGAGTTTTTGTTATCAGTCAATTGATGGGAAGACACACAGGTGACACATTTTTCTGCCAGCAATAGTGACTGGGGCTGCACTCTGAATGACAGCATATTAACAAATGGCTGGCCAATTAAGGCCAATATGGGGCCACCAATATGGGACCACAGGACAGTTCAGATGTGCCCTTTTGGATAAGGAATATTAGTCTCTCTCCTGTTTGTTACCATGTTTTCCCAAAAACAAGACCTGGCCGGACCATCAGCAATCATACATCTTTTGGAGCAAAATTAATATAAGACCTGGTCTTATTTTACTATAAGATCGGGTCTTATAATGAACGTCGTAAGTAAAATAAGACCAGGTCTTATAATGTAATGTAATGTAATATAATACCAGGTCTTATATTAACTTTTATTCCAAAAGACGCATTAGAGCTGAAGGTCCGGCTAGGTCTGATTTTCGGGGAAACACAGTATCTTGTCCTAAGTGATGGGAGTAGGTGTGTTAACACTATCAATTTCAGGCACAGAGTGGAAATGATGGTGAGCATACAGAAAGACAACTGCTGACTTTCCCTTTTTTCACATTCAATACAAAACAGAGGATCAGAAGGTGGAAGAAACGGAAAATCAGACAGCTTATAGAAAAAGTGGTCTAAAATTGTCAAAGATTTACACATTTGGACTAAAATGGCAAATGTATTTTAAATTAATTTTTAAGGCTTCCTGCAGATTTTTATTTATAATAAAGTTATTTATTTCCATTGTAAAAGTAACATGTGCTTATAAAAATAAAGAAGAGAGGAAAACTCCCACATCTACTGTAAATGTAAAGTATATTACCACATTAGCATAATCAACATATTAGCATAATTACCTCCAATAGCAATCAGTCGATCTCCCCGCTGAAGATCTGCAAGTGCAGCAGGTGAGTTGGGGGCCACGGTCTCAATGATGACATGACCAGCATAACCATCAGTTGACTGGACGAGACGAAGTGTAAGTCCGACACTTTGTAAATTTCCCTTTATTAATTCAACCTTTGATAAAGGGAAAAGAGTGAAAACAGATTCAATGGGTTCACAGTAGTGGAGTGAGAAAACCTTAACACTCAATGAGAGCACTACCGTTGATGCTGGCTTTTGTACGGTGTTGACCATTACTATAGACAAATAAAGGAGGGAGGAAACCTTTGTGACAATATAAATTGAAATGTCCTGATTGCACATTTGGGCCATCAAAAAAATTAAACACTTTCTTATCTTCATTGTGTCGTGTCTTATTAAAGATACATACATGCTCACTGTGGAAAATTTGGAAATAAACAGAAAGGCAAAATGAAAACTCCTAATTATACCATCTAGAACTACACTGTCAGTATTTTGTACTTTCTAATATATATATATGTTAACACAAAATTGAGATTTCATTATGAATGTAATTCTGAATCTTGCTTTTTGGAAATACATTGGGAATAATTTATGTCATTAGATGTACTTTGGAACCTCTGTTTTTTATGGTCTGTTAAATTTTCTTTTTGGGGGGGAAAGAAGGAAAAGAGTTTACATTTTATTAAGAGTTATCTTGTTAATGAGATATCCTTTTTTAACTCATCAAAATCATTCTGTTTTCTAAACGAATGTCATCCAATTTATCAGGAGTATGTATTCCAGATTCATATCATCTGTGATTTAAAAAAAATAACACATGCTATCTGTCTGCATTCGAATCACTGATTTAAAAAACATGATAGAATGCCACATCCCTCTAGATGACAAGAATTCAATCTGTGTTTATTGAGCTAAATTACAAATCAGTCGAATTTTATTATTCAGTCCACGTTTCTCAGTTCAGTTCAAGATATCTCATGAGGAACTTTGCCAAATAGCTTGCTAATATCCAAATACACCACTATCTATATTGTTTTAACATGTAAATCCCACTTAAAGATAGAAATTCAGTTCTCCTGGCGAGTAAAAAATGCCCTTATCGGAAGTTGTTCTTTAATATGGGTATTAATAAATTTTGTAAAGTTGCTTTATAATATAGTAAATAATCACCTTATAATGTTCATGAAAATACTTAAGAACACAATCTCTCAATTCCACAAACATATTCTTACTAAACAGAGTGCCAAAGCTAAAATTTTAAATGCAAATTTTTCTAATATCAGAAAGCTAACGGTAACAAATGGATACAAAACTAAATTGTATGAGTCTGAGTACTGTAAATTTTAAAACTAACACTTGGAATGTGTTTTTTGTAATTTACTCTGTTCTTAAAGTGGAATGGAGGCTGGGGGGGATAGAGTCAAGATGGGAACTGAGGCTAGTATAGGTTTTCGTGTGATTCAGTTTATTTTCTGCCTACCAGTCATATAATTCCCCTTGCTTTTCTTACAACAAAACACTACATGAAGATTTACTGGAACAGGAAAATGGGCCTAAAAAGTTAAGGGCCAAAACTACTAAATACATAGAATAAAATACAGAAGAAACTCTTACTGGATTAGGCAAAGATTTTTTTAAACAGGACACAAACAGTACAATCTATATAAGAAAAAATTATAAAATAATAAAATTAAAAACTTTTGCCCTTCAAAAGACACGGTTAAGAAAATGAAAAGACAAGCCACAGACTAGGAGAAAATATCTGCAAAACATTTATCTGAAAAAGGGCTTGTAGCCATGAATATATAAATAACTCATACAACTAAACAACAGTAACAAGAAAATGTGCAAAATCTGAACAGACACCTCACAAAAGAAGATATACGTACAAATGGCCTATAAGCACATTAAAAGATGTTTAATTAGTCATTAGGAAACACATTAAAACTATAATGAGATACATTGTACTGGATAGTATAAGAGCTAGAATGGCTAAAATTAAAGACTGATACTATTAAGTATTGATGAGGATGTGAAGCAACTGAAACTTATACATTACTGATGAGAATATAAAATGGCACAACTACGTTGGAAAAATCTGACAATTTCCTATTAAGTTAAACATACATTTACCATATCACCTGATAATCTTATTTTTAGGTATTTTAGCAAAGAGAAATGAAAACGTTTACACAAAAGATTTGTATGCAAATATTCACAAAACATCATCATAAATGAACTGGTCAATCAAGAATTGGTCAACTGGTAAACCGACAAACTGCTGTATATTCACACAGTGGAGTACTACTCAGCAACAAAAATAAAACACCAATACACACAACAGATAAATCTCAAGGACATGCTGAGTGAAAGTCACATACAAAAGACTATATACATGCTCTATGATTCAATTTGTATGAAATTCTAGTAAAGGCAAAAATCATAGTGACAGAAAGATTAGTACTTGCCATCGATGAGGGGTCGAGGGCTGGAAATTGAGGGCAAGTAGCAAAAGTGAAGTTTTCAAGGTGATGGAAATATTCTGTATCTTGATGGGAGTGAAGTTTATGTGACTACACAATTATCAAAATTCCCCAACTGTACACTTAGTGAATTTACTGCATTTAAATTATACCTTAAATAAAGCAAAACCCCCCGAATGTGCCATTTTTGTCTTAAGACACTTAAATATACAGATCACTGTTAATTCATTCAGATAGCCCTCAGTTTTCCAATTTACTTAATTTAATAAAAAAGCTTGGGATGAATTTAGATGGTCCTTAAGTCAATCAGGAAGGAGAGCTACATTTAGACAGTTTTCCCATTTAACTTATGTCAAGCAAATGCATACTGTCTCTACACTACAGATAACTGGCATTACTAGACTAAATACAGGATGAAACCAGACATAATTATAAGAAGCATGTAGAACAGGGTGTCTGAAAGACAAGAAAAAACAAATCACTTGAAAATGTAAACCCAAGTTTTTACTTTATTTACTTTTTAAAAAGAACAAAGATAAGCCTTTAAAGTTTTACCAAATACTTGCACGTAGTTAAAAAACAAAATACACAAAGGCACTTAGGAGGGCAAGTCTTCTGTCTCCCCAAGCCACACACTTCCATCCACAGCAACCACCTTTAAACTCTGCTGCTGTTTTCATTTGTTGTAGGGATTACCTATTTTTTTCTCTAGCTCATGCATCATTTCTTAATATATCAAATTTTAGGCAATCTGTTGACTTCCTACTGTAACAGACAAGGATATTAGCCCACTCTCCTTCCCGCAAATTACAGTAGTTCCATCACTACTTTTAGTTCCTCTACATAACCTCTTTATAACTTTAATTATTACTAATACCCTTACCTCCTTATTTCTCATTTCCTCAACTAGACAATCTTTGGTATTAGCACTTCTGTCCTTCCCTTCCCTCTTTACACCTTCCACCTTCTGAACTCTCCCATCAAAGTTGGTAACTATTATAGTCATGTTCTAACTGTAATTAAGCTGTCAAGGTTGATGATTGAATCTAAAGGCTAAAATGAGCAGTGTTTACAATATTATGATTACATAAATATTGTTTATTGCAAAGCTGGGCATCATTACATTTTCTGTCTTGTACAGCCTTTTGTTTTTCTTGGAGGTTTTATTTTCTTTCAACAACGTAGCTTTCACTTTAGATGGAGGATTTATGTAAGTACTGCTTCTGTGATTAACTCTTAAATCCATCTATCCATTAGTTTACATATTAAATTATTTAGCACTTAGTTGAAAGGAAGTTTTTCTTTAACTCCCCACTCCCACTCCTTCCCAAAAGAAGCTAGTTAATAAATGTAGAAGGAATGATCAGATTAGAAAGCTCGCCCATTTATAATCCCTTAGAAGACAGTTTCACATTAAAAAAAAAAAATGACAGTCAACCCAGTGTAATGCATGAATCTGGATGAGATCCTACTTTAGGGGGAAAAAAGCTACAAAAAATATTTATGGGACATAGGGAGCATTTTAATACAGACTGAAAATTAGGTGAAATTAGGGAAATATTAATTTTCTTATGTGTGATAATGGTTATGTAAAAGTCCTATTTTTAGGAGGTTCATACTGAAATATTTACAGGTGAAGTATCATGAATAATCCATGCCTATGACTTTAGGCAAATTACTTCTCTGAACGTCATTGGTAAAATGAGATATCTATCTCAGATGTGGAGCTCTGAAAAGGTTCAGTATTTATTATTGTTTCAGTAAGACATAGTGCTATTAGCTAAAAACAGGAATGCAAAAGGAAAACCAGTCTGCTGTGAACGAACTCAATATACAGTTAAATAGGCAAACGTTATGAAACAAACATCAATTCAGGACATTAGAATAATAAACTATCTTGTATAATTCAAATATTGATTTATAGGATCAAGACTGAGAAGCTAAAATAATTTTATGATTAAAAACCCACCATATTAGAAAAGATAAAGACGGTGACTAATGTCAACATTTAGCAAGACAACACAGCCAGTTCAAACCCACTAGAAGTATAATGAGTCTTAACTTCCAAAAAGTAGAAATTATACTGATGGTGGTAAATACCTACTTTTGCACAAAATTGTAAGTTTTCATCCTTTTAGAAAGTTTCCTCTATGCAGCAGACTACAGGACTACAGACATCAAATCAAATGAAAGAGGGCCAAAAAATGAACAGCAGGGAGAGAAAAATTATATTTCTTAGGGACAAATAAAAGCGTAACATAATAAAACCTCCCCTATTCCAAGAGATGAGCTACGAGTAAGGAAAAGTTAACATCTATAGAACTTTTTACTCAAAATCTTCGTAGATGGCCAGTTTGCTTTCTACATTTCTTTTAGGGAATAAGGAAAACTGGGTCTCTCAGCGTCCCAAGTGAGGATCAAATTTTCTGCTGCAGGGGAGGTAACAAATGGGGTCACAACACCTCTCCCCTTTGAAACAGTCTTCCGGTTACATCCATGGAATTTGCCTGAAAGTTTTACTCCAAATCCTTCAAGTCTAAGCCTGTGGCTACAAGCCATATACATTCCACGGTCCTGAGACTGCTCAGACCACAAGGACCCCACCTTCATCGGAGGGTCGGAAGCATCGTGGCCAGTTTCTGAATGTGAGTTAGCAGTTTTAGGGAGTATCTAAACTCTATTCTAAGGCTGAAGCATGATGTGCCACAAGACACGAATGGATACAATGTGATGGGACTTCGGGGTGGGGGGGTGAAGACCGCCTCTGAGTGAGGCGTCTGGGGAAGGCTTCCTGCAAGGGGGTACAATTTAGGTTACATCTTAAAGCATGAAAAGAATCTGAACAAACAACCTTGGAGTTGGAGCGAGGGGTGTGGGATGGAGTAGCAGAGGCTATCATTCTAGGTCATGGTAACATTGTTAGAACAAAGAGATGGAGTTCAGCGCACATCAAAAAATTCAAACCATCATGATGTTATCAGCTGAGATTTAATGAAAGAGAAAATTCCTACCCTGATTATGACAAAACACATTTTATTAGGGGAAGGCAGCAGCATTTCATAGAACATATCACAATCGTACAATATTCTGGTTATCTAATAGAGAAAAAGTCCTACAATATGTTATCTTGCAATAAATGTACAGAGTTTGCAAACATCTATTAATATCTGTTTGCTATAAATGTGTTTCTTAAGCCTGTACTTTGTGACATGACTGATATTTTATAAAAGAAATGAAATTGGTAATACTTAACCCTTATATGCTTACAGAAACACACCAACGTTTGCCATGTTCTCCCCCTCTCTGGGCCTATCCCTGCACCCCTCTAATCCTTGGTATGGTTATAGTAGGAACAGCCTTGCTCAGATAACATGGTTCCACTGCTCCGCCGCATTACATGGTCCAGGGGCATACACCTGACTCTGGCTGGACCAATCAGAGCTCCCTCCTACACGGTGGACATTCAGATTCAGAGATTCCCTGAATGGAATAAAGATAAATGTAGCTGTAGGCATCTGTGTATCTCCTTACAGGCTGGGAAGTGGAGACAGCCAGTCTGCAGAGGGAAGAAGAAGGCGTATAAACAGCCAGGAGCAGAGAGGAAAGACAGAGGCCTGACAGTGGTTTTGTGTCTGGTTCCAGTGTGTTTCTGAGGCTGGGCTGCACTCCTGCTAATAGCTATGCAGAGCCTAATCCACGCAACCACGACCAGTGGCTGACACCTGCCCGTGGGGTCCGTGAAACACCATGGGATCCTATCCCTTTTTTTGTTTAAGCTAGTTTCAGTGGGTAACTGTTTCAATCAGGTTCTAGTTTCTTAGCAGGCATGGTGTTAGAGACCTGTCACACAGTATCTCATTCAACTCAAAGTGCTGTACTTATTAAACTTAGAAAGCTACAAACATATTTTAAATGTAGGCTGTATTTTCTCTGTCAACTGACTTGAATTTTGTTGAAACCACAAGGTAGCTTTCTGTTGGAGTACAAATACTATTTCTAGTATTTTTTTTGTATGACATAATAAAGTTTATGAATTGTCAAGAATTTCTGACATATACTAACTAAACAGCAATTATAAGAGCTGAACCATGAATCAATACAAGATTGCAGACAGCCTGCACTTAACTCCACCAATAATGTCAGACACAGGTTAAAAAATCCTAGCTGTATGCGCATCTGTCTTGTGGAGAACAATTTAGTGAAAACACCAAGCTAGCCTATAGGAGCTCTCACACCCCGTTAGCCTTCTTGGACCCAGCGGAGAAGCCTTATTTTCACCGGGGAGAAAAACAGCGTATTGATTTTTTGATGCTTTCCTAACATGGACATAATTTTATACAATGGACAAAAAGAGGATATATTGTAATAACATCAATATAACTCTTTTACAAACTGTTCTCTCCTAAACAAGCTTGGAACACTGAGCAAAAAAACAAAAATGCAAGACAGAGTTAAAGGATCAATAAGTGAAAGACCTGAAATTACTGTAACCAGGTGTACTTCTGAGCGCTCTTTCATTAAATAAGTTCCTGAAAAAGACATCATGAGAACTATTTCCCAGTGTTTTTTGGTTGTATAGTGGGGCAGGGAAGGGAGAGAGAACACAGTAATCTGTACACATATGTACCCGATGCCAGTGTAGTGATTGAACTTTTAAGAGCAGGCTTTTATGCAGTTAACCATTCCAGTCCTCCTGGCTCACAACGTAAATCAATACTTATTCTACCAGAAGTCTCATGTTACAGTAACAAAAGATGCCATGACCTTCAGACACATCGGTGTATTCTGTAACTCCTCTCCCCCAAATAAAACAGTGGTAACATGTTCAGAAAAATCAATGTTGAGCTAAGAAACACACTTTTACTAACTGATAGCAAAGCTACTAAGAAAAGTAATATATAGAAATGCACGGATTGATTCACTCACACATTCAAATGCTGAGGCACTGAGTACTGGGCCTGGGAGGTAGAGTTGTGAACATCACAGATGAGCTTCCTTGGGCTCAGGTAAGCAAGATAGGGAGGCGTGAACAAATAATTACAGCAATACTTATGTGATTTCACAGGAGTGCCTAACATTTAGGGAGCAGAGAAAACATTCCTGAAAAACAAATTTGACACTTGAAGGATGAGTAGGAGTTTGCCAGGCCAGGTGAAGAAGTGAAGGCAACGTATCTAAACCAAGAGAGCAGCTGGTCTGAAGGGAGGAGATGAGAGCTAGCATGACATATCTGGAGAGCTGAAGAAAGAAAGTTCAGGATTGCAGCTCTTTGACAAATTCAGTCTATGTGAACAGGGAGACAATCCTGGTTCATTAAACTTAAAAGAGCTTTCAAAAGAAAGAAGCATAATATTACTTCCACCACCAATTTCATGTCCAAGATGGTCAACGTTAACAAATGGTAACTGGTGTAAGATGCATTTGAATGTGCTAATTAATGCTATCATGTGACTGGAAACTTGAATGCAAATATTTAATCCACGTCAATCCTTAAAAAAAAGAAAATCACAATTTCATCAATATTAGCACAAGAGGAATATTATTTTCTTTGGGGGGGGGGAACCCCTAGAAAGTCAAATGTTTAAAAATGTGTTTCAAATTGCTTCAAAGTTTGTTTGCTGTAAAACATACCATTTATAATACAAAAAAGTTTCCTAAAGATACTTGTAAACCACTGAGTGCTTCTCCTTTCATAGGCCACTTCTGCATTATTCATAATCTGAAAGCTCAAGTACTCTAAACCTAAAACCCACGTCCATAAAGCACAAACCCATGGAGTCTGCAAACAGACTTCTCCCATGGCCACATTTATTTGCTCAGATTGACCCAAGTGGGTATTAGTTATATAAGCTATGACGTCCAAGCTCTGAATGCTTAAACGTCATGGACGAAGTGGTGAGTAGTCCAGAGCCAGGTCTGACTGGGGCAGCACCGGTGTTAGCTCCAAGGTCCTGGGCAGGCTCAGCCCGGCCTCACTGCCTGCCCGGCCCCGGGGCCAGGATCCAAGGGGAACAGTCTCTGGACTCCTTCTGTCCCACCTGGCTGGGCAGACAGAAACCTGGTTCCCCTTTCTCCCTTCCTTCCTTCCTTCCTTTTCCCAGGCAGTGGATCAGGGCCCTGGGCCAGGCACCGAAGACCCGGGACAATAAGATTAAAAGGAGGAGAACCTCCACGT
Organism: Rhinolophus ferrumequinum; assembly: GCF_004115265.2. Taxonomy (NCBI): domain Eukaryota; kingdom Metazoa; phylum Chordata; class Mammalia; order Chiroptera; family Rhinolophidae; genus Rhinolophus; species Rhinolophus ferrumequinum. The sequence continues at coordinate 11,543,026 of NC_046299.1, read as the reverse complement.
AACACAGCTCTCTCCGGTGGCCCAGGACTGGGTGACAACAGAAGAGCTTCCATAGGAGCTTTCTTTTTTGAGAAGCATGGTGACATGAGACAGCTAAGTGACAAACAGCATCTGACTCCAGGAGAGGGGAACCTTGAAGTTCAATCCCCATCAGGAACCATTTGTTTGGAAGGGCCTTTTCTACCCACTGCAATATTCATTTACTACTGCACTGACTCCAGGGGTTATGTTGCCTACATTTTTTAAAAATGGAAAACATGACTTTCAGCTGTAACACAGGTTTTTGTTGGCTGGCTGCAGAACCCCTACAGGCACCGTTCATGTCGGAAACTCCATGCTTCTGTCAAGTCAACACCTCTAGCCTCACTGCCTCCTCCAGGGTCTCTTCCGTACCAGGCCCGTGCCCTCGCTTCACTTACTTACTCACAGGTCACAGAGAGTTGGCCTACTTTCCCCTCTTTTCTAAAAACGGCCAGCACCTACGGTTTGCCCTGGCTTCCTTATTAGCCCAGAAAAGCATCCTATTCTTACTGAAGGACCCTCTGGCTAGGCAAACATCCTATGCAGGGGGCAGAATTAGAGATTGTAAAAACAACTGCAACAAGTATGGAGATTATAAAGCAATTAATTTATAAACTGAAGTTCTCAAAAATACATGCCTGAAAGTAGAACTATTTGTTTATGCCAATCAAATACCCCGGATATTCTGGGATTATTCAAATTTTAAAAATGGTCTTCAAAAACCATTCTATTAATGCACATCCAAACATTTCTGTCAGAAAGCCACTTGGGTTGACTAAACTTGGTTGCTGTGTGCCTAAGAATATAATACAGCTCCTTTGGTCAAAGTAACCAAAACTCTACGTGCCGAGTATTTCCAGAAGCCGACTAAAAATCGTTGTTTTTGATGGGCCATTGTACATATCACTTTTACTTGGCTTGCTATGGGACTTGGCAATTAAATTCTAAATATCAAGGACCCAGGCAATTCTGACTAGCATTCAAGATTTATCCCCAAACTCTGAACTACAATTGAGAGGTTAAGGTTTCTAAAACTAGAACGACTCTCAAATAAGTTATTGAGCTGTTACAAGGCGAACTTCTACGTACAACATGCTTGGCACGGAATGTGTTAGAGGTATAACTTTATGGTCATTTCAGTGAATTCCAGATGTCGGATCAATCTGCTTATGGTTACAGGGCACAAATTACTGCCAGGCTAGGGACCAACAGCGTACTGTCCACCTCCGTTAGAAGCAGCAACAAGGCTGTTGAAGATCTAGGGCCGTATTTCTCATGTTACCACCCCTCCCCTTTAAAAATCACAACCATCACTGATGACCCCACTAACTGCCTTAGTGCCACGCTAAACACCGAAGAGGAGAAGGATATGTTCTTGTTCGTATTCATTCTCCCCGCTGCTCGTCCTCGCTTCCTCTCTCTCTCCCCCACATACACACAAACACACAAGTGTGAAGTAACATTTAGCTCAATTCCGAAGTGAATGAGTACTATTACTCAATTTCTGCTTGTAAAGCACATTTCAATAAATTATAATTCTGAAAAGTTAATAAAACAATTTCTAGGTTCTAGAATGAAAAAGGAAACACATACAAAAGGAAAGAAAATACTGAGTCTCTGAAGGGTCATTCTGTACCAATGCACTACTTTTAAGCACAGGTGGTTTTAACAGCACAGAAGATGCAAACTGAAATAGTTCATGACATTCTCAACTACCGGGTAACTATGTCTTGTTGCTTCCAAGAACTTAACTAAATTCTCAGCCATCTTCCATTCAGGTCCGTCATGCTAACAGAAAAAAAGGAGGTACTATGTTATTAGCTATCTTCTTTGAAACTGTCTTGTCAGCAAAGAGGATTCACAATTTGGATGCACACAGTCCTACTGCCTTTTTCACAGAAAGTATAACTCTCGAGACAGCTACATGGCAAAGGTCTTGGTTTTATTTCTTGGTATAAAAATTACTATCCATCCCACAGGACTTTTCATATATCTGTCATTAAAGTTTAACCAGTTAATAAAGGTTTAAATCAGAACAGTTCTTAAACTCAACTCGTAAGCCAGATAAATAAAAAACAATGTCAGGTAAAGAGAAGTGCTACTGCGGAAGCAAATTTTCATGCCTACCGTCGCAAATGATGACAAAAATTATACTTAAAAAAAAAAGTTCTTAAAGGGACATATTGAATTGAATAATCTTAAACTCTTTCACATGGATTTTACATGCAACCATTTTATCAGCAGAATGCCTAAAATTTCAGTAATCACCTCTTACTGGATAAAAACCACAAACCACTGAGATCAGCCCCTCCTCAGCACTGGGCGGATTCTTTTCTGGAGAAACACTGCAGTGTCTGGGATGGCTTGTATTCAGTGTTGGGCTTGAATTCTGGCTCTAACATTTACTAGTTTTGTAGCCTCTATCTTATTTGTAAAAGGGGGATACTAATATCTACCCCACTGGGTTGTCAGATTAAACCAAACTACGGACTAAGTCTAGCACAATCCAGGCACTTCCATGATTTCTCCTCAGGTGGGTTAGGAAGACTTCTTCCTGGGGTGAGAACACAGTGAAGCCCCTCAATCTTCAAACCAGAATGCCAGCATGGCCATCTGACAACCTGGTCTCTAAAGCAACTAGAGGGTCAATTAGGACTGTGTCCTTTGGTTGCATCATCCGAGAGACAATAAAGATATAGAAATATGCTGAAAAAGTGAAGTCCATCACACAAACACAACTGACCTAAGAGATCTAAAGAATAAAAATGATCCTTTGCCCAGGTTCAAAGAATGCTAGGAAAGTAATCACATCCAAATGATTACCTTGCAATACACTTAGGTGTCTTCTTTTTCTCCCTTTTTAAATCTGATTGAAGTCTCCACTAATGTATTGATTTGAAACTAATTTAAATTTTTTACAACCATTCCAGTGAAATAAAGAGCTCTGAAAAGTATAGTCTGAAGTTGTTATGGAAACAACAGAGGGGAAAACTCGTGCTCTTAATTCCTTTGTCAGATAGAAACAACTCTCATTCCGAATCACCCAATCGACCCTCAACTTCGTATATTCTTCTGCAGGGTGATTTACATCTTACTAAGGGAGTGTGAAAGTCTTAGCGACTGACTGTCTTTTTCATAACTTTTTATCCTGAAATAATTTCAAACTTACAGAAAAGTTGCAAAAATAGGACAAAATTTCCATTTATTCTGAATCCAGATTTCCCCACTGTCAATATTTTGCTACATTTGTTTCTCTCTCTGCATTTTTTTCTGAACCATTTGAAAATAAGTTGCAGACACGATGCCCTCTTACCCTAAATATTTAAGTGTGTATTTTCTAACAAGGACATTGCTTATATAACCACAGTACAATTACCAGTCAGAAAATTAACATTGATACAATACTACATTCTACAGGCTCTATTCTAGCTGGAATACAATTTAAAAATACGTATTGATTATTTTTGCATCTTTGACCAAGGAATCACTTAGATGAGGAGTCAGCAAACTACAGCCTGTGGACTGTTTTTAACGAAATTTTACTGGAAAACAACCACACTCATTTGTTGATCTACTGTCACTGGCTGCTTTATATGTTAAAGCAGCCAAGTTGAGAAATTGTGATAGTGATTGGTCCGCAAAGCCTATTTACTATTAAAAGTGTGCCAACCCATAACTTTCAGAATAAATGTGCATGAATACACACACTGATATTATAGATTTTTTTACAACATTAAAAAATTGCAAAATGTCTAAATGCTCATCAGTGATTGTTTAAATTATGGTACACAGAGGAATATCATACAGACGTAAAAACAGCGACACATGTGTATGGAGTTAAAAATATGCCCTCAGTATATTTATTAAGTAGGAAAAAAGTCAGGTTATTAGACACATGATATCATTTCATTCTTAAAAGAAACATAAACATACCCTGTGAATAGTGTGTATATGTTTGTCTTTATAAAGTTCTTCTATAAAGTTAGCGGTGGTCTGAGTAGTGAGATTATGGCTGGCTTTTGCAGTTTTATCTATAGCTTTCTGAATGTGTTTTTCAATTTGGCAAAAAAATATATAGTTCATACCAATTTCTAAACATATATACTTCTATAGAAATTGCCGATTATATTGTCAAAATATGCAAGTTTCCTCAAATTTCACAAATGAAATATCATCACAAAAATTAAAACTCTGCTTCATGTTATCTACTTCCTGATGCTCGCTCCATGGTTTCCTACTTAGACTTCAAACATCCTCAGCGTTGATTAATTTACGAAAGAGAATTCACACGTCATATAGAAAACAAGCCATCTGTTTATACTCTTAAGAATCACTTGATAACCTTAAAGAAATATAATGAATTACCTGGAAGTAGTCTTATTTACAATAATTGATAAAACCTTCTTATCTCTTCCAGTAGAGCACACTGTTTATATAAAACAGTTTTCAAATACAACCACCTATTTGTCCAGTACAATCCAATATCAATGTAAATCAACACGCTTACAAATGGGAACCACAGCTGTCCCCGAACCCACTTTAAACTCTACTCACATTCAATATTTGTGTGGAGGAATAGTCAACACCTTACGGAAAGAGACTGGTTTAACAGGACATATGAAGTAAGTGTTATCGCTGCCCTTTCCCTTTCCCTGATTGAAGGTAACAAAAATTTCAATCTAGTTTTACTTTAGCGTATTCATTTTAAAGTACCTTCAATTAGTAAATAGTAGAACTTCAGACTTAGAGTAAAATGCAAAGATGAATGCTGGAGATCTCAGCTGAGTACCAGGAGCTACTCGTTCTTAAATACTGTAAAACTATGTCTATGTTTAATTATAGACATCTAGACTTCTTTTCTATGTTATGACATTAACACTCTTTATTCCTAAGATGTTCTTAATTTATCTTAAACCTCCCTAAACCTCAATGTTTGCTCATTTTTTGTCCTCGGTTGAGATGGGCGTTAGCTCCTTTTTGGAAAAGCCTTTAATAAACTTGCTGATGTTCTTAAAGGTCAGTATTTGGCCTTCCTGTCTTAAAAAAACCACTGTCCCATGACTGAGGAAGCTATTGCCGTGTCCTCCTCACCTTGTTACAGGAAGGATTTAAAAGGGAGTGGGGGCGGGGGATTTATAAGAATATACAAAATATCAGATAGCACTAAAAACATGGAGCAAAAGAGATGGCATTTTGGTCACGTCCGACAGTAACAGTTACTATTCTAGTTACTACGTGCCAGGTGCCGTGCTAAGTGTTTTACAGACATTGAACCCTTATACTATTACTATTACCTCTGTTTTGGAGATTCTGAAATAACTTGTTCACAGGCACAGAACTAGAGCGGAAGAGCCCTTATTTGAACCCAGCACTGGCAGAGATGATACAGTAACTAAGAACCGCAGCGGGAGCCATACCGCCCACCCGGGTTTGCAGACTGTCTTTACCCCTGACTAGCTGGGTGATTTGGGAAGTTCCTTTCTCCCTTTGTGTCTCCGTTTCCTCATATACAGAACGGAGATGATAACGGGGTTGGTATGCCTCTTCTCGTGGGGCTGTTAGGAGAATTAAATGGTTCATGCATAGAAAGTCTCACACTCATGACTGGCACAGAGGAAGTGCGTGTATCTTCTTACCGCTCCTCACTCCCACCGGGCTGACTGCATGTAGGCAGGTGTAACTACTGCAAGAGCTCTGCTAACGCCTCTCCCCAAACTGTGTATTTCCTAGCTCTGCGTCCTGCGTCTCAGTGTATGACTCAGAAGATGAGCTATTTGGCCAAGTGGGTTTCTACCGGACGGTATACTGTGCCTTGAATAGGATGTTTTAGTTCATGACAAAGCATAGACTGACTGACTCAGTTTTACTCGGATGAGAGAAAACTGGAGGGTCCGGAGAAATGTAATCCACAAACGATGCTTAAGTTTTACTGACAATGTTTCCTTACCTTGTTCTCAAAAGCTCTTTTAAAAAAATACTTAGATTCTTATTACTCTGTTGTGAAACCATTCTGATTCTCTTTTTCTATCTCAAAGAAGAGGTCTAAAAACAGAGCATATACCCCAAATAATGTTCAACTCACTAAACGTTAACACTTTATGTAACAACACCAAAAATATAAAAACAAAAACAAAAACAGTAGATCACAGCAGCACATGAAAAATATTCCATCTCTGGACTGACCTCTGACAGTCACTGTACCACAAACCCCACATGTTAGAATGAGACCTTCCTTCTCCCTCCTCCTGGCTCCAGCTGTTCTGGCTTCCTCTCTCACTCTTCAAAAACACCCCAATTTCCAGTTGTACCCAAGCCACATTGATGCTATTTTCTATTTTCATTGCCATCCTTTTGGTTTGGACTTTCATTACCCCTCACCTGTACTATTTCAAGTCTTTCCCTCATCAAATCATCCCTGACTTTACACATCTGCTGCTAGATTTGGTAAACATATTATTTACTACCTGCTATATGCCAGATACTGTGCAAGACATTTCAATATACAGAATCTCATTTTTTCCTCATACAACCCTGTGAAGCCTTATTGGTCCTATTTTATAGAGAAAGAAAGGACTGTCCTGTGGATGAGATGGGTCTGGGGACTTGAAGATCGTGCTGCCAGTAAGTGACTTAGCTAAGACTCCAATTCAGAGCCAAGTCTGTCTAAAGCAAGACTCTGACGAGATCACTTGTATTCTAAAAGCCTCCACAACTCCCACTGTTCTGGACAATAAGAGCCAACCCGTTTAACCTGGTATTTCAAGCACTCTATAATACGGTCCGACCCTTTTAGTCTTGTTTTGCATAATCTTCCCTCACTACATATTCTTTAGCCCATCTGGACAATTCACTGTATCCTAAACATACTCAAGTAGTCTCCCCCTCTTTATTCCATGTCCCCCACCTTGAAATGTTCGCTCTACCATCTCAAAATCCTACATATGCTGTGAGGCTTAGCTCCTTAACATATTCTTCCCTGGTTTTCCCGAAAGGAGGCTCTCTCCCCTGCCCAGGAAGCCCACAGCACTTTGCCCTGAGACTCTCCTAGGGCGTGCACATGCCCGTCGCATACTGATGCCCTCTGTACTGCTTATGGCTTTTCCTCACTGCTTATCCTCCTTGCAGGACCATATTTACCTTGCCTCAACTTCACACTCAGTTTCTTCTTTCTCATACAGCGCCTTACACTGCTGTTTTAGTTCAGGATTTGATTGGGAGAGTTAATGCTTCTGTATTGTAACCTAACTTCCTACTCTTTTCACAGTATTTCACAATCATATTAAACACACTTAGAAAATATGAGACAAGAGAACTGCATCCCTCATTTTTAACCAAGATGAACTTTATGAGTGGAAATACTGCATAGGATTTACTACTAAAGCTCAAAGGCATTTAGTTTATTTAAGAAGCCAAATTATAGAACATTACATGTGGTTAAAAATTTCACTGCGTCCCTACTGTATTCACAAATATTATCAAAGTGAACTAAACCAGAGTTTTCATAAAAACTGACATTTTCAAAAGAGCTTTATTTGCTTTAATCTTTCTCTTCCTTTGGTAAGATTAAGACTGTAAATGGCAAATTGTTCAATAGGAGCACCAAAATGCTATCTGCAAGGCATGTGGCCTTAAACAAACACGCCAAAATGCCAACTCGGAACTATCACACCTAATGTATTTATAAATTTGTCTCTTACTTGAAATCAGTTCCTTAGGGAGCTCTTTTAGACTCTGTGTGCACATTCAACAGTGGGTGCTTAGATCTGAATATATGTCATTCAGCAAAACTTCTAAAACTCTCCAAAACTAAAAGGGAAGGAAGTGAACTACACACGGAGTAAGAAGTTTTGATGGTTTTAATGATGCCATGGTACCGTATGTACCATATTTGTAAACTAAAATCCTTACTCTAAAAATCGCATTTTTTATAGAAGGCACATTGAGCACCAAACCTCATTCTGCGGACTCAACCTACACACTTTCATTTGGTTCAGACGTACATCAGCGATAACTTGAGGGGAGAAGAGCCACAGAGATGTGACTAAGTCGTGCTGAAACCTGAAAGTCTGGAAGAAAAAGGGTCGACGGTAAACGGAGGCTCATGGCCAGACGGCCAGCTTCAGTCTCCCCATAGTATTTACTGAACCCACGAAATGCCAGTGCTATGAGCCAAAACAATCATGGTATGTGCTATACAGGAAGGTGTTGGTGGAAATAACACTGATCACATTTCCACACACATACACATGTGAATTCCCAACTGTGGCCAGTCTTCCCAGAGTTCCTGCTCATTAGGGAAGGTTTCGCAGAGGAATGATGATTGGTTGGTGGTGAATCAGTCAGGATCGGACAAGGAAACAGCAAACAGCTAAGTATTTGAAACAGAGCGACCTGAAACCAGGGAAACGGCTACTCAGCAATGGAAGAACTGAAGCCGATCAGGGGATAGTGAGGCACCTCAGATATTAGCAACAGTCAGAAGTCACTTCAACCTTAGGCGGAAGGACACGGAGGACATGGCATTTAGCGGCCAGGGGCTGGAGCATGAGGTGGAAGCTGGAAGCATGGTGGACTGTCCTGGAGAGGCACGGAGCCAAGGAAGAGAAATAGTGGCTGCCAGACATGTTGTCCAAGGCGGAGAAGAGGAAGAATACCTGATTTCCTTAGTCCACGTCTGTTTCCCACCAGAGCTTCACACTGGCCAAACCCAGCTGCAAGTCAGCGGACACTGACGCCGTGGAAATACCGCCCGCATCGGTCAGCCCTGTCATGACGCAGCGCTGGGGAAGGGCCCAGGAATGCACCTGAGGCGAACAAGCTGAGGTCTGGCCCAGGCAGACATCTGGACTAGGGGTAGGTATAGGAATACACGTGGAGAAACGTGCTGGGGAAGGATGTATACCCACAAAGGTTGTGTAGTGCACAGAGTATGGCCAGTATGAGGACAGAGAGACGGCCAGCATAGCCAAAGCAGAATGGGAGGGGAGAAGGTAAGCCTGGAGAAAGAGAGACCAGGCCACAGAAGGCTCCGAGGGTCACATCCAGGAATCTGTCCTTACTCTAGGAGCTGTAAAAACCACTGAAAGACTTAAGGAAGATCACACTTGTATTTCCAAACAATCACTTATCCTCTCCTCCCCCTCCTAGGACATTCAAGGAACAACTGCAGTATGCTAGGAATTCTACTAGGTACAAGACACACAGGATAAAAAAAATGTAGCATATTTGTGCCCCGGTGAAGTGTACCAGCAAGTATGTAGCGTGCAGTATTATCAAAGACCTCCTAAGTATCCTTCTTTCAGCATTTATCATCTGATTACCATCAGGGACGTGAGATTTATCTTCCCAGCCCCATATACTTAGTTCCTTGCTCAGTAAATTTGTTGATTACCCTATTTATTTTTTGTATTTATAGGCTTCCATTAATCATTCACCCACCTGTGTCTTTTCAGCTGAAGATCACTAATTTTTCCCCATCCATTTATCTTTATATGGCTATCTCACTTCCATGTTAATTTTAGTTCTTTCTCACCACCTGATCCAGCTGTTATAAATTTCCTGTATTACAGAAATGCACAAATAATTCTGTGAAAAGAATTTCATGGTTTTTAAATACGCATGTTCATTTTGTGACACCTACTCTCATGAAAAGTTGAATTTCTTGTTTTGGAGGCACAATGACATATTGTTTAGTTCTTTAAGGATCCTAGATCTCATATACCTAAGAACAGCTTGGAATTCTTTCTTACACACTTGTCCTAAGAGCTCTTTTCTCATTTTGTACCTCTTAACTTGGCATGTCCTAGAAAAGTCTGGTGCCACATGCAAGTCTCAGTTTTACATTGTACGTTCCTTCTTCTAGGTCTGTGCTGCCCTGTACAGCAGCCACTAGGACACATGGTCACTGAGCACCTGAAATGTGGCCAGGATGAACTGTGATGTGCTGTGACTGTAGAATATGCACCCGATTTCAAAGACTTTGTACAGAAAAAAATATCTCCTTAATTTTTATGTTAATTATATGTTGAAATGACAATGTTTTGGGTATATGGGTCAAATTAACATTACTAAAATTAAGTTCACTTGTTTATTTTTACTTTCTAAAATGGGGCTATAAGAAAATGTGGTTATAAGTGGCGCATGTTATTTCTATTGGATAGTGCTCTTGCAGATCATTTGTGAAAACTGACCAAAGTTGTGGACTCATTCAAGATCTCACACCTGGTCACCTTTACCCTGTTTCCCATATCCTTAAGACAGATCTATCTGTGACAAAATATTATCCTAGCAATTAGATGATTTGGTATGGATTTTCATCAAAAGCTTTCTGAAAACTGAAAATGCATTTACTGTTTCCATTTCTTCTACTATATGCTTGTTTAGCATCTTCGTATTAGAAAGGAATCATTTCCCTATATATTGTTATTTTCTCCCAACTGATTACCCGTTCTCTACCAATTTTTCCTCTATTCGGTTGCCCTACCCTTTACGCTGGAGTAAAGGGAGACTCACTAGGCTCTCTAAGGCAGATTGCCTCTAAATCAGATTTAATCTCGGGCAACTGAACATGGCTAATCTTATTATGAAGGCCCTTCCATTCAAATCCCAGCTCCCCATTTTCAGAGTTATCCTTGCCTCTACTCTGAACTGCTTCCACACTCACCATTCCTGAACTATCTCCTAATTATTAGAATGCCATTCACAGTCCAGTTTTTGTGAGAGGTAATGGGATTTGATGGAACAAGTATCGAACCTCTTTGTGTATCGGGAAAAAATTCCATTGACTCTGAAGCAGTACGTATTACATATTTGGTTCCCATGTCTCTTTTTATACACTGAGAGTAGTTCTTAGAAAGTAGGCATCATCTCCTCAAATGTCTCTTTAGTTAATAAGGGTGTGCCTAAGAAAACAATTGAAGTTTTGATAGGGAAACAGCAGAGGAGAGAAGGAAAAGTGTGACTCAAATCAAACAGAAAGATATAGTCCAGAATTAGGAGGAGAAGTCTTCTGACCTCATAACTTGGGGCACGGCTTGACCCTATCTAAAGTCCTTCTTATAGCAGTTGCCAAGTGATACCATGTGATACTCTGAAAGGAATATACTCATTCTGATTAAGAGTTCCAAATTATCATTTATGGATTCTCCCCAATTGTTAACTGAATGGTCTTCAGGGATTTATTACTTCTTATTTTTTGGCAGATCTGAAATATCATGATATCTCCTAATGCATTTCCTCACAGTTCCCTTGGGCACCTGCATATTGGGTTACACGAGACATGAAGTGTTTCTGCTTCTGTTTATACTGAACACTTGACTGTTCCAGTATCTCTCTTCTGCCCATCGACTGTGTAAATTCAAGGGACACAAAATATTCCTCTTTAATTCCTTCTCCATTTCAAGACAGGAAGAAATTCATACCCTTCCTTTCTCTTTGATAGTGACCTATTTATGCCAATGTACTGACTTCATAGTTACTTAGATTTTAAACCTTCTATCTTTAATTATAGAAGGAAAGACTTGGTCTCTAATGAAGGACAATTGCTATCAAGTGTCCAAGTGCTAGAAGGAGAGGGAGTAGGCTCAGCATCAGAAAATGTATATTAAAAGGCTTGTTTTAAAAATGAAAACTCCTTTCATCCTTTTACTTGGAATGGAGAACAAGGGAAAGAGCTAGACAGAAAACCGCTGAGTGCCAACTGGCCCCACCCCCGTGCCTCTACCCCAGGACTACCAGGTTCAGAGTTTCCACAGCTTATTTTCATAGAGCCTTCTCTTCTCCCCAGACAGATCAAGCATTCCAGTTGCCCAAAGAATACAACAACCTATTTGAAGGATGGAGTGATAGTGTGGATAAATGATAAAATAGATGGCATGGACAGCACAGGCAGGACAGTTGAAATAGACAGAGAGAGGCTAAGAGAAAAGAACATTCACTCATAACCTATTTTATGTCTGGAACTAAGGGTAAAGCAAGTGGGTGGTCAACGGTGAGGGAATTCCAATTCTGGAAGAGTAACACGCAGGAGCTCTCTCTTTAAAACCGTGTGTGTTCACGTGACATGTATGTAATCTGTTTGCTTTACCATGCACACAAGAATGATTATGTATGTTTTAACATGTTTAATATGTCCGATTAATTTTATGAATTTTATTTGATAAGCACTATAAATTCTAGAGATATATAGTTGTTTTTATAGTTTCTTACTGAAATATCATGTTTCCTACGGAAATATCATGGAAACTTTTGTAAAATCTGAAAATTCCTTAAATCCATTCATTAGTGAAAGGGAAGCAAGTTATCATCACCAAACTTGCAGATTACAGTGGACTGAAAATAAACTGGCTTGTCTTTTGGTGTAGGTGAATGTATTTCTAGTACTGACTTCGTTATTTCTTGCAAGATGATCCTGTAATTGTTGTTTAAGCCTAATATCTAATTTACTTGTACCTCAGCTGTCACATTTTATTTGATTTTCATGATAACTCTTTCCTTATTTATTATTTTTACCATCACAAAATACCTCATTTACCCTATGAGCTCTTTGATTTCGCAAGTGAGCTAACAAGCAGGGCACTGACCTGAGTGTCAGATTTTGCTCCAAACTTACCTTGGATTTCTAATAAGGTAGAAAGCGGGCTTTATGCAGGTTATTTGTTAACTTATCCTTGTCAATTATTCCCTAATATCCCAATTTAAGGAAAAGTTCCTTAAAAATAAAAAGTCATCAGGTAGATTTAAATTTTTTTTCTTGTGGCAAGACTGTGGACTGGCCACCTAAAAGGCATTTATAATGCTTTTCCCTCACTTTCTACTTCTACAAAGGCTGAAAAACTGAAATGATTCCCCATACTTCCATGCTGCTAGGGGAGTTCATGTGACTCAGTTCTAGTCAGGGAGATGTAAGTGGAAATCCCTGGCAGGAGCTTCCAGAAAAGTATTTAAAAAGGATAAAACCTGGCTGACATGTGCCTTTGGCACACTTTAGACCTCATCTTTTTTCTTGAAATGTGGATACTTAGGGGTGCATCAGACATCTTGGAACCATGAGGACAAAACCCCACACTAACGATGATGGAAGAAGCCAATAAAAGCCAGGCTCTTTGGCTGTTGAACTGCCATATTAACCAAGGGCTTTTCACACAAGACAAACAGGTCTCTTTTTGGCTTAAGCCACATTCATTAGATTTCGCTGATACCTGCTGCAAGAATTGTAAAACTGTTCCTTCTCCACCCTCAACATTTGTGCAATTACTACAAATCTAAAGCTTTCCATCTGTTACTGATCTTCCCCTATTAACAGCACAAGGTATATTATAATGCTGTCAAAACTCAAAGGCACATTTAAAGTATGGAAGAAATTAAGTTTCTTTCATTCTGCACATTCACTGAAATTAGTGACTAACTGAATAAATTTCAACATTTAAAAACCGAATTTAAACCTGAAGATTGTATTTATACAAAGACAGCCTCTATACTCATTAAATACTTTAGCATATTTATTTCCAATGATGCACTTTTTTTTCCTATCCAAATTTACAATATATTCCAAATTTTCAAGTCCTATTCGGCAACGTTTTATATATTCTTGAAGAACACTCTAATTCTCCATCCCAGAGTTATTAAATTCAGACATATGTAATTTAATTCCTGGAGACACTTAACTGCTGCTGACATTTTCGACACCTGATGTAATTAGTAACCTAGAATTATTTCTCCAAAACTACTTATGAAATATGCTAAGATCTAAAATTATGACTCAAGATTAGTTTTACTAACCTTTGCTATGAAATATTAAAGCTGTCTAACCTCATGTAATAAAGGAAACTGAAAATGCCAACAGCAATGGCAAGTTATGACTATTTCATACCCATAAATATATGAGAAACCAATAATGCTTTCTCATATATTTATGCATTTCAGAACAATCTGTGAAGCTGGTTATTCTAATCCTCTGAGGAGTTGCTCTACATTGGATGAGATGTAACTTAAAAGAAGGTTAAGGCATGAACAACCACCAAAAAGGGGAGAGACTTTCCTAAAAACCACAATTTTAACCATGTCATTCCCATGCTCAAAATCTTCAATAGCTCCCAACTGCTTTCATAACTTCAAACTCTGTGGGTCAGCCCACTCTCCCTTTCCACTTTACTTCTCAGCCTCCTTCCCCACCCCAATCAAAATTACTCTATTCCAAAAGAATTTCATATTGCGTATTTTTATATAAGGATATTCACGATAGTTATTATAGAAAGAACTGAAAACAATTTAATAGTCAAAGGAATACCTATAAAAATACCACATAACCATTAAAAGTCATGGTCTTCAAGAGTATGGCGATATGCTTACAGGCCTATTTAAAAAGTTAAGAATTGTGAGAGAAAAAAGAAAAAAAATACAAATACAAATAAAAACAAACAAAAGAATTGTGACTATTTAAAAAAATGCTACAAATAATAATAGACTATTCTAGAATAGCAAAAAGCACATTACTACTACTATAAAACAGCTAGGTAAGTATAGTTCAAAAGTACCTATTCACCTGTATAATGAAGACATAATAGAGAAATAGTTTTCCTAAATATTGGCTACTAATAATAATCATAGATTTGGTTATACTGCCACGAACAGCTAAATGAGATAGAAACAGCTAAATACCTAAGTTGTTAAATATACCTTTAAAGAGTACAACTATAATTTATTCATACAAAAAAACCTACTAACGTGTTAAAGAGATCTTATCTTTAAAAAGACTAGAAGTAACGCCAGATAGGTTTGGGGGTTCCAAGAAGCACCCTTGGAATTTTATTACTACCAGACCCATAATATTTCAATATATGCTTAGTAAATGAAATAAATTTTCTTTAAAAAAAGACAAAAAGGCTGTAGGTTCCTTTAAGGCAGGGGTGTCCAAACTGCGGCCCGTGGGCCAACTGTGGCCCGCAATCCATTGTTAATTGGCCTGCAGCAAATTCCAAAAATATATGTAGTTTACTTAAATAAACCAGGTGAGGCAATACGTACTTCACCTCGAGTGAGTGGCCCGGCTGTTTGTGTATTTTACCGCATGTGGCCCTTGGTGAAAAACGTTGAAAACAGTTTGGACACCCCTGCTTTAAGGCATAGGTTTTTTTTTTTCTATTTCAGACATAAACTTCTGGGATTCTATTTCCAATGTGAAGCTTCATGGGCTTATTTAACAAAGAAATTCTGTAGGCAACATTTGGATAAATGTTCTAAATCTTTAATACACTATTAGATTTATGCACATGCCAAGAAACGTATCATAATTGCTATTAAAACTGCTATGCAGAATATTCAGAAAATACCAACTCAACTTTGGAAACAAATTAACTAATAACTAGTGCCAATTTTTATTCATATAAGAACCCACAGAACCCAACAAGCCCAACTAAAACATGTTGATAGTAAAGCACTGCTTTGTTTATTTTTAATTATAGCACTTAAAATTTTTTAAAAGCCTTTACATTTTTTCAAAGTCTTGCAGTTTAGGGGACAGTCTCTTTTGAGAGATATCAAAAAAGAAACTAGAACTCTAAGTCCTTCACACACCAAAAGTATATCCCAAATCCATTCTCTTCCTTCCATTTCCTAGGCTACCACCTAGTAAAAGTACCCAACACCTCCCCTGAATGCCTCCTAACTGCTCTCCCGTTAGGTCTACCCCGTCCTCCTACAATCCTTTCTCTACACAGGCAGAACGTTTTTTACAAAATGTTCAGAAGATCGATCACGTCACTCCTCATCTTAAAACTCTCCCCCACAAACAGTAAAATTCCAACTCCATGCCCTGCATGGTCAAGCGTGCCTCTACCTCACGGGTCACGCTCTCGCTACACCAGCCTTCTGTCTGGTCCTCAACCACGCCTTCCTGCACACATCTGCTGCCCCCCCTTGCTTGAAACGCCTTCCAGGCCCTCTCTCCCCTGAACTCCCCATAGGGCTTGCTCCTCCTCGTGATTCAAGCTTCCGCTCCAGCGTGAGGTTTCAGATTTAGCGAATAGGGGATATGCTTCTACCAAAAAATTATTTACTGTTTATCTGAAATTCCAATTTAACCGGGCATCCTGCTCCAGAGTGCCCGCTCCGGTGTCTTCTCTTTAGAGGCTTTCCCTGTCTATAGAGTCTCTTTTGTCGTAACTCATTACTCCTTTGTCACAACCGTATGTTGTTCATCATCCTTGTCAATCTCTAGGAATTACTTTGCTCACTTCTTTGGCTTACTCAGTGACTGCTATGTTCTACCTCCACTCTATAGCGTGTAGTTCACCTTCCCGCTCTTCTAACCCTCACACCAAACCTCTACCCCATGTCAGCACCACAGACACAGGGCCTTTTCTTTCTTGAACTGTTTCCCCAACATGTAACACAGTTCCTAGTACAAAGTAAGCACTCATAAAATAGTTGCGGAATAAATGAATGCTCTAAATTTACATGCTTTCTGAGATGATTTCCTGCTAATTCCATAACTGTGAAACAATTTTAAAGTCTGACTTGGTTTCTTACACAAGCAAGCAATCTGAATACTACAGTTTTATGTGATTCATTTCATTACTGATATAACAAGACACATACTTATTTGTACATGACCAAAAAGAATTATAGAAATATAGAAATATTAATAAAAGCATGCTTATAGAATACAAATTTTATACAGATGTAAAACTATGCAAACCAATTTTACCGTCTTAATGGAACTCCTTTGTTTTTCTTCCCAAACACTACTGCTCAACTCAAGTGTGCAATGAACATTTGCCTCTCTGTCATAGGATCCAAAAATGAGTAACCTGCAGTATAAAAATAAAACAAGGAAACTATTATACCAGTTATATGCATTAAAATTCTTCTTTCTGATCATTATACCAAGAACTAATAAACTATTCCATTACTATAAAAATCTTGTTAACAGAAAAATAATTAAATCAAACACGTGGTACACCCTCTAGTGGGAAAGTGAAGTAAAGCTAAAATTAGGTGAAATTCCAGGACAAGCCTCTAAATCAAACAAACGCAGAAAGTAGTATGTATTCATGAGGTAAACAAATTGACCAGATAATTTATACATAGCTCAAGTCGTTAAAATCAGAATTTAAAAAATACATTGTAGAATGATGCATATAGCATAATACTACCTCTCTAAAAGTTAAACAGATACAAAATAGTACAATATTTTTGACCAAAATAGTTGTTTATGAACACACAAAACACACACACACTTCTCCATCTACTAATGTGACCTTAGGCAAATTGTTTAATTTCTCTAAGCCCATCTCTTCCTCTGAAACATTCAGGGCAAAAATAGTACTTAACCTCTTAAGAGCTGTAGTGAGAATAAAGAAGACACTGCATGCAAGGCATTTAGCATAGTAGCTAGCAAAAAGTAAGTGTTTAATAAATGTTTATTTCTATTATCTTGAAAACAGCTGTCAAGGAATAATTGCGTCACTTAATTTTACTGCTTAATATTCAGATCTAAAAAGGAAATCTCAGGTCCAATCTTGACATGATATATAAAGCACTTTTTATTACTGGAGGAAAAAATGTTACCCACATGTCCAACTTCTGTATTATCTATCTTCTAAATCA
Source organism: Rhinolophus ferrumequinum (assembly GCF_004115265.2). NCBI lineage: Eukaryota > Metazoa > Chordata > Mammalia > Chiroptera > Rhinolophidae > Rhinolophus > Rhinolophus ferrumequinum. The sequence goes on along the minus strand of NC_046299.1, from coordinate 11,525,398 downwards.
GAACATAAGTCTGCCAATACGTTTTAGGAGTAAGCTCGAGAATCACTTTAGCATTAACTGACATCATTACTTTTGCTTTTCCTCTACATGAAGCTCACGTAGATAGGATAGGAGTGAGATAATGAAAGAAAGTGGATGAACACATACAGTTAGTTAGAGAACTCAAGCAAATCATGTCCATACTTCACAAACTGACTTTCATAAACAGAAAAGCATGAAAAAAGTGATGGCAAAAAAAAATCCCTAACTTTAAATCTTAAAAATTATTTTTAAACAGTGCTTATCAACCTATTGCCAAAAACATTAAGAAGAGTTGCAGTTATAAAATACTAAGTTTAGAAAAATAAGAATTTTCATTTATCAAACCTTTGCTGCCACCATCTGTTCAAAAGAGCAAACTACCTAAGGGCCTTAACTACCATGCAGAGAAAGCTGTGCATCTGCGAGTGCACTCCGTCCCAACAGATATTAATCCTTTGGATTCAGGATCAAAAAGCACACTTCTTGGAATCCTCCCTTGAAATCGTAAGTTATTCTATATTGTTCATATCACCTTATGTTTTTTAAAAAAATAATGCAAAATTTAACAAAAATTAACTCATTAAAATGAGTCACAGACCTAAATGTAAGAGTAGAAAATATAAAAGCAAATCTTTGTGACTTTGGATTAGGCAATGGTTTAAGGTAAAACACCAAAAGCACAAGTACCAAAAGAAAAAACAGATAAATGGAACTTCACCGAAACTAAAATTTTGTGCTTCAAAGGACACCACCATGTAAGTCACAATCCTCAGAATGGAAGAAAATATTTGCAAATCATGTACCTCATAAGGGTCTATCTAGTATAACTCAATTTAAAAAACAGACAAAAGATATGAATAGACATTTCTCCAAAGAAGATATGCAAATAGCCAATAAGCACATGAAAATATGCGCAACATCATTAGACATCAGGGAAAAGCAAATCAAAACCACAATAAGATAGTACTTCACAGTCGCTAGATGAGCAATAAAAAAAGAGACAATAACAAGTATCGGCAAAGATCTGGAGAAACTGGAACCCTCATACATTGCTGAGGGGAATGTAAAATGGTGCAGCCACTTTGAAAAAAGTGAAATAAGAGCATCCATTCACACAAAAATATGACATGACTGTCCACAGCAGCATTATTCCTAACAGCCAAAACGTGGAAACCCACACGAGTATGTCCAACCACTGATGGATAAATAACACAGATACACCTCTTACCACGAAGTGTTCCATAGTAGCTTCAATTCCAAACTAGTTTTTCCTTGCACTACATTTCTGTAGTACTTATTATTTAAGCCTCAATTCAAATCAGACTGCCTATGTGGTCAGCTTACTTATGTATTTGTTTTGTGTTAGCCCTAAACTACATTTTACGTTTCTAGAGTGCAGGTGTTAGACTTGACAATTTTCTGTGTTTACCATAGTACTTAGACAAAATGCCTTCACTACTGATAGTGCCAGTGGCAGAAGAACTGGTAGCAGAGGTGGTAGAAACAGCAGCAGTGGTGGTAGGAGCGAACATTGCCTGCAGGACAGTTTTAAGAGCTTTTACATTTATTATCCCACTCAATTTTCACGATTATTCTACCAGATTATTCTACCAATATTTTTACCCTAATTTACAGATTAGAAAATTGTGACACAGAGAGACTGGGTAATTTGCTCAAGATCACACAGCTAGTGAAGAGTCTGGACTATATAAATTGAGATGAATGAGTTTAAGAAATTTTGACAGAAAAAGAAAAAGAGGCAGTTATCTTTTGAACAAAATCATGAATCCTACCTGCAAATAAAATATATTAGAAGCACAGACTGACAGTTACGGTTTAATGGCACAAAGCGAGGAATTCTTATTTTCTGACCATAGTTCATTTCACAGTTCACTTCTGTTGAAGATATTATATATAAGTATATAGCATGCCAATATCACATTTAAAACATCTTGGAGTTTGGCATTTTGCTTTGGTTTTATGTCAGTTGGGTTCCTAGTTAATTTTCTTAAATTCTTTTTACAATTCAGACATCAGCAGAATTAAAACAGCTACATTTTGCTATGTGAAATAGCAATGAAGGTATTCAATTATAATACAAAAGAAACAATATTATTTTCCAACACAATAACCTTAGGGAAGAGAAGGTGGGGGGATAAAAGACAAGCTACACAGACCCAGGACAGATGAATTCCAAATTTGGAATCTCTGAAAAGTCTGCTTCATAATGATAAAAGGGTCAATGTATCAAGAAGAAATATGCACCAAACTACAAAACCAAACTACAAAAAGAGATAAATTCAGAGTCATGGCTGAAGATGTGAACACCACACTTCATCCAGTAATTGACAAAACTAGACCAAAAAATTAGTCAAGACACAGAAGATCCGAATGATAGTCCTCACTCGGTGTTAACTGCCTATCAGCATTGTGTCCCCACTTTGCATAGTTCTGACATGCAAGGTTTGGGTTAACACAGTGCCGTGCTGAGTAAGAACTGTGTGTATACATTTTTGTATAGTTGTGGCTTTTGGAAGCATGTTAATGCTCTCTATATAGACAAAAATAAGAATCATGGATGGAAAGGCAGGGGTTGGGGTACACCAAAACTGAAAGTGAACTGAAACAAATAAACCCAACTATATTTCACATGAAAGAGATAGTCACACTGAAGGGGAAATTAGTCTAATTTATGAATACAGTCATGTATCACTTAATAACGGGGATATGTTCTGAGAAAAGCATCGTTAAGCACTGTCATCGTTGTGCGACCACCACAGAGTGCACTTACACAAACCTAGACGGTGGAGCCTACCACACACCGGGGCTGTATGGTACAGCCTCGTGCTCCCAGGCTACAAAACTGTCCAGCACGTTGCCAGGGTACATGGACAGGCTGGCTCTATAGCGTCACGGAAAGCTTTTCCTGAAGTGGCAGTGGCACCTGAAACTTGCTAAGGTTGCAGTTCTGGTGGACCTGTGTCCTGTATAGGATCTGGGGTCTTCAACAAAGAATTGACAGCAATGTCCTCTGAAGACCATCAGGCCAGATCTGGGAGGGCTGCAGTGCCCTCTGAATATGTAGTGCTGGGGGGACAGGCTCCTCTGTGTGAAACAGGTCAGTGGCTCACCGACTGGGATGGAATCTGTGTACCCAAAATTGGGGTGTTCTGAGTGCAAGGGAATCTAGTGCCACACCTCACAGATACTGCTCCCATGAGAGAGAGAGAAAATTTTCCTCCTGAACCAGCCTTCCATTGGAAATACCCTTCCATTTCTCATAGGAAATTGAGCTCCATTATAATCTTATGGGACCCTCGTCATATATGTGGTCTGTCGTTGACCGAAACGTCATTATGTAGCACGTGACTGTGCAGTACTTGACCATACACCCTCATTCCTGGGTAGTGTAGGGGAGAACTGCAAATACATCCTGAATCCTTTTAGTATGTTTTCTATATTTGTATGGACAAAGCAATTCTGAAACTGTCTGAGATGTATTTCAGGACTGAGCAAATGAGTAGAACTGCTGACGTTATTGGAGCCAGGATTCAAGGGAACGAGGAAAGAACCAAGGCAAGGAACAACCCTATGAGGACGAACTGGAATTGGAAGTATTGGGGGAACAAATGATTTCTAAATTATGTGTGTGTGTGCGTGTGTGTGTATGTATGCATATATGTATAAATGTCTATACATATATGTATTTCGCAACTCTTTCCACTGAAAGGGCCTAGCTATGAATATATGAAGTAATATATGAAGCAGCAATGAACTCACCCAACACCCAAGTTTGATTTCTAATATCATTCTCTACTAAAAGGAACCCTGCTCTTTGGTAAAATAGCTGATTCTAGAAGTGTGGCAGAGAAGATGAAAAATGAACCTGGAACACTTGTTAAACCAGAAAGTAATAAAGACCTCAGAAAAAGGGGGACGGGGTCACGTCACAAGAATACGGAGCCAGTTTGAAGGGGTTCCTAGTGGCCAAATCAGGGACAACTGAGGCACAAAATAATTAAGAATAGTAAAGAGTTATATTGAAAAATATTAAAATCCATGAATCTGTGCTGATAATAGATAACTAAGGAATAAGGTAGGACTCTTGGGAATAGAGTAGAAGAATGTTAACTGCTGTGATTTTCTTTTCTGTATTTGTGTTAACATTAAAGAAAATTTTAAACGATGTATTTTTGGAACCCAGTAAAACAAAACAACATTTCGTTTGAAGCTGCTGAGAAAACACAGGCTTTAGAACAGTATACTCATAAGTGTGACTGACTCAAGTAAAGAACTGACCTTAATTAGAATCTTCTATCTATAATTAGACAGGCTGCACCCTAAATGTACTGCTTTAGAGTGCAGAACCTCACGCAGCAAAACTTCACAGGCTTTGCCTTCACTGACAATAATCTTATTTTGTTTTTTAAAATACAACTGGTTGATAAAAGCAGCCAAAGAGAAGAAAATGCATCCATTACTTCATTCAATGTCTTTTACATAAAAATGTGACAAATCTCTCCTAGGATTTGGCGCCAGAAATTTATCAGAAACTGAGAGCTAAGTAATCCGTTAAGCTCCCTTTGCTGCCAGAAAATTGATCTCTTCTCTATATGGTTGTTTTTAATCTAATTCATATTCTATTTAACTGCACATGGGCATACGTTTTCTTTGCAAAATCCTTTAAGATAGACTATACTTCAAATGTACTTTAAGATAGACTATAAGATATACTTCAAATCCTTTAAGACTGACTATAAATGATAAATCAAAAATAATAATCTTAACAATACGACTAACACTAATGTGCAGTAATTTAGTCTTCTAATAGCAGTACTACAAATACAGCACTTGAGTTCATCTGTCACATACAAAATCAACTTTAGCCAACGGAAAAAAACACAACTGTTCAGAATGACTGTGTTTTTAAAAAATTTGACAGAAGTAAAGTGTTAGAAACAATGTTTAAAACAAAATTGTGTTTCCACCCCCAAGCTTTTAATTGGGAAATTCAAAACTCTATTTCAGATAATTAGAAAAGATCCTCCCTTTACAGCATGAGACCCTTTTAAGAACATTCAAATTCCAATTGTCACGATCAAACATGCAAAAAAGTTTTGTTTAAAGATTTTTCTTCTTGCTAAACACTATAACGATTATACTAAGGCTTAATAACAGAAGCTGTTATCTACTGAAGGTTTACCATGTGGGAGGCACCGTGGTTTATTTATGTACCTTCTCTGATCACAATCACCGACAAGATGACAGACACCCTTGCCCATTTTACAGATGTGCAACTTGCCTAAGAACATGTAACTAGGATGTAAAGACAGCACTTTCTAACTCAAAAACCAATATTACTTCCACTTCGTGTTGGCTCCTGAAGCATAAAGCTTCCAGTTGTACAAGAACTCCAATATTTTCAATAAACAGTTTGTTTTCTATGAATACTTCTATTTCTTTCCTCCTTGGCAAAATTTACTCTCAAAGGTTTAGAACATGTAAATCTGATGAATGAATGAATGAATAAATAAATAAATAAATCTCCTTCAAGGCTATCTTTGCAGGTTGGGGGAATGGGTGGATGAGTAGTTAGATAGGAATTAAGAACAGAAGAGTCAAGAAATTTTGTGAAAAACTGTCCTTCAAATGTCTAGACATGGCTATGATTATATGGGGAAAGATAATCCAATAGGATGATTCTGAGGCCTGTGGATCTACATGCCATTCACTGAAAGAAAAAAACAAGCATGGGTTCAAAATTTCCTTTGCCACAGGCCACTTGAAAAATATCCTTCTAAATGTTAATATGACAAAACCAAATTCTAATTATATATTTAATGCTCATGCTGTCCATGGCATATTAGCTTAGCTACTTCAAATTCAGACTTGTACAAAGCTAAGTTTTTATTGTATATGTCATTTTACTGTACACTGAAGTTCAGTTTACAAAATTTATGGCATACTTTATCTTTCTTTGAGAAATGAATTCCTCTTCAGACTTTCTGATATAATGGGGCACAATAATTAGTCACTCCAAGACTTAAAAAAATATTTAGCATATCATTAATATACTCAAAATTAACCTAATTATTAGCAAGGGCACAAATATATTAGGTACAAAAATATAACCTCTGTACTTCAGCACTTGTTTTTGAGTTGGAAATAAAAATAGACGTGATAAGTACCAAAGAATTGGTACAAACAAGTGTAATATAAATGCGGTGTAAGGACAACAGAATACTTGTACTTTGAATGGTCAGCACACATACTAAGGAGGTAGCTTTTGAGGTGAACCAAGAAAGGCTGGTTTCAAGGAGCAGAAAATGGGGTAGGACCTTCAGCCTGTAAAAACAGTGGGGGGCCCACACAAGGAGATCGGTACTTCAAAATATCTAAAGCAGGGGCTGATGAACTATGGTTGTCCATAGGCCAACTCCAGCCCCCTGCTAGTTTTTGTGGGGCCTGTGGGCTATCAGTGGTTTTTACATTTTTAAATGGTTGGGGGGAAAAAGAATATTTCATGACCCACGAAAATTACAAAATTCATGTGTAGAAAGTTATGGACACAAGCCACACCACACCCATTTGTTTACCTCCTGCCTATCTATGACCGCTTTCACACTACATGGCAGATTTGAGTAGTTGTAACAGAAGCCATGTGAATCATAAAACCTAAAATATTTATAATCGGGTCATTCAGAGAAAGAGCTTTGCTAACACCTTCCCTTAGGAAGACCTATGTGGCTGAGGGGCTGGGCAGAGAAAGACACCAGAGAGGTAAAAGGGGCATGTAGGCAATGGCAATGATTTGGGTCTATATTCCACAAGTAATGAAGAAACCATTAAAGACTATTAAAGAGAGTGACAATTAGATTTGCGTTTAGAAAAGCTCATGCTGATTGTTATATTCCTAACCAGTGTTAGGAGGTGAGTATGGACAAAAAAAGAGCTCAGGAAAAAAATCTTACCAAAAGTAACCTCACAGGGTGATCTGATCATAAATTCCTAACTGGGCAGGTCATGGTGGGGAGTCACGCCAAAGGCCCATAAAAAGATTTATCTTTGCCTTAAGCAAGCCCTGTCCATTGTTCTTGTGTATCGCACCTTTGAAATGCCAGAGGTATCCTCTTTTTTTAGATCTCTTGGAAGCGTAACCACCCTCAAGGGAGCACATGATCTTGTTAACTATCCTGCACCTTGTTTTCTCCCACCTTCATGCAGCTTCCTTACATTTCCCCCCTTAATTCCGAATGTATAAAAAGACACTGCAAAACTGTCATTCTCCAGCGCATCTGAGATCTTGCTTTCCGGCATGTCGTTCGTTTGGCTCAAATAATTTAACTCTTATAAAAATTCTCTACAGGTTTGAATGTTCTCATGTTGACATAAGTAAGGAGGCTAATGCACTACGTAGCTCAAGACAGATATGAACACAGCTTAGAATATGGGGCTCGTAAAGTAAAACAAGGAGTTTGAGCAAGATTATTTTGGAGATTCCCTTCCAGCTCTAACATTTTAAGAATCACAGGAGTTTCCAAGTCTGGTTTTGTAACTTTCTGGGTATTTCCAATTATCACGAACAATTCTCGAAACAGTTATGCTATGAACAGCTCTCCAACAGGTAGTAAGGCAGACATACGACAACAGAGTATCACGCATCCAAAACTGGGAATCAAAGATGAGTAAATGACTCCCCACTGGAATGCTTTCTAAAACACGGTTTATAATTTCTGCAATCCGAAAAGAACTACTTTTATGAAATTTATGATTAAAGAATTTACAGATAATACAATATAAATGAACACAAAGGGGGAATAAACACAAATACTGCTTAAGTACATTTTCACTGCACTTTCTTTCCCACGACAAAACACAGAACGTACCTGCTACATTCTAACAGTGTGACTTTCAGCCGGCCTTCAATAAGTGCCCATTGTTGTATATGGATATGCTCGTCTTCATCTTCTTCAAATCCTTGCAAGGTTTGGAATGGAAAAAACGGCTTAAACCTGACAAAAGGAAAGGAAAGTCTAAATTTCTGAAAAATAAACAGTTTAAATTTCTGAATAATAAACAGCACAGTGTAAAACAGAGTAGCAAAGCCCTAACACTGCATGTGCCCAACAAACCAGTGCTTACCACACTCCCCATACCCGGCAGTAAGTGCTGCCTTCTCTGGGGCACCCACACCTCCTGGTTTATTGGCATGCTCTAAATGACAAGGTGGGACACTCAGAACAAAGAAAAAGAAAATCTAGAGATTACCAGGAGGCCCTGTAACGTGGGTGAGGCAGGTGAGAGATTCTTTCTGTACCAGATGGGAAGTGTTCCTACAGGACAAGACCAAAAGCCAGAACGCACTGTTCCATGGAAACCACTCTGGTTTCACACGTATTATTGTGACCCTCATGGTAACATGGTGAGGCATGGTTACAAATCATTTCCTCATTTCAAACAGATAAGGAAACAGATTCAGAGAGAACAAAGAGCCTGCTGGAGATTGCATCCGTTATTAAAAAGTTACAAGATCTATGCCAGCAAAATGAGGGCATAACGCAAGAAAGAAGAAAGTGATCCAGAAAACAGTAGATCCAAGTCAAGAGAAAATGATTTCCTAAACCAAGATGACAGGTGTGTGACAAACCAAGAGAGAAGCCCAATTTGGGGCAGGTGATGAAAATTCCAGGAAGAAGATCTCCAGGAAATAAGGGGAATAAATAGGATAGGCAGAAGGAATGAGAAGAAGAGGTTAATTTTCCAATTAAATCTTGAAAATTTAGTTAAGGCAATTAGGTAAGAGAATGAAAGAAACTCAAACTTGACTTTAGGGACATACTGCTTTGAATGGCACAAAGATTTTGAAATTGAAATCTAGAGAAGGAAACATAAATCTGCGTATTAGGCAGCTCTGCAATAAGAAAATTACACAAATAGCATAATTATGTAAATACACACACCAATCAAGAAGGATTTAACTTTGTTATCAATTATATATAAGGATGTAGTTCAATGAATGAATGGAAAAGAGTGATATAGCTAGAATGGGAAAAGGCAGAGGGAAGGTAAGAAAGGGTATCACTTAGCTAAATCCTTATCTGTCTTAGTAGGAAGTCCATCAGTAGACAATGTCTAAAGTTGTTGCATCAAGAACAGCTATATGCCATTGTCTAGCAACAGACAAGTAATGCCATAATTCTCACAATTCTATGAGGTGGGTACTATAATTAATCCCCATGTTGTAGATGAAGAAACTGAGACACAGAGAGGTTACATAACTTGCTCAAGGTTGCACAGCGAGTAAGTGGGGGAGCCAAGATAAGAATGGCAGCCTGGCTCCGAAATCTGTGTTCCTGATCACTGCCTTAAAAGTTGTTAAAAACAGAAATAGTTACAAACTGTTGCTTCTGAAAAGTGTGACTTAGGGAAGGAAAGTATAGGGTTTAGAAGTAATTGCTGATTTTCATTTTAAGCCCTTCTGTTACATTTGATTTTTTAAATTTGATTTTTAAGTTATGTATAATATGTTAACTACAATGAAAAGACAGGCTATCCACTATTGAACAGGACAGTAGACAAAACAAATATGAAACTATTACAAGTGTAGACTATTGCAACTCCTTGGAAAGCTGGATGTCAATACCTACTAAAACAGAATAGATGTGTAACCAATGGCCCGACAATCCCACTCCTAGAAACACCCAGCAGCAATGTGCAAAATGTTCACCAAGAGATGTGTATATTCATAACAGCACTAATCCAACAATAACAATAGAAGGGATAAACTGAGGTACATTCATTCACACGGCGGAATACTCCACAGCAAACATAATGAACAAACTACATCTATACACAATAATAACATGGATTAATCTCACATACCATTAAGCCAAAGAAGCTAGAAAACCAATGAGTGCGTATAGTAGGACTCGATTTACATGAAGTTCAGAAACAGGCCAAAGCCCCCAACAACCCAGAAAGCAATGGTGGTAGAAGTCAGGACAGCAGTTACTCTGAGGCAGAGCAGTGACTAGTGATTGAGTGGCATTCGAGGGACTTCTGGTTGCTGGTAACATCCTACTGCTTGTTCTGAGGGCTGTTCTGTTCACTTTGTACAAATTCACTGAACCGAATTTTTGTGATTAGTGCAATTTTTAAGCGGTGAGTTATACTTTAGTAAAAGTTTAAAAGAAAAAAAAACATTTAATTAAAAAATGTGGATTACTTTGGTAACATTTTAAAAATACGTAATTAAAATTTACACCTACAAGAGAAGCTAAGCTTTCCTGACAGAATCTTTTTTAATGTCTAAAATATGTTTTTGCGCTTTACGTGTCTCCCAGACTGCTCTTACAAAAGCACCCTGAAGCCAGCTGGTGACAACTCCATCATATGGCAGCAGAAAAATTGTTTGCAACCCCTATGATCTTTAGAGAAAAACGGTTTACTACAAATCCAATATAAAAATATTCTAAGGTCTAAATCTACTCTTGACTCCAGCATGCGCTCGTGTGTCCTTGCCAGAGTAATGAATCTGCTAGTTTTCAGCTCAATGAAAGGGAAAACTTTCTCACAATGAGGGCTAGTCAAAAAAAGGACACAGCTACCTCAATGCATTGCATCTCTGTCTCTACAAATATTCAGGCAGAGCTTGGATGAGGCTCTGTCAAGGAGGCAAGATGTGAAAAGAACACAAAATTCAGAATTATACAAATATAGATTATAGTCCCAACTCCTAGAGATTTGTTTCAAAATAATTAGGGGAGCGGAGTGTGGGAGATAGAGGTGATTATCTGGCTACGGATAATGGGGATTCACTGAACTATTAACTTCTGAGTGCATTTGAAATTTTCCACAGTGAAGAATTAGAAGAGGTTTGTCCTGTGCACGAAAACAACCTGGGTTCTCTCGTCCTGTTTTCCTTTCTCTTCTACGCATTCCTTAGCAACATCATTTCCTCTCACTGCTTTCTGTAAGTTCCACATATTCTTAAAAGTAAATTAGACACCTTGTCTTCAAACTCCTGTTTTCTCTTATTGGCACCACCAATTTCACAGGCGCTTGGAAACCTGAAGTTACCTGTTAACCCTCCCCTTCTCACAGCCAATCAGTTCCACCTCCATTGCCCTCCATCAGATTGCTAAAATGTCTCCTGTTCTTCTGTGTTTCCCACTGGCCTCGTTCAGGTTTTCACTGACTAATTAGAATGTTGTGATTTCTGAAATTATGTTCCCTCTTAGTAAAGAGAGTATTTTATAAACTCAATACTTGAATAAAAAGCTACCTTGCAGGGCTATTCCAAAGATTTAGAGTTCACAGATCTGAAACACCTACCAGAGTTCCCGGGCATGTCATGGGTACACAAATCCTGGGGTTCTTCCTTCTCTCTGCTCAACTTTGATCAAACTGGCTTCCTCACTGAATCTCCAAAGGCATCACACAATGTCCTGATTCTGTCCCTTGGCTGTTTCTTCTTCCTACACTGTACTTCCATCTCTCTGTATCCAAAGCGGAACTGTCCTTTAATGGTCAGCTCAAATGTCAAGTCATCTCTTCTACAACCAACTATGTTTACTTGGGAATAGAGAGACCAAAGTTAGACACTCAGAGATGGCAGTCTTCTTTCAGACTCAGGAATACAAACAACACTACATCCTGCCTAAGGAAGAAAGTAGAACCAGCAGCTATAAACAGGCAACTGGGAGTTCTGTGTGGCTTTTGCCTTTTAGTCTGACAGTCTTGGCTCTCTACATAACTGTGCTCCAAATTCTCCCAAACCAAATAGTAGGTTGGTGCAAAAGTAACTGTGGTTTAAAGGGAAAAACTTAAAAAAACCGCAATTACTTTTGCACTATCCTAATATATAAACTAGATAAATCAGGGGTGATGATATTCAAAATGTTTCTTCATTTATTGTTCTTTAGAGGCATCTCAGTATCCCTTTAAATAATGAGCTCCCCTGCTGCATTCAAAGATCATTACAAAACCTCAATTAGCCAGAATTTTATGGTGCACATTATTCTGTACAGTATGCACTCTAATACAAAACTAGATACAAGCTAGAAAGAAAACAAAGTACAAGTGATTCAAAATACTCTTAATTTTCTATACGTTTTGATAAACCATGAACCTAAATGTCAAATTTTCAATTTTTCAACTCAGTTGGTATTACATAAAAAGACAATTCATGCACCAAGCTTACTAACGTTAGTACTGCCATATTATTTCTCCTGAGAGACTGCCTGCAAAGGACTCTGGTCTTTATTGTTAATTTGTTAACAATAACAAACTATTGTTATATTATCCTTTTCACCATTCAAGTTCTATTTCAAAGTCACAGAGGGGAACTCTGTACCCTGTCTCCGCTCCTCTGCCATCTGCTAACTGCTTCCTCCTCTGTGTTCTAAAAGCACTTCATACACACTTTCATGATGCCACTAATCGCCTTGTTTACATGTCTCCCCCCCTTAACCCCACACCAACTAAACTGTGAGTCACCTGTGGGAAAGAAACATACATGACAGGCAGTACAGAACAGTGGTTAGGAACAGACTCTGGAGCCAGACAGCTGGGCTTGCAATCCACTTCTGCCACTTCTCAGCAATATGTTGAGCAAACTGACCTTAAGCCTCAGTTTCCTCTCATGCAACAGGAAGATAATTATACCTACCTCACAGTGCTGTTGTAAGTATTACATGAAATAATGGAAAGCATTTAGCATCCTTCACTTCTCAGCTTCTTTCTGACAAGGCAGCTGAAAACAGCATTAAGCACACAAGTTTTAGACTCAGTACTTGGTTTTGATTTTTGGTGCTAACACTAGCTGTGAGACGTGGGGCAAGCTATTTCAACTTTGAGAGCTTCAGTTTCTTCATCTATAAAAGCAAGATAGCAATCAGCACCTATCTTATAGGGTTATTGTTAAGGATTAGATGAGAAAGTTCACAAAAAGCCTTTGGCACAGTGAGTACTCGAGATATTTCCTATCTCACTTTCTATTTATCTATTTTAAGGCTGGTCTCCTAGAGACATGTTAGACAGCAAATGCCTTCCCCTCCACAAGGAACCATTTCAGGACTCAGCATACACCACGTATGATGTTCAAGGTCATAGCTGTTTGTCTTCCTCGGACTTCAGACATGGCCATGATTTCAATCACCAGTTGATTTTTTAAAAATTGTGTTCTTTGTGAGGATATCAATTTGCAAGTGCAAGGAAGCAAATTAACAATAAGCGGTTATGCCTTCCCACCCTAGGTATCACTTTTCTATCTCTGGGTCATTAAGCTCTGCAACCAAGGCTTATATTAAATTGAATATATTAAGAAATTAACTTATGGAAACCCATGGAGAATTGTTGTATTTATGGAATTCCTTAGTGTGCATTATGCCGACAAAGTCCATATGTGGGAAAATTATTTTATTTTTTGTACCTCTAAGGAGAAAAAAATACTCCAGAGCAGTTATAAAACTAGTAAGAACAAGGATTACAAATACTGTTATAAAAAAAATCCCACCCACGCTTCCATGTACCCTCTACCTACATAGGAAATGTTCACTTCTATCCAAATTCCTAATTCTGCAGAATAATTCCTAGAATAATCAGTATCTATAATGCTTCACAATTTTGTGAAGTGGTTTTATATATATGCTGAACAAAAGAGTGATAATAGAAGCTGCAGGTCCCTCGTAACACAACTCAATAACTAGTGACTCAACTGTGAGTCAATGTTTGACTGATATCCTGTGCACCGAGATAAAGTATCAAATGAGGTGAATTGCTCAGGGAACCAAAGTAGTTCTCTGGACCACGTCTGAGAAATCTCATGTCTTTTTATGTTTATCACTACCTGTGACATGAGGGTCCCTTACCATAGCCTATGGTCAATTAAATTAAAATTCTCAGCTTTCACATAGCTTTAAAAAAGGGGGTTGAGGGTGGAGGTGGATAGAACCATGAGAACTGTCCTCAAATCCAAACTCCTTCTATTACTCTTAACCAGCTTCCCCAAAACACACCTTTAAGTAAGAGAATATAAAAATTACCACTTTATGTTTCTAGCATGTCTGTAAATTACACAATACTTTCATATACATCCTTGGTTTTCATGACTCATAACCGTGTACAGCCTTATAAGTCTTATTTTACACATGAAAAACTACGGATAAGGAAGTTCAAGTGGCTTTCTGTGATCACATAGTAAACGGTACAGTCAACACTGCAACAGACCCACTCAACCCTGTGCTCGTACGATACCAAAGTGTTCCAGCTGAAAATAATGTCTGTATCTAACATTTATTAAAGCTGATTCAGAAAGTGAGGCAATAGGGGCACCTCCTTTACATATGGTAAAAATAAGAAAACTCTTAGCTTAGAGCAGCAGTTCTCAAATATTTTGTTCACAAGATCCCTATCCATTTTTAGAAATTATTGAGGACTCCAAGAAGCCGTTGTTTATGTGGGTTATATCTATTGATATTTATCACATTAGAAATTAAAAATCCCATTAGCCGTCAGTGTGATAATGTCATCATCACACATCATGTAATTCCTGGAAAACTCCACTGGACACTTGTGAGAGAATGAGAGTGAGAAAGGCAAGTAACATTTTTGCATTATTATGAGAAGTTTCGACTTGGTAGACACCCCTCCCACTCCACCCCCTGTACAGGTCTTGGAGCTCCCAACAGGGTCTCCAAACCACTTTGAAAACCACTGAGATAGATAGTAACAACTCTCAGTTATGGCAATTCTTCTTAAATTCTGAGTTGTAACCCATTATCTTACTTTAAGTATACTGTTTCTCACTACTAGATTAAAAAAAAAATTCTGGAAGGAAGGGCTGTTTTATTTATTCCCTTTAAGCGCTGATTCTCTTTGCAGTGCATAGTGCCCTGGACAAAGATGGTTAGTGGGTCAATTGAATCTCTTCTGAAAGTTTAGTAGATGGGAGAAGAGAAAACATCTTAAGACAAAATCATTACCTCCCTACTATGGTAAAGGCATAAACAATAAAGTACTTAATACAGAGGTCTGTTCTTCTTAAGCCAGTTAGATGTATCAAACAGACAAAAGCTCCATTCCAGATGTGAAGTAAGGAACAGCAAAAGATCTGAACAAGAGAAATGAGAAAAAAGTTAATACTTTAACTGTCCAGCGTTCTCCTCATTTTTCTCTAGCCAAATAAAGGCAGCAAAGCTTCTTCTGAAATATAAATGACTTTAATATTATGTGCATCACTGCTTCTCTTAGTTCATAATTACCTAACTAAAGCCGGAACTTACTAAGTGAAAATATTTTTAAGATGATTTGTACCTGCACATGAGAAAAATCCCTGTATTAGACCCATACAAAAATAACAGAAAAGTGAATAGTAATGCCATCTTACATTTACATAATTCTTTTCTCTAAGAACTTCAACACTTTTAGATTTTTATTTCATTCAGTCTCAAACATAGTAAGCTGCACAATTTGTCCAAAAGTACATTAAATAACAAATCAATAGTAATTCCAGAAATAAAACAGAAATTCCTCATCATGTAATGCTATCGTTTCAGAGCAAGATGCTAAGCTATTTTCAAGAGAAATCTTAAGAGCGCAAAGTAGTACCCCCAAGGCTCTAGCTATTATTACCACAGAGTCTGATCTAACAAATGCTTGTTGGCTGAAATGAATCTCAGAGGAACTTAGTCCAAATTCTAACTCTGTAGTATTAAAAAATTCAAATATTTTGAGTAATTTATTCAAATATTTTAAGCAATTTACTAAAAATGGCCTATAATTTAGATAAATTGTATTTGTGGGCTTAATAAGACTAAAACTGCTACAAATTTTCTCCTTATACTTCATTAATCTCAAAATATCTGAACTAAATAAATTTAATCTGTATTATCTATCACATCATTCCAGCATTAGTAAAAAAGCACATATTTTGCTACAAATATATTTAAAATTTTTCCATGTCAAGAGTTCACAATTCTAGTCCTGATTAAAATCTAAAGTTAAATACTGAGAACTAATAACCTTTCCAAACATTAATGAAATAGACCAGACATCACCTGTCCTAAGTTTTACAGAAAATAACATTATACTTAATAATGGTGAGATCGAATAATATTTTCAATGCATTATAAAAATAATTATCATACAATGAAATTCACTAGAATAGAATGAATGGCTCTTACTTCAGCCACAGCAAGTTTCACAGACTGAAAGCTTTGAATTATTTACTTGCTTGACCAAATGACTAGCTACTGGGTAGTATGCAGCCAGTCTTCCTTAGTAATGACTATTACCTAGTATTCATGGAGGGCTCCTGTGTGCAAGCAGGACCACGGACGCCAGGTGCCCTGTTTACCAGATACTGGTATCTGCATGAAATAGTTGTTTCTAAGAACAGAATACAGTCGTTTTTCAAAATATGGACTCTTGTAGCCAGCTACTAATCGGAAATTATATCTTCCCCTTATTACCAAAGATTTTACAGCAAAAAAATGGTAGTCACTTATCATTGCAGATTACACAGGTAGGACATGGTGTTGATCCCGGGAGAAATACCATCTGTAAACATACTTAGGCCACAAATACCTGTTTAAATGGCATGTACTTTGCTAACAAACCAAGTACACATGACAGGTACTTAATACAAAAGAATAAATGCAACTAAAACATTTTTACTGCGCTAATCACAGCATTTTTGTTTTTAAGCACACACCGTGAAGAAGCAATGACGCTGGGAAGCGGGAATTTCACCAGTGTAATGCAGATCAAAGCAGGCATTTCAGCACTCCACCCACCGTATCATGGGCTCCATTCTCCCCACAATACATGAAGAATTCATGGGCATAAATACGCAGTGTGCTGACTAGAGAAGAAAGAAATACATGTTCTAAAGCATTCTGCTGATTTCATAGACATTGGTAATTATGCACCAGACCAGTGAAAATAAGTTTTCTTGTTATTCTGTATCAGTCCAAGGGAAGTATAAGCTATCGTTTACGGATATTTACCTTCCCTAAGAATGTGGGATTGAAAACCAAGGCTTCTGGGGTGGCAGAGAAGGTTGTCCACACATTTGTGTTTTGTTTTTGCTTGTGTGTGGAACTGAGAGTAGAGACGGTGTTCACAAGATGCCCCACAGACCGTGATGTCAGCGCTGTGAACTGCTAGAGACCTCAATCAGCGCTGTGCGCGCATGTGCATGCCTGCATGCGTGCGTGTGTGCGTGCGGTGCAGGGGTAGGAACATTCCCCTTCAATACTGATTTTACAATGAAAATTGGATTAAATATCATCAACCTGCGTTTACGACAACCTTTAGTCATTAAAAATTAAGCTTATGTTCCATACATTTTGTTTAAGAAATTCAAAGAATACAGGTATTCTTTAGATAGATTGAATTCAAAATCCCAGCATTTGTTACATGGCTGAGTTCACTTTGTGAAAATTTATCAAGTGTACACTTAGCATTTGGGCAATTTTTGTATACATACACACAAACACACATGCACACGCATATACATGCATTACGCATCAATAAAAAGTCTGTGCAGAAAAAATACCGGTATTTAAAGAACTACTGTGTTTTTTTTATATTGGACAGTTGAAAGGTGATATTTAAGCAGGGACCTGAAAAGTGACAGGGTGAAATCCTTGGCTATCTGTGGGAAAAACAGTCCTAAAGAAGGACTAGCAAAGGCCTTGTGATGGGCGCATGCCTTGGAGTGTGAGAACAGCCAGCAGGCCAGAGAGAACAAGTGAGATGAAGAGTCCTAGAAGACAACTTCAGAGCTACAGAGAATGGCCAGGAGTGCAGTAAAGCAGTGAATGAGTTAACCCACACACACTGCCTGAGGGATGTCCATGTCACACTTACAAACCAATCTGCAGGGTCACATTTATATCACACTCCCACACTTTATTGTTAAGGAGAAACGGAGGAGGAGAGGGGAAGGGAGAGGGAGGCACTTTCTCAGTACACAAGAGGCTTGTATATGTGTGTTTCAGCAGAGTTAAGCGCACACCTCTAACTTGACATTTCTAGGAGGACAAAATTAAATGGGAGACGAATACATTTTCAATTTCTTTATGATCCCAAATACTATTTGAACGTTAGCAAAAACCTAGCCAAAAAAAAACCAAACCAAACCAAACAAACAAACAAAAAAAAACCACTAAAAAATTTCAAAAGAAAAAACCTAGTATCTATACAAAGATGTAGGTAGAAAAATGTATACGGTACAATTATTTATATTAATGAAAAACTGAAAAAAAATCAACAAGGCATTGGTTAACTTATGGTACTGCTGATCAATGCAATTCAAATCACTTGTTAAAATAAATGAAGTAGGTATATTTAGAAAACCCAAGCTATAGCAAGCAGGCAAGCAAAAACAAAAAGGCAAGATATTAATAGTAGGGCACCAACTATGATCCTGTTTTTATACATTAATAAATTAGAATGCATTTAGAAAAAAATATGGAAGAATAGTCTCCAAATTTAACAGTTTCTTTTAAGATATTACAAGAGATTTCCATTTGATGTTTCATATTTTCTAACTGGATTTTTACAATGAGCTTATCACTCATTTGAAAGGGGAGAAATATTTAATATTTCACCTAGCAGATGTCTGACATATATCTAGTAAAATGTCTGAAATAGCTTTAGCAAAGTGTCTGACAAACGTAGGACAATCAATAAATGTGTATATCAATTAGTTATTAAGGAAAAGATACATTTATTCAGAAGGTATCATATATGTGACATTACATCCAATTAGATATTATTCCCATTTCCACTTTACAGATACAGTTACGGAGCCTGAGGGAACATAACTGTGTCCAGGGTCTCTCGCTCAGAGTAGTGCTGAAGTCAGGGACACATTACTCCAAAGCTCTGTCTACTATGCAACAGACAACCTAAGTACTTCTCTACAGCCTCAACCCAAAAGAATGAAATCGTTGCCTAGTACTGGCAGTCTCTACTTAGCACCTGCCTTTCTACTCATCTGTAGGTAAATAATTAACATTTAGACCTCATTCTTCCCTAGTACAAATACAGTAAGTATGCAGTTTTACGCCAGTCTTAGCAATGTGGCAAGAGGGATTTTGAAACTACTCTGTAAAACTTCTGCTAATGACCAGGTAGCTGCTTTGTGAGTTTCCAGTGAAGTGTGTGATGTGCTCTGATGCCATGCCTGAAGTGCTGCTAGGTCCTATGACTCTCGGAAGGAACAAAGGGATTTAATAGCACTTGTTTCTTGGTGACATTGTTCTGAGAAAATGGGAGAATGTGATGGGAAGAAACATTGGGTCAGTATTTAACTTCTAAACAAGGTACTCAGGAGTAGAAACTCTAACTTGAAATGTCAGATATTCTTACTGAACAACTGATTCCAAATGTCTCCGCCTGTTACAGGGAATGTTAATAAAGGGGACGGGGGGAGGGAATGCGGAGACAGGTTGCACTTTCTTGGACACAGAGAGGTTTCTTCACAGAAATGCCTGAGCCACACATACCCTGTATACATTCTAAGTAGGCCCGAAAAATTATGAAGTGCTTAATGTTTATTTTAGCATGTTAGTTTTGGTTATATTAATATTTATAGCAACAAAGTTGTATCTTTCTGCCGGTGTTTACTAGTCAACCTGGAGGTCTGAGGACCCTACACAGACTTTGAGGGGGCTATAAATTTCATGAAATTAAATGAAAATTTGTTTATGCATTTTTCGGCAGAGTATCCAGTTTTTACTTGCTTTCCAAAAAGACAGGACCCTCAAATAAAGGTTTAAAAGTACCTTTCAACATATATGCATATGTGCTCCTTTTTTGGTAGGTATTTGAGCATAGTTTTTTGTTTTTCAGGGTTTTTTGTTTAAGTAAGAGTTTAGAACAGGGGTTAGCAAAATGTTTTTATAAAGAGCCAGATAATAAATATTTTAGAATCTGTGGGTTCATATGGTATGTTGCATATTCTTTTGTGAACAACTTTAAATGTAAAGTTGAAAAATGTAAAAGCAATTCTTAACTCCTGGGCCTAACACCAGCTGCTCACAAACCCCTGGCTTAGAGTAATAGTTGGTTTATCTCTGCAGAAATAACACAGCATGGGCTTTGGGAGTCCAGGACATTTTTTTTTTTTACGACTTTGAGAAAGTCACTAACACCCCTAAGTCTCAAGTTTCCATATCTGTAAAAATGAGATACCAACCTCTCCCACACAGTAGTTTGACCTACTAAGTAGGATGGCAAGTGTACAGAATTGCCACACAGTACCTGGCAGCTAGTTAGCAAACTGACTTTATTATCCTGCCTCTACCTCCTCTGATAGATCATTAGTGATATTTGTAAATCAATATTAAGTATTTGATCAGGCATGCTCCTCCAATACAACTGACTTTATAACGATCTGCTTTGGCTATTTCCAGGAACTAGCTTTCCCGGAAAGCCAACAGACCTGTACGTTACTGAGTAGAATCTAACAATCTCCTCATAATTACTCTTCTCCCTTCAATGTATAAATCAAATTTCTACAGCAAAGATTTATCAATTCGTTATTTTGCATCAAAAGATTTTTAAATGCCTAAACCACAATAATTCAAAGCAACTTTAAGAAAACCCATCTTGTAAGAAGGAAAACCAGCACTAAATTGGAATACATTTAGGTGTACCAAAGAACTTAAGGTCACAAAATATTATACAACATGCAGTAATCAGGCGTTTGTCTTAGCAGAGACACTGACCTCTCCTCTTCCTATTTCTCACAAAACTGAAGGTCTTAAATATAGCCAAATGCCATGATAGCGAGCTTTAATTGTTTTCCCCAGAAAGACTAACTAACCAGCTAGAGAGCACTAACTGTTATGACCATTTTTATCACTATCACCATACACACCCACCACAATGCTGGGTATTGGTAGTCTTCAGGAAGTAGTTACTGAAAATACATGGCTTTTAATAACAACTTAATTATTTATCTCTAAAACAATGATCTTTCAATTCCATTTATATAGAGAGATTTCTCTCACCAGTAGTACAAGAAAACGCAGAACAGATGAAAAATTAGCTACTACACTATATCATTACTGCAGAATAACTAGAGTGATACACTAGAGTCCTTGTGTCCATCTACTTTCCCAAAGTATCAAAGGTTAGTTATATTTCCTAACACTAGAGAGTAAAACTATGATTCCTACAATCACTAAGGAAGTGTAGTAGCTATTTTAAAGTATATTTGAGCCTAAGTTGACACCTTTTAAAAGTTATCTATACATAGAAATAAAAGTATGGGGCCGGCCCAGGAGCTCAGGTGGTTGGAGCACCATACTCCTAACGCAGAGGTCGATGGTTCGATTCCCGCATGGGCCAGTGAGCTGCGCCCTCTACTGCTAAGACTGTGAACAACAGCTCTCCCTGGAGCTGGGCTGCCTGAGAGCCGCTGTGAGCAGCCCACCGACGATGACGACACTAGACTGAGAAACAAGGGCTTGAACCAGAGTGGGGAGGGGGGAGCAGAAGGGGGGAAAAAAGCATGAAAAAGTGAATAAATACAGTGCATTACACTTAACTTTACAACTAATTTTATCAGCTTCCAGCCAATTTACTTTGAAAGTTTTTAAGACATGGATTACTCAAAACAACTTTACCTCAAATAATCAGGAAAACAGAAAAGTGATAAGAATAAATGTTTTTCTTCCTCCTCTCACAAGACCAAGGAAGAAATAACTCAATTGCAAACCACATTACAGAATATGAGGATTTCCAGACCAAGTCTAATTTAGTTCTCTGAAATTAATGGTATATTTAGAGAAGATACATAAAAATACAAAGATGAAAAAAGCTCTAACTAAAGACAGCCCTGTCCTTGACTTTAGGGGGGACAGGGGTTCTCCTTGATCTCGTCACTAACAATATTTGAAAATTCCACAAATATATATCAGAAAGTTTCTCAGGAGTTAAAAAAAACAGTTATGACAAAAACAGTCATATTCAGAAGACATTCCATGAACCTGAAAAGTGACACTTTCCCCAAACATTTGTTCCTTATTCATTAAATTCAAATAGCGTCAGTAAGTAGATGTCCCAGCCCCTTGTTTGTAGATCAGAGAAGTGAAAAGCAGCCATTATCTACTCTACTCATGTCACTATACTGTAGAGAAATGGAAAATGATTCAAGGGATTTAAAAAAAAAAAATTCTGGCAGAATGATTTTTTAAAATTCGACATTATGTCTTTTCTAAAATAAAATCACTCAATTTAAGTCCCTTCAAAGAGGGGTAAAAATGATCACCCTCTACTATCTAGCTATTAGCTCATCCTGTTTTCACTGATTAGCAACAGTAACGCTCCCCATTTAGTAAGGGTTTCAAGCTCCCATGAAGACAGTCCAGGCAAGTCCCGTTAGTTAATTTAAGCGCAGCAAGTAGGTGAGAACTATGAACTACACATAAGAGCTTCCTGCAGCTGCTACTAGACTAGACTCCATCTCTCCATCCTACTATTGCTATATGAGGCATGCAGCCCTGGTGATACAAAATCTTCCAATTTTTCTTAAGAGAAGCCAGAAATCCAAATCGTACAAAATCTCTTTTTTTTTCCCTTAGTGTTTATTAGAGTCCAAGAGTTAGAAAGTAATCAAAGATGGAGTAGCATGTCAGTCTTGCTTCTCTTGTAATAAATAAGTAATGATGATTGTACTGTGGGGTCCATGTAGGTAAGGGACCCAGTCCTATCTGGCCATTTTATGCGGGAGCAAATAAGGGGATAAAAAGAAGTTATTAGGAAAATTAAGTTTACCAAAACAAGCAAGGCAAATGGAAATATGGGAACTAAAATTCTAGACCTTGGCAACCCACACCCAAGACTGAGTGCTATATAGAAAAAGGAAACCAGTGGAAACCTCCCAGCAGGGTCAGTCAAGGCAGGTCATTTCAGTTACTGTCTTCCCAGTAGGCTGGAGTTGGAAGAGGGAAGAAGTGGGGATTTGGATGAGGCTACGTACTTTGCACATAAATATTTTACTGTGAGAACTCAAGGACATCCTTAGGATGTATTTTAGAGATAGTGTGGGATTTATATGAATGATTAAAATTCAAATTTCTAAAATTGAGAGAAAACAGACTATAGATGATCCCTTAATTTTTTTTACTGTAGGCAGAAAGTAATATAGGCAGAAGAGAAGCTGCATTGGGAGGTAACATGGGTGCAGGAGAGGTTTGAAAGGCTGCAAGTCCTGGATTAGAACCCCCACGCCACCCCCAGGGCATGGACAACATCTTGGAGTTCTTTTCTGTCCTGTCAAACCCACTCTCCAGTAGCCAGTTCAGTAGTTACTATGCATGTAAGAAGTGCCTGAGTGAGTCTTTTTGTTAGATGAATGGAAAGCAAATTAATGCAGTTTTCAGAGCTCTCTTGAGACCTGAGCCTGAGTGAGGACTATTATCAAAAGGATAGAATATTTGCTAATGTATTCAAGTCTTCTAATGCTGTTTGTCAGTTTTTAACCCTTCTTCATCTTCCTGGCTACCCTAACCCCACCCTCAACGTCAAGAGAACAGAGCACTATAGATGGCTCCAGGCAAACTGTGAAGTGTGTGGATTTGCATCTAGAGGAGGGATCCCAAAATCTCATTTTTAAGTTGGCAATTAAGAAAGAAACAAACAAAAAAATAGGGCTTGCAAACTGAATTTGGCCTTGTAGTATGCTACCAGTGCTAGCTACACAGCAATAACACTCAGTAACAGAAGCCTTAATAAGAATCTCAAATACTCGACTCTCAGTCCCCAATCTCCCCAGGACTATGATACTCAGATTTCATATTGAAGATGGATTCTCCACGTAGTCAAGAACATTAGCGGTAATCTTTCTCTCTTGAAGACTAATTTTTGGGTTAATTTTTTTTAAATAATACTACTTTAATTTACTATTTTAAAGTATATATTTTAAGAAAAAAATCAAAATGATGTTGAAGTCGTTGAATTTAGAATTATATTAGTAAAATTAGAATTATAAGACGTATAAAATGTATACATATTAAAACTCATTTAAAAAAATATTATAATGTTTCACAAACTAAGCTAGTTGGGTAAAATGAAGTGTCAATCCACTGGGTCCTTAGAAAGCAACCACTTGAGCTCTTTCGCATCTCTAGATGAGACATGAGGAACTAGCAGTCCTTTATGGGCCACCTTCACTTTAGCAACATGAAAATGGCAAAATAAATTCAAGGGAGAAGTGACAATGTTGATTGGCAAGATATTTCTGTTATATGAGTGCCAAAGGATCGTTAAGACTCAATACAATTTTCTTTACTGCTTTAGCTCTACTAAGCAGATTAGATGGCTACAAAGGATAAACTAACAAGACCTTCTATTTGGAAACAAAATTTGCTGGATGAAAAAGAAATGCGATGTGGAGCAGCACCCAAAGATTGAAACTCTTATGAACAAGGCAATTTGAGAAAAAGGCAGCCTGACTTTGTCAGAGCTGGATTTCACCACTTGACAGCTATGTAACTTTAAGCAAGTTACTTAACCACTTTTAGCACTATTTCCTCATCTATAAAAAAGGATAAACACTAGCTAATTTAACTCTTATTATGAGAACTGTAATACATCTTAAACGTGTTTTAAGTCATGCTCTTAGCTGAAACTTGAATCCGTTCCACAATATCAGTAGTTTAAAATACTTCCGGTAGAAGAGCTTCCTAAAGCAGTCTTTTTCATCCTCTCACTTCTATTATTTTCTTTTACTAAACTGAAATCAACTTCTTAGTTACTTCAACCCATGAATCACATTCTAGTTTAATTATTATTAAGTATAGCTAACTAAATCCTCACTAAACTCTAAGCTCCACAAGGGTTGAGGCTATTCAGTATTGAAGCCCTAGCACCTAGAACAATAAGTACACAGTAGTTGTATAATAAATACCTGCAGATTGAGCGATAGGTTCTGTGCAGTATTTACTGACTGACAGTTGAAATGCCTTCTAATACAAAGAGCATAAATGTGTCCATTTCTGGAGGGATCACTTAAGGTTTAAAAGTTGAAATATCATACATA
Organism: Rhinolophus ferrumequinum; assembly: GCF_004115265.2. Classification (NCBI taxonomy): domain Eukaryota; kingdom Metazoa; phylum Chordata; class Mammalia; order Chiroptera; family Rhinolophidae; genus Rhinolophus; species Rhinolophus ferrumequinum. Next base: position 11,500,317 of record NC_046299.1, on the reverse strand, counting down.
ACCAAACACATGCTATGTTCTTTTTTAAATCCCTTTGGACACAGTATATGAAAGCAATGTTGCTGTTATTTTAAATGGTGATGCTAGTCAATGACATAGATGATAAAGTTCCTTCAAAGCTGTCAACCTATTAATGGCTCCCTAATTTCCTTCAGATTTACCTGAATTCCAAGTCTACATTAAAAAATGAAAACCACCTCAAAATGATATGCAACCTCACTGCCACTGACTATTCTGCAAATTACCCCCAAATAATAACAAATTTTATTGTCTTAAAGTTACTCAGAAAGTATCAGAATCAAAGTTGTGATAGAATATCCAAATCCGTAACAGCTTTTCTTCTCACTTCCTTAGCGACGTGCTGCTATAAACCTCTCACTGCTTAAACACTAGAACTCATTTATAATTTAGTCCCTGGTATTCCAGAGCTTAAAGAGCAGGTTTCATAAATTAAATTCTACTTCACAGAACAGGAAATCAAACAGAGAACAATCAGTTCACTATCCTCAGCAAATCTATGGAAGTATAAATTTCTCTGCCATCTGAGTTTTGATTGTCACTCTGGGCTACTAGCCTAAACAAAATATTAGTAAGGTAAATCTGCCACATACACAATTCAATAATCCAAACATGAAATATTTCTGGATTATCTGGGTCACTGATGCTTGAGGCTATGACAGAAAATTAGTGATCTAGAAATAGGCAACTTGCACTACAGGGCAGTCGGTAAGGCAAATACCAGATTGACATAGCTTTATAATTAAGGACAAAATCCAAGAGGGTCAAACATTTCAATGAACACAGATTAAAGGAAGACAGAAGGTGAAATTTAAAATTCATCTGTTTTAGAAGAAATACCTATGTATGACCCTTTTCACTCCACTAACAAATCCTCCCAGACCCAAGTGTGGCTCTACAAAACTTACTTTCCTCTTCTGCTTCTTCTACATTAAGACAAAACAAAACAAAACAGACAAAAAAAACATGTATGTGAATCAAAACAGAATAATACATAAAATTAAGCCACCAGATACAGGAGGGCTTTAAAAAGTTAAAATCACCACCTATCATTAAAATTGTCATCTGCAGGGTGGTTTCAGGTACTGTGTGAGGAACTTACCGCCAGAGTTGCCATGGAGGAGGGCAGGGTGTGGGTCTGTGCTACAGAACCTACCCCCAAGGAGCAGATGACATGAATATGAAATGTACAGAGTACTACAGCATGTACAAGCTCCCAACTCGTTTCCAATTTGCCATGGAAAAGTATTCCTTTACAACAGATACTACCTCTGCCCGAAAAGTTGTCACAGCAAAAGTGGTCTGCAGTTGCAAAACCTAAGGGCACTGGGCTACCAGCACATTCTTCCTGCCGGTACTTTGCGTCCAAGAACAATGTCTCAACGTGGCCAAGGTGATGCTGCAAAGTGCACTCAATGCAGCGACCAGACACAGGAAGTTTCTCAACAGCCCCAGAGCTGATTCCTGGGCTTTAGGGCGGACTTCCCTTCCCTTTTCAATATGTTGCTCCTACCGGTGCTGCCAGCACCCTGCGTGCCCAAGAACACGCGAAAAGGTTTCTCGCTCCTATCAGTGCCCTTAGAAAGCAAAGCAGCAGTGCACGACTGGCCTTCGCCGAGGGCCCTGTCCAGGGTTGTGAAGATGCCTGGAAAGGCAGGGGCTGCAGAGACGCCTTTGCCCTTCCGGCTCCACCAGGCAGCGGCCTCCCGCCCCCGCACCTGTGGGATACCTCTCCCCCGCCTGCCTCTCACCTGATCTTGTAACTCGGGAGAGTGTGCTTGCGCTTGATGATTTTCTTGAGCTGGTTGACGATGATGGACGTGAGCTGGGGCATGGGTCGCCCTTCAAACTGGGAACGCACCTCGAAGTCGATCAGCGGGTCCTCCACGAAGGAGAAGAACCAGTGGGTGAAGGGCACGCGAGTGAGGACGAAGCGCAGCCTCCCCACCACTCGGGACAGCTTGACGAACAGGTAGGCGGACTTGCCAAAGACTAAGTCCACGTCGATGGCCAAGTGGAAGCCCCCGTTGTACTCCACCTCCGCCTCGAAGGCCAGCTCCTCGGGGGAGGTGGCGGGCAGCGCCTCCCCCTCGGGGCCATCGGACTCTCCGGTGGCCGAGGGCACCACGGGCCGGAGGAGCCGGATGGTCTTGATGAAGGGCACGGCCTCGCCCAGGAACACGTCCCGCAGGCTCAGCCCCTCTAGCAGGCGCCCGGCCGTCTTGGTCTGGAGCAGCTCCTCGAACTCCACCTTGATCTTCTTAGTGACCCAGCGGCGGGCCAGCGCGGTGTCCCGAAGCTCCCGGAACAGGAACAGGATGGTGGCGTTGAGGAAGTAGCAGGTCTCCCGCGTCGGCGGGGAGGGGGTCTCGGGGGCCGGGGTCGGGGTCGCGCCGCCCTCGGGGGGCCCGCCGGAGTGCTCCTCAGCCCCGCCGCCGCCATAGAGGTACTCCCTCAGGGCCAGGCCCGGCACCGGCTTGATGTAGCGGAAGCCGTCGCCCGCGCGGGCGGCCTCGTCCGCCGGCGGCTCGGGCTGTTTGCGGTAAAGCAGTAGGAACTGGGTGAGGAGCGTGAGGAAGGAGCCCAGCACGGCCGATGCCAGGATCATGAGCAGCAACCCCATCCCGCCACCGCCTCCACCCGGGCCGCCCGCGCCGCTGCTCCCGCGCCCACAGCGCCGCTTTCTTCACGCCACCGCCCCCGCTGCCTCCATCTTGAGGACATCGGACGCTGGGGTCGGGGCAAGAGGCTCCCTGGGCCTGGTCCGGGGGCTCCGCCGGCGCCGTACGACGCCCGAGCCTGCAGCAGCGCGGCTCAGACGCTCCGGGAGGCGGCTGCCGTGGTGGCGGGGGTGGGAGGGGGCGGAACGGTGGCTCCTCCGGCCTCCTCTCATTGGGCGAACGGCGCGTGACGTCAGGAGCGTACTCGCTCCCGGCGGCGTCGCCTGGCAGCCGGCGCCCGGGCGCGCGTACGCGGGTCCTTCCTTTCTCGGGCTTCCTTCCAGCTCCGCCCCCCCACGCCAACATTCCATTCCCCTGCGATCCACGTGGCTGTCACTTCTGGAGCCGCTGTCGAAATCGGAGAGGATAACAGGAGCCACCAGTTGGAGGATAAGAAGGCCAGGCGGAGATGGCGTGGCACGTTTTTGATCCTGGTTATTCCGTTATCTTCTAGTGCGCCCATCCCCCTTCATTGGCCGCGGTCCCTGTCGGTTACCTCTGCGGCAGTGTAGTTCTTACACTAGCGTCCCTGAGAGATGGGCTGGCGGCGGCTTTCCCTGCAGGGCAGCGCCGTAGAGGATGTGAACTGGCCGTTGGGAGACTTCCTAAGCCGTGGACAAGAGAGGACTGACTGCCTCAGTGACCGTCGTCGCTGACCATCAATCCGACCAGAGCGTCTGGGGAGGGTGGGCCCTGGAAAGGAAGGACAGAGAAAAAAGATGTAAGATTTAGCATCTGAGTGGATATTCGAGATTTAAATGAGAAGGGAGGAAGTAAAAAAGCTGGGATAGTGAAAGGTGAGTGACATGAATTTGCCAGATAATTGGAAGATGAATAGTGGCTCACTGTCAAGCTCTTGCAGTGGGTTAACCCCCGAGTGTATTACCACCTTTAGTCCATCTAGGAAGCGGTTATTGTTAGCCCCCACCCATTTTACAGATGCAAACACTGGCACAAAGAGGCAAACAAAGTTGCCTGGGGTGTCACAGTGAAGCCTAGTTTGTCTAATACTAAACTCTAAGCCCTAAGCCCTAGGTTACTTCTCTGTACCATGACACCAAGATTGCTAGGGTTGGAAGGGGGCTTATCAGTTCCCTGATGCACAGGAGAGGGGAGTTGGGGAGGGGTATTCAGGAAAGACTTCCGGGAATTTTGCACAGGGTAGCACTTTGGCCAAGCCATAGAGTCAGTGAAGCCAGGTTGCCCAGCAACATTGTTATGCCTCATGCCTCTGGCTCCTGGATGTTACATCATAAATGCTTATGTGGCTCCAATCACATGGACACCACAACAGTTCTACCTCTAGTCCTACAAGGGTTCAGGTATTCCATACCTAAAAGTGAGATCCAGTGCTGGTTTCAGGGAGCCAGGGCAGGGCTCCCTTCTAGCCCTGGAAGATCTTCAAGCCACTGTTTGTCTTGACTCTGGGTGATTCTAGGACAAAAACAGAGTTCGGCCCCATTCTGACCCAGCGAAAGAAGGTGTAGAACTTTGGAACCAGGCCCCTCTCATCTCTCTTACTCATGCCCAGGTGTAAGACCAGGTGGCTTCTTTCCTAGGAAAATGTAAGACAGGTGCCTGTTGAGGAGTCAGTTCCACATCCAAAGGAAGTCCACGGCCCTACTGGGATTTCTGGGAGCTCCAGACAACTTCTGCTTTGTGTTCACCTCTGGCCTCTGCTTCTGGGCTGCTGCCTCAGTGCTACACTGTTTCAACCCAGATGGGAAATGTAGACCCTTCCTCAATTTCCACCCAAAGCCTTGTTTATAGCCCTTAAGCACCATTGTAGAAAATGTCACAGAAGCTGGAGATGGGGTGGAGCAAAAAAATAGTTCCCCATATTACTGAGATTCGAAATCCTCCAACTGACCCATCCTGCATCTTAAAACATCCTTCAACCACCACATCACCCACAAGGAAAGTCGGTGGTCTTCAAGGGAAAGAGTCCTCAGTTTCACACTCCATTTCACTGGCTCCTTACTCCCCTCTTCTCCTCCCACCCCTTTCTTATTTCTTAGATTACCTCTGGGAATCCCAAATCTTTGAAACCCATTATAGAGTCATTTGATTCCCCAGCAAAACTTGTCTCCTGAGGAGTGCACTCCAAATCCACAAATGAGCTCAGCACACCTTTTGGGGAGATAAAAGAAAAATGTTTTTCTCTTATGTTAAAAATGGCAACACGAATTGAACACTTATAATAATAATAGTGATAATTACAGAGAATTGACTGTGCTAGGCGCAGTATTAAGCGTTTTATCTGCCTCATCCCATTTAAAAGTCAAAATGTCAAGAGTGTGGGCCCTGCCCCTCCACTCTGCCCAGGCCTGGTCCAGCCCCGAGCTGGCTGACCCCATCACAGCCCACCTGGCCCGTCCACTCTATGTTTCAACCCTGTAAATGTCTGCCAGCTCAGAGGCCTTTGCTATTTTGCCTTTCACTAGGGCATCTAGCTAACCCAGGGTTTCTTAACCTCTGCACGATTGCCATTTGGAGCTGGAAAATTCCTCATTGTTGGGTATGTCCTGTGCATTGCAGGAGGTGAGACTGTGTTAATAGAAGCTTCTTGTTTTTAATAATGTTCCCTGGAAGAATATAAATTCAGTAACTTTTTTTCTTTACTATTAATGCTGGCTCATAGAAACTCAAGAGTCTGAGAACCTTTGGCTCTGGCTTGAAAATCTATGATTCTGGGTATTTGAAGGAAGAAGGTACGTAGCCTGCCTGCTGACCTTTTAATGAGCGTTAAATGACATCATTGAAATTGAGCTGCCCCAACAGCCTTCCTGGGAAGTATCCATTTCAAGGGTAAAGGTTGTTGAATACAGGAAGATGTTAAGACAAGCGTTCTCACCAACGAGAGAGAGGCATGGATCACTTCTGCTGCTAAACTCTGAGTCCCTCCTCGTGACCACCAAATAGGATGAGAAAGCTCAAGCATGTGGATATGGAGAGTTTGTAAGTAGCATGAAAACCACCTTGATAAAAATGATATAGTAATATAAAATAATGCAAATACAGCAAAATATGGAGAAAAGCATAGAGAAGATTTGAGCGATTGCCTAAAAATGATACAGTAACTCATTTTGTGAACTGTCAGAATTCAAATTTAACAACTATTTTGAGCATCCAGCATGTGCCAGACTCTGGGGAAACTGAATGAATTGGGGGTGCCAGGTCCAGGTGGAAGCAGATAGATACCTACCTAACTGATGTTAAGATGTAGTACTTAGTGTACTGTAGGAACAGAGCCTTCTGGTTCAGGGGCAGGGAGAGTTGATTGCAAGGACTACAAATTGCCTCAAGCTAACTTAACTGAAATTGGATTTATGTGCAGGGGATGGGGTAATCTGCAGGAACTCAGCTGCAAGATGTTCAGCTGGTGATCTCTCAGAAACCTGGGAGTGAGAGGGCTGTTTCTCTCTCTCTCATTCCTTCTGGCCCCGCCCCTACCCAGTATCTTGTCTCTGCATCTTTCTACAAGTCTGTGCCATTTTCCTCCATAAGGCTCTTAGTTCCTGCTTCCCCATAGTTTCAGCATGCAGGCAGCTTTGGAAGGCATCAGCTCTGCACCCAAATCGAGAGGGTCCTATGTTTCTGTCACCTAATGTACCTGGTCTTTCAATTTCAGTGCTGGGGTCAAAATCCCAGATGGGATCTACTAATGCTGTCATTTAGGTTTGCGAGGGGTTTCTGGGCTGCTGGTGGGTGGGGCAACTTTTCCAAGCAGGGGATGTAGAATTAGCATACGTAGATGGCAATTCTAGTTCAATGGGAACTGAAGGGTTAGTTCTGGCTTCTTGGGGCAAATGGAATTTGCTTTGGTCTTTGATGATTAGAAGGGCGTTCTAATCAGACTGAAGGCCAAAGCTCAGAAGCTGGAAATCTAACAGAGCTTAGGGAAATTGAGACCAGAATGGCTGGAGGGTCGTAAGAATAGGATCAGTGGAGAGAGGAAGAGATAGAGGTAAGATAGTAAAGTAGGGTTGAACCAAATTATGTAGGGTTTGAACATCAGGGCAAGTTAGGCTTCTATTTTGCAGTTTTCATAGAGTCGCCAAGCCAAAGGTTTTTAAGCAAGAGCATGACTTTAACCCTTTTCCTTCTACCATCCAAGTCACACTGTTGCTAGAGTGATCTTTCTCCAGTACAAATGCAATCTTGTCACTTGGTTGCTAAAAATTCTTCAATGGCTCCCCACAGCCATATTAATAAAAATGGCTATTATGCATCAAGCATAGTAAATGGGAAGCATTGTGCTAAGCACTTCAGAAGTGCTTACATTCTGACAATTGCCCTTTGGGGTAGGTGGTATCGTCTCCATTTTATGGATGAAGACACAGACACTTAATGCAGATAAATAACCTACAAAGGTCACTACTTAATAAGTAGAGGAGCGGAGATTTGAACAAGCTCCATCTAACTCCAAAGCCTCTCCTTTTTGGGGAATGTTCCTTTAGGATTTGATCCAAAGTCATTAGTGTGGCAACTTGTGACCTTTGTGAAATGGGCTTTGCTTACACTTCAGCCTCCTTTCTCACATGCACGGTCAACAAATCCTGTTGCTTCTCCCTTCAAAATACATTTGGAATTGAACCACTTCTTACCCCATTCACCATCCTGATCCAAGCACCACCTCGGGCCTGGATTATTGGAGTTGTCTCTTAACTGGCCTTTCTGCTTCTGCCCCTGCCACCTCGATGTCTTTTCAAACATAGAAGCCAAAGTGACCATGCTTAAAGCACAAGTTACTCATCTGCTCAAAACCACCAGTGATTCCTGTGGTGGGCAGAATAATACGCCTCCGCCCCCCACCCCCACGCCAAGATGTCCATGTCCTAACCTCCAGAACCCATGAGTATACTACTTGACGAAGGGGAATTAAGGTTGCTAATCAGCTGGCCGTAAGATAGGGACATTGTCTTGGATTTTCCAGTTGTGCCCAATGTAATCACTAGAGTCCTTAAAAGTGGAAGAGGGAGGCAGTAGGGAAGATCAAAATGATGTGATGTGAGCGTCAACCTACAGTTGCTGGCTTTGAAGATGGAAGGGGGCGAAGAGCACAGAACGCCGGCAGCCTCAAGAAGCTGGAGAAGGCAAAGATGGATTCCTCCCTAGAGCCTTCAGAAAGGAATGCAGCCTTGTCAACACCTTGATTTCAGTCCAGTGAGATCTGCTGGAGGTTGGGCTTTTGACCTTCTGTGTTGTTTTAAGCCACTAAGTTTGTGGTGATTTGTTCTATCAGCCACAAGAAATGAATACAATTTCCACTCAAGGGAGGGAAAAGCCAAATGACCTCACTCCTGTTACCTCTGGGGCCTCACCCGCCACTTTCCACCTCATTCACTCTTCAGCCACCCTGCCCTCTTACTCCAGCCACACAGCTTTGTAGAATGAATGCATGATTTTGAAACTTCAGTTTCCAGAACAAAGAAAGGACAGGTGCTTTGCCCGTGATTCCCAGCAAAGACTTGAAGCCAGGACTCTTGCCCAACTATCAGTAAATTATAATTTCTATGTTACTTAGCTTTCACTTCAGCTTCCTCCCCCAGAAAGGCTTGAGATTAAATCTCCCTGGCCACCTAGCGAAGTGTTTAAGTTCCCTTCCAATGAGGGATTCTTTATGTTGACCATAGTATTCTTGCTGTAAGAGTAAGTAGTTCATTTCTTGCTGTGTGAAATTCAGCGACAGAAACAGTTCTTTAAAGGACAGGGGAAGAAATATCCAGAGCATCAGATTGTACTGATCAAAAAAAAGCGCAAATTCCTTAGAAGAAAAGATAGGCCTGGCTTTCCTTTAGCCAAGGAGGTTTACTGTGTGGATTTCTATTTATACCCTGAGAAGTAAAGTGAGCTACATGGAAACCTGGACACGTTTCTAAGTATTGTTGGCGATACCAATCTGAGTGCAAACAGCATTCCCTTTTTGCTGACCTGGCATTTCTATTTCCAAATGAGAAAGTTTGATTTGTAAGGTTGCAGCCACTCAGTGGAGGACTCCCACTGGATATTTATGCCAAGTCACTTTGGAGCTGATCAGTGTCCCTGTGTCCAGCTGACAGGTGTTTGCAGGCTGTTCTGGGACTGATCCCTAGTTCAGTCAGCTCTGGTCATGAGAGCAGAGGTGGCTTCTCCTACAAAGCTTGTGGGTACCAGCCTGGTAGATATAGCAGATCTATTCTGTTGTTTGGATTTTTTTTTTGGTCTGTCTAGCATTCCTTTCTTTGAGAACTTCCTCTTCTAGGTTGTATGCTCAGGCTTCTCATTTCCAGGCTCCATCCCCCTGACCTCAAGAATAGGCACACGATTCATGTCTGGCCAATTTATAGTAGCCAATCCCTTTCAACAATGATTGTTCTAGAGAGAGTGGACGTGGGACTTAAGCAGGGCTCATCAGAATCCTACCCCAAGAAGAACAGACAGTCTTTCGGAAGTGGACTCTCTCCTGCTGGGATGGCTAACCTTGGGAGAATGTGCATCTGGACTTGCCCGTGGAGAGAGCTTGTTTGTACAGGAAGCTAAGCAGAGTCAAACAAAGTTGAGAAGTGAATGGAGAGATGGTGCCAAAATGTGAGTCCCTGGTTCAAATGCTGTAGGCTCTGTTTTCTGGTGTTCTTTCTGGCATTCTCCGAGCCTCCCCACTGCTCTTCCCAGCTATGTGAACCAATCCATTCCCTTCCCGCTGTAGAGAAGGCTTATGCTGTGTTTCTGTCACTTGTTCCCAAAGGAGTCTGGCTAATACAAGGGGCTTAGGTAGGAAGAAACTGATGAGGCCCCCTCCCACAGGTAAGAGAGGACTTGGAACCCATTCCTGCAGAGATTAATGCCACAGTTCCCTCAAGGAGATCTTTGGAGGGCCTGGCCTGGGACATCCCAAAATATAAGTATATATTTGGCTCCTGAATGTTCCTCATGAAAATCAGATCCTATTATTCCCTCTCCTCTTTCTTCTGGAAACACTTTGATGGCTTCCTACGGCTGTGAGGATAAAGGGCATGAACCTCAAGAGGCCTACAAAGATCCATGGTCTGGATCAGGGGTCTGCAATTTTTTTCTGTAATGGGTAGACAGTAAATATTCTGGGCTTTGGGGTCATAAGGTCTCATAACTACTCAACTCTGTCATTATAGCTGAAAGCAGCCATAGGCAACAAGTAAACAAATGAGTATGGCTGCACTCCAATAGAACTTTATTTATGAAAATAGGCGATGGGCCATAATTGGCCCACTTCCTAGTCTGGAAGGTCTGGAACCTTGCCCTCTGTACATATATCCAGTCTCACTGGCCTCCGGTCAGAATCTTCATGCTCCAGCTCACAGCCCCGCACAGGGCTCTCAGCCTGGAATATTCTCCTGAACCTTTGGTTAACCCTCACTACCACCCAGACCACTGCTCAGATGTCGCTTGCTCAGGGAAGTCTTCGCTGATGCCCTGAGACGGGGCCAGAATGCCCTAGCACGTGCTTCCCTCATGCACCGTGGCAGTTTTATTGCAGTTGGGGTTTCAGGATTTCATGTTGGTTTGCTGTCTGTCTCCCCGCTAGATGGCCATCCCCACATGGACAAAGCCCTGTCTGTTTTGTTCAGTACCTAGGATAATGCTTAGCACATTGTACTAGCACAACACATATTTGCTAGAAGGAAAGGAGATGAGGAGAAGGGAGGGAGGGAGAGGAGGAGAGAGAAAGAAAGATGGACGGAGGAAAGAAGGAATCGATCATCTGGCTTTGTCTATTAAAGAACTGAGCATTCAAGGCCAACAAAAATAAAGGGGTGTTTTTCTTGTCTGCCCATTGAAACCAGTACTCTGAAGACTCGGCGACACTGGCCGTCCTTATCCATTCAGACATTTGGTGGTTTTTGGTGCTTGGGATGCTCCCTGAAGGTGACATTCAATCTTTGGCTTGCCTGTGGAGTGGGTGGGGATGTTTTTCTTGCAGCCCTTTCTCCCAGCGTCCTGACCCTCCCACATTGTCTTCCGCGTGTCCAAGTTCTCTGTAGGGGCTGCCAAGCAAGGTCAGGGCCCCCAAGGTGCCCTTCCCCAAACTTACTCAGGCCTCCGGGGTCAGATCCCAGCTCCAGGACATAACGGTTCTATGACCTGGAGCAAGTCACTTACACTCGCCAAGCCTCAGTTTCTTTTCTCTACCATGAGGATAATCAAATTACCCATGACACAGGGTTATTGAGAGAATTTAATGAGATAATATGTAGAAATTACTTAATATAAAGTCTGACCTACTTAGTCAATAAGTTAACTATATTAATAGCTAAATTTTAGAAAAAGAACAGTCTGATTATCTAATTGAAGCAATCAGGCCCACCCTTACAATATGTGGGGCCAGGGCTACGGTACAAATAGTCTAAATGTTTAAAAATTATAAATCAAGCTGCTAAATGGAATTTGTCTTCTCTCTGTACATTGACAAATATGGCTTTATAACGGCAAAATTATTTTAAAATTGAAAAACTATAGTTTTTATGTGACTGAAGGTTGGCAAAATATCATACAACTGAATTTAATTATTATTGTGCATGTGCTATTGATGGCCCAGAAATATTTGGATGAGTGATCAAATAAAGGCATATTTTATGAATTATCATATATTACATGCAACTCATTTTTTTGCTTTCATGCCAGAAAAAAAATATCACTAGTTATGTAATTATAATAAAAATATACACATAATTTATGTGACACTGACAATAAGGATCTAAAGGATTAAAATTAACATGTAATTATATTCAAAGAGTATCAAATTTGAATATATTTCCATCAAAAATGTAAATGAAAATAAATGTAAAAAATAAGAATCAAATATTTTAGAAAATGATTTATTTTTTAAAGCATGACAAATTTTAACATTAAAAGGCAAAGTAGATATAATAATGAAGAAAAATTATAAATAAAGTTGTTTAAATAAAGCTGCAGTTTTTATTTGACATTTCAAAAATGGAATTAACTCTTAATAATTTTACAAAAATAAAACTATTCACAATTCTAGCATTCATTCTCTTAACTTAGTTGCCAATATAAATAATGAGTGTCACATTTCACTCATGCTATGCCTAAATTTACAAATATATTTAAGAGTAATATGAATTTTTTTTGTCTTTTTAGGGGAAAGCATGAATGCAGTCCACTACCATGAATTATGCAGTCGAGTTTCCCACATTTTGGGAAATCACAGGGGTCAGCATACCCAGAGTGCAGTGGGTAAGCCTCGCCCTGGAAAACCACCTTCGTGATCATGGTATCTCTTCCACCAGGTAAATATGAATTGTTTAATATTATACTAGTATGTTTCTCAGCCACTTACTTTGCTTTTGTGATTATGCTAATTCATTATTTAGGAACTACAAATGGAAGACAAACAAAAGGAAAAAATATGCTCAGCATTAGAAGGAATGATACTGTACTATCTAAACATCTATTTACTTCATGTTGTCTGAGTGGAAGGAATTGACAAGTTAATTAATTTGCCTTTTCTGTTACTAAAGGCTCCTAGCACCTCAATCCTCTCTGCCCTCTGAAGCAGGGTTGATCCTGATGCTGGCATCACAACCCACAGACCTTCATGGCATTCAGACTCAGTAGCCATGGGGTTGAGCACAAAATGCAAAAAGTGTGGAAAAGTTTTCTCTGGGGCCTGAGCAGTGTTGGTCACAAGAGTGGATGTTTAGGATTAGGGGTAGTGATATGCCAGTGCTGAGTGCCAGATCCTGTTGACAGACACATACACATGTTCGTGTGTGGTGTGTGTGTGTGTGTGTGTGTGTGTGTGTGTGTGTGTGTGTGATAATGTCAGTCCTTGAGGGCAAAGACCTCCTTTGTCTTGCCCAGGTCTAAGAACAGTATGGAAAAGAATTGCCTGAGTGGTTGACTGACATGTCATTTGGGGTATTTGCTATGTAACAAAGACTTCTGCTTAACCCCAAAGAATTCCTGGGATGAATGGGGCCCTGGAAGGCGATTTTGGGTTGAGGACACGCACAGTGCCTCTTGCCCTCATTGTTCCGTATTGCCCGCCACACGTCAGAAGAAGGGGTTCTGCAGAGAGGCATACTCGTTCCCACTCTGCTCACTTACGTGCTGCTGCTAAACAGCAGTAGAGCCACAATTACGTAACAAAGTCCTTTTCAAGCAGATGCTTTAATTCTTTACTTCCTGACTGATAGAGTGTCAGGGAAGTACTCTGACAAGTAGCTTCATCATAAACACATCAAAATACACCAGTACTAATGAAAGAAGTATAAGATACTGATCTGCGGAAAACGCCAACACTATTTTTTTAAAGTCAGGAAAAACATCATCAAGATGTATTGCTCACAAATGCATGCTAAAAGCCTTTTTAAAAATGAAGGTACCGTTAATGGGCCCCCTACTACAGGATAAGCCCTCAAATAAAAGCTGAGGTAAGTAAAGAATGCCCGTTGTACAGAGAGGACATGGCACACAGAGGCTAAGCAGCTTGCACAAGGTCATACCGCTAAGTGGCAGGGACAGTATGCCAAGCTAGGTTCTTCTGTGTCCAAGGTTTGACCTGCTGACCACCATGACACACCAGCTCTTTGCTCCTTCTACCCCACAGCCAGAGGAACTGAAGAATCAACATGAGAAGAAAAATGCAGTAGGACCCCTGGCTGAGTATCTGTCTTCTGCTTAATCTTCAGTTTCCCTGAGGAGACAGGTAAATCTCATTAACACCCTGCAAACAGTTAATAAGCATGTGTGAAGGTGTTAGGTTATAAGATGTTGGAAAGCAACACTTAGGGACCTAGCCTTTCCTATTGGGTAAAAATCGGACCCCTGAACTTTGAAGTACCCCTTCCCTCTAATTACAAAACGTTTGACTTGCTTCATCTTATTTCCGAAGACCAACGAACTTTACAAGGTTACTATTAGGTTGGTGCAAAAGTAATTGTGGTTTTTGCAATTATTTTTAACCTTTTAAATCAAAATTACTTTTGCGCCAACCTAATACCAGTTGAAAAAGTGCCAGCAGGGCTTTGAGTATGGTTGATCCTTAAATAACATGGGTTTGAACTACATATGCTGCTTTTCTTTCAATAAATACAGATAGTACTGTAAATGCATTTTCTCTTATCATTTTCTTAGTAGCATTTTCTTTTCTCTAGCTTACTTTATTGTAAGAATACAATATATGATACATATAACATATTTCAAATGTGTTTATCAGCTCTGTATTATTGGTAAGACTTCCAGTCAATAGTTGGCTGTTAGTAGTTAAGTTTTTGGGGAGTCAAAAGTTATACATGGATTTTCGACTGCATAGCAGGGTTGGCACCCCAACCCTCTCTCTCATTGTTGAAGAGTCAACTATAGTAAGATGGGGAAACATGTTGGAGTGCTAAAAAGACATGGACAGTATCTTTGTTTTATCAGTATCTTTATGATTGATGAGATTTTACACAGCTTTATTGAGATATTTTTCACATACCATAAAATTCGCCCATTTAAAGTGTACAGCTGATTATATTTTAATACATTCATTATTGTGTCACCATCACCACGATCTAATTTTAGAACTTTTTCAATACCCTAAAAAGATACCCCAGACCCATTTTCTCCCACCCAGCCCCAGGCAACTACTAATCACTTTCTGTCTCTCTGTATTTGCTTAATCTAGATATTTCGAGTAAAAGGAATCATATAATATGTGATTTTTTGTTGTTGTTGTTACTGGCTTCTTGCACTTAACATAATGCTTTCAAGTCTCATCCATGTTATAGCATGTATCAGTATTTCATTCTTTTTTATGGCCAAATAATATTCCATTCTATGCATACACAATTTGTTTGTGCCTCTATCAGTTGTTAGACATTTGGGTTTTCCCACTTTTGGGCTATGATGAATAATGCTGCTGTGAACGTTTGTGTACAGTTTTTGTGTGACGTATGTTTTCATTTCCCTGGGATATATACCTATGAGTACAATTTCTGGGTCATATGGTAGCTCATGTTTAATCTTTTGAGGAACCACCAGATTGTATTCCACAGCACATGCACCATTTTACATTCCCAATAGTAGTGTATTTGTTCCAATTTCTCCATTTGGTCACCATCACTCTTCGTCTTGATTTTCGCCGTCCTAATAGGTGTCTGGAAGCATCTCACTGTGGTTTTATGTGCATTTCCCTAATATCTAATGTTGATAGTTTTTGGAGAAATGTCTGTACAAATCCTTTGCCCATTTTTAAATTGGGCTATTTGTCTTTTGTTATTAAGTTTTAGGATTTTTTTATATATCCAAAATACAAATCTCTTCACAGATACAGGATTTGCAAACATTTTCCCCCATTCTGTGAATTGTCTTTTTACTTTCTTGATAGTATCCTTTGAAGCACAAAGTTTTTATGAAGCCAAATTGATCTGTTTTTTGTTTTTCTTTGCTTGCTGTGCTTTTGGTGTGATATGTAAGAAACCATTGCCTAATCCAATGTCATGAAGATTTACTCCTGTTTTGTTCTGGGAACTTTACAGTTTTAGCTCTTACATTTAGGTCTGTACTCAATTTTGAATTAATCTTTATGCAAGATGTGAGATAGGGGTCCAACTTCATTCATTTTCATGTAGACATCCAGTTGTCCCAGATCATTTGTTGAAAAGACTGTTCTTGCCCTCATTGAATTGTCCCAGACCCTTTGCAAAAATCAATTGACCATAAATGTGAGAGTTTATGTCTGGACTCTCAATTCAAGTCATCAGGGCCTTTGCGTGAGCAGTTCTTTCATAATGGGGTACCCTTGCTGTCCTGCCAGACTGCCCCTTTATTCTTGAAGACTGTCCTCACCCCAGGCTTTGTGACACCCGTTCCTTTGGACCTCGTTGTTCTCAATAGTACCTCTATCCTTGAATCTGTCATTCCACAGGGCACTTACATTTGCTAATATACCCATCACTCCAGCTGGACTGTGCTTCTTGAAGGCGGGGGCCACACCTTATCTGTGTTTATAGCTCTGGGCCCAGGAATTCAAAGTGTATTGAATGAATGATTTGGATACATTTAGGATATATAAACTGCTATGGGTAGAAAAATAACTAAAATTTTACAACCGTTAACCCTGGAAAGCACTTCTATGGGCATGTTTTTCTTATAAACTGAAGAGGAGCTTTGACAATTACTGGATTCATTGAAAGCTGTTGGCTTATTAAGAACCCTGTCAGGCTTTACACATACATATTTAAAAGAAATCCATTCGAGGATCTGAATGCACTGATGGAATAAGCCACTGGTTGTCAAAACTTCTGTCTTCCTGGAACCGTATAGAAATTGACCTACATGCTCGTCCCCAGGAAATTCTGTGCTCATTTGCATTAAAGCTACTTTCCTGAAACCACACATGGGCTCGTTACCTCCTCTGATACCTTTAGATCAATAGCTGGAAAATGCTCACATGTTTCAGATGTTTTCACCCTCTGTCTCATTTCCTGGCTCAGACCAAAATATCGTTGGACTGAAAACAATTCAAGAGCTGGCTAAGAACATCGACCCTGCCCAGTTTAGACCGCATGCCTTTTTATAGTCATTCCCATCAGAGCGAGCGTAATTAAACCTTCAGATGGATGAGTGTACAGTCCTTTCCACAAAATTGCTTAGCTGGCCAGACCTTTCTTCTTCCATGTTCTCCAGTTACCTCAAAGGTCTATGGGGGTGAGATCAGGGACAGATCCCTTTCTTAAAGAAGAGGAACCAAATTGTCTTTGACCAAGGACAATTTCCCACCCCAGCATTTATAATACTACTCCTTTCATGTATTCTAATGAATAAAACTGATACAGATTTCCAATGTAATATGAAGGTTAGGAATTTTCTACACTGAAAGTGTTGCGCATGTCTTTACTTTGCAAAGAATCCTTCCAAGAACGTCATATCACTTTTAACCACAAAGCCACTACAAATGGCCTTGTACCCCACCCCCCCACACACACTTTGTTTCAGAGTTCAGAGATCCTATGTAAAGCTTGAACGAATGGCACTTAGTTTGTGAAATCAATAATTCTCTTACCCTCTACTTTAGTCATAAACTTCTTTTTTTATTAAAGCATTCCTAATGGCTCATTCTATCAAAACAGCAAACGTTCTGAAGAGACTTTAGAGCTACAATCTGTTAGAAGCAGCAAAAATGAACAACGTAGATCCATTAGGAAAACCCTCGTTCAAGAGAAGGGAAGAAAAGACTTGAGCTGGACTCCCTCCCCTTCTGTTCTCCACTCATATGGTCACCTCTTCCTCCTCCCTTGAGGGCAGAGAGAGGCCAGCAGCCTTACTCTGATACAATTTCTTTCACATGGAAATATAAAGAGACTCACCACGCCCGAATATATTTTTTTTAGTCAAATAATTTTCGGAAACAGTGGGTGCTCATATGCATTGTGATTCTCAAGGAAGCACATGGTGCATGGTGTGTAGTTTTCTCTAAAGGCGTTTGACCGTGGAATACTTTCTTCCCAGATCATCACTTTTCAAGGTTAGTGTTCCATGGAACACACTTTGGGAAATGCTGCCTGACAACTTTGAGTCTACCCCTTGGGAATTGCACATTAATTCAGATTCCTTTATCCAGATTCCTTTATCCATACGTGAAAACCCTCCTGTCAAATAACAATCGCTTCTCAAGAAGGAGGGATGTTCAGGCATCTGTGGTATGTTGCCAGGCTGTTTGGCCACATCTAAGCCAGGTCCCCCAAGATAGCTTATCAGTCATAAAGGTGATATTTTCATTGCCATCTCTTGGGATCCTACGTCTCTCAATTTGTTCAAAACTCAGGCAGAATTTTTTTTTTTATACTGAGCCCATTAAAACCCCAACAAGACCCATTAAGCTGGGGTTCCTCCAGACACATTTTAAAAACCACTGCTCTAAGTTAATGGGTGGGGGGGGGGAGGTGGGTTGGTATCACATCGTTGAAAGCAAAGGAACAACAAGATCAAATCAAGAGCTGATGGAGGCAGGGAGACCTGCTTGAGTCCCGGAGAAAGATGCTGGGCACCTGCTCCAGAGCATGGTGGTTAGGGAGAGAGGAAGTCGTGGAGGGGACAGGTCAGTAGGCAGGACTTGATGACAGGTGGCTCTGGGGCAGAGGGGAGCTGAGGATGATGTCCTGGCAGCTGACTTGCCCGACTGTGTAGATGGAGCTACATGAAGAGGAACCAAGGGGGAAGGTCTGCTGTGACCTTTATCTGACTTGCATGTCCTCAACGCTCAAGGGTCCAGGAGGGAAAGATACCATTGGTGATAAGGAGGAAGAGGGAAGTGATGAGACAAGAGTTAGGCTGGTGAAAGGAAACCCTCTCCTCGGATTGGGCGGGAAATCACGCTAAGATGGACACAGGGCAAGACAGGTCTCCGCTTTGGGGATTGCCCTTGGAGACTGCCTCACTGCAGTTCCCAGCCAGGCCCACAGTTTGGGAGGTGACATTGGCAGCTTCTCAAGCAGGAAGAGTATCCTAATTCAGGAAGTACTTTTCCAATTTTGGTTTGCAGCTGCCCTTGTGGTGTCTACCGTGTTATGTTTCCTGAGTCACCATGAGCTGACCCCCCTTGGTCCTGATAAGCAGGTGCACCTGGGACTTTGTCCCACTGACTTAAGCAGGTTATATCCATGGGAAGCCCTGGCTAGTGGGATCAGCTCTCCACTAATTTTTGTACCATCTTTGTCACAGAGGAGGTTAAACAAGATAACAAATGTGAAGCACCAAGTATAGTGCGTGACACCTAGTAGGTACTGCTCATGTTAGATCCTCCTATTCCTTCTGACATCCACAGCCCTCAAATATACCAGATATTCAAAAAGGTCATCCTAGTGGTGAACAGAACCGACTTAGTACCAGACCAACTTGGGTGTGGCTCCTGGGGCTAATTCTGCTCTCAAAAGATGGTTGTGAAGATTGGATGCGATATGCCTCATAAAGAGCCAAGTACAGTTCCTGGTTCCTCGCAAGTGCTCCATACACCACAGAAGCCATTTAACTATATTATCATTAATACAAATTCAAAAGAGACTAGAGAAGACAGTGACTTCAGATGTGACAGGCCAGGCTTGACTCCATCCCAGAATATTCAAAACCAAAATGCCACGAAACACTTTTCCCATAAATCATGCAAATTGCTTTATTCATTCATCCACCCTTTCGAATCTATAAAGAGTTTGTGTTGTGGGCTGTACATAAGCTGTTCACCCACACTTTGCAAGGCTAATCAAAAATATTTGGCAAGCTTGTCCTAGAGCTCGCTGCAAGGTATAGTGAGTTTCATGGTGACACCCAAAAGACATGTCTGAATTCTAACCCCCAATATTCATAAATGGGACCAAAACCCCAACTTGGCAAAAGGGTCTTTGCAGAATTAAGTTAAGGATATTGACATGAGATCATCCTGGCTTAACCAGGTAGGCCCTAAATCAATGATAAGTATCCTTAGGAGAGACAGAAGAGGAGAAGACACAGGGAGAAGATAAGAGGCCATGTGAAGATGGAGATAGAGATTGGAGTGATGCAGCCACAAGCCAAGGAACACCGGGAGCCACCAGAAGCTGGAAGAGGCAAAGAAGTATCCTACCCTGGAGGCTTGGCAGGAACATGGAGAATAGATGTCTGTTGTTCTAAGCCACTCAGTTTATGGTAATTCACTACAGCAGCCAGAGGAAACTAATATATAAGGACCAGAAATGTGCTCAGACTGACTTTGGCAACAAGAGAGGTGGGAAAGGTATTTTCTAGGAGGACACAATAGGCTATCGTGGATTCCCATGACGGGAAGTTTAGGCTGGCCTCAGAAGGGGCAAGGCCACGGCCTGGAAAGTTGGGACTAGGGTGGCTCTCTCGTTTGTGGACACTTGAACTCCCCCTGTCTTGTCATTCTTTTCTCTCCATCTGCAGGCTGGCTCTCTGTGGTCCATGCATGTGGCCCCCCCTGACCTGCCTTTATACCGCATTTCAAGTGTATAGCTGACCAACAAATGGCTCTGCGGCCTGATTCCAAATTCCAGGGACAGAGAAACCCTCAGCCTTGGTCAAATCAACTCTTGCCCAGGGGTGAGACCTTGTGTCTGGGGACCTTTGTTTGGGGTCAGGAGGCTGCTGGCAGATACCCTTGGAGGTTTCTACTTGAATGCCAAAGAGAGTTCAAAGAGCAGACCACGTCCATCAGGCCACCAACCTCACAGGTCAGGGAGATTCTGACATTCTTTCAAAATCTGCCTTCCTGCAGTAGACAACATCTTAGCGATCTACCCTTCTGTCTCCTCAAACTCCCCTCTGGCGTAACCACATCATATTACTGAGGGAGAAAAGCAGATGAAAAGCCGTCCATTAAATTCTCTTCCTGTTCTAAACATGAAGTTCATCTTTCTACTGAAACAAAAACATTATTGATTTTGGTCTATTATAATCTTCTGAACCAACAAATGTATGCTACTATTGGTAAAATATTTGGCTCATTTTGGACTTAGATTTTAATTTTTAAAAATACCTGTGTGTGTGTGTGTGTGTGTGTGTGTGTGTATATATATATATATATATATATATATATAGATATATATATGCTTTATTTTTTTCATGCTACCTTTGAAGGGCTCCCTTAGGCCAGGTGGCAGGGATATTTGGAGGTTGAAGGACTGTGCCTTTGGCTATAAAGCTTTTGATCCGCAAAGCAAAGCCTCAAACCAAACAGAAATCCAAGCCGGGCAGGGCTGTGGCAGAACAAGCGAAACTGGTTCTGGGGAGAGTCCCAATCCTTGAACTTCATTCAGTCGTCCAGGAGAATTTGTTGTGTGCATGCTAAGTGCTGGGCATTATAGGGCTAGGCCTAGGATTACAGAGGGAAATAAACTGGACATTGTGCATCCCACGTGGGGTGTATGGCCGTGGGAAAGGCAGGCAGAAATAAAAGAAAAGGATGCAAATGAATGCATAATTGCAAGCTAACAAAGGTCACGGAAGAGAGGTACCTGGCACAGTGAGAGTGAATAACTCAACAATTAGCTCAATAGGTCAGGGAAGGCTTCTCTGGGGAAGGCAGATTTCCCTGAGATCTGAAGGGTGAGTAGGTGTGTAACCAGATGAAGCTGACGGGTGAGGAGGCAAAGGGAATATTGCATCTAGATATTCATTATGCCATCCAGGTAGAAACCCATAAAATGTAAATTAGAGACATGTACACGTGCAGACCCACAGACTTGGAAGAGGATGAGAAGTCAGGCAGTTGGGCTCTGCTCTTTTGCTGCCTGTGGATGCAAGAGGCTGCGTGAGGCCTTCCACAGGTCTCTGACCCCATGTAGTTCTCTCCCTAGAGCCTTGTAAGAGGCTCCCGGAATCAGTGGCCTTGTGGAGCTCCCTCAGGGCTCTGTGTCAGTGTCATCTAGAGGGTATCAGCGAACTCTCCGTCTCAAAGAGCCGAGGCAAACAGAACATGCTAGGTTTTGTCAAAAAGAAAATTCTGTGAAGAGGAGCTATTTAGTTTTCTCTTGTCTCTAAAGGGAGAAGATGGGATTCTCGGGGCATGGAGAGATGCCCCCCTGAGATTTTCCCACCTGAGGTGTGCCAGTCCTCCTGAGAAGGCCACCTGAAAGAGTAAGTTCATCACCCCAGGAGCAGGAATCAATGTGGGGAAAAGTAGAGACCATGAGTTGGGGGTACTTTCTTGGCCGTTCCTGATGGCCCTGTCCTTCCGGTGTGTCCCAGGAACCGGGTAACCTCTCTTGTGGCCTGCTTCATAATGCTTTGCCTACCTGTCTGGCTCCCCCACTGGTTGCTGGGCTCCTCGAGGAACTGAATCTTTTTCTGTTTTTGTTCCATACCTAGCAACTGGCATTTCCATGATAAGCATTTAATACAAATTGATTAAAGGAAATGAATACATGAGCCTTGTTAATTTACGTTCTGCTTTAGACCCAAACATTTTGAGGCCGAATCGTGTTGCTTAGAAGTAGACGAATGAGACTAAATGAAGGATGTTGTTCACACTGCCGTATACGTTAGTAGATCCTCAGTTGTGACTTATTGAATGGGTGCTTATAAATGTCTCCCAGTTAATGCTCCGCTATTTATATGTAGCACAATTTATTTCTCAGTGGCATCGATTTTGTAACAAAGTAGCACTTTGAGGCAGCATTTACACATATCTATCTAGTTATTCCAGTGAGGCAAAGATCTTCCAATTACCATTCTCTATGCACATAAGAGTATATACTTCTGCCCTTCCATCAAAGATAGGACATAGGCTTTTTTGTCCCATCCCTGACCCTTGTAGGTCAGGACAACTTGTTCCCCTATTATGTGTATGTGTGTGTGTGTTCAGGAAACAAAGGCTAAACGACTTTCAGCAAAGGCAGTTGAGGTTCCTGTATCTCCTCCTGCATAATGAGTCCTGCCAGTTAGGCTGCACGAGGGTGAGAAAGGTGACAGCTTGCCAGCACGGTCTGTGGCATTTGGATAAACAAACATCAATATTTATCAGAGCTGCTCCAGTGTGCTTCCTTGGCTGCTGGAACAGGGAGCCCTCCCTGTGCTTATATACAGTTTTCTCTGTATGAGATAAACGTTTGTGGTCATTAAGGGGGAAAAAAATGTTTGTACTCTTCTCCCCAGTTACCTAGGCTAATTTACTGTACTAGGAGGCCTCGTAATTCATTAATGATATACAAATACAAACCAAGGGAAGAAATTGCCTTGTTAATTGACTTTTGCGATGCTAATCTAAGACTCACTGGCTTTAAACATTGCCCAGCAACTGTACTTGTACCACACACACTTATGGAAAAGCAGCAAGCCACCCAATGCAGATGTTTGAGATCAGTGACTCTGGCCTTTGTAACTAGACACTCACCTCCATCAGTTTTCCTTAGGAATCTGGAGGGGGAGGAAACGAGGAAAAGAGACAAAGAGCTGGGAACAGACTCAACCATCCTAGAAGAGAGCCCAGACATACTAAAAGTAAAGGCCAGGCTGTGTGGGACCATGCTAGGCCATGCTGGGCCTTGCCGGGTTGTGTGGGGTGTGGCCAGGCTGCCTACCCCAGCCCAGATGGCTGCAAAACTTGATTAGAAACAGTACCACTAGGCGCAGCTGACTGGTCCAATTAGGAGCAAAGGTCATTAATCTTAAGAAACGAATCTTCTCCGCTGACAACCCTAGGCAAGGCTTCTGTCCTTCCTCTCTGATCATTGCCAACGGAGAAGACAGGGAACTTTTGTCAGTTATTACAACGAACTGGGAAGTTGCAGAGTTGCGTGCTGAGGTTTCCCAGGTCAGCCTTGATGGTCAGATGGATCTGGATTTAAAATCTTGTTCGTTCTCTCTCCCCCTGTGACTGCCAGTCACCTACCCCGACCATTCTGGAGCTGGAATTTCAAGTTCATGATTGTGATTTCCTTTGAGTCTGCAGTGGGGCCACCTAGATGACAAATCTTGCTCCTCCTTGCAGAAGCCACACACCCATGGCATGAGGAGCCATGTAGATTTTACTGCAGATTCCATAGGAGAAGCAAAGGGGAGACGACTTCACGCCCCACAGCACTCAGCCTGAATCCTCCTGCTTGATTTTTCTATTCTCCCGAAGGTCCTCTTTGATTGCTTTTGCCCCTGGGACTTTTCCTCTCTGACCTTGCCCTTTGGAATCTTCTAATTCCTCTCATTCTTGCCTTTCTTGATTAAAAGAATAAAAGAAAGAAAAATGGGATCTGGTGTGCAAAGCTTGAGATTCGTTTTTCTCGTCTGTAAAGTGGAAATGATAATAATTCCTACCTCATAAGGTGAGAGGGAGAATTAAATGAGAATTAAGTAAATGTGAGCTCTAAAGCACTGTTTCTTTAACATGACCTATAGAATCAGTTTAATGGGTTGCCATCAGCATTTAAAAAAAAATGAACCAGGATAAAATAGAATAGAAAATATCGGAAGTGCACCACTGGTGGATGTAAAGTGGATTTTTTACTGTAGGTTATGGTAAAAAATGTTTGACATTATTTATCATTAAATTCACTTTCAGCCTTGAGGAGGTGAACTCTGGGACTTAGGGAGTCACAAAACCCTAATGTTGAAAGATCAGAGAACTCCAATCTAGCCCCCAGCCAGGAGGCTATCATGTCACACAAAAGGCACGCATTCTAGCAGCCCAGGAACTTAATTCTGTTCACAAATGTTTTTGTTAGGCTCACATAACATTTATAAAAAATTTGGAATTAATTACTATCATTTGAAAATCAGGACATAGTACATAAAAATCTAAATTTTCAGCTTCCTGGAAAATATGGAAGATTTGTCTCTACCAGGCGTCTTCCCTGAAGTCTCCATCCCACCTGCATCCTGATTCATCTCCTACTTGGGCTCTGGAAGCACAAAAGGTTACTGCTTGACCTGGAGTCCTTCCTACCTAAGGCTTCATGTTTGTTTTAAAGAATCACAACACTGGAGGTTTCCTTTGGTCCAAACCCTCATTTGTGGGCAGAGGATAGAGGCCCAGGAGGCGGAGGTGACTCCCCAGGGTCACAGGGATCATTAGTGATGCTGATGGGAAAAGCACCCAGGTCTCCATCCTCCTGCATCAGTGCTCCTGTTCAGCCCTTGGAAACAAGTGGCTGTCATCCTCATAAGAATCGAGACTTTCTTAAGAGGTGAGTTCGATTCCCCTCAAAGGTCGTCAGCCCTCACCTTCCCCCTCTATCTCTGCCAAGGCAAATGTTTACCGTGCAAAAGTGAAATTAGATCCAGAGTGGTTCCTGCTTGTCTTACTCGGGATTTTCATGTCTCTGTCTTTGTCCTCCGTGACTTTCCCTTGTGGCCTTGCCATGATTGCAGCTGCTCTGAGCGCCACTTCTGCCCACGGAAGACACCCGGGCAAAGGGATTCTCCTGAGTGGGCATTGGAAAGGACATGTATTCCCAGTGTTGTCTGGCTATTTGTTTCACCCCATTCCAGCTGAAGGACAGAGAAACCCAGCTTGACGTGCATTTTTTTGTCAGGCACGCTCGCAGGCAATGCCAGCAGCAGCAGGCTGATGTGTGTGTAATTCCCAAATCACCTGAGAGAGAAGGTGCAGGGTGGTCCTCGTGGGGACACGCTCAGAGGGGGAAGCCACCCAATGCTGGGCACAGGTCCAGGAGCTGGACAGATGTTTTGCTTATTTTCAATTTTAAAAAATGTGTTTTACATTATAAAAATAGTCTAACATACACAAAAATAGAAAGAATAGCATATGAATTTCCGTACATCTATCACTCAGATTCAACGTTTATCAAGAGTTTGCTACATATAACTTCCTAACCTTCCCTTTTAACTTTTACTTGAACATATAATTTACATACAGTAAAAGGCATAGATCTTAAGTGTAAAGTTGGATGAGTTTTTAAACTTTTATTATTTTGAAATAATTTCAGACTTATAGAAGTTACAAAAATAATACAAAAAAATTCCCATATATTCTTCAGTGAGATTTCCCCAAATATTAACAAATTACCGCATTTGCTTTATCATATATCACACATACACACACACACACACACACACACACACACTATTATTATTATTTTTCTGAACCATTTGTAGGCAGATGAGTTTTGCCAAATATTTATGCCCATGTAATCATCACTCAAATCAAGTCATAGAACATTTTCAGTTCTCTGGAAAGTTCCTGCTGCTCTTTTCCACTTCTAGTTTTTATTCATTTTCATTCATTTCACTTAATTTTCATTCTCCTTTTTATCACCATAGATTAGTTTTGCCTGTTCTTGAACTTGATGTAAATAAAAGCATCCCCATTTTATTTCTGTTTCGTTATTTTAAAGCAATCCCCAGATCTCAGGTCATTTCATCTCTACATACTTTGTAAGTATCTCTAAAAGTTATGGGCATTTTTTTTAACATAATCACAGCACCAAGGGGATTATGTGAAATGTCTTCGTAACAAGCTACTATGATTATCTCCATTTTGCAGGTGAGCACACAGCCTCAAGGGCTCAAAAGCTCGCCCAAGGTCACCAGCAAGCAGCTGGTGGAGAAGGCCATCTTCCTTGAGAGCCTGTACTTTTTCTATTCAGTCTCTGCTCCTGGCCCCAGTGCAAGGTCCCAGCAGAGCTATTTGTTCCCTCTGGGGAACAGGAAAGCCCAGCACCTCTGTAGACTCTTTGTTGCCATTCCTTTCAACTGGGCCCCACAGCACCTGAAAGTCCCCAGATGCACTCACATGACCCTCTGAGCACCTCTGCCTACAGACACACACACTCACACCAGCATGGTTTACGAACGAACGCTGTCTGCACTCTCTGGCTGTCACTCTTTAAAGGGAGAAAGAAGGAGACAGACGAGACTACAGATGTTTTTAAAAGCTGCTGAGACCTTCCCGTTCACCAGGATCTAGACCTCAGAAAGGTGCTAAGACAAGTTACATCATCAAAATACAGAAAAGACACATCTTTAGTATGTGAGATTATATTTGCAAACAATCTCTAAAAATACACAACTCACATTTATTAAAAAAAACAACACACACACAAGAAACAAAACACTAAACCCACAGCAATCTGTTCTTCCAGGAGACAATTAGGTAGAAACAAATCTAAATAAAAGTATTTCCACCCTCTTGGAAGACGAGCACAGAATTCACCAGGAACAAATAATTTATTGTAAGCCTGAATCAGCTGCTAATAATCACGATTTTATTCAGTCTCATAAACCGTAGGGTCCGCTTAGTAAATAGATAAGTCAAAGACTTAAATGTATTCACAAATCAAACCTTACACCTTTCCCAGAGGACGCGTTTGTTTGGTGAAAACATCCTTATTGCTCATTTCTAAAACAGAAGTGGATGGTGCTATGGAAATAGAAATGGATGCTCAGCAAAAATATTTTTTAATTGCTTAGAAATAGAATCCTGCCCCCTTCCCCACCGTCATCTTAGCTCTTCTCCACATGGTGGGCCAATTGAATGTTACGAGTTTCAAGTTGCGTTTCCTTTTTAGGCAGAGAGATCAAAAGAAGGGCTTCGTGGAGTGGGTGATGGCGGGGAGTAGGAGGACTCAGGGAGGATGGTTGAGGCTCCAGCATCCCTCCCTTCCCCCTGCCCTCCATCCCTCTTTTCCTCCCTCCTAATAAGCTGTCTGGCTCCTTTGTAACCTGTTTTGTGCACTAAACTTCTGTATAAAATTGCCTTGGAAAACCACTGGTCTTGTTGATCTTTTCTTTTTCTAGCACGTGAGATGCTAAAGAAGTCAACATGAGGGTGTGTAATTCCCTAAACTGTCAGCTTCCTGCAGACCTGTGAAGTAGCCTTGGATCTCTCTGTTCTGGTCTGATGCCCATGGACTTGTTACCACTGTGTTGTTTCCTCCCCAACCCCAGCCCCAATGATTTCTTGGTATCCCGACAGGGAAGGTGTGATTTTAAATGGGGACCAGCAATGCATGGAGGGTTGTGAAGCCTTCAAAATTCTTTGTCTCCTCCTCTTCCTCCTTTTTCTTGTCCTTATTATTATTATAAAGATACATATGCACTGAAAAATTAGTAAAATACTGAAGAGTAGGAGGAAAGCAAAAAAAGCCTTCATCATCCATTGCCTAGAGAGATAAGGTGTGTTTCTGTCTTAAAATGTTTTTAAATGCATTTTAACATAGCTTAGACCATAACTTTGTACCCTGCTTTGTTCACTGACCCTTTTCAATGCAAACATTTTTACTGACTGCATAATATTCCATTGAGGGAAGTACCAAGATTTCCATACAAGTGGTGGTTTGCAGGAGGATTTTCTTTTTTAAAAAAATTGCTTAAAATTTTCCCTAACCTTTCACTGGGGAACTCACTCTTCTCTCTCTACGGCATGAATCAAGTAGTGGTCATTTTGTACAAAGCCTGTGCTCCTGACAGTGGAGAAATCAGCCACAAAGAAGGCCAGCGCAGAATGGACTTCTTAGACCTTCTCACATGAAAGCTATTCACATGCAGTGTGGTGAGGGCAAGGCTGAGAGATGCTACCGAGAAAAATGCTCTGGAGTCTTCCCCAGTGAGTGGAGCTGGGGCATCTCTTTGCTCCTGTTTCTCAGCAATAAAACACTTCCTGGAAGCAGTTTCAGGTGAGCTTACTGCCCTCTCATCTCATTAGCCATCCGTGTGTTTCAGGCTCTTGAAGCCTCTCCCAAACCTTTATTATTCCCTCCAAATGACCCAGGGAAAGGTCTCCTCTTCTCCCTGCACCTTCAGGAGCCACGGTCTAACATACAGCACTCCAGGATGGAATGCCCCAAAGGAATGATCAAAATAGCTGTTGGATGCTGTCTGTGCACCGGGCGTGGTGCCAAAGAATTATATATATGGGATTTCATTTAATCGTCTGGCCACCTTAGGAAGCAGGAATTGTTCGCCTTGCTTTGCAAATGAAGACAGTGAGACGCAGAGAGAGCTTGAATTCCTTGCCCAAGGAAGGCCACCAGGTAGGAAGAGCAGACTGGGCTGGAACCTACCTCCCTGCCTTGAAACCCCTGTCCCGCACCCCAGCCCCTTGGCTACAATTCCAGCTGCATGACTCCTTCACCTTGGCCAGTCCGGGATCTCTTCCTCCACCCTCACCATGATTCTATCTTCGTTAGAGGCCAGGAGGACTTTCATGTGCCTGGCCCTGGCTGGAGGGGCCAGCCAGGCCTCCTCCAGGCCGTCTCAGCACCAAAGGCGGAGAAACACCCGAAAAGCCTCCTTGAAAAGACCTCATCATCTCCCCAGAAGCTGACAATGTTCAGGGAAATGAGGCAGGAAGAACTCTCTGGACACAGGGCCTTTTTATTTTATTTCATTTCACAAACACAATGAAAACAATATCCTGCTAATAGGATTGCCAACTCAGCAGGCCTTGGCAAGCAATTCCAAGTAAATATAGAGCGTCCTAGCACACCTTGAGATGGATGACAAGTCAGGAACAACTAGAAATTAATCAGGAGCGTAGTCTTTTACTAAAGGGAGCGGGTGGGAGAGAGAGCAAGCACGAGGGTGCAGCCATTATTATGACCAACCCCTGTTGATTTTGTGCCTGTTTTTCTTGGGGCCCCCATGGCTCCCAGGAGCAGAGGAGGCAGCCAAGTGGTTCTCTGGGTTGCCTGAGTGCCTGGTACTCTGACGGCACCACCCTCTTCCTGCAGGGAGTCCACCGCCTGCCAAGGAGGGGCTTCCTCTGGTCCACATGTGATAAACCCTCTGTGGTCCTGAGCCCTGCCTTCCAGGCTGGAAAGGCACAGTGCCTTCTGGGCCCAAAACCACTCCTCCCCATCTTGGCCTGGCACCAGCAGCCCTAACTCAGGGCTGAGGAACCACACCAGCCTCTGAACTGCTATCTGCCCTTTTCTGAGTTGGCCTGATCTCATGTGCATCTTTTGCACATTGTCCTTCCCCAGTGCTCTTATCTCTCACCTCTGCCAGGCAGCTGACTGCGGTAAGGAAGCTGGTGAGCGAGCGGCTGGAGTCCACTGCGGGTGGCAGAGAAGTAGAGCCCGGGCTCCGCCCAGCGCTGCATCTGCAGGCCGGTCGTTTCCTGCTGTGGGTCACAGTGCATCCTCTCCAGCCAAGTTTATTCTCAGCCCCATTAAGCTCTCCGGGTCCCTGGTTTTCTGGTTGTGTGAGGAGAGAGCAAAGGGATGCTGAGGTCCGGGGGTAAAGTCGAGACTGTAGAGAAATTGCCATCCCCAAACCACGTGTGGCAGGGACTTGAGAGGTCAGTCAGCCCATTTCTGTCTTACCGCTTAATACTGAGAGTGGCAGGGTTTGGTTTTGTGTTACTTTATGCAGAGGAGGACTCTTAGCACTGTGAAAGGAATGGAAGAGGCCACGTGGAACTCAGAACAATCAGGCAGCGCACATTGCTAGGTACGGGTCAGGGACACCAGCTGAACAAAGGCGTGCGTAGGGACCAAAACGCCCGCCCCAACTTCATGGCCCTTCACTTCCTTCCTTTGTCATCTCTTTGCTATGGATAATATCTTGAAACTTTTCCAGGTCAAAGCAGATTTGGCATCTGTTTTTTCCTTGGACAGTTGGGTCCCACTCGGTCCAGGGTTCCTTCATTTTGGAGTTTCCGGCTGCTGCCATCTTTAGAAGAGACTTTCACATTCAGGCTTTTAACTTCTTCTTCCACAATGAGTTGAAATGTAGGGAGGAAGGTACTGAGGCTTCTGGCACTGTGCCAGGTACACTATTCATTTGATCCCAACAGGACTCCGTGAGGAGAGGTCATGTGCCTCGCCCTAGGTCACAACACTAGTTACAAACCAATCGTGCCTGCCTTTCAGTCCTGGGCTGGCTGCCCTAGCCCTTGGTGTCTCAGCTTTACCAGAGACTCTCTCCCCACCAATGACAGCAAGTGTCGCACAGCATGCTGTTTTATGGGAGCTCTTCTGCACCCATCACTGATCAGCACAATGGCTCTGTGTCATGGACATTTTTATTATGACTTGTAAGCATCCTTTACTATCTTTCTCAGCTTTGCATCTCTTTTTCAAGGGACCACACCTTCCTCATTCCAGAAAATTGCGTCTAGGGCCATAGCAATAGATCCTGCCCCCCACCAAAACAAAACAAAACATCAAAATTAAACAAATGAACAAAAAACAGGGCCAATTGTGCTACCTCATGCCTCTGGCTGCTGTGATTGGTCCAAAGATGTACATGTAACCTCAGCTGGGCTAATCAGAGTTGATCTCAGGGATTTTTTATTTTGAACTGGAGGATTTTTTACTTTTCCTACTGGGCAGTAACTGTGTATGTGAGCCCAGAGCTGAGGGCAGTCGTGCTCCAGCCTCGTGAAGAAAGCAGGTCTGGGGAATAAAGCCATAGGACAAGGAGAGAGAATCCTGAAGTGTTGGAGACCCTTATTTTGATTCTTCCTGCTCTTTCTGCCAATAGCATTCTCCTTTTCATCTAAGTCAGTTTGAGTTAACTTTCTAGGCATATATTTAAAGAGTTCTCAGTGAGAGGCCAGCAGGAGAAATTTCTGGGGCAGCGACTGGGGCAGCGGTGGAGGTTGCATATAAGGCTGTTTTTAGAGGCTATAGAAGGGAAATGCCTCTATGGATGATATACAAAGAATAGCTATCTCTATATGACGCAAGTGACAGAAAACTGCCACCTCAACTGGTTTAGACAATAAAGTAGATTTAATAGTTAATGTAATTTAGAAGTCTAAAGAAAAGTCTGCCTTCAGGTGATGCTTGATCCAGGCTCTAATGATGTCTCTGAAGTCATTTTTTTAACCTCACTGATCTGCCTTACTCATGGTCCCCAGAATGCTCAGGCTCCAGCCTTCCCTTTAGAGCAGCAGTGTGCCTCAATTTCAGACTTTCAGAAAAAGAGAGGATGTTTTTTACTATAGATTTTGCACGAGTCCTGGGATTTAC
The DNA here is from genome assembly GCF_004115265.2 of Rhinolophus ferrumequinum. Classification (NCBI taxonomy): domain Eukaryota; kingdom Metazoa; phylum Chordata; class Mammalia; order Chiroptera; family Rhinolophidae; genus Rhinolophus; species Rhinolophus ferrumequinum. The sequence goes on along the minus strand of NC_046299.1, from coordinate 11,469,191 downwards.
TGTTCCCTGAGGGCCCAGGCTATGTCAGTCACATCCTTGAATCAGCCACTGGTCCCAGCAGAGGGAATATGTTGCAAGGATTCCATGGCAGAGAATGGAGGGGGACAGAATTCTCTAAAGGAAAACTGAACACTGTTGGAGGGAAGAGCAGGGAATGGGTATGATGGACATAGCAGCACGTACCCACTGCCACCCTTACTGCTGAGGCCAGTGTGTAGACAGGCTCAGTCTGGATTTGGCTGAGACGCTGGGAGCAGCCTAGCTCACATAAACCACAAGATGAAGTGAAGGTTTTAAAAACAAATGCACTTTGGGATGATCGGCAAAAGCTGGTGCCCACATTGCCAAGGGATGTCACAGGTTCTAGGTGGCCATCTGGGGACCTAGCAGATGATGTGTGACCCAGCCTTCCTCCTATCCCACATCCCCATGTAATAGAGCAAGATTCTTTTTTTTAATTTTAAAGATTTTTTATTAAAAATATAGTTAGCACACAATATTATATTAATTTGAGGTGTACACCATAGTTATTCAACATTTATATACCTAAAGAAGTGATCACCATGGTAAGTCCAGCAACCATCTGACACTGTACCACGCTATCACAGTGTTATTCACTATATTCCCCATGCTGTGCATTACATCCCCATGACTTACTTGTTTTATACCTGGAAATTTGGACCTCTTATTCCCCTTCCTCTCCCCCCCTTTTAAATTTTTCAGTTACAGTTGACATTCAATATTATTTTATATTAATTTCAGGTGTACAGCACATGGTTAGACATTTATATAAGAAGTGATCCCCCTGACTAGTCTAGTACCCACCTGGCACTATACATAGTTATTACCACGTCATTGACTATATTCCTTATCCTTTGACTATTTTGTAACTACCAGTTTGTACTCCTTAATCCCTTCACCTTTTCCACTCTGCCCCCTGAGACCCCCTCTTATCACTCCGATTAATCTAGTACCCACCTAACACCATACATAGTTATTACAATGTTATTGACTATAATCCTTATGCTATACCCTACACCCCCATGACTACTTTGTAGCAACCAGTTTGCACTTCTTAATTCCTTCCCCTTTTTCCAGTCACCACCCCAACCCCCTTCCCATCTGGAAACCATCAAAATGTTCTCTGTATCTATGAGTCTGTTTCTGTTTTGTTTGTTTACTTTGTCCTTTAGGTTCCACATATAAGTGAAATCTCATTGCATCTGTCTTTCTCTGTCTGACATACTCCACTCAGCACAATACCCTCCAGGTCCATCCATGCCACCACAGATGACAGGAACTCATTCCCTTTAATGGCTGAGCAATATTTCACTGTATATATGTACCACCTCCTCTTTATTGATTCTTCTATCGATGGACATCCAGGCTGCCTCCACATCTTGGCCATTGTAAACAATGCTGCAGTGAACATATGGATGCACATATTCTGGAATAGCATTTTGAGTTTCTTTGAATAAATACCAGGAGGTGAGATTACTGGGTCCTTCTTTGTCTCTTGTTATAGCCTTTGTTTTAAAGTCTATTCTGTCTGGTATACATATTGCTACTCCAGATTTTTGTTTGTTTGTTTCCATTTTAATGAAATAACTTTTTCCATCCCTTTAGTTTCAGTCTGTGTGTGTTTTTTAATCTGAAGTGAGCCTCTTGTAGGTAGCATATACAAGGGTTTTGTTTTCTTGTCCATTCAGCCACTCTATGTTTTTGATTGGAGCATTTAATCTACTTACATTGAAAGCAATTGTTGATAGGTAATTATTGCCATTTTATTATTTGTATTTTTGATTTTTTTTTTCCATCTTATGGAAGTTCCTTTTTAAGATTCCTTGTAATACTGGTGTGGTGGTGATGAACTCCTTTAGCTTTTCCTTGTCTAAAAGCTCTTTATCTGTGCTTTGATTTTAAATGATAGCCTTGCTGGGTAGAGTACCCTTGGTTGTAGGTCCTAGTTTTTCATCATTTTGAACATTTCATGCCAATCCCCTCTGGCTTGCAAAATTTATATTGAAAAGTCAGCTGACAGTCTTATGGGAGCTCCCTTTTGGGTAACTAACTGCTATTCTCCTGCTGCTTTTAAGATTCTCTCTTTGTCTTTAACCTTTGCTGTTTTAATTATAATGTTTCTTGGTGTGAGCCTGTTTGGGTTCATCTTTTTGGGGACTCTCTGCCCTTCCTGGGCTTCTACGTCTATTTCCTTAGCCAGGTTTGGAAAGTTTTCAGTCATTATTTCTTCAAATAGATTTTTAATCCTTTGCTTTCTCTCTTCTCCTTCTGGTTACACCTATGATGCGAATGTTGTTATTCCCGATGTTGTCCCAGAGGTCTCTTAAACTTTCCTCATTTTTTTTTAAATTCTTTTTTCTTTTTGCTGTTCTGATTGGGTGTTTTCTGCTACCTTGTCTTCCAAATCGTTGATTCAATCCTCTGCTTCATCTAGTCTGCTGGTGATTCCTTCTAGTGCATTCTTCATTTCAGTTATTGTATCCTTCACTTCTGACTTGTTCTTTTTTATGGTTTCTATGTCCTTTTTTATGCTTACTATTTCTTTGTTGAAGTTCTCACTAAGTTCTTTGAGCATGTTTATAACCATTGTTTTGAATTCTGTATCTGGTAGGTTGCTTGCTTAAATTTTGTTTAGTTCTTTTTCTGGATTTGTCTCCTGTTCTTTCATCTGGGATGTATTTGTTTGTTTCCTCATTTTGGCTGCCTCTCTATTTGTTTCTATGTATTAGGTAGATCTGCTATGTCTCCCAGTCTTGCTGGGTGGTCTTAGGTAGTAAAGGTCCTGTGGGGTCCAGTAGCACAGTCTCCCTGGTCACCTGAGCTGGTGCTCAGGTGTGTCCTTTGTGTGGGTTGTGTATGCCCTCCTGTTATAGTTGAGCCTTGATTGCTGTTGGCCTGTCAGTGGGTGGTATTGACCCTCAGGCTGACTGGCTGTGGGGTATGGCCACGTCCACAGCTTATGGGCTGCTGTGCGGTGGGGGGGGGGGCTTATCCCACTGAGTGGGATTCACCCCAGCAGGCTCTGATGCCTGTTGAGACTGTCTTTTTTGTGTGCCTCTTGTGGGACTAGTTGGGTGGTGCTCTGTTGTGGTCTGAAGCCAACCTCCAAGTATGTTGGTTTGGGGGCCTCTTGGGAGGCACTCCGGGGCAGGCCCAGGTCAATCACTACCTGTGACCAGCCGGAGAGTACCTGGTAGGAGCTACCAAGTGATCCACAGTTGGTTGCTGCAGGTGCTGTACTTGGAGGTGCGCGGGAGAGGCTCAGCTACAATCTGAGGACAGCTGCAACCAATATTGGCTCTGCGGTAGAGCCGCAAAAAGCCAGGACACTCTGAGGCCTGCTGCCACCTGCCGGCTCCCATAAGGCTAAGCCGCTGATAAAACCTCTGGCAGTAAGCAAATTAGATGAGGCAGGGTCTCTGTGAGTTAGCAGGTTGGAGTGAGTGTAGTTCACCAGACCAATCAGATTCAGATTTGGCCTGTGAGGGCGGACTCAACACAGGAAATATGGAATCTGCCTGCGGCTGCACAGGAGGAAGGCCCCACGCAGAAGATGGGGACTATCCCTCTAATTCTCACCCTGAAGTTATACAGCTCAGTCTCTCCATATGTCTCCGATGCCCCCAGAGTCACCGTGCTGCCGCTGGAGCCCAAGGTGAGTGCCTGGGAGTGAGTAAGTCTGTGTGAGGACCGTTTAAGAGGATGGTGGGTTTTCCGTGGCTTTCTGTCCCACTTGGATGGTTGGAATCTCTATTGTTCTTCACAGCCAGAAGTTGTGGGCGCTCCTCCTCCCGGCACCAGTACTCCGGGCTGGGGAGCCTGGTGTGGAGACAGGGGTCCCTTGCTCCTCTGTGGGGAACCCCTGTGGCCGAGATATCTCTCCCGGTTTTGAACCGCTACACAGAGGTGTGGGACCAGCCTGTTTCGTGTCTCTGCGCCTCCTACCAGTATCGCCATGGCTTCTTCTTTTATATCCTTAATGGTAAAACTTATGTCCAGCTAGACTTGAGATGGTTTTCCAGGTTGACTGTTCAATATTTTGGTGTAATTTTGATGTGTTCACGGGATGAGGCAGGCACAGCGTTATATTCCGTCATCTTGGATCTCCTCTCGAGCAGGATTCTTAACCTTAGCTCTCTGACACTCCTGACTCTACTGCTCATTGGGGTCAAAGCCATGTCCTCTCTCCTGCTCTCCTAGCCCTCTGTGCTTCCCCTCCCTGGGATGGGCACTGACTAGCTGTGCAGAAGCCTCTCTGTCCTCAGCAGGGGATAAGCCCCTTGGGGACAGGAATGGAGGCCATGTTTATGAACCCATCATGCTGATGGCTGAGGCTCCAACAGTGTCTGCTGAATCAGTCGTTAGGGCTTAGGCTAATTTTTTTGAGTTTTAAATTCCAACCTGCTAAACTGAGTTCCCTGGCTATGTGGTGATTAGGAAGATAGAGCTTCAAAATATGGTACAGGTTTTTCACTTATGGAAATCTGACCTTTCCAAATGCCTGAACAGCTGTTCCTTTTGCATTATGCATAATATGGAATAATTAGAGGCAACCTCAATGTCCATTGGTAGGGTACCTCACTGATAAGACACTCGGCAGCTTTTTCAAAAACATGAATTAGAGTCACATGTCTTCACATGGAAAGATGTCCAGAATATATGTACAAGTGACAAAACAAATCACATAACAGTCTGTAGTACATACCCCTCCATCCCAAAATGCACAGAAACCACTGACAGGCTACAGTCCAAACTGGGAACAGTTGTTCCCTTTGAAGAATAGGATTGGGGCAGGCACTTTCATTTTTACTTCATTTCTGTATTGTTTCTCATTTTTGACAGCGAGCATGTATTACTTTTGAGATTAAAAAAGATTAAAATAACTCTAAAATAAAAAAAAAAACAAGCCATTGTGATGGGCATGGTGGATTGGTGCTGACCACTCACTGCATTCTCCTTCTGGTGTCCCTTCCATACCACAGAAACTCAAAACAGAAAAACTACACTTCCCAGACTCCCTTGCAACTAGGATTCTGGGTATAATTTAGGTTTAGCCTGTCATACGTGCTTAGATGAGGTTTGGAAGGGAAATGTGAAGTAGAGGCTGCTCCGCTGCTGCTTGTGCTGAAAAACACAGCTGAGGAGGGATTGGCTGTATTGGGTCAGTGTGAGCAGAAGTCTCAATGTCCCGTCACTCACTTTGCTGGCTGGTTTGGAGCTTTCCAGTTCAGCAGTTAGCTTCCTGGTGGTCAAGTCAGCTGCTCCCTTGTGGCCTGATTCTGCTGTGTGACCAAAACTGTACCTTTTTTCAGCCCTTCCTATAATTCTATAAACTGTAAGAAGCACCTTCCTGTTTAAACTAGTTACTTGAGGTTCTTTTTTTCTTGACAGATACACTGATAAGGAAATCTGGAAAAAGTAGCGTGATGTTTCTTTGGGTTCAAAGCCCTCTGATACTTTTAGGAAGCATGAGAGAATTGGTTGTTTCTTTTAAATTAAGCTCAACTAGAGAGACCAGACTAAACTTCTTAAAACTCCATTCTAGTAATTGATGTAGTAATTGATGAAATCTGATGGCACCAACTCAAAGAGTCGGGAATGTGGTTTGTGAGCCTCCAAAATCGCTTCTATATTCTTCCCCCTATTTCACTATCTCTGGTCAACTCATAATTTCATTTCCAGCCACTTTGCAAGACTAGCCTTCCTAGGCAAAACCCTAGGCTAAATGCAGTTGGAAACATAAGAAAGAAATTTTAAGGAAATAAACAAGGGTGTAGTCTACTGGTCCAACTGATATTAACAATAGTTCCTTTGACATAAGAATGGATGGTGCCTCATAGTTTTCCTTTGGGTTATGTTTCTATTTTTAACACCCACTTGATATATAATTTTTGAAGTTAGATGGCCCTTGAAGTTACTCACCAATGTTTATCTCAGAGATTTGAGTCCAGAGGAAAATGCAGAATGCCCTCTCCTGATGAAGTCACTCTGGCAGTCCAAAGCTGAGTCTCCAAAGCTTGAGGGAAATTGGAAATTGGAAGTGCTATTTGTCATCTGGCCAAGCCCCCAGAGTTATAGTGCTTCCTAGTAGCTCCTCACCAGCTCCGATTTGCCCTGCCCATCATCACCTTCACTCCAGCAGCCCCAGCTATACAGCGCTTTGTATACATTCCCAGGTGATCTTTACCCCAACCCTTTAAAGATGAGGACGGTAAAGTATAGAGAGTTTAAGGGGTTTGCTCAAGGTAACACAGAAACAGCAGGTCTTGAATCATAGTTTCTAAGTTCAAGTCCAGTGTGTTCCAGAAGGCCACTGGCCACTTAGGTTTGATTCTTTGTGGTCTTACCACATTGCCAGCGATGGCCCCATTTCTGCCTCCGACTCTGGGGTCAGCATTCAAATCACCCATAGGCATCTTGCAAGCTGGCAAGGCCCTGGCCTCTGGCTGCAAGTCACCAGTAGTCAAAGTTAACAGCACACGTTGGTAGCTGTCACCCTCCATCCCCTGGGTGGTTCTGGGAAGAGAGAGATGGAGGGTTTCAGGCAGTTAATTCTCTGTGACCACTGGATGTCAGCACTGATCTATGCCTGATAACCGAACCTCTTCCTGGCTGGGCAGGACCAGGATGGATTTACAATGAAACAGGAGAGGCACATTGATCAAAAGCAAAGTATACAGTGACTACCCGTTCTCATTAAGCGGTTGGGTTTCTGCAGCCATCATCTTTTCTGCACAGATTTATCAGCCTAAAACCCCATTTTCATCTCATTGCTCCCAAATCTTCTAGGACAAACATCCTCTCTGCTTGGACTTCAGGCTTTCCTTACATGATCATAGCTTCCCAGCCGCCTTTGTTGTTTTTACTTCCTGTCACACACACACACACATCCGATTGCATGTGCACACACACGCGTGTGCACACACACATGCATATGCGCGTGCACACACACACGTGCCCGTGTTTTTTAGCCCATCTGCAATTCTCTCACCCTCCTGTCAGTCTATTCACATCCTCCTCTGTCTTGTTTTAAAAAGTTTTGCTGAGATATAAGTCACACAGTATATAATTCATCTATTTAAAGTGTAAAATTCAATAGTTTTTAGTTTATTCACAGATATGTGCAATCTTTTACAGTTAATTTCTGAACATTTTCATCACCTTAAGAAGAAACCCTGTAATCTTTAGCTATCACCTCCCGATCCCCCAGTCCCCCACTATCAGACCTAGGCAACCAGTAATCTACTTTCTTTCTCTATAGACTTCCCTGGTCTGGACATTTCATGTGAATGGAATCATACATGTGGTCTTTTGTGACCGGCTTCTTTCACTTAGAATACTGTCCCCAAGGTTTACCCCTGTTGTAGCAGGTGTCAGTACCTCATTCTTTTTTATGGCCAAATAGTAGTTCAGCTTAATCTTTCACCTCCTCCAGGGAGCCTCTGTAATTCCTCGGGCCCTCCTGACCTCTCCCTGAATATTTAGCATGGGATCATTCTTGTGTGCTGTGCCAGAGCCTTTCATCCCCATTAGACTGTGTCGCAGGTCAGTTCCCCGAAAGCAGGCTCTGAGATAGAGATTTGCATGCAAGTCATATATCGGGGAAGTGACAGCTCCGGGAATGGACAGAGGGAGAAGGTGAGCTGCAGTGCAGTCCCAACCAGGGTCTCAGCCAACTTCCGCGAACTCTGGAGCTGGAAGGACCCTCAGAGTTGGACGAGGGCTGGGCCTTTCTACCCCCATGTCATTGGATGCAGCTGCTCTAGGAAGAGGGCATGACTTCGGGTGAGTTGTCTGTCATCAGCCAAGGGCAAGTCCTGGACAGGAACTCAGCTGAGAGCTGGAATGGGCTCAGAGATGTGAGATAACTTGCTGATTGTAAGTGACATCCCTGAGACTTGAACTGTCTCCTCATTCCAAATCCTGTGGCCTTTAGCCACATAGTTGGCCTCCCCAACTTCTATCGGTCATTTCCAGCCTGTTGTTTTCTTGCTTGAGGACAGTGATGGGATCCTGGAGTCTGAGAAAGAAAGAGAGAAGCAGTTTTAGGACCAGTCCCGCTGTCAAAGGTGTGACCTGCTGTTGGCCTTGTATCCTCACCATCAGAAGGCAGAATGCCACGTTAGAACAAAAGGCTGTTTCGTGTGTTTTCTTTCTGTATTTCCTTGAGGACTTTAGTTGAGTGGTCAAAATGTATTTTGCAAATTCCCTCAAAAGCTGAATTAGCAGCTGGGTAGGTATTAGGGGAATGTGTGGGTGGCTGACGAGCATGGAGGCAGACGGTGGTCAGCCAGCTTGGCTCGCGTTCATCCAGAGATACAAGTTTTGGCTTGTCTCACCTTGAAATGGAGTTTTCACTGAGGGAAGTATGTCAAGGTAGACAGATTCTCTCATTTATGAGATGTCATATGACTATTCTTGCATGGAGTTATTCTTTTAAAATAATTCGTCATGGCAGAGCTCACTGCTGTAATCAGTTTCTGTTTCCATTATAAATCCAATTTTGGAGGGTGATGGTGTCTGCCATTTCATCTTCCTCAGCACTTAAACTTTATATTTTTCTCTTTAGGAAAAAAAAGGAAGCAGTTAGTGTGCCTGTTTTAAGAAACTAAGGGCCTGGGCCTTGGCGGGATGGTCTAGCAATAGGAATCTAGGCAGGAACAAAGATATCAAACAGGTTTCGATTCCTATGTCAACTTTGATCAATTGGTAATGGGTGACTGGAATGTCGTGTTGAGAAGAATTCTGAGACCAGGTCCAGCGTCGGTAATTGACTACTCATGTCTGCCATGAATCTGCATGTGGGAGGGGAGAACCTGGAGGGAACGGTGCAAACATTCATTTATAAACTAGAGTAAGCTGGTACGTTTTCTCCTACCGGAAACCCCTTACCTCTTTGTAGCATTTGATAGGTTCAAAAGCATTTTTGAGATGTGCTTTATTTTCCCTTAACCGTTACCTCAACTGTGTAAACTCAGGAAGGCTAATCTGTCTTCATATTAATAATTTGTCCATTAAACATTTATTGAGCAACTACTGTACTGGACTATGGTAGATCATCTCTACGGTCAACCACCACCACCAGTTTCTTCCCTTCCTGCTCATGCACGCTACCCCTCACCAAAAAGTGGAATCCAATTCCCTTGACTCTGGGCAGTTCTTAGTGACTCGCTTGACACATAGTTTGCAGCTGAATGGTGCTTTGGGAATCTAATGATAGGTCTTAAGAAGACTTTCAGTGTCAGCCTACGTCTTCTTGAAACATTTGCTTTTGGAGCTCTGATGTGCTACCTAAGAAATGTGACTGCCCTTCTGGAAAGACCATCTGGAGAGGCACTGAGAGTAGAGAGAGGGGCCCAGCTGAGCCCAGCCTTCCAGCTGTCCTACTAAGGCACGAGAAATGTAAGAAGCCATCCTAGACCCTCCAGACCAGTCCAACTGCCAACTAAGTGCCACCGAGACTCCAGTTGAGGTTGTGTGTAACTGAAGAATCACCAGGCTGAGTCCTGCCTAAATTCCCAACGCACAAAATCATGAGGTGAAACAGTTGTTGTTTTAAGTGCATAAGTTTTGGGGTAGTTTGTAATGTAGCAATAGGTAACTGAACATTGACATTGGGCTTCCAGAGACCCAGTTTCAATCCACAAAGAGCTCCTGGCCTCTTGAGAGAGATGGGCACATGAACAAGCAAGTCGTAATTCAGTGACACCAAACATGCACAAGACAGAGTGGGAGTCCAGAGGACAGGTGGATAACTCTATCTTAAAGGGGCCAGGAAGCCTTCCTGAAGGGGTGATGTCTATCTGAACTCTGGTCCCATTGGTCACGAGCAGTCATGTCCCCCACCCTGGGAATGCCCCAATACAGAGAGAAGGGCCAAGTCTATATTAGCTAACTCTGTTTCCATGCGCATAGCAGATAGACCCAGGGGTGGACAGGTATTCAAGGTGGGCCATTCAAGTTCCCTCTCCCAGTAAACTGAAATTTGGAATGGAGAGTCTCAGAGGCTGAGTGTCACTGGAGCCAAATCATGGTGGTAACAGCCCTCCACAGCAGGGTTTCTCAACCTTGGCACTATTGACATTTTCGGCTGATTAATTCTTTGCTGGAGTTGGGGAGCTGGCCTGCTGGCATTGCAGGATGTGTAGCAGCGTTCCTGGCCTCTACCCAGTAGATGCCACAGTACCTCACCTCTAATCATGACAATCAAAATGTCTCCAGACATTGCCAAATGTCCCCTGGGGGGCAAAGTCACCCCCCAGGTGAGACACACTTGTCTAGAGTGATAACCCCGAAATTCATGACCTGCGCTATGCCTCTCCTTATTGAGATATGATAGTTGAACTCTTGAATCTTCAAGATATCCCAGAGCCTTCTAATAATTCAGTGTCCCTTTCTATATCTTGCAACCCCCAAAAATCTTTGTTTCTACTGTTTTGAAGGTTGGAGTGGAGTTTGTTACGCAGAAAAGACTTCGAAGGGCATTTTGGGTAGAGGAACTGTTTGTTCACCGGCATGAATACAGCACTAGAGAAGCGCTGGGTATGGCTAGAGCTGCTCGTCGAAGGTGGGTAGTAGGCTACAGGAGTGCAAGACTCAGCCCGTGCTTTGCGGGCCACACTCAGGTTTACAGACTAGGGGACTGTGGCTCTGGGAACTGCCATAGCTTACCTAGGAGCAGTGCTTCCCACCGAACCAAAGGCCTGCTGCCGTCTTCCCTTGTGTCAGGATGGAAGCGCAGGCTAAAGAAAGTTAGAGTTTGGGAATTTAGAGGCTTATGTTCCTCTGAGACTTTCTCCCTGTTGAAGAATCAGTTGCTCCTAGATTTTAACCCTGCTTATATTTCACAGACAGGCTAAAATGAGGAACTGAGGACAGTTTTTTAGTTTTGCTGGATCCCACATATCTTCTCAGTGTGAGATGAAAGTGGAATCCTTCAGGCGTGAGTCAGTTGGATGAAAGTGTCCCATTGTCCACGTGGCTATGTGTGCATGTGTTCAGGTATGAAGTGAGACTATCTTGGGTCACAGAGATTGGAGACAAACTCATATTATTTCAGGTTACAGGGCCCATTGGGAGGTTCTCCACTTATTTTCAAGCAGCCGTGCCACAGGAGCCTTCTCTCCCTCAGAGACTCAGCTCCTCTCAGCTTCAGGTTAAACCACTCTTGATATGACCCAGTAACAGATTTTCTGCAAATCTCAAGTTCAAATTCCCAGGAGAGAGTCTGGTTGGTTTGAACATTGTTCTAGTACAGAGCTTTGGCTCCTGGCTAACGATAACCCACTGCCTTTGGGGGCTGTGTCCACCCCCAGGTGAACTAGGTACAAAACACAGTGGATCCTTTGTGGAGTCTCAGAGAGGCTTGTGAGGAAGCAGGACCCCTAACCTGCCCCAGAAGGGGAAGTGTCCTTAGCAGTCACAATTACAGGTGCTGGAGTCAGGGCCAAGCTGTACTACTGATCTCTCCTCGTGAATGACAGCTCGGGGCTCTAGATCCAGAATTCCTGGTTTCCAACCAATCAGCCAAATCCAGTAGCTCTGGACCAGGTACACCCAGGGGAGGCCACTTTTGAGACGTTAGCGTCCAGGAATAAATTCCCTTGGGAAAGTCCATGGGTATCTTAACCCTCAAGAAAAGGTCTCATTAGGAGCGTAGGGAGCTGTTAATTGCCCTGTCCAGCCAAGATGCAGTGCTGCCTAATGCAAAATAATGAAGTCGCTAGAAGTTCCAGCTCCCTCCCTGTGTGCCCAGGTTCCCTTCTGCTTCCTCTTTTCCCTCACATGCCAGGCACTGTGGCCCCCTGCTGCCCCCTACCCAGAGACCCTTGCTGTGGTGTTCAGACACCTGCCCTTCGGCAATCGTTATTCTCAGAAAGAACACACAGAACCCGGTTGCTTTGCTGAATTGTAAATGTATTTATCTGAAAGTTATGTTTACAAAGATATAAAGATTAAATCACGCAGAGCTGCTACTCATCTCTCTTTAGAAAAGTATGAAAGCTCAAGAAATTCATCCATGTATTTACATCTTGGTAAAACTGTGACTTTCGGTTACCATGGCAATGTCCACCTTTTTTCTATCCTGGTCCTACACTGGAAGGGACCAGTTGCTGAAGGACAATGGGGTGGGGCAGAAAGACAGCTGGAGGGGAGCTGGGAGGCCTGTGTTCTAGTCCCAGCTCAGATGCTAACCAGCTTCTGAAACGGATGCTCACTGAGCTTCAGAAACTGGAGTGTTAAACTATAGATCTCAAAAGACTTTTCTAGAGGCACATTCCTGCTCAGCTCAGTGCCTTAAAAGGGTCTCTAAGGGGATCTGGCATGTGAAACGGCTTGGTACTAGGGGGCATTCTCCCCTAGTGTGAGTTCAGGCGGGAAGTGAGGCCCCAGTTCCTTGAGGGAAGTGGAGTTGGGCAGAGGCCTTCTCTTTGCTCTTGGCCACCAGGGGGCAGCACCTAACTTCTGCTCAGACAATTGGCTCTCTCTCCTGAGACTTGGAATCTGGAGCGAGATCCAAAGATGTGGGCGCAGGTAAAGGTTATTCAGGGTGGCAGCAGCTGAGTTGCCAATGGCCATGGTGGGGAGTGTCCACTGGTGCCAACAGCCAGGTCTCGTTCAAGCTTTTCCTGTGGCATAAACATGACTGTGACCTCACTGTTCACTTCCATGGTCCTGCCTGTTCTCTCCACTTCTTGTTCCATTTTGTGAGCAACCCAATACTCACCTATAGCTTTCAGTACCTTCTCAAATGGGTCTATGAACAGCGAAGTGTTACAAGTCACAGCTATGTCATCTTTCTGCCTTTGAAAGCTGAGTTAGCCAAGCCTCTTTGGGTTACAAGGGACAGAAACTTAACTTAAGCTGAGTCGACCAGAAAGGGAATTTAATGACTCACATGCCTGGAGAAGCTCAAAGGCCTGAAGGAAGCACAACAGCCTTGGGGGTCTGGGGGCGTGGATTCAGGAACACATTGCTGTCAGGATTCTCTCCCTGTTTCTCAATTCTGCTTGCCTTTTCCTTGGCTTATTCTCTTCAGCAAGTTAGCTTCCTTCACATACCACAGGAGATGATGTCTGGCAGCCCTCAATTCCTTCCTGCCTGGGGACTCAAAGAGCAAGAAGCCCTTTTCCTCCAAATCTACATTCAAAATCCGGAGGCAGGATTTTGAGTGCCCTGCGTGGGATCATATTCTCACCGTTGGAGTGACCATGGGGCCACGGGAGTTGTGTGCTGGGGTCAGCTGGGCCCAGGCCTGTTGTCTCCCTTGTCTTTTGTGGGGTGGAGTGCAGTGATGGCACGTGCCCTGCCAGGTGCCCATGATGGGAAGGGAAGAGGAGCAGGTCTTTGAAGGGGTGTGTGAGTGTGTGTGTGTGTGTGTGTGTGCGCGCGCGCGCGCGCTGGACAGTGAAAAAAGGGCAGATGTCTCCTACACATGTTATCCCCATTTTACAGGTTAGAAAAGTGAGTCTCAGTAGATTCGGAGTTTGCTAAAGGAGGCAGGGGTGGTGGAAGCAGGATTTGAACTTAGGTCTCCAATTCCACATGTAGTGTCTGTTCTGGTTTTCCTCCTCTGCCTTTTCAAATAATTGCCAAAGAATTTATGAAAGACTGTATTATGCATAGACTTTCTTTTGGCTCACACAGCTGTTCTGAGATCTTTGTGGTTTACACATAAGAGTCCTTAAGCAGCCTTGGGCCCGGCCCATCACTCACAAGGGAAGTGCTGCTGAGCTCCCCTGATATCTGGACAGCTCTGAGAGCTTGTGGGCTCCTCTCTCCCACTGGGGGCCTGGGCTGGAGGGAGGTAAGAAAGCCTGGTTCTAAGAAGAATTAAGCAGAAGAATCCAGTGTTAAACACCGGGCACTTGATAACAAGTAAACATCTGATACGATTACTTATCAGATAATTTATATGGGTTATATGATAGTTAATCATAGTTCTAAATCCACACATTTAGTGTGTGTGTGTGTGTGTGTGTGTGTGTGTGTGTGGATAGAGGGTGGTGCTGCAAGGTCCTGGCTGCCCCTGGCGGGGATGCAGTGTGGCCTCCTCTGGGCTGCTTCCAGTCTCCATTGTTTGTCTTCTTGTTCGCTTGTTTTCAGTCTCTCCCCACTCCCCCAAAATAAGCTCCAGGTAAGGACCTTGACTGTCTTCTTTCTGGACCAGTGCTAGACATATGAGTAGCTGCTCAACAAAAATCTGTTGGATGAATGGATGGATAGATGGATGGAATGGAGGGATGAGGAAAAGAGTTTCTAGTGAAAGTTCTAGAATGAGATATTTTGAATTGTTATTACCTCTGGTTATTCCACTCAAGTAGCAATTTCTTTTCCACTGAGTAGACCAAGTGTGCCCACGCAGAGCAAATTGGCAAGGACAGGTCCTCTAAGCAGTTATTGAAGGCTCCACGATAAGTACTTTCCCTGCTGCCCCTCCAACAGTTAACTACAGACCCCTGGGCTGTTCTAATTGACCTTGAATGAGGGGGTGTTTACAGCTGCAACTCAGCAGCCATTGATCTCGAATTGATTAAGCCAGCGTTTTCAAAAGGAGAACTACAAGAACAGGGACAAAGAACCCCATGTATTGAGGACTTCATACCATCCATTCACCCCCTTTGCTCCACACATTTAGTGTGTGTGTGTGTGTGTGTGTGTGTGTGTGTACTTTTAAAAAAATAAACAAACAATTCATGAATTACTGTAGAGAGAGAGGAGGAACCGGGTCCAACTTTCTCTCAGCAGGAGGGCAGATTGGCTGCCCAGGGCCCTGGAAGACCATCCCCTGTCCTTGTTAGTTTTAACTGGAGGGTCTGTCCATTTCCCTGAGAGTGGGCAGCTGATCAGGGTTGGGTGGGTCGGGGCTTTGTCAGCGATTGTAAACTCCTTGGATCTGCTTTTTTGTGGCAGTTCCAGCCCTTGGCAGGGCCCCCGGAAAGAGCAGAAAACTTGGTTCTCTGCTTGGCTCTGCCTGGCTGAGTTTAACTGTACAAGTGAGCTCACTTTTGCGGCCTCAGATCACTCATCTGTAAAATGAGGGGTTGGACAAGAACAGTGATTTCCAAACCTTTTATTTTCCCCCCCTGGAATCTGTTCTTTAAACAAACTAACTGGGCTACCTCTCCCCCTTACAATATGTGAAAACAAAGTTGGAAGAAAAGATGGGGTAGGGAGAGGCAGCATGGTTCCATGCTCCCCCAGCCCTGATCTCCCGTCTAGGAGGGGGGCTCCATGGAACCCCCTGCTTCTGCAGTACACATTTGAACACCACTCCAGGCTCCCATCCAGCTCTAATTGGAGTTGCCCCTCATCGGAAGAAGTCTAATGCTTGCAGCAGCTAGTAATAGGAACCTGGCAGATAAGGGCGTAAGCAGATTAGAAGGTCATGGATTCATTTACTTGGTAACAAGAAGTCTGAAGGCAGACACTCCAGGGCGAGTGTGACGACACCACCATAGCATCCTCTGGGAGAAGGGGCAGGCCCAGGCTCCGTTTATCTTTCTGTCCTATCATTTCGAGCAATGGCTGCCATCGTCAAATGTGGCTTGTGGTCGAAAGACGGCTGCTGAAGCTCCAGACATCGCGTTCACATTCTAAACAAAGAAAAAGGAGGAAGGGGAGAAGGGCAGATAGGCAGGTGCCGATTCAGCCTGCTCCCTTGCAAAGCTTTCCTGGTAGCATTTCTAGGGATTCCAGCTGATGTGTCCTTGGCAAGAACTATGTCACATGACTACTTTTGGCTGCAAGGGAAGTCAGAAAATGTTATCATCATTATTTTTTAAACTGCGGTGTATTGGCACCGATCATAAAACCGGGGTTCTGCTAATAATGACAATGAAGAGAATGGACACGGGATAGGCCACAGGAGAAAACCACCACGACAGCTAGCATCTATTCAGCACTTACCCAGGACCAGGCACCATGCTGAGAACTTTACATGCATTATCTCATTTAATTCTCATGACTGCCCAGTGAGGTAAACACTCACCATTCCCATTTCATAGATGAGGATGTTGAAGCTCAGAGAAGTTAAGTGACTTGGCCAAGATCCCACAGCAAATACGTGATGAAGCCAGGATATTAACCCAGGCACTGAGCTGGTGGAGTCTAAACCCTTAGCTGCTATGGTGAAGACCGTAAATTACATCGGGGGCCTTGCAATGCTGTTTCAGCCTCTTTTAAAGGGGGGGCACGAAGCACTCTACGCAGGGCCCTGCCCTTTTTTTGCTCCTCCGCAGTTTCTGTATGTCTTTCTCCTGGTAACAAAAGCAGCGGTGACAGACTGAATTGGCTGTGATGCATTCACCAGAAGGTAAGTATTTTAGATGCACTTTGGAGGGAGTTCAGGGGAAACCTTTTCAGGGACTTGACTTGCAGGGATGATTTATGAAGCAAGATGAAAAGAGCTGAATATATATGGGCTGGCACAGCATGAAAAGTGAGAAAGGGAGGGAGGAAGATGGTGGGAAAGTAAAGCACGTAGACAGCCCTGAGTGTTCCAGAAATTTGGGGGTGGGGGCTGCAGCAATGCAAGGCAAGGGCGTCAAGACTCAGTTCCAGTTGAAAAGGGGAAACTATTATAGCAAGCCCTTGGCTCTATCAACCAGATGTTTCTTCAGGGCTCGCTCTACCATCAGCTCTGTGGTGGGAGGTGGGGGTGGCTCCTGTCTGCGTGGGAGCCAACAGGCAGATTCAGAAATGGAGCCATTTGCTGGGGGTTAATCTTGTAGGTAGAGCCAGAAACTTGGACTCTGGAGAGGACTGGGGCGATGTTTCTAAGTTGAGCTATATGTTTACAGACCACTTTGGCAACACTTTCCTCTTATAAGCATTGCAACAATATTATCCCCATTTTGCAGATGAGAAACCCAAGGCAGAGCTGGCTCAAGTGGCTTAAGGTTCAGGTGATACCGTGTTTCCCCGAAAATAAGATCAGGTCTTCTATTAATTTTTGCTCCAAAAGATGCATTAGGGCTTCTGTTCAGGGGATGTCATCCTGAAAAATCACGCTAGGGCTTATTTTCTGGTTAGGTCTTATTTTTGAGAAAACATGGTATTTCACACCCCCATTAGGAACAGGGACGGCCTCAAAAGTGGGAACTTTGTACAGCTGCTGGCACAGTACAGGGGCACAATCAATGCAACCTCTGTATCTAACTTAGCTTATAACCAAATCCATGGATATACTTTCTTGTCAGTCAGGATTTCTCTAACGGAAAAGTCAACTACTGTGTCAGTTCATTCATTAGGAGAAACGCTAACTGAAGAGGAAGTGGGGACACACTCATCTAAGACTAAGGAGTTGTGCAAACGAAATTCTCATGAGCTAACATGGAAGGAGGCAACTGCTAGCCTGGGCTTTTATTTTATAATTGAATTCATTTGGGTTATAAGGGGGACTTTCTGGGGCATTGGTAACATTCCATATCGTGAGGCTTTTGTGAAAATTCATTGAGCTTTTTAATTTGTGTACTTTTTATGGAAGTATACTAAATATACAAAAAGATTCTTTTTTTAAAAAAAATGTGGCATCTTCAAAAATTTGAGGTCCTACATTGGCATTCTGGTCAAGAGTGCTGTGGCAGAGACCGCTAGGTGTCTCCCAATTTTCATTTTCACTCTCCCTTTCCTCCTTAGAAGGAGACTCCTGATTTTTAACTGGGCACACGGCCAGTTGGAATAAAAAACATTTCCAGCCTCTTTTGCAACTGGTTGTGCCTAAATTCTGGCCATTGGGATGTAAGGGAACTGTAGTGTACAACTTTCAAGAAGTCACGTAAAGCAGGTGACATGCCCTTCTTTTCTTCTCTTCTCTTTCTTGCTGGGTTGAAAGTCAGTGAGATGGCTAGAGCTTGGCAGTGGTCTTAGTCCAGAAGGTCGAACCCGTGCTACTGACAGTGGCACACAGGACAGCTGGAGTATCCTATAGCTCTCACAGCAGCTGCAAACGGTTTTCTTCCAGATCTCGTTTTACAAAGGTCAATAAACTTTTATCTCACTTAAGCAAATGACATATTAAATCTTTTAAAAAGATGTTGGTAGAAAAAGTAGCAAAGCAAGACCATGAAACACAGACAGAGAATCAAATTGGTGGCAACTTTTGGCCTCACCCAGGCTCTGTGTCCTGATTGGCTTTGGTGTTAGGGCCTGAGTGCAGCCTCTGAATCAGCCTCCTGGACAGAATAAGCAAGACTTGAAGGGGCAAGGGTGAGTCCAGCCTGTGGGTTTCAAAGCCAGTGTTTGGAAGCAAGCAGTGAAGGAGAACAGTGCTGGCACCACTCCCTGCCCCTTGCTGCCGGAGACGCCTGTCTGGGTGAGGGCAACTGGGTTAGGGCAACAGGAAGCTCTCACTGTGGCCGAGTCATGGAAGGGCCTCTTGACCCCACCTATCCACCCCCCTCTCTTTTAAACGTGGGGCGGGGGTGGAGGGAAATTTCAGAGAACACAGTTTCACTGTAACAAATTCGACTGGGTTTGACTAAGGGATGGATACCCACCTCCTCAGATCTAATCCCTCCCCTCAGAGCCAGCCGTGCTGGACAGTATAGCAAGCATGTGGCTGTTGTCTTCAGCCCTGGTGTCCTCGGCCTGGGTGCTGCCCACAAACACAGTCGGCTGCGGCGGCTCAACTGCAGGAAAGGGCTTCTGCTGTGGCAGGGGTGGGCCTAGAAACTCCTTGAACTTGTGACTCTGGGGCACCACTGAGATCAGATGTTCCGGATGAGACAGACCCGCTTCTTGCCTTGACTTCTCCTCAGCCCATCGGCCACGCCTCCCCAGGAGAGTCCCCAGAGCCCAGGACCTCCCGACTTCCTGATTCTCTTTCAAAATATGGCAGCAGCTCCAAGTGCTCCTGAGCACTATGGTGACAGACATCACAGAAACATACGGACAGACAGACAGGCATCTTTGTGGGTTGTCTTGAGTCTGATGAATCATATGTCAGGAAATGGCATCCTAAACCTCCGAGCATTCAAGGTTGCAGCAGCAGGAAGAGCGTGTGGTGACACGTAGGCCCGTGCTGTGCCGGTAACTGTACAGTGGGGCATCTCACCTCACCTCTGTTTTGTTAGAGGCTATAAAATGCTACATTCATTCCATGTCCTGGAAGAGCCCTAGAGAGCACACTGCTTGAAACAGGAATTAAGACAGAGCCCGGCAAAGGCTGTTTCTTGACTTTTACAGTTACAAACATGGAAAGGCGTTTAGTTTTACTATTAAATGGCCTTTACTGAAAAGTTGAGAATGTTTTACTAAATTCACAATCCATGTATCAGACTCAATACTGAGTAGTAACATTTCTAGGCACCCACAATGTTGTTAAATGGATTTTTGCATGGATTATCTCACTAAATCCATATATTAAGGCCAAAAATCTGGTACATAGGCTATAGGAAATAGGTAAACTTATCCCCAAATTACAGATGAGCAAACTGAGGCTTAGAGGGCTTAAATATCTACCAGAAGTCACACAGCTAGTTCATGGGGGAAGGCATGCCTGAACTCAGGCAGGTTGACTTCAGTTCCAGACCCCATGGGCTTAATCAGTCTCCTGCCCTTCTGGAGCCCTAAGAGAGCCCCGTTCAGTTCAGGTGTCTGAAAGGGAGGTGTGGGTGTTGGTTACAGAAAGATTACAAGGGCATCATTATAGGGGCAACTGGAGCCACGAGGTAGCCTCATAGAATTTCTTGTCTTCTTGTATAAGCTAAGATGCCTTTTTTTTTTTCTGGTGAAACAACAGTAAAACAAAACAAACCAACCAAAACAACAACAAAAAGACCTAGCCAGTGATTTTTTTCACCAATAAGGAACCTTTGCTATCGCACATAAACAAAATCCAGAGATGATACTTCTCCAGGGTCGGTTAACTTAGCAGTTCAATGTCAAATGCAAGGCCCAGGTTCTTGCCATGGTTTTGCTCTGCCATCTTCAGCATAATTGAATTTTGAAAACTTGTCCCTCATGGTCACAAGGTGGCTGCCATGAAGCTCACACAACACTGGCCAAAGGTCAGAAGAAGACACATCTTTTCCTTATGTCCCTTTTGAAGAATATAGAGCAGATTTCCTTTTATGTCTCCTTTTGTATCAGAACCATGCCATGTATCCATTCTTAAGTCAATCACTGGCAAGGAGAATGGAAGTACCGCTATGATTGGTTGGTTCTTAACTACAGCTGCATATTAGAATCACTTGGAGAGTTTTTTTGTTTGTTTGTTTGTTTTTTAAAGTATCAATGCCAATATCCCAGTCCTGGAGATTCTGCTTTAACTGGTCTCAGATAGAATCCATTCACGGATATCTTTAAAATCTCCCCAGACTCTCTAATGTGCAACCAGGGTTGAAAACCTCTCATTTAAACTAATCAAGATTCCTCCCTGGAAAAGTAAATTTCATGGCCCCGCCTGCTGTGAAACGTATGTTACCTGATTCCTGAACAGAACTGAGGTTCTATTTCTTGCTAAACATTTAGCAAGAAAGAACACAGAGGGGTGGGCCAGGGAGGGGGATGGCCGTTGGGTAGGGAGCCAGCAACATCTGCCACACCCCTTCACGTCTCCCTCCACATGGAGACTGGGATTCTGGCGGGGTTCCAGCACAGTTAGGAAATTTCTTCTTTTCTGGCTCATCAGATACCTTCACTGATGCAATCATTAGCTGAGGTCACACAAGGAAAGGAGAAAATGAGAGAGGAAGTAAGGGGAAAGTCCCCTATGGTTCAATACTTTTGTGAAGAATGGGATTGCCAAACTTCATTTTTCGCCAGGTGTGTCTGACGACTAGGGCAACTTAAAGGGCAGGTTCCTGGGCTCCAGACCTGTGGAGGTAGAATATCTGAAGGTGAGACCCAGGGATTGTCATTTTAACAGACACCACAAATGGTTTCCTATACGCTCTCAAGCTTAAGAATTGAATGAGATGCAGCAGAAACAAAGAAAACGTGTTCAGAGTTTTCGATTTCTCTAGAAAGAAGCAGCTTGACTATTAGCTTTTTTATTTCCTTTCGGGTCCCAGTGATTTAGGAAGATGGAAAATACTTGCTCTAAATTTGGCTCATGGGGCCAAGAAGAACCAACTCTGAAAGTGAATGTGATGATGACTGTTGAGTTAGTTGCCTGAAGGTGTCCTGAGCGTCAGGCCCAGCTCTCCAGCTGAGAAAGCCACTGTGAGCTGAGAAGAGAGGCAGCACAGAATGGCCGCCCTCAGGAGGGGGCGGGTTGGTTTCTGGGGGTGCTCTTGGGAGTCTTGTACTGGCTCTGCACACGTGCATGTACGTATGCGTGTGCATGGAGGTGTGTGTGTGTGTGTGTGTGTGTGTCGGGGGGTTTCCTTTAAGGTCTCATGAAATACTGGAAGTAATATTCATTGAAGCCTATTCCTTGATAAGCAGATTCTTATCGAGTGAAATGAAAATAGGCAGTGGAACACAATGACTTCTAGGTCAGGCTTGTCCCAGCTGCGGTCCTCTAGGCTCAAGGATGCCAGCCTCACCTCTAGTCTATGCTGCATGAGGGATGAATCTGATCACACCATGTTGCTGAATGCAGGGCTCCCCATGGCCCAGAACTCCCCAAGTTCTCCAGTATCTGCCGCCTTTGTCCTTTCTTGCTGGTGCTCCCCTGCCTGCTTCACTGCTTCACCACACTAACCATCTGGGGTCCCCTCTGATCCATCACATGGAACCCCATGTGGTTTCCTGAATGTCTTCCTGCCATTGCTTCCACATCCTCACTGCCTGGCCAACTCTGACCTCATCCTTTAATTCTTGCAATGAGGGCCTCCACCAGGAAGCTAGTTCTGATTCCTTCTCCCCATGTAGGAATTCCCACTCCCGCCATTGGGGCCCAATGGCACCCTGTGAGGATGCCACGGGAGCACTTGCAGCGCTTCATTACGTGGATATGAGGAGGTGTCTCTCTGGCTTGGACAGCCCTTGGGGAAGGGTTTCTCTCTATATTCCCTGAGCCTTCGCAGCAGTAGGGGCCCATCAAGTGCTTGTTGATGGAATGCATGATGTTTGGCCCAGACATCTGTTTAGAGCCACATCTAAGACATCTGGTGTTGCAGGAGAGTCTTTCCTCCTTCCTGGGGACCAAAGCCCAGGGGAAGTGAGTCTTGCCCCTGTCACCACAGTTCTCTAACCCTACCAAGTAAAAAAAAGCCAACCTCTGCTGGGCCCAGCCCTCTAGGAAGCTGGAGAAGCTTCCAGAGCAGGAGCTTGGCTGCTGAGAAGGCTGAAGACAGCCTTTTCCTTGAGGGCCCAGGAACCAACATGGAGGAGAGAGCAGGAAGGAGGGCCGGAGAAGAGGGAAGAGCAGGTGGCGGGGGATTTCTAGGAGCTGCGTGCTTTGGAGCAACATCTTCCCTCGTCTCCATGAAAGCACTTCAGAGTAGGTGTCACTCTTCCCCCATTGCGAGAACGCCAGCTTGGTGAGAGAATTTGCCCAAGGTTCCACAGCAGAAAAAGGAGGCCCGGCCCAAGCCAGTCCATTTGTTTTTAAAATGAGTGGAAGCTTGGGCCGGGCGTGCTGTGGCCTCCACCTGTGGGGGCTCACCTGTCTGGGAGACAGGTCCAACCTGAGCCGGACAGAGGAGACGCTTCCAGAACCCAGATCACCTCCTGGCAGGGCAGGCCAAAGCTCCCAAAGCCTCACCCTAAGCCTACCAGGTGAGCTCAAGGGGCCTGGAGACAAGTCACCCAGAGTGAAGAGGCCAGCGTGGGCAGGAAGAGGACTGGTCCTGATGGATTTATGGGCTCATTACGGGTAGGGGAGCTAAAAGGAGCCGCAGGCCTCCCCCTTGACCCTGAGTCCTGCCAGCAGCTCCAGGTGAGGAAGGTGCCACAGTGTCACCCTCAGTTCCCTCACTGTGATGGTTATTGTTTCAGTTCTCTTGAGAAGAAAGCAGACCAAAGGAATGACGGGTGAAAAAGCATGAAATGAGATCAATATTGAAAGTCTGGAGTTTGTGTTTGAATAGCCCCGTGTTTGCGCCCAGCTTCCCTCTTGAGGCCAAGTAGCTAGTGCCAGCCAGGAACAACCTAGAGATGGTGCTGGATACACGTTCCTAGGCGTGTATCCTAGGATGCCCTGACACGGGTCCCCAGGGCCGCTGGGATGGGGATTGTAACAAGCCCTCTGACGTTGCCACGTGGCGCCGGGGCTGGAAACTGTGGGAGGAAGCCGTGCCTCTACTGAGAACAAAATGGCATTTTCCCTCCTTGCTCCCTCTTGGTTTAGGGCCTCTCTTCAGAGACTCCGCTTGTCCCCAGCAGGCAGTCTGTGCCCTGATAGGCTCACAGAGGATTTTGAGTGCTGGACCCTGCAGCAGCTATGGCCTCAAAGAGGAGAGTTCACGTGAACAGAACCACCCAGACAGAGGGCTCTTCCCCCGAGAGGTTGTGTGTTTACATCAGCAGCTGGACCCTCACCTCTCCCTCACCGACAGCCTCCCCATTCACTGCCCCTCCTACCCTGGGGCAGGCAGCCTGGTTTGACATAGTAGAGGCAGGCTTTAGTCGGGTCTTAAGGCCATCCCTGGATCCAGGAGTCTGGAAAGAACAGAGAGCGGGAAGAGGGGGAGAAGTGGGAGGAGGGGAGAAGAGGAAGGGGACGAAGGAGAAGAATGACCTTGGCAAATGACTTCACCCTACTGAGTCTCAGTCTCCGTGTCTGCAAAATGGACATAATAACACCTGCCTTGCTTAGTTGCTCAAGGAGTAAATGTATGGGAAGTGTTAGCTCAAGCCTGGGCCCAGCAAGTTTATTATTATTGGTGTTAGTGCTACTGTTAGTGTACTTTTTGTCTCCTCCAAGCATCCAGCAGAGTGCTGGGCCCAAGGGGGCAGCAACTGTACCTGTCTCCCTCATCTCTGCATCTCTGGCGTGAAGCTGGTACGTGGTAAACATCTGTTGGGTTGAACTCAAGACTTGTTATTCTTCATTGTTATCTGGCACTTTGCCAGTTTTGAAATCCCCGGAATATATGATTCCATCTGAGTCTTGCCAGATGCCCATGGGGCAGGCAGGGCAAGTGATACTATCGTTTCCATTTTATAGCTAAAAAAATAAAAATTGAGAGGAGTTAGAGAGAGGAGTTTTTCTGCCCAACTCACATGGCTGAGCCGAGGTCAGGCTCTTCGGACTGAGGGGTTCACGGCCACTGTGAAAACCATCCACAGGAAGCAGAAGGCGTTGCCATGGGCTGAGCTGGAAATACCCAAGGAGACAGCCCCTTCATCAAATCCCAGGGTTTCTTGCCTATAGATTCAGAAAGGGTTTCAGAGCATGACTGAGCCTAGGTCGTCTGGTCACACTGGTCTTGGCCCCTCATCCTGCCCAGGTTCAGCCCTGCTCTGGGATTTGAGCTATTAGGTCCCAGCTGGATGCTCCGGGCTCGTCACAAAGGACCTTGAGGGCTGTGTGGATTTCAGGCAGAGACTGCCTGGGGCAGTCGGGGGAGCTGGAAGCGAGAGGCCTTGCCCGGCTGCACAAGACGCCCAGGGTCTGCATCCTGGCCCGGCTGACAGTCTCACCGACAGGTTTATTACCAGCATTTAATGACTTCCAAGCTTAGTCACTGCTTAAGTCAGCCTGCGGAGAAACAAACACTTAACAAAGGCATGACCCAGATGCTTAAGCAGGGAAAGGCGTACCCCGAGTACCCCGCCCTTGGCAGAACTGGAACCAGGTCTGGGAACCCGGGAGGCACAAGGCTGTCGTCATGGTATATTTTGGTGACCCACACGGTTGCCCTTTATTTTCCCCAAGTCTTCACTACTGAGTGTTTAGGGTGTAAGAAGCAGATGCCTGCTGCCACAAGAGACAGCCTGACACATGCCACAGGTGTTTGATGCCCTGTCCCCAGGCCTTCCTTGAGAGGTGAGCCTGAAGGGGTGACAGGTGGGAGGGTTGGGGCATATTCTGACAGATCAAACTCCCTCTTAACTTTCAATTCTCATGTTGAAGGTGGAAGCCCGAAGTCTGACCCAAAGCTGTTCAGTCCCAGATGCCTAGTCCTCTAGTATTCCTCTTCCACGTGACCTCTATTAAAACCAGAAGCCTCTCCAGACTCTAGCCTACACCCAGGTCTGTGGCCCTTCGTCCACCTGGGGCTTACGCAGGCCCCGATGCAGTGGGAACACACTCCGGCCCAGCTGTCCACGGCAGAACCAGGAGCCCTAACTGTGGATCTGTCCCTCTGCTGTAAGGACACAGGCCCCTGTGTCCTTCCAGCTCATTTCGGGCCCCCTCCCGACGCTGGAGATGACGTGCCCAGTTAACTGGAAACTGGCTCCAGCTCAGAGCTGGGCGCTGTGGCCCGTAACTTTGGTTGGGAGAAAGAATTTGGAGAGTCCACTGAACTTGAGCCGGTTTACTTGCCCATTCCTTTAGCGTATGGCTTTAGGGCACTAGGGCCATGTCATGTGCTTTCATTCTCCAGGAGCTCACTTAACTCTTTCACCCGCTCAAGTCACCACTGTCACTTGCCTGGTTATAACCACAAGTGCCTCCACACTGATGTCCCAGCTGGAGTGAGAGCTCCACTCCAGCCCCTGGGAAAGAAAATAAGCTTTTTCCCCCCTTTTTTCTCTCCCTGGGACATTTATCTTCTTAAATACAATCCATTTCCTTCATTTCTCTTTCTCAAACATACCTGATGTTTTATAGTGAAAATTGCTCTTGATCTCTGGCTGATTATAATACTGTAAGACCGATCGTAATCATATTAAATGGGGACTAAAAATTCCCACACGTGAAATGTAGGACGGTATCACTGATAAGTTTACAAAAAGACAGGGGTGCACCTATGCACCTGTGCAGCTCCAGTCTCTTGGGCCCAGTTGTCAATTACATCAAAACCAAATTTATATCATCAGTGAGGAGTGTTTCAATGCAAGATTTTACCAACGTGGCCCAATACCTACATTTTGGACTTTAGCTCCAGAAAGTCCTAGATTTAAATCCCAACTCTGCCACTTGCTAATTTTATGACACAAGCCAATGTGTAAACCTCAATTCCAGTTTCTTCATCTGAAAAATGGTAGAGAATAATATTTCATAGAGTTGTTGTGAGGTTGAAATGGTGTATCAGCTAGCTATTGCTATGGAACAATCAACCACCATATCTCAGTGACATACAATCAAGTATTATTTGCTTGGCTGGGCAGTTCTGTGTCAAGCAGCAGGTTTGGCTGACTTGATTTTACTCTGTGAATTTCATTGTGGGCTCAGGCCGAAGTGGCAGCAGCTACCTGGGAGAATCTCTTTTCATAGCAATGACACACACACAAGAAGAGGGCAAATCCCCCGACTCAAGCACATTGCAAGTCCCTGGTTGCATCTTAACTACTAATATATTAACACCCCATTGGCTAAAGCAAGTCACATGGCTGAGCATAGTGACAGGGCTCAGAAAGCAGTCTGCCCACAATTGGTCCTTGGCAAAAGCACGGATGCAGGGAGGAGTGAAGAATCAGGGCTGATACTCAGTCAACCACAGGTGACAAGGCTCATTCACTGCAGCTATTCAGCTCCAGACATGAGGTAGTGGCTTCGTGAACAGCAGCTGTGACCAACACATGACTGGGTTGTTATTTGGCGGGGACATGCTGGTAAGGCCTCACTGTGATTAAAATCCTGAAATCCTCTCATGCCAGATGGTAAAAAGTATGAGTTCATGAGACTACAAACCACCAAATGACAGTGGCTCCAGCAGGCCGGAGGACGTGACCCAGGCTGAGAGTGATGCTGGAGAGGGTGCTGGCAGCTCCTGGTGGCACTGAGCGGACAGGACCAGGGCGAGTGCTGTACCTGTCCACGGCTCCAGAGCAGCCAGCATGGGTGGGTGCAGTGGAGCAGGTGGCAGGGCAGGTGGCCACTGTGACAGAGGCTCTCGGCACCCAGATCACGTGGTAGATGGGTGTGTTCCCAGCCATGATGTGTGGGCAGGATACCATGTGGTCCTTGCTGCACTGGCACACCAGGTGCCAGGGACCTCATGACCTTGGGGATGTCCTTGGAAGAGCTTGAGGCAGCCCCTATAGTCAACCGTGGGTCAGATGGGCCTCCTAGCTAGTGGCAGCCAGAACAAAGAAAAAAAAATCACCCCATACGGGAGTTGGTCATCATTAGGATTGGATGAATGATTTGCACTATAATGTTTCTCTCTAAAAAGAAATCTCAGCACAAATAGTTTCGTTTCATTAGAGAATAGAAAGTGATAGTCTTTAGAATTTGGATTTCCCTATTAATTAATGAATCAATTAATTACAGCCCAGGTTGTACATATTTTACACATGCCTGACCTTGGGCTCCTGCCAGGAACCCTCCCCAGGGTCCCTCTTCACTTCTGCAGTCATTCAGCACCACCTGGATTTACACCTGCTCTGGCCTCAGACTGGGGCATCTGCAAGACCATCAGACTTTTGCCTGGGTCAAAGGTGACTTCGCTCACATACCACTTATGTGATTTTATGTTAAGTATCCTCTTTTTCTACCTTGAGCCCTGTGGTGGTTACTTTTAGGTATCAATCAACTTGACTGATATTTGGTGAAACGTTATCTTGGGTGTGTCTGGTTTTAGATAAAATTAACGTTGGAATTGGTAGACTAAGTACAGCGGATTGCCTTCCCTAGTACCAGTGGGCCTTGTTTAATCAGGTGAAGGCCTGACTAGGACACAAATTTTGAGCCTCCCACAAGTAAGAGAATTCCTCCTGTCTGACTGCTGAGGTGGGACGTTAGTGTTTTCCTGCCTTTGGACTCGAACTGAAACATCATCTCTTCTTGGGTCTTGAGCCTGCTGGCTTTTAGACTGGAACTTACCCCACTAGGTCTCCTAATTCTCAGACTTTCAGACTGTGTGTTCATATCTCCTGTTGGTTCTGTTTTTCTGGAGAGCCTTTACTAACAAGCCCCAACTCCTCAGGCTCCCTTTTGTTCTCCTAGTTTTAGGGTGTGCTGGTGCCCAGCAAGCAGCACGGGGAGGGATCTGGGGCCATTGGCATTGTACCTCTTATTTCTGCTGTGTCCTTACCCTCGGCTGCCTCTCCAGTATGTGGCTGAGTCCTGCTCCTCGGTGGGCAGAATGATCCCCCCAAAAGCTGGTGGATTGGCACAGAGGGGTCAGTCCCTGAAAGCACTATCTGAATCATGGGGGGATCTTCCACAGGGGCCGGGCGTAGTGGGTGCTGGTTTATGTCACTTTCCCCAAAGACTAGAGGCTGAAATGTCAGGGCTGCTAATCCGTCTCCAAATCATTCCTGGCTCAACCCACACGGAATTAAATCCAGAATTAAAATTCAGCACTTGTTCTGGACTTGAAGGGCAGACTGAGCTGTTTTCCTCGGGGATAAAGAGAAACCTAAGGCTGGCTTGGGAAGTGCGGCCGGGGCAGTTTGGAGCAGAGCAGCCATTAGCGGATGGACTTTCTGCTGTGTGTTGAGATGAGACAGAATCCTTGTCACTGGGGGGTTTCCAGATGTAATAGGGGAAGCTGGAGGGGGGCACAGGAGACTCAAGGACCCTCAGACGGGAAACAGCCTCCTGCCCACCCTGTTACTGTATGTCAGCTCTCTTGCTGCCTCGGGCACCCGTACTTCTGTCCTCAGAGCTGCCACCTGCCCCTTAGCCTTGCATGGCTGTCTCATTTTCTCCTCATTTTCTGGTAGTCTTCTTCCAGAGGCTGCCTGTGGCCATGGCAGGAGGAAGGCCGGCCTGCTCTTCACTCCACTCAGCTGTGCCCTCAGGCTCAATTCCCTCCGTGAGCAGCATATAACTAAAACCCGGGGGATCCCACATGGGGACTCCATTCATGGAAGAGGTGGCATAGTGGAGGGGTTAATTCCAGTACTGTTTGAATTCCAATCCCAGCTCTACCTCAGTGGCTGTATGACCCCATGTCAGTTCACACCTATGTGCCTCACTTTCTTCATCTATAAAATGGGAAGAATAATGGTTCCTACCTTCTGGGCTTGTTCCAGTGAATGTCATTAATAGATTGAAGGAGTTAAGACCATGAAGCCCAGGGTCAGGCTTATCGCAGGAACTCAGTTATGCTGATTATTAGATCATATTTAATTGTGATTAATCAGGAGGGCTGCTGTGACCTTTCCTCATTTGTTAAAGGAGATGATGCTTGCAAGGGGTTGCCTGCTACAGGGCCCTGAGCAGGTTCCCTGAATTCTGATCCCTTCCGTTTCTCCTTGGTGACTGTCCTCTACTCGCTTTTCTGGTGGTTTAGAGACTTGGGATTGATCAATAAAGTCAAAGAAATGTAATCAGGAGTGGAGACACTGTGGTCTAAAATGTCACCTTGATCGAAAGTCCCGGCAGCTGGGGGCAGGTCCTGCTTGGTCTCGGGGTTGGGAGTGGTGATTGCTGCCCGAAGGTCTGGCTTTCTGAGGTCCAAGCCCTGCAGGCCTGACCGAGGTAGCCTACCATCATGTCATTGTCCCCACAGGGCAGGACTCAGGACGAGCTCACAAAGCAGAGACCCCAGCCCCGGACACCACCACCAGCCTGAGGTGGGACACCCAGTTTTCAGCTTTCCCTCTTGATTCAGGGAGTCTCTGTCTCCCTGTTTCTTTGGGTGCCTGTGATGATTAATTTTATGTGTCCACTTGACTGGGCCATGGGGTGCCCAGATATTTGGTCAAACACCACTCTGGGTACTTCTGTGAAGGTGTTTTTGGGTGAGAATAACATATTTAAATTGGTAGCCTGAGTAAAGCAAAGTAAAACATTACCCACCTTGATGTGGGACGGCCTCATGCCATCAGTTGAAGGCCTGAATAGAAGAAAAAGGTTGACCCTCCTCTGCCTGACCGCCTTCAAACTGAGAAGTCAGCTTTTCCTGCTTTCAGGCTGGAATCAAAGCTCTTAGATGGGACCTTATACCATCGGCTCTCGGGGGCCTCCAGCTTGTCCACTTACCCTGCTGGTCTTGGGACATAGCAGCCTCCATAGTCACGTGAGCCAGTTCCTTATAATAACCTATCTATGTACTTCCTATACGCTCTGTTTCTGGGGAGTCTTGGCTAACATAGCGCCTTACTCTGGCAGTCCTGGGCCCCTTCTTTCAGGCTGCCCCATTTCTCCCAGGAGGCCCAGGAGCCCCCTGTATATGAGCCCCCGCCCCCCGCCAGGATCCTAGCACTCCCAAAGGAGCACGGCATTTGACAGCCCTGTGCCTGGGGTTGCTCCTGACCCATACCTGCCTGGGCATTCAGGGAGCTCCGCTGGGCGTCACTGCCCATCCCCACTCCATCCTGGCTTCCCATACCAGGTGGGAACCAGAAAATCTGGTGAATAAAACCCATCAGAGAGCCTTGACCTGGGCATCAGTCAGAAGCTGGTGTGAGAAGCAGCACAGTTACAATTAAGTAAATGGATGACCTCAATTCGGAGACAGTGTTTGTCGAATTCAATCTTCAGCAGGTTAACTTTCCTCGTATGAGCAAAAATGATATTTGGGATTAAGTTTTCACTGCACTGAATGCATTACTGGATTTCTGCTTCTCGTCATGAGAGAGGGGACGTAACCTTCACTAAGACGGTCTGCGGGGACCAGGACAGCTGGCATAACTGCTGAGTGCTGACTGACCACAGAGGATTAAGGCCAAACACAACTCATTTCACACTAAGAATAAGCTGATTTGTTTTTGTTTTTAAATAAGCCTTATTAAAACTGGCTGCTGCTGGTGTTGGGTCTGCGGGAGCATCACAGGGCAAGGCTTTAGAGGGCTGTCAAAGAAACCTCCTTCCTGCTTCACACACGGGAACAACCTGGAGATCCTCGCTGCTGTCCAGGGCCCCAGGGAAGGTCCAGAAGGTGTCCTCCCAGGGAGCAGCTGAGCATGGGCAGCCTTGGGCCTATGGCTAATTTGCAGGGGACGCTGTGCACAGGTCCAGTGGCGGTGGCTGAGTCTCATCACCGTTCTGTCTGTGTCTACGGGCCTTTCTGGAGCTCCTCATTGCAGAGGGCTTTCCAGACTGTACGTTACCCCCTTTCAGGCAACCTCATCTCCCTCTTTCCCATTCTCTCCTCTGGCCACACTAGAGACCCTGCCTTAGTTCTAGACAAGATCTCAAAGTCTGTTCTCAAAGTCTGTTCTGGGAATGTTTGGGAGTCCCCTGGACCCTTTCAGGGGATCCACGAGGTCAAAACTGTTTTTATGACAGAATATAATGGTGTGATTTGCCTTTTCCCCTTTCATTCTCTTACCAGTGTGTGGTGGAGTTTTCCACAGACTATGTGACATGTGATGATGTCACCCCTGATGGCTGATGAAATGCTTGTGTTCTTGTTTGTTAAATGCTTCTCAGTTCTAATTTTGAATATGGAAAATATTGATAACTATCACCCACATAAACGTAAGTTCTTTGGGGTTCTTAATGCTTTAAAAATGTAAACGGGTCTCGAGATCAAAAAGTTTGAGAACCTCCATTCTGGGTCTTTCTTTTCTTTTTTCCTTCAAGATGAGGTACCATATTTATGGTAGTATTTATGTATTTTTTAACCATAACATTTGTAAAACTTTGCCAACATTTTTATAGGTTTCTGTGTCTTTTCAAAAAATGTATAATGACTAAGTGTTTGAGTGTTATGCCCCAACCCTATTTTTCCCATGAATTCTGTAATTTTTAGTATGAGACTTAAAATGTTTTTTTACTGGTGGTAGAATACACATAACATCAAATTGAACATCTTAACCCATTTGAGTGCACAGCTCAGTGGCATTGAGGACATTCACATTGTTGTGCAACCATCACCACCATCCAACTCCAGAACTTTCTCATCTTGCAAAACTGAAACTCTGTGACCATTAAACACTACCTCCCCATTGCCCCCACTCCCAGCCCCTGGCCACATTCATTCTTCTTTCTGTCTCTGAATTTGACTCCTCTAGGGACCTCACACAAGTGGAATTGTCCAGTATTTGTCTTCCTAGGACCTTCTTGATTCCTTCACACCAGCAAAACTACCTGGCCTTAGGGTCCTGTACAGGGACACTATAACTGGAGCTAACATGTTCTTACCCTATAAACATGTGTCACGATGCTTCTCCTCTGTATCACTTATGCTGAGACTGCCAGCCTGGTTTTAAAACCTTGCTCTTCTGCTTTTAAAGCTACGTGGTCTAGCCACGGGACTTAAATGTTCCATGCTTTAGCATGGAGCTAAGATAAAAATTCCCTCCTCTTGGGGTTTAAATCCTCCACGTGGATTTAAAAAGCATATGGAGTAGTATTCCATTGTGTATATATACCACGTCTTCTTTATCCAATTATCGATCGAAGGACGCTTTGGTTGTTTCTGTGTCTTGGCCACCGTAAATAAAGCTGCAATGAACATCAGAGCACATACATCTTTACAGATAAATGTTTTCAGAGTTTTTGGGTAGATACCCAGGAGAGGGATTGCTGGGTCATACGGTAATTCTGTTCGTAATTTTTTGAGGAGCCTCCACACTGCCTTCCATAACGGCTGCACCAGTCTGCATTCCCACCAACAGTGTATGAGGGTTCCTTTTTCTCCACAGCCTCTCCAACACTTGTTACTATTTGTCTTGTTGATGATAGCCATTCTGACTGGGGCGAGGTGATATCTCATTGTGGTTTTTATTTGCATTTCTCTGATGATTAGTGATGTGGAGCATTTTTTCATATGTCTATTTGCCATTCGTATGTCCTCTTTGAAGAAATGTCTCTTCAGGTCGTCTGCCCATTTTTTAATTGGGTTGTTTGCTTTTTGGTTGTTGAGTTGCATGAGTTCCTTGTATATTTTGGATATTAGCCCCTTATCGGAGGCACTGTTTGCAAAAATCTTCTCCCATTCAGTTGGTTGCCTCTTTATTTTGTTGATGTTTTCTTTTGCTGTGCAGAAGCTTTTAAGTTTGATATTACAGAATTATATATTTGAAACCTATGTAATTTTACTAACCATTGTAACGCCAATAAATTTTAATAATAATAATAATGATCACAACAACAACAACAATAATAATAGTAATAATAATAAAAGCTTATGGAGGAGAAGGCAGGGAGCTCAGAAGGAGACTATGGTTGTGTAAAGGCCTAGCCGTGAGGGAGACTTTGGCTTAGCGAGTTCTAGGGAGGTGAAGGAAGGGCTCCATTTGCCAAGTAAAGAGTGGAAGGTGAGAAGCAGAGAGAAATAGCCTCATGGCTACTTGGGAAGTTTGGATTTTATTCTGAGGACAATGGGAGCCACCAGGGTTTTAGGCAGAAAGGGGACACTCAGATTTGCATTTCAGAAAAGTCACTCTGTCAGTGTGTGAGGAATGCCTTGCTGGGGGTTACAGAGAGGACACTGTGGCAGCAGTCCACAATGACAGGACATCATGATACAGCAAAACACCAGAGAAATCCCCTCGAAACATCTGTGTTCTTTCCGCAAAGTTTTTCTTCCCTGAACTATTGGAAGCACTATTACTTAGCATTTAAGGAGCAAGTGATCACCAGCTGATATCTGAGCTGTCAATGCTTTAGCGTTCACAAATTTCACGTGGTTTACCTTGAAGTGAAATTTAAAAATGGCTTTCCTTGAGAAATGATAAGCTTCTGGTTTTGGAGTTGAAGATTATTCTGAAGGAGTGTGAACTGCAAGAGCTTCTTGAGAAGATATCTGTCAGTGCCGGCTGCAATTTACACATACATTTCTTCTGACTCAGCCATCCTGGTCTGGGACTCTGTCCTACAGAATCAAAACCCCAGGAGAGATGCACAGTAATTATTACAGGGTCATTTATAGTAATAGCAAAACAAAATAAAAAAAAATAAACCAAAACAAAAAACCAAAACAACAACAAAAGCGCAACCTGGAAACAACCTGAATGTCCATCAATAGGAGACTGGTTAATAAAATCACAGTTACTATGGGCTGAATGACTGTATGCCCCAAATTCTTGTGTGGAAATTCTAACCCCCAATGGGATGGTACTAAGCGGTGGGACCTTTGGGAGGTGAGTAGGTTATAAGGGTGGAGCCCTTGTGAATGGGATTAGTGTCTTTTATAAAAGAGACCCCAGCAGCTCCCTCTCCCCCTCTGCCATGTGAGGACACAGAGAGAAGATAGCCATCTATGAATCAGAGAGTGGGTTCTCACAAGACTCTGAATCTGCCAACACCTTGATCTTGGACTTCCCAGTCTCCAGAGCTGTGAGAAATAAATTCCTGTTGTTTATGTGCCCCTCAGTCTGATATTTTTGTTACAGTAGCCCAAAGGCACTAAGACAGTGGTACATCCACACATTGGAAAGCAACACGGCTGTTAAAAAAGAGCAAGGCAGAACCATATCTCATGAGCTGGAACAATACCCAGGATATATTGCTAAGTTTTTCTTAAAGTAAGTTTAGGAATAATATGTGCCCTAGTTTTGTCTGGGGCGGGGGAAGCCAGTAAGTCAATGTGTTTTAATAAGTATTAAAGAAAATCAATGATACACAGCAAAATCGTAATCTTCAGAAGGGTGGGATTAGAAAGAGAAAGGGGAAGACCATGGGCTTAATACTTTTTATATTGTGTGATTTTATTTACACAATAAAGTAGGGGGAAAAAATCCCAACTTACTCTGAGGAAGAGCTGCCATTCTAAGCAGTGTGGAATGTGTCCTGGGGCTCTGTGGGTACTTGGTATTATTCTGGGGGGTCAAAGCAGGACATCCCCATACCTAATTCTTTGCCCCCACCCCAAGAAGTGCTTTTTGCACAAGAGTATGTGTGTATGTGGATAGGTAGGCTGGGGGGGGGGGGCGGGTGGTATAACCCCAGCCAGTCCCTCTAAATCCCTTAACCCCATGCATCTTCATGCACAAACCCTCCTGAATAACCAACGAAATGGAAAAAAACCAATGTTGAGAATGGGGTTTCTGTGATGGAGGCTGAGTTTCCACTTGCAAAAGGAATAGGTGGGAAATGATAAGACCCTGGAGATGGTTGGCAGAGTCCCAGGAAAGCTTAAATGATCTCCGGGCTTGACTTTTCCTGGTAGAAACTTAAATCCTCCTGGCCCCCTTGCCTGGAGAGTCCAGCTGGCAAAGGAATGTTGAGTGCCATTGGTTCCTGCTGGCCATTTCCACTTCTGCTGTCCAAGGCTTTCCACTTCCTGTCTCTCTTTCCTGTCTCTGTGCCCTGCTATCTCTCATTTCCTGTCTCCCCCCTTCCTTTCTCAGCCTCCACTTCCTGTCTTTACTTCTTGCCTGGCCTCTTCTTACCTGCTACTCAATGCAGTGGGGCTGGCCTGAGAGCCCAGAGCCCTCTTGGTCTCCGTCCCCACAGAGTCGGCCCCTTAGGTGGAGAAGTGTGCCCAGGAGGGGTCCCCTCTGGTTCCACAAAGCGGCAGCATGGCTTGGCATTTTATGGGCTGGATTGCTTTCCTGGTTTCGTTTTCTCTTTTCTCCCTATTAGCTCCAGGGTGAGGTGAGGCTAGGAGCCAGAGGAGGCTTTGAGAAGCTTCTGCACCAGGGGAGCTAGGATTTGGACTGGAAGGAAGAGGCTGAGAAAGGGGTCCGGGCTGTGCAGACGGGGTGTGCGATGGCGAGCAGATGGCTCGGGTTTCCCAGGCTTCCTCAACCCTCAGGTTTAAGGCCGCCGGCTCCTCCAACATTACCTGCCAGGAAGGTTTCTAAATCACACTCCCTCAGGGCCCTGATCAGGGCCTCAGCAGACTGGGGCTCGGGTCATTCGGCATAAAAAATGACTCTCTGCACGTAAATGGCAACTTTCCACTGGGCAGAACTTATTTTCCGCTTGAAAAGCTAATGAAAACCAGTCATGGTGAAAAACCCAGCCAAAGAAAGAATGTAGGCTTCTTTTCTTCAATAGGAGAATAACACCAGGTTCTGGATGGGTCTTTGTGGAATCTAGACCCAGCGGGAAGAGGGGGCTGTGACACTTGGGGTCCCCCAGACTCCTGTCAGAAACGGGGCCTTGGGGTCAGACAGGAAGTTGAGTGGGGGTGCAAGGGCTGGGGAGGCAGGAAACTTGCTCATTCTTCAGCGGGGGTGTGGGGAATGCCTACGCAGAGCTGAGTTCTGGAGCATCTAAATATAGCAGGAAAGTCGGAGCTAGTGAGCCCACGAGAGACAGGAGCTCAGCTCAATAAATCTGACACTTTCCTGTTTCTTTCTTAGTTCTCCTTGCTGAGGTGCGTGCAGGGAAAATCTGGGAAGCATCTAAAATGCTCCAGGTTTCATGTTCTCTGTTCATGGCTTAATGTGACAACTGCTTTTCCGTTTCAAATGCTGCATCCATTGGGGCACTGAGCCTACCTGGATCCTCTTTTTCTACAGAGGACTCTGTCTCCGGGAACCTTCTCGGCTCACCCCACCCAGACTCTCCCTTCCATCACCCAGGGCACTGACAACATGGCGCTTTTCTACTGGACTGTGTGATCTTTTAGATGCTCTCTCCCCTACTTAACAACCTTCAATGGCTCCTTATTGCTTCCAGAAGTTCCACTTTTTAGGTTGCCATTCAAAGCTCTTTATAAGCTTGCTCCGTCTCCCTTCACAGCTGAATCTCCCCCCACTGGAAAGCCTTTGGATAAACAGGTGATGTGTGCCCCCTAACTGAACTCTTTCATACCCAGGTGCTTTTGCACATGCTGTCACATTCTCCAAGAAGTCCTTTCTCTTCTGCTTTGCCTGCTGGGGATTCTCTGAGTCCTTTCCGAAGCAGCTCAGCTATTGTTCCTCCCTCAGCACGACCTGTGCCGCTCTGAAAAGTCAGTCCCAAGCTCCCCAGGCAGCGTGTGCAGGCTCTTGTTAGAGCACTTAGGCACTGAGTGGCAGTTATGCAGACCATGGCCACATTGACCTTGCAGAGCCTCAGCTTCCTCGTCTGTAAAATGGGATAGCAAGAGAGAATGGTGATGAGGATTAAAATGAAGCAAAGCCTGCACGAGGCTCTGGAAACACTTCATTAATTGCTGGGGAGTATGTTATTAGATGGTGGCCGTTTTGAGGATAAGAACTGTATCTCACTTTTGTATCTTGGGCTCTCAGATGGAAGCTGGGCAGGGAGTTTAGCTGTGCTTGTTTGTTGAAGAGAGGGGTGGCTGCCTCGTGGTGTGTTATTTGTGTCTGTGTGTGCGTGTTGCCAGCTAGGACTGAAACCTTCCTGAGGGAACGGTCCTCATTCCCCCGCAGCACAGCTTATCCGAGCGCTCCATAATCACCAGCCCAGCAAATCGAGGCAGGAAGAAGAAGAGACAACCCATCTAGTGTTGTCACGTGAGACTTCTCTTGTTCTCCTCAGACACCTGGGGCTGCACTGTTTCCTCTCTCCAGGGACTGAGGCTGGGGACCCTGACCAGCCCTCCTAACCGGGGCTCCGGCTGGTTCTGCAGGGGAATGAGGGGGCCCCTCAGGTATCCCCGGTGTCCCAACATAGGGACAGAAATGACAGCGGCATCAGTGCATCTCGTCTCTACAAGGGCCGGTCGAGCTAGCGAGTACTGTGCGTTCACTCGTTAGGTCTCCCGAGTCCTGTGGGGGAGGGGGCACTGTTATTGTGCCCATTTTACAGGTGAGAAATGCACTCAAAGAGGCAGAGGCTTCCCGGAGGTCACACAGCTTGTGACTAGAGGGGCTGGGAGTTGAACAGAGGCCTGCCTGAATCCAGAACGTGGGCGCGCAGATGGCAGGCACCGAGTAGAAAGAAGGCACAGCTGTACCCAGCGTGTGTGTGCTCTGCAGGCGGTGAGCACTCAGTCCCTTTAGCCTGTTCACTTATCTGGTGGCCCCAGGAAGGTTCTCTCCACTTTACAGATGAAGGAAGGGAGGTTTGCACGAGGTCGACCCACTGCATCCCGGTGGCCTCACACTGCAGCATCTTCCTTTGCTGGCCAGGCATGACCTCCCAGGCTCTGGCAAGCTTGTCTTTAGGAATCGGACCCCTATCCCAGTCCCAGTTACCCCTGGAGAGGGCTCGCCTGCTGCTCCCTCTCCATGCTGAGCCCAAAGAACCAAGCCTCCAGTGCAGAGAGAGATGTAGGAACCCTGAGGATCTTGCTGAGCAACGGGGCAGCAGCCTTGTAACCTGGGGCCCCCTCTTCGAGGTGGACCTCAGCCACCTGAGTCCTGGCGTCTCCAACCTCATTAGGTACAAAGGCTCAGCTACGTACACAGGGCCTCGCTCCTGAGCTCGCTGTTCCTCGGGTGTCACAGTGCCTGGACCCTGGAGTCCCTGCCGGGCAGCCCTGCCCAGTGGGGACCAAGCTAAGCGCTGGCTGAGCAGGTGCTTCCATTTTTCCCCTAGACACCATTATCAGAGCGGCTGCCCCCAGATGTGTCCTTAACATGGGGTGGGGTGGGATTCCCCCCGGGGTGCTGGGTGGGCAATTTACCTGTGACCTGTACTTGGAGGTTTGGGAAACAGGCCAAGTTTACTTCCATCAAAAACTTTAAAAATATTTCTGTATGTGTGAGACGGTTGGGAGGTTTGGGGGGTAAAAAAAAGGAAGGCAGATTGTTACCAAATGCCAAGGGAGGCCACCTGGGTATCTTTGCAAAGTTCAAAGTTATAGGAAGGGCACAGAGCCGATTAGCTGCTCCAAGCGGGCAGGGCACCGCCCCTAGACTCACAGTGATGGGCGTGTGGCCTGACAACTGGCAAGGTGGGAGGGCCTGCTCTGGGCGGAGCCACAGCTCAGTCTCCACAGCCCCCTGGACAGTAACTGGGATTAGCTGGAACGGTCCTTCTTAGAGTTAGAACCCCAGGGCATGTCTCCAGACCAACTCCTGTCATCGTAGTGGCAGGATCTGAGGTCCAGAGGCTCCTTCTTCTCCTTTTGGTGTTCCCATTACTCGTGTGTCACACCTTTCGGAGCTGTCCCAGAGTCCTTGGATAGTCTGTTCTGTTTTCTTGTTTCGTTTGTCTCTTTGCCTTCCAGTGTTGGAGGTTTCTACTGACATGTGCTCAAGCCCAGAGATTCTTTCTTCCAGGTGCATCATTTTTATTAGCTTTGTAAGCGCTCGAGTTGGTAGTGGTAAGGGGTGCTCAGATTTATTATTTTCGACAACAGGTGGCCAAGTTACTTTCTCTGTGCATCACAAATTCCTCCCTGTCCTTTAAGGTTGTATTAATTTTCCAGGCTGCCATAACAAATTACCACAAACTAAGTGGCTTAAACAATAGAAATATATCGTCTCACATTTCTGGAAGCGAGAAGTCCAAAATCAAGGTGTCAGCAGGTTGCTCCCTTCTGAGGCTCTTCTTCTCTCTTCTTCCTTGGAGGGAGAATCCATTCCAGGCCTGTCTCCTAGCTTCTGCTGGTTTCCTGGGATCTGTGTTGCTCCGAGGCTTGCAGACTCATTTCCCTGATCTCTGCTTTCACTTTCACATGGCGTTTCCCTGTGTGCGTCTGTCTTCAGATGGTCCCTTTTTCTAAATCATATCCATTAGGGGCCCACCCTACTCCAGTATGACCTCATCTTAACTCGTCATATTTGTGATAACTCTATTTCAAAATAAGGTCACATTGTAAGGAACTGGGGGTTAGGATTTCAACACCTGAATTTGGGGACAGCATTCAAATGCATAGCAAAGGCCCATCAGAAACCTCACCTCCTCCAGGAAGCCTTCTGTACTCACTCAAACTCACGTAATCTCCCCTTTCTGGAGCTCCTACAGCACATAGTGTCTGAGAAGCTCCGTGGCCCTGGGGATGCAGAGCCACCTAGAGGGTTTATGTTCTGTCTCTCTAAGGCCGTGCTTACCTCCAGGTTGATAGCATTTGCAATTTTTGAAAACAAGCACAGCATAGTAGGAAACTCCTTAGCCGATGCGATTAGTACTGGTAGTTAGGTGGCAAATTGAAAATCGGAACGGAATGCCAACGAAGGCTTGCTAGCAGCATGGGCCCAGCATGTGGTGGGCAGCAAATTTACAGAGGAATAGAGAGCGAAGGTTAACCCTTGTGTTGGTTAAATGGAGGTTGGCTTCTGCACACAAAAAACCAACAGTGGCCCCGAAACCCCAAGATGAATGAAAACTGGATGTAAAGTTATCCAACTTCTCATTGAGAGTGAATTTTTGGTTTTTGAAAGAAGCTATCAACACCCCAGACCATGTAAGACTCCTGTCTGTTTTGGATGTCAAGAAAAGTGACCATACAGAACCGCTGGGGGCTTTAGAAGTGACAAGGGATTCTGGGCCACAGTGAGGGGTCCCAACAGAACCTGGATTCAGAGAAATAAGGTGGTCTTCTGAGAGTTACATTGTAAAACCAACATAATAAATAGGTCAGAGCAGAGAACAGTGGACTTTATTTCACCTGATTCACAGTATTAACATATCCAAAACATATCCAAAATAGAATGTGGGCTGTGTGTGTGTGTGTGTGTGTGTGTGTGAGAGAGAGAGAGAGAGAGAGAGAGAGAGAGATTGGGCATGGTTGTATGAGTACGTATGTGAGTGTGTGAGCGTGTGTGTGGGAGTGTGAGCTTGCATGGTTGTGAATGATAAGCGTGTGTGTACAGCCGGGAGGCCCAGGGAAGAGAGTGGATACTGCCTTCGCTTAGAGAGACTTAGCAAAGCTGAGCAGGCTTTGTCCAGGGGAAAGCGGGGGATTGTGGGCCAGGAACTCGAGTGCCTGGCCTGTGCTGCAGGTCTGTCCATTTAGGGAAGACGGGTACATCACAGGTGCAGCAGGTTTTCATAGCGTGATAGCTCGTGATGAGCGTCTCCTGCATCATCCAGTGTCCCGCCCTCGCCAGGAGATTCCAGACTCACTCAGCCACTGGCTGTCACTGGGCTTCATTTGGCTTCCTAGGAGCTCTACCCACAGGAATGTGATTATGAGCGGAAACAGATACCCAGCCCGTGGGGATAAAGGCAAAGAGCTCGGACTGGGTCAGCCTGTGTGGGCATGAATCCCAGCTTCTCCTCGTACTGGCTGGTGTCCTTTGGAAAGTTACCCAACCTCTCTGAACTTCCGTTTCCTCATCTCTGAAGTGGATTTGATCATAGTACCTGCCACATAAACTGTTGTGAGGATTAATGAGACGATCCATGTGAAGTGCTTAACTCTATAGCTAGTACATAGTAGGCCTGCAAGAAGTGTAAGCTACAATCCTCATAATTGTAAAAATTATAATAAATAAACACATTAGTTTTGTTTTTTATACATGAAAAACATGCCCTTGAGAAATAGATCCGCTCCCGGGGGCTGATGTGCAACGAGTTTCATGGGGATACAATCTGCTTCTTCTTCTCTGTCTCCTTAGTGCTGAGCAGTGTCTGGTGTAGGAGATGCTCACTGTCTGTTGAAGAAATGAATGAATGAATGAATGAATGAATGAGTTAGTGAGCGGCAAGTCAAGTTTCTGGGCCCCCAGGTCCAGGACTGTGATAAATCTGCAAAGGCAAGCTGCCCTATGCACTGACCAGCCCTTCTTTCTCTGGGAACAACTAACCCCAACTAAGCCTGGCACATTACTCGCTCTTGGGGCAAATCACAGGGGAGTTTGGAGAAGGAGCTCCTGGGGCAGCCATTTGGTGACCAGGCCAAGGCTTACGTTATTTCTCCAAACCTTCCAGGCTGCCAAATTGGGTCATTTACACCTGCTTTCGTTTGATGTAGTTTGGAGGGAAGCAGAAATGTCACTGAGCTAAGGCTGCGTCCTCCCGTGCCTTGTTACTGATCCAGAGTGTTCCATGGACCAGCAAAATTGACCTCCGCTAGGAGCTTGTGAGAAATGCAAACTCTCAGGTCTGACCTATGGAGTCAGAACATGCATTTCAACAAGATCCGCAGGGGCCATGTGCATATTCAAGTGTGAGAGCTGCTCTAGTGCAACTGCCACAGAGAACCTTCGGTCTGGGCACTTGGGGAGGAAAATCCAGCATTGAGGGGTCGCCACTTCTCCACTCCGGAATGTGCATCCCAGCGTCTGACCACAGGGCGGAGGTTGCATTCACCATGCGCGTGTTCCTTTCTGCCTTATCTCCCTTCTCCTTTTCTGAAGCTCTCACACTGCTCTACAACCCTGCCTTTCCTCACCATTATGAGAGATCTCTGCTGTTTGCTGATTGTTTCCTCGAAAAGCACGTTTTTTAATTCAAGGGAGCTGTTAACGCATCTGCACTGCTGGGAGTTGTACCACCCTCCGTGGCTTCCTGGTGGGTGCCACCCCAGGCCCTGGCATGCACCCTCTGGCACTCAAAGAGTAAATACAATCCTTGGATTCCAGACAAGCCCTGTCCCCACTCCTTTGCATCTTTCCTCATCTGTCCAGTTGTGCAGAACTGGCACACCGAACGCCGTCTCATCATTCTCTCCATCTCTTACCTGCTCTGGAGAGATACATGTCAGTGACAACACAGCCAAATCCAATGACAGCCCAAGAACTCCTAAATCTTTCAAATTGCCTTCTGCATTTCCTCTAACTTTATATCCTGGCATGCCTGAGTGGTCCCCCCACACACACTGCCAGATCCAGCCCCAGCAGCTGCAGTCAAGTGTCTGTTTATTCCAGCTGCTTTGGAAAATGCTGGGGCTCCAGGTACCATCCTCTTCCAGCTTCTTCCCAGAGTGGGGTCCAGTTAAGGAGTGGGGTCCCCGGGGGATGGGGAATAGAGAACTGAGCCCGGAACTCTCCTAAATCGAATTCTTTCAAGGGCTCCATTGGCTTTTCACATGGAAAACCAACCAACCAACCAATGAATAAATCCAATAAATTTGCAACAGCAATCCCAGGGTAGCATAAAGAAGAAATCCTAGTTGGAAGGATGGTGG
This sequence comes from Rhinolophus ferrumequinum, assembly GCF_004115265.2. Taxonomy (NCBI): domain Eukaryota; kingdom Metazoa; phylum Chordata; class Mammalia; order Chiroptera; family Rhinolophidae; genus Rhinolophus; species Rhinolophus ferrumequinum. The sequence continues at coordinate 11,426,406 of NC_046299.1, read as the reverse complement.
CAAGGAGACAGTGTCTCTGTCCCAAGCAGCTCTATGCTCTATATGGGAACTCAAAAGTGTAGAATTTTCCTTCAGCACCTGCAAATTAGGCTTCTGCCTTCAGGTTCACGTTGAAAACGTTGTTTCGAGTTTTGGTGTCAACTTTGCCAGAGAAGGGATTGGGGAAGCTCCTTGGAAGTGACATGACATCCTGATTGGCTCCTGTGGCCCCAATATGTGCAAAGGGCTTTGTAAGACAATGGGTTTTCCATGGCTCACTCTCTCATCTTAGGTGCAAAGAGGCCAATGCTTTGCCTCCGACTCATTTCTTCTTTAGAACAGAACCTTCCAGTTTGGATGGGAAACACAAAGCCATTTAGTAATTCATTTCTACATGTAGGATTAATCATATTTTAAAGCCTCCTGCCTCTTTTAGCAGCTGACCCTAAAATTAGACAAAGCAGGATCATTTCCTTTCCACCGCTGGCTCTATTAGTCAGGGTCTATCAGGAAACAGATGGCACACTCAAATAGGATAATTTAAGGAGTCCTTAAAAAAAAATGATGTGGGCATGATACAGGGAAACCAAAAGGGATAGGCAGGGTATGGGGGCTGATAACTGACTGTGAGGCTCTTACCACCCCTGGGCCGGAAGGGGTTAAAGAAGAGAGCGTTATGGGAACCTGGAAGGAGACAGTCAAGTGGAGAGGGTCATTTTGCGAGGAGCTGGGACCTTCAGCTGAGGAGTGCAGCCAGCATGAGTGACCCTGTGAGATGGGAGCCAGAAGGTAAACATTCCAGCTTCAGTCTCCTCCTTCCCTCCAATCTTCTGCCAAGCCTCCCCCCACCCACCCACTACCATTGACCCAGTCTGACCAGGAGCCAGAGGGAAAGGTGCCTGTCAATGTAGTATAGACAGGTCAGCCTCAGGGGGCAGAGAGTAGGGGAGAAAAGGCTAAAGAGAATCTGGAGGGGCCAGGAGGAGAGACCTGGCACATGAGCCTTTCGCACATTCGGCAGCGACCCTATGGGATTAATTCCTCCTCAGGCCTGCAGCTACGCAAACGTCTTGTCAGTTTGCTCTCAAATTATCCACTCTTGTGTCGTTATCATTATGCACTGTCTAGATACCTTATTTGCCAAACCAGCTTGTCAGCTTTTCAGGGAAAGAGATTGCATCTTACCTTGCATTCCTCCCTTGGCCCTGTGTCCCTTCCTTGCACACATAGGTACTCAGTGTGTGTGTGTGTGTCCACATAAGGGAGGCTGGGCCAGGTTATACTGCAATAACCACCACCCGCTCTTAGCACCTTTACACAGTAAATGCTTTCTCTTATTCAGACGACATGCCCGTTACAAGTCAGCAAGGGGTGCTCTGCACGTCACAGTTACTTTGGGACCCAGGATGGCTTTGTCTCAATACACATATCCATAATCACAACAGAAGAGGGAAGTAGATAGAGTGAATTACACACTTGCCTGAAGTTTCTGCCCAAAGTGTCACTTCTGCACACATTTCATTGGCCAAAGTGAGACCATGTCTGCTCCTAACTTTTACAAGCAGAGAAGCAGAATCCCTACGTGCTTAGCAGAGAGTCAGAAATATTTCGTGAACAGTCCCCACTGTAGGCAAAGGTGGTCTCCACCAGGGAGCCCTGGAGAAGCGATGGATGTTTTTGAATTTAATTGAACAGTGTCAACAAAAATCAAACAAATAACTGAATCTATGCCTTTGGACATATTCAGTCTAAATTAGTCAAGTCAGCAACAGCAACAAAAAGTCAGCCAATCAGGTGCCCAGGAATTATACAAATCAAACGATGTTTTAAATGGACTGACTGGTTTATGTTACAATATTCTATTTCTGGCTGGTTTCAGTGGAGCCTGTTTTGTTTGATATTAGTAGTTACTGGGATATAGATTCTTGATTCCCCCCCACCCCATCAGGCCATGTTATTATTTCCCATTTTCTCATGTCCTCGGCTATTCATTAAGACTCTGGCAAATCGATACTGGTATGCTTGCTGAGTTTGATGCTTTCTTTGTCTCAGCCTCAAGGAAAATGTAGCTGCTGCCACATTCCCTTCCCACTGTTTGTGGGGCATCCACAGGAATTGTACCCTGTGCCCTTCCCGGGCATTAGGTTACATACTTACCCAATCCTGGGCCCCCTGGAAATCCCTGGACCTTACAGCAAGTCACTTCAGCTCAAAAATAGGAAAGGGTGAAAAAAAAATTCCAGATCGAGGCAATCTCTCTGTTGAATAAAGATATTTTTAAAATGTAAACCAAGTTCTCAGCACTATTTTCAAATGTAGAAAGGCATATTCACTTATCTTCATAAATTGTCCACACCTAAGAACTATTTGGGCAGTGCCCCTGGCCAGCTGGGGTTTGGGGTTACCATCAACTTGTCTCATTTGCTCTGCTTCCCAAAGAAATTGCTTTGAAAAAACATGAAGAGACTGTGACTGAAGGTGTAAAAGACAATTATATTCAAAAACAAACAAAAACCCTATAGTGTCCCTTCTGTGTCCCCCCCCCTTTTTTTGTACTCTTTTGTACACCATGAACCCTGAAAGCAAACAGCAATGCTGCTTCCTCAAAGTATGTTGTCAAAGGAATTTTGATGGCTGGACTTCAGCAGATGGATGTTTTATTTCTAATGGCAAACCAGATCTCCTGGTGTGAATATTAATTCATGCGATCGCTAGGGTCCTCTGGGCAGTAAGAAGAGAAAATTGACCCCTATAACTTAAAATGCATATAGTCTTGCTATTGAAGTTATTGTAGCGGCAATCTTAGAAGCTTACAGAAGTGGGTGTCTAGCAGGGTCCTTATCTGTCGCCCTGAGGCTGTCTGGTCAGTCCAGCTCTGGCACCTTCCTGAGGTCTTTTTGTCCCGGCCTCTCATCTTCAGCTTTTGCAGCAGTTCAAATTCTGATATGACTTATGAGGGAGGGAGTAAAAATTATCAAAAACGGTAGCTCCGACTTTTATAATTCCTTTTCCTGATTATAAAAGCAGTACATGCTCATTGCAGAGCATTTGGAAAATGTGAAAGATAAATGAAGAAAAATAAAAGGCAACCGCATTTTGCACCCCGCCTCAGTAATAATCACCATCAATGTTCTGATGCCTCCCTTCCCGCTTTTAATCTTTAGTTTTCTCTGTATTGATTTAAGTTAAATATTTCAGTCATTCATTCATCCTTGTATAGTAAGCACAAACTGTTGTCCTGTCCTTGGCATTAATGATATAGTGGTAGAATAAATGGACAAAGTCTGTTCTCATGGAGATAAAATAATATCAGAGGTAGTTATTAAATCTCAATGAGTAGAAAGAAACAGGAAAGTCCCAAAACACTTGAAAATTAAGCAGCATACTTCTAAATAATTCATAAGTCAAAAAGGAAATCTCAAAGAAAATTTAAAAATACATACCACTTAAGTAAAAATTAAAATATATAAAAATATGTGGGGTGCAGCCAAGGCAGAACTGAGAAGGAAATTTATAACACTAAATGCTTACATTAGAAAAAAAGGAAAGGTCTCAAATCAACCATGTAAGTTCTTCAAAACACTAAAAAAAAAAAAAAAAAGAACAAAATTAAACCCGTTGTAAGCAGAAAGACAGAAATAATAAAGGTAGGAGCAGAAATCATTGAAATTGAAAATAGAAAAACCATAAAGAAAAATCAATGGAATAAAAAGTTAGTTCTTCAAAAAGTATCAATAAAATTGATAAACTTCTAGCAAGACTGACAAAGATATAAAGAGGCAGATTATCAACATCAGAAATGAGACGAGATTATCACTACAGATCATGGAGCCATTTAAAAGGATTAAGCAGATACATTGAATAACTTTATGTTTTTAAGTTTGACAACTAAAAAGAAATGAACCAATTCCTCAAATATCACAAACTACCAAAACTCAACCAACATGAAATAGACAATCAGAATAACCCTATAACCACTAACAAAACTGACTTGGTAACTTAAAAAGCTTCTGAAAAATAGAAATCTGCAGTCCCAGATGATTTCACTGGAGAACTCTTCCAAACATTAAAGAGTTAACATAAAATTTACATCATCTTTTCCACAAAATAGAAGAGGAAACACTTAACTGACTCATTTTATGAAACTAGAGCTACCCTGATATACCAAAAAAGACAAAGACGGTACAAGTAAAGAAAATGAGGAGACTTTCAGTTTCCAGTCTGAACTTGTAAGGGGATTAGATGTCACCAATCCATCCTAACAAATAAAGAGCCGAACAAACTGAAAAATCAAACACTCTAATCCATCAGAGAAGTGAGATCATGGCAAACTGCTGCTCCAAAAATGGGAGAAACAGAGAGGAGGACACAGAGAATCACAAGTCACCAGGGCAGACACTCACTGAGCAGAAACCTCTGCAGAAGTCAGTGCGGGCTGAGGGGAGCGGTAGGGACACCTGAACTGTAACTGACCAGTTGCTGGAGTTCAGTGTGGACGAGTCTGTGCATTAAAAACTCCAGGGCGGGGCGGCCAGATGGCTCAGCTGGTTAGAACACGAGCTCTGAACAACAGGGTTGCCGGGTCCATTGCCACATGGGCCAGAAAGCTGCGCCCTCCACAACTAGATTGAAGACAACGAGCTGCTGCAGAGCTGCCAGAGGGGCGGCCGGATGGCTCAGTTGGTTAGAGCGCGAGCTCTCAACAACAAGGTTGCCGGTTCAATTCCTGCATGGGATGGTGGGCTGCGCCCCCGGCAACTAAAGATTGAAGACGGCAACTGGACTTGGAGCTGAGCTGCGCCCTCCACAGGTGGATTGAGGGACCACGACTTGGAGCTGATGGGCCCTAGAGAAACACGCTGTTCCCCAATATTCCCCAATACAATTGGGGAACAAACAAACAAACAAACAAACAAAAAACAACAAAAAGAAACCCTCCAGGGAACCCAAGAGAGTTCTTAACAAGGCCTGCCTTCAAGAGAGACTATTTACTAGAGACTAACCTATTGCGGTTTTATCAGAGCCTAATCGACCTAGGTGAACACAACTCCAGCCCCCTCTGCCCATTGTGTACCACCTAAAGTGGGGGGAAACAGAGGCACTAAGTCCACAGTCCAGGAGCACAGTCCAGGAGCACAGTCCAGGAGCATGGGTTCACCAAAAAACAGACTGAGACCTAATCACAGGACAATAGAACGCTTCCCCTCCTCCGGCACTTTTTCACTGCCTCCCTAACGGCCCACCCAGTACAATACATCATGTCTGGCTTTCAAAAAAAAAATTACAAGACATACTAAGAGGCAAACAACACAGTTTGAAAAGACTGAACAAGCAAGAGCACCATGGTCAGATACGGCTGGAAGGTTTGAACAATCAGACCAGGAATTTTTAAAAACTATGATTAATATGCTAAAGGCTTTAATAGAAAAAGTAGGCAGCATGCAAGAACAGATAGGCAACGTAAGCAGAGATGAGAATTCTAAGAAAGAATCAAAAAGAAATGGTGGAGAACAAAAACACTGCAACAGAAATGAGGAATGCTTCGGTGGTCTCAATAGCAGTAGACTGGGCAAGGTTGAGGAAAGAGTTTTTGAACTCGAGACTATCTCAGTAGAAAGTTCTAAAACTGAAAAGCAAAGAGAAAAGACTGGAAAAAAAAAACGAAACAGAATATCCAAGAACTGTGGAACAGCTAGAAAAGGTGTAACATAACATATATGTAATGGGAATACCAGAAGAAGAAAGGAAAAAACAGAAACAATATATGAAGTAATAATGACTAGGAATTTCTCCAGATTCATGTCAGGCACCAAAACTCAGGTTCAGGAAGCTCAGAGAACATTCAGCAGGATAAATGCCAAAGCAAACAAACAAAAAACACTATAGCTATGTTACACCGTATTATATTTAAAGTCCAGAAAAATCAAAGATAAAGGGAAAAAAATCTCAAAGAAGCCAGAGGGGAAAATACACCCTATCTATATAGAAGCAAAAATAAGAATTATATCCAATTTTCCCTCAGAAACCATACAAGCAAGAAGAGAATAGGGTAAAATATTGTAAAGTGTTGAGAGAAACCCCCCCCCCAATCTAGAATTCTGTACTCTGCATATCATCATTCAAAACTGAAGGAGAAATTAAAACTTCTCAGACAAACAAAAATTGAGGTAATTTGTTACCAGCAGACCTACCCTGCAAGAAATGTTAAAAGAAGTACTTTTAGAGAGAAGAGAAATGTTATATGTCAGAAACTCAAATCTACTTAGAGAAAGGAAGAACATTGTAGCAGGAATAAGGGAAAGTGAAATAAAAGACTTTTAATTTTATTATTCTTAATTGATCTAATAGCCATAGTTTTTTTCCAGATCACAACAGTGTATTAGATTATGTATGCTCGTGTGTGTGTGTGTGTGTGTGTACATATATATATGTATATATATATATATATATATATATGCTTATGTATAAATGAAATGGTGAAATGAGTGAAGCAATGATATAAGGGATGGGAGGGAGGAAGTAGGATTTTATTTTTTTAATTATAAGGTACTTGCACTACCTGTGAAGTGGTATGGTGTTATTTGAAAGTAAAGGACTTGGAGTAGTTGTAAATGTATATTGCAAACTCTAGGGTGACCACTAAAAAAGAGTTTATAAAAAGAAGTGTAATTGATAAGTTAACAAAGGAGAAAATGGAATTATATAAAATGCTCAATTAGAACCATAAAAGGCAATTAGCACTATAGATAATCAAGTTCTTTACCAAAAAAAAACCACACCAGATGTAAGATCCTCTATTCTATCTAACTCATGGACAGATACATAGCTTATTCATGATTAAAACAACTTTCCTAATTAAAACACACACACACACACACACACACACAACCACACACACACACACAAAGCAAAAAAATTGTGGAAGATGGGAACAGGAACAAAGACAACAAATAGAAAACAGTAACATCTATAGTAGATATTAATCCAATTATATTACTAATCTTTTTTTAAAAAAATCAATGGTCTAAATATCCATTGTCAGAATGGATCATAAAACAACATTCATCTATATGTTGTCTACAAGAAACCCACTTTAAATATAAAGACACATATAGATTAAAAGTAAAGGGGGGGATGGCCAGATGGCTCAGTTGGTTAGAGCACGAGTGCTTAACAACAAGGTTGCTGGTTCAATTCCCACATGGGCCCGTGAGCTGCGCTCCCTGCAACTAGATTGAAAACAACCACTTCACTTGGAGCTGAGCTGCGCCCCCCACAATTAGATTGAAAAACAACGACTTGCCATCCTAGAAAAACACACTGTTCCCCAATAAAGAAATGTAAAAAAAATAAAGGGATGGAGAAGGATATATCATGCTAATACTAATTAAAAGAAAGCTGGAATAGCTGTACCAATTTCAGACAGAGCAGACTTCAGAGCAAGGAAAGTTATTAAGGATAAAGGGAGGCATTACATAACAACGAAAGAGTCAATACTCCAAGAAGACATAACAATTCTTAATATGTAAGTGTCTAACAGCAGAGTAGCAATATATACACATGAGGCAAAAATGGATAGAACTGTAAGGAGAAATAGAAGAATCCAATGTTATAGTTGGAGGCTCTAACACCCCTCTATCAGAAATGGACAGATCCAGCAGGCAGAAAAATCAGTAAGGACATAGTTGAACTTGGAGCTGAACCATCAATCAACTGGATCTAATTGACATTTATAGACAAGTTCATCCAACAACAGCAGAGTGCACATTCTTCTCAAGCTCGCATGGAACACTCACCAAGACAGACCATATTCTGGGCCATAAAACACACTTGAACAAATTTTAAAAAGTAGAAATCATACAATGTCTGTTTTCAGACCACAGTGGAATTAAACTTGAAATCAATAACAGACAGATAGCTGGAAAATCCCCAAACACTGACAGATTAAACAACACACTTGTAAATAACACATGGGTCAAGTCAGAAATCTCAAGAGAAATTAAAAACTATTTTGAACTAAAGGAAAACGAAAATGCAATTTATCAAAATTTGTGGGATACAATGAAAGCAGTGCTTAGAGGGAAATTTATAACACTGAATGCATATATTAGAAAAGAAGAAATGTCCTCAATCAATAATCTAAGCTTCCATGTTAGGAAACTAGAAAAATAAGAGCAAATTAGCATAGGAGAAAACCTAGATAATGTTGACTATGCCAATGACTGTTAGATACAACACGAATGGCCCCATCCATGAAAGAAGTAATTGATAAGCCAAACTTCATTAAAATTAAAAACCTCTGCCCTGTGAAAGACAATGTCAAAAGAATGAGAAGATGAGCTAAAGTATGGGAGAAAATATATGCAAAAGACACATTTGATAAAGGACTGTTCTCCAAAATATACAAAGAATTCTTAACACTCAACAATAAAAAACAAACAACCTGATTTAAAAATTGGCAAAAGATCTAAACAGCCTTCACCAAAGAAGATATGATATATGGATGGCAAAAAAGCTTATGAAACTATGCCTCAGATCACATGTCATCACAGAAATGCAAATTAAAACAACAGTGAGATACCACTACACACCTATTGGAATGGCCACAATCCAAAATATGAAAAACACCAAATGCTGTTGAGGATTGAGGATGTGGGATTCGTCTGCAAGTGGGAATGCAAAATGGCACAGCCACTTTGGAAGACAGTTTGGCGGTTTCTTACATAACTAAACATACTCTTACCATACGATCCAGCAATCGCATTCCTTGCTATTTACCCAAATAAATTGAAAACTTATGTCCACACAAAAACTTACACACAGATGTTTATAACAGCTTTATTCATAGCTGCCAAAACTTGGGAGCAACCCAGGTGTGCTTTGGTGGGTGAGTGGATAAATAAACAGTGTTGCATCCAGACAATGGAATATTATTCAGCTCTAAAAAGAAATGAGCTATCAAGTCATGAAAAGATACAGAGGAAACTTAAATACATATTATTTAGTGAAAGAAGCCAAGCTGAAAAAGCTACATACTGTGTGATTCCAACGATATGACATTCTTGAAAAGGCGAAATGATGGGGACAGTGAAAACGTAAGTGGTTGCCAGAGGTTGGGGTAGGGAAAGAGGGACGAATAAGCGAAGCACGGAGGATTTTTAGGACAGCGAAACTACTCTGTATGTGCCCATAATGGTGGATACACGTCCTTACACATTTGTCCTAAGCCATAGAATGTAAACATCCAGAGTGAACCCTGAGGTAAATTACGGACTGGGATGAGTCAATGTAGTTCACTGATTGTAACAAATGTACCAGTCTAGTGTGGGATGTTGCCGTCGGGGGTGGAGGTGGGGCAAGAGCTATATGGGAAATCTCTGTACTTTCCACTCAATGTTGCTGTGAACCCAAAACTGCCCTAAAAAAATAAAGTTTAACAATAAAAAAGGTAAGACTACAGTCCAACATCTTTCATGAACTTAGATGCATAAATACTCAACAACATATTAGCAAATAGAACCCAGTTACGTATTAATATACATTCAGGAGGTTGGATGATTTAGTGAAATGAGCTAAGACTTCAAACTTAGACATACAGTACTTAGTTTGAACGATCAGCTTCCTGTTTGGGGCAATAGTTCACTGAGCCTCAGTTTACTGATTTGTAATACAGAAATAATCCACATAATTTAAGATTAGTATGTAGTAAATGAAATACTATATCTAAAAAAATTGTTCGGAAGTTATTATTTTGCTATCTTTGCTTCAGGTTTTTTTCTTATAGAGAAATAAAATGTTATAGATGTAGTTACTTATCTAGTTCCATATTCCATTCTCTCTCTCTGTCTCACCAAGGAACGTTATCCTGAAGTTGTTAGTATATTTCTGGTAAATGTTTTAGTAGTATTACTATTCAGATATGTGTTTAGAAATATATAACAATTTTATTTTTAAAAATAAACATGAAGGGCATTCCACAGTATTTCTAGTAACTACCTGTTCTATCCTCCATTCTTTAAGCATATGCATGTATATGTATGTATATACACACACAGACACATACACACACATAATTTTCACAACCGGGAGCATAGTGAATATGGGCTTTTAGAAACTTGAACATCTGCTTTGGAAAGTGTGATATCTTCTGCTAGTTAACATTGCATCTTACTAGAATATACGCTCCACGAGAGTTCATTATGTTACACCCCCAGCACCTAGACGAGCACGTGCACATAGTAAGTGCTCAGTAAATAGCAGGGTTGTGAATTACAAATCCCGTTAGTCCCCTCAACTACTCCATGAGATGGGGTTTCACCTCATTGGAGCAGAAGCTGAGAGACGTTAAATAACTCGCCTCCAGTCCCCGAGCTGGGAGTTGGGATGTGGCAAATACAGGATTTAAAGCCACGCAAGCAACCTCCAAAGCTCAAAAGCCTCTTACCTCTCTCTACGGGGCAATTGAGTCTAGTCATGACTTTGGAGTTGAGGCAGGTCTTACCCCACTCTGCACCTCTGTAGGAGGCTAGGTGAAGGGCAAGCTCCACTCCCGAGAAGGAGGGTGTGCAGCAGAAGTTGCAGACGGAAAGACATCCAGGTGAATTTGCAGGACTGAGGGAAGAGGGAATACAGTCTGCTGTATGTAAATATGCCAAGAGGACAGGAGCCTTCCCATTCACCGGGCCTGGGGAAGGAAAGTGAGGGGCTTGGCTGGAGATTCACTTGTCTCAGCAAACAGGTGCTTAGACAGCAGGCTTGTGGTACCAGTTGGGTGTTTTTGGAGGGAGCTCCAGCATTAAAGACTGAAGTGTTCGATTACTCCGTGAGTGTTTGCTCAGTATTGCACACACACAGCAAACACACTCACTCCCACGCGCACACTCACAGGCTGCTCTCTCTCTCTCTCTCTCTCTCTCAATCTCTCATCACCTTTGATACACATGGTTTGACTTTATTTTTCCCATTTTATGTATGTATTCACTGAATGAATGAAGAGAATTACCAAAGTGGCTGGTGTTTTTGAGAGGATTTTCCAGATGTCTTGGCACTGGGGTGCTGCATCCTTGGCTGCTCCCCCCCCCAACCCCCGCAATTGCATCTCAGAACTAAAAGCCAATAGTATGGATGGCATGCTTGTGTCCCCTTTAAAATGCTTTTTCTGTGTTGTGACCCTCATCCCCACTGTGATGGCATTTGGAGGTGAAGCCTTTGGGAGGTAATTAGGGTTAAATTAGGTCGTGAGGATGGGATTAATGGCCGTATTAGAGGAAGACAGGAAGAAACTGAGGAAAGGCCCTGTGAGCACAGAGGGGAAGTCGGCCCTTTACAAGCCAGGAAGCGTGCCCTCACCAGAAACGGAATTGGCTGGTACCTTGACTTCCCACCCTCTAGAACTAGGAGAAACAAACGTCTGCTGTGTAAGCCACACAGTCTGTGGAATGGCCCCTAAGACCCTGCCCTGGCAGCCCCTCTCCCTATTTCTGATCACCTCTCTGCCTCTTCTTCCCTGGCTCACTGTCTCCAGCCACCCTGGCCTCCTTGGTGCTCTCTGAACTCACAGAGCACATTCCTGCCCCGGGGCCTTTGCACGCCCATCCATTCTGCCAGGTAGACTCTTCCTCCCTGGCAAAGGCCTTCATTTCCTTCCAGCCTTTATTTACTCGTAAAAGTCGCTTTCTCAATGACGCCGACCCTGAAAACTACTTAAAATTGAAACTCACTTCCCCCCACCGAGCATTTGCCAGTCCCCTCATATGTTCCACTTTTTCATTTTCTTCCCATGCACTTATCACTTTCTAACATATGGTATACTTTATTAAGTTTATTGTCTATTGACTGTTACCCCCTGCGAGAATGTAAGCTCCACAAGAACAGAGATATATGTCTGTTTTGTTCACTGATTAATCCCACGTGCCTACAACCATGCCTGGCACACAGTGCCTGCTCAGTATTTTTTTTTTTTTTAAAGATTTTATCGGGGAAGGGAAACAGGACTTTATTGGGGAACAGTGTGTACTTCCAGGCCTTTTATCCAAGTCAAGTTGTTGTCCTTTCAATCTTAGTTGTGGAGGGTGCCATTCAGCTTCAATTTGTTGTCCTTTCAGTCTTAGTTGTGGAGGGCGCAGCTCAGCTCCAGGTCCAGTTGCTGTCGCTAGTTGCAGGGGGCACAGCCCACCATCCCTTGCAGGAGTTGAACCGGCAACCTTGTGGTTGAGAGCCCACTGGCCCATGTGGGAATCGAACCGGCAGCCTTCGGAGTTAGGAGCATGGAGCTCTAACCGCCCCTGCTCAGTATTTTTTGATTGAATGAATGAACCTCTTCACCCTTGGTGCAGTAACCTGCCAGCCAAGAGACCCTGTCATACCAGGATTGCCCAGCAGATGGCAGCCAATGAACGTCAGAGACGGCTGGGAGCAGACACTCACTGAACTGCAGGTTCTTTCCAGTTAAACTCTAAGAATAACCCAGGAGACAAAATTAAGTTCAACTTCCTCTTAACGCAGACCTGTATTCCTGAGAAAGAGGTGGTATGTAGGAGGTGAGCTGCTGAGCTGATAAAGCCTTTATCTTATACAGGAGGCTGTTTACCCACAATTCAGGGGTAAAACAATGAAAACAGCTGTTGAGAACTGAGGTCAGAGTCTTCCCACCGTGGGGAAAAAAAGGGGTAAAGAAGGCCTGAGAATCTGCTTCACTCCTCCAAAGGATGGAGAAGTGACATTTTGACCACTACCACAGAGGGAAAGAAGCGCCACTAGAACTAACACATCCCCTGGGGAGTGGGGTGGACGTTTTCTATCTTCCTAGGAACAAACCAGAAGATGCTCAACTGAAGCACCTTGAGCCTCCCACTGCAGTACTGTCCTCTGGGCTCCCGCCAAGCTGCCCTCTTCCCAGGTGCTTCTGTTACCTGTGCAATCAGGATATTAGGTTGCAGCTGTAACAAACCCTTCAAAGCCAAGTCCAGGGGAACCTGCCTTAGATCAAATTCGGCATTTGAGTGTGTCAGGTTAGGGGGAGGCTCCAAGGCAGACAGATAACTGCTTGCGAATCTGAGTCTACTGACCCAGAACTACCCAAGCCAGCTGGTCAACCTGGATACTGCCACAGTGACAACAAGAGCTAGCTTTTATTGGGCACTTCCTGTGTGCTAAGCATGTGCTGAGTGCATCCCCGGCATTATCTCATTAATCCTCAGAGCAAGTCTCTGAAGTCCGTGCTATTCTTGTCCCCATCTCACAGATGACACAGAGCCGTGTCACTCACCCAAGGAGCCAGCAAGTGGCTCGCAAGCTCCCTTTCAACTACTGGGAGAAAGGAATCAGCTGAGATGCACCATCGGTCCTGACGGGTCCTTTCATTTTTGCCTTCCCAGATTTCATATTTGCTTCAGTCCTTGCTGGCACTGAACACTTCTCCCTAAGATCTTGTCAAAACAACAATACATCTCTTGTTTTACAACTTCCATCAAAGAGGAGACTGCCCAGCTGGGATCACCGGGATCATGCTGTGAATTCGGGCTCATTCGCTGGTGGCCTTGGTCAAGCCAGTCAACCGATCAGCTGGTTTGTTCATCGGTAAAATGGGGAGAACAGTATTTATGAGAGGGTGTATTACAGTCTAGGTCCGTGCTGTCCAACACAAATATAATGGGAGCCACAAATGAAAGCCACACGTATAATTAAAATTTTCTAGTGGTCATATTAAAAGAAGGTAAGGGAAACCGGTGAGCCAAAACCCTCACCCTTACTACTTTTCATTTTGTTTCATGTAACCCAATATATTCAAAATAATTATCATTTTAATACCTAATTAATATACAATTGTGAATGAGATTCCTCCCGTTGGCTTTTCATAGCAAGTCTTCAAAAATTTGGTGTGTCCTTTGTATTGATAGGCACATCTTGGTTTGGACTAGACAGGTTTCAAATGCTCAGAAGCCACATGACAAGTGACTACTGTATTGGACGGCGTGTCAGCGGCCTTGGTGAGCACTGAGCACAGGGCTCTGTGGTCTAAGAGTGTGTGTTTACGCCTTGTGTGGGGAGGGCCTGGTGTGGGGCAGGCCTGGAGATACCTGCTGGGACCTGACAGTTCTGGAGGGTCTGTGTGTAGGCTCAGCAGCCAGCAGTGATAAATCCTTGGCCCCTCCTGCTCTGAGCAGGTCACTGGGTACCTTTGGAAACCTTCCCTCCCCAGATCCATTTCCTCCAGCATCACAAATAGGACTTTTGCATCCTCTGCAATTATTTGTGTCCATTTTGTCTTTGGTGCAGCGGGAGTGTTTGTTACAACTGTTCAACAGAGATCCAAATAGGATGAAGAGTGGAGAGAAGGGTGAGGTGACAGGAGAGCTGGAGGAAGTGTGTCCTCCCTGCCCTGTGGGATCCTGGGACCCAGGGCTCCGGTCACTGTGACACTTGGACGCTGCTGTCCCTGGTTTCCAGTTGACTAATTTTATGGATTCAAAACACATTAATGTAAATCTATGTTGCTAGAGAACAGACTCTGAGATATTTTGTGAAGTGAAAGAAGCAAAATGCAGAACACAAACCAATGTGGAACATATATGCATGGCCTATGTTTGGAATGGTACAGAAATTACTGGTAGGGGGTGATTCAGGAGGGGAACTGGGGACAGGGTGTGAGAGAGATTGACTTTTCATGATCTAGCCCCTTGTAATATTCACATTGTGCCAAGGATGCGTATTACTGCTTTTCGTCTTTTTTGAGCATGCAGTACTTTTTCAATTACAAAATAAACTAATCAAAATATACTTTCCCCACCCCCAGTAATTACAAAGGGGTGCATGGTCATAGTAGAACATTTCTGAACCTTGAAGAAAGAGCATGAAAATGCTGTGATTTCATTGCTGGATGTTTGAGGACCTGGGGTCCCTACCTGGGAAGATGATCTGCTCTTAAATTAATTTTCCACGTATCACCACTTAAGCATCTGTTGGGATTTCACTGGGTGAGAGGAAAAGACCAAAGGAGCTACTAATGCATGTAAACACACATGTACCCGATAAACAAAGCACCACACACAAATGAGGGGCTACACATGCACCCCTCGACAACCAAACCCCTTCACACTGACACACCAACAACTAAACAGTTCCCACCTGACACCTCCCGCCCATATCCCAACCCCCAAAGCATTTCATACCCACAAACACATGTCTCCCAATAACACACATGCACCCAACAACCAGTGTGCTTCACACACACACACACACACGCACACACACACACGAGTTTTTATTCTCCTGTCAACCAAAGAGCTTCATACACACACACCAATACACTAATGACCAAAGCACTTTACACACACACACACCCCTCAACAATCAAAACCCTTCGTAGACACACTCCAACAACCAAAGCGTTCACACACTCACTCACACATTCCCCAACTACCAAAGCACTTTGCACACACACACACACACACACACTCACACCCCCACACCCCAGAGCTTTACTCCCCTAACCAAGGTGCTCCCTACACTCCCCCGTAGACCCAAACAACCAAAGCTCTCCACACGGACACCAACCCCCACAAAAGAAAACCTCAGAGCACTTTAGCTCCTTTGCCTCCGCAGCAGACACTTGAACAGGAAGACAGTGGCCTGTGACTCGCTTTTCACACTAAGGAGCAGAGAAAGACTGGAGGGCGTGAGGGAGTGGCAATGGCGGGAGAGCAGTTACACCCCAGTCTCCTCTCTGTTGACAAGGGATTCCTTCTCCGGCCTGCTCTGGTGCCAGCTAAATCTTTTTCTAAGGAGATGCGACTTACCCTGATCAGAGTGCTGAGACAAAAGTTGCAATTAACTTTAAGAAGAAAAAGTGAGTGAAAGAGAAAGAAGGTTGGAGGGGTAGAACAGGAGACTGAGTGGGGGCGGGGAAAGGGGCTGGCGGCCAGGAGAGCTGGGTGCACGCCCAGAGGCTCTCCTGCAGGGCAAAGTGGCATCGGACACTCTGACACTGGTCACTGCTCCTGGGAGTGCAGGGAAAGTCCCTATGACTCCTGTGTTTGGGTGGGTCAGGCCTCCAGCCACTCCAGGCTCACGCGAAGGGTTGGGAGTGGTGGGTGTCCTTGGGTCTGGGGACTTCCCCACTCTGCACACCTGACAGCTGGTGGGGAGGGTAGGGGAGAAGGACCCTCTCCGCTGCATGTCTTTCACACTGAGCTCTTCCTGCTGCCAGGACATGGGGCCCCTGACCAAACGCCAGGAACCTCCTTGACCCCCAGGTGTCCTGTCAGTGCTCACTCCTTTCTCCGGACTCCTGGGTGCAGCCGGCTGGGGTCTCCCTAACTCGCCTCACTATTCCCATCTGTGAGTGGGGTCCCAGGTTATTTTCATGTGAGCCACTTAGAAGCGGGGGAGGGTCTGGAATTGAAAGAGACGTTTCATATTGAAATGGTCAAAAGGCCTCAAGTTTCTAGAAGCAACATACCTAGATTTACCTTCCTTAGCTTCTCTATCAATAGGTGCAAGTTTGACCCAGCTCCAGCTGTAGAACAGTCACTTCCTCTCTCTGGTTCTCAATTTCTTCATCAGTTAAGAAAAATAAAGGGGGCAGTAGGCATTGGATCTCCAGGGTCTCTGCCAATCCTGGTGCCCTGAAATCTGGCAAAAGGCTTCAACACAGACGCCGGATGTCCCCATCCCCTGACTCCCACGCTCTGCTTTGTACACCCACAGGACACTTACACACCCTTACAAGTTCTTACCCATGTGGAGACTAGTTTTTACCTTATTTGGCAATAAATGTCTAGCAATGTCTGAGGGCAGCCTTCACACATCTCGATGCTCCTAATCCAGTGTTTGTGGTGGGGTCTCAGATAATAACTGGACATCTGCATGCCAGCCGAGCTGGGGACCCCAGGCTTGGATCAGATGGAATTGGGTAGATGGGGTGGATGGAAGGGCCCGAGTGGGGCTTATTCTCCATTCTCTTTAGTCACACAGCCATATATGCTCAAGGGGTCCAGGAAGATCATCCAAAGCTCTCCTCTTTTATTTATTCTCTTATCCATAGCACCTCCTTTTCCTGTTCTGTGGCCCTCCCTATGCAAATGGGAAAGGGTTTTATTGCACTGCTGGAGACAGTGGGGAAAAGTGAGCATGGAGCCCCTGAATCTTGCCCCCCCCACAAACCTGCTTTGTTCCCAAAGAAGGGCCCCTGAATGTTGAGGGTCACTCAGAAACATGGTCCCCTCACTGGGGTGTTTGTGTGACCCCTTACCAGATAAACCCTGGAGATGACACCAGCCAGGTGACAGTTGAGCTAAGCCCATTTTCCTGTGTCTAAGTTCCAGGGAGGTCAGCCTATTCCCCAAACTCATGGCCTAGGGATTTCCTTAGAGCCTGGTTCCCCGGGTCTGTGGTCAGCCCTTCTTTCTGCCTCTGTCTTCCACCATGTTGGCTACTGGAGGCAATCCTGGCCTTTTTCCTATCTCTGGCCATTGCCAATCTAATAAGCATATGTGCTAGAAATACTAGCTGGAGTGCTAAGTTAGAAATTCTTCTTATATAGTAAGGTCAGATGAAGGGGGAAAAAAACAGAAAACAAAACACAAAACCCCCGAAACAGAAATTGGACACAGGAGGGCAGATGTAGACTGAACAGGAAGTGCTGGCCCTAGGCTAAATGAAACAGCTGTCACCATTGTTCTGGACTGAAAACTGCCTTTGCAAACTCCACGCGGTCCGGGCTCAGAAAGCAGATGTTAATAATTACAGCACATGAAACGAAGGGCACAGGATTAGGCAAGTGACGAAAAAGAAATGGTACCAGTAGATTTATAACTCGCTCAGGCAAAGCTGTTTGGGCTGGTGGGGGTGGGCAGGGCGGCCTCACTGCAGTTACCCCTACTCCATCCCCTTCCTCGTTTGGCATTTGGGTTTCCTGGATTGTCTCAGAATCAGGGGATTGTGCAGATTGTTTTACGGTGGTGGGCGATGGAAGACTTTCCTTGCTGTATTTCCAGGGATCGCAGGCCTACAGCGCTACCGCCCATTGCCTCTGACCTAAAGGGAAAAGAGAAATTCTCAATTCCCAACCTATCAGAAGGGGATCTCTGGGCTGACGAGTCCCGGAGTTGGATGGCTCACCGGTAAACAGGGACCCATGGACACCAAGTTGGGCGGCCTTCCCTGAAGCTCTTGCTTTACCAAAGAGTTCAAGTTTAAATTCCAGGAGTTCAAGTTCTTTGCAGCTGAAACTGATTCACACTTTAAAGTCAGCCAGCCCCCAGTGCCTTGGAGGAGATGAGGGAGCTCTGGGAGAACGTTGGGCCAGTTGAAGAAAGAAAGCAAAGCAAGTTTCTTGGGCTAATGACAGCAATAGAAAAGGCAGAGAGTCTTCACGTGTTTTCTGAACCTTCCTCGGTGCTTTTCCATGGGAGCCCGAGTTGTCAAAAGCAAAACAAAACAACACACACTCACTCACACCCACCCCAAATCCTCCCATCCCACCACCCCCTAGAAAGGACGTCTCCAGGAAAGGTTAGAAAGAAGGTAAACCATGTGTTTGCCATCTTTATGCCTGATATGGAAACCATATGCTTAAATACACTCACAAACATACTTAATATAACACTCTTTTATTAAATGTGGTTTTATAAACGCTCTCCCCAGCCAGGGCACCTTTGCTGTGCTGGAGGCTGGAACTTGGCAAAATAATCTTCCCGCTGTTACATCTATTGATACACATTTTTTGAAAATGAGTCTCGGACCCTTGGAAAATAGACTGGTTCTGATTATTATTGCAAGCGGGAAGGGGCACACGAGGGCATCTTTTTTCCTCTGATAAATTAAAAGAACTGTAACGGGTGCTTTCTGCAACCTGTAAAAGGGCAGAGACATCTGTGATTCATTTAGCAGCTCCTTACAGAAGATTTATTTGATTAATTCGGTCAGAAGAGAGAGAATATGGATTTTCCCCTGCTCTGAAAGGCACATACTCACACATGCACCCACCCATGGGTAGACATCTCAGGAATGAAAAATGACTAATCGTGTTATTGGAACTGGCCAACGTGGGGCCCCGGTGGTGAGCGAGCTGGCTCCTGCCCTGATGATGGGAGAGCAAGTTTCAGAAGATTTAATATCCGTAGGCCCGATGTCACCAAAGAGCGACCCTAGAGAATAATTCCATGGCACGGCATTGCTTTGATTAGGCATTGAGCCCTGGTGCCAGGCGCTGTGCTGAGCACTTGGCATGCATTATCTCATTGTACCATCACAATGACCCCCTTGGAGGAAGCACAATGATCATGCCTGCTCCGGAGGCAGGGAGACTGCCCTCCGCTCAAAATTCTTTCCACTTTTTTCACATGGTATTTGGCTTTCTCGGTCCTCCATGCCTAAGCCAAGGGGACAGAAGCCACATCTTGCGTTTGTCTCGTCGTGAGTTGTCTCGAAGGGGTCATCCATACTGGCCGCGCTTCGTGCCCTGTGGGTTTCAGTTCAGTGTTGACCGAGAAACTCTCTTTTGGGCTTATTTCTAAGTCTCAAGGAAAGCTGGCCTCCTCTGGCCCTGGTTGTCTGTAACTTGTATGACTCGACCCTGCAGGCAATTGTCTGCAGACCACTGTCAATTCCTGGTGGGTGGGACAGCCCTTGAAATAGGTCCTTGGGGAGGCAAAGAAAACAGTGGTCAAGAGGAACAATAGTCATACGAGATCTGATCCCCAAGAGGACGTTGGATATCAATGTCAGGTGTGTCAAAATTATGTCAAGGGAACGTGCCACCAACCCTCCTTCCTGTGCTCATAGCAGACATTGCTCAGGGGTCCCAGCTCACTCTCTCCTGCTAACCCTCAAAATCCTTCTCAACACAGCTCTCCACGAAGCCTCTACCAAGAGCTCAGAGTTAGGGCCTGAGGTGAAAGCTGTTTGCAGTCCTTTCCCTCAGAATGTCCCATTTTGTGGCAGAAGAAACAGGCCCAGAGAGAGATCAGTTGCAAAGCCCGTTAGAAAGCCAGTACTAAGCGGCAGCTCTCTGGCCTCCCTCTCTGGTATTTTTTTTGTCTCCACACCAGGGGGGACTGGTGGAAGCCAAAGTTCCGTGGATCATAAACCTCTGCCTTTTTCTGGATCTCGGCTCTCACCCCGCACCCCGTCCCCACAGAATGCCACTGAAGCTGCTCTGTGGACAGGATAAAAGCATCCCCTGGAAAGCTGCAGAAGATTGAAATCTCTTTGTTACTTTAAAAGAATTAACTCCTGAACAGCGACAGAGTGGGGCAGACTGAACCCTTAACATTTGACAGCCCAGGGCCTAAGATTCTAGAAAGAAGTGGAAGATTTCCCTTTGGAAACGCTAGGATCAGCAGACACCCCCCACTCCAGGTTTTCCCTCCTCTGTCTCACTTGCTGGACTACAGGAAGTGACTAGATCAAAGGCAACCGGATGCAATAGGCTGAAGATACTGAGCTGCCGGCTGTCACCCTGTCCTCAGACTTTCTCTGTGGGACGAATTACAGGGTTTTGTAGAAGGAGGGCTCCCTAAGTTCAGAAGCCCCCCAGAACCCTTTTCTTGTTGGTCCTTCCCAGGACCTGGTCTTAAATGTTTCTCAGCCTAGTGTGGCCCAAGAGGGGTTTGGAGGCTCACTGTCTAGTTCTGAAGAATGTTTGATTGGCAGAAACAAGCTTTCCTTAGAAGAAATGAAACTGAGGACCAGGGCTGGTTTGGAGAATCAGACAGCGAGTCTGAAACACCACATATTGTGAAGGGAGGAGGTCACGGCACATTGAGTCTTGAGAGTCCTGTCACGATCCCATTTAGCAAGGCTGCCGTTGGGTCTTTAGGGGACCTGCCTAAGGAATTGATAAGAGTTAGGTGTCACTTACATCTCAGCTATTGCGTGACTCCTGGGTGTTTCTGTGATTTTTGAGAAGGCTCAAAAACACTTTATTTAAACATGCCATCTACAATTTTGTTTACACTGTAAATTTGTAACTCATAGTGAAGAAAAGTTTGCTAACCGAATCATACTCTAGCCCAGCAGAGTCTCTTGAAGAGATCACAAATACTGAATTAGTGAGGTCCCAAATAATGAGGATTTTACAGGCCCAAATGACACCCCTTGAAGGGGTTTATTGACCAAACACTATTTGTTAAATAAGGTATTTATATTGCAAAAGTGATTTTCTGGAAATTTTTGACTGGGGAGGTGATTGAACAGGGTGGAGGAGCCAAGTTTGGGTGGGGGTGGGGTGGATGACAGAGACAGGAAGCTCTCAGTGTGCCATCTTGGATTCCACTTAGGGATGAATGAGGGGGCTGAGGGATATTTGACTTGCCCCTGGAAATCTAGTCAAAGGAAGGGTGCTGTGCCACTGGGAGTTACAAACAAACTCCGTGGCCAAGCAGGTATTCACTAACTGCATGACCTTGGGCAAGTTAGATAATCTCTGTGTGCTTCAGTTTTCTTCTCTGTGAAGTAGAGGCAATAATAACACCTACCTCCTAAGGTTGTTTTGAGGATTGAATGAGATAAAGCTCTTAGAACAGCGACTAGCATGTAGTATTAAGAAAACATTATCTCCCAAACTGGATGAATGAACAAAATGTGGTATATCCATACAACGGAATATTATCTACTCCTAAAAATAAATGCAGTTCTGATCCCTGTGATCATGTGGGTGAACCTGGAAAGCATGATGCTAAGCAAAAGAAGCCAGACACAAAAGGCCACACATTGTCTTGTTCCATTTATATGAAATGTCTGGAATAAGCACATCTATAGTGATAGAAAATAAATTCATAATTGCTTCGGGCTGGTGAGGGAATAGAGGGATAGAGAGGTGAGAGTTGAAAGGGTACAAGGTTGCTTTCTGAGGTGATGAAAATGTTCTAAAACCAATATGGTGACTGCGATTATATTGGAAACCACTGAATTGTATGCTTTACATCAGGGGTGTCCAAACTTTTTTCAACGTTTTTCACCAAGGGCCACATGCGGTAAAATTCACAAACAGCCGAGCCACTCACTCGAGGTGAAGAACGTATTGCCTCACCTGGTTTATTTAAGTAAACTAAATATATTTTTGGAATTTGCTGCGGGCCAATAAAAAATGGATTGCGGGCCGCAGTTGGCCCACGGGCCGCAGTTTGGACACCCCTGCAAATGGATGAATTGTAGGGTGTGTGAATTATATCTCAATAGAGTTGCTAAAAAAAGAAAACATCTTATGTTTTTAAGTGAGTGTGGTTATAACAGAGGACGATGATGGAAACTGTGACAGCGGGAAAGTGCTTGTCCCACCTACAGACATTCAGATTAATAAAAAAGAGACATGCCTGGGTGTCAGACTCACCTCAGTTTCCCCATCTGCTAGGTGAAATAGAAGCTCCTCCCTCAAAGGGCTGTAGGAGGAAAAATGAGATCATTCATGTCCAGTACTTAGCCTAGAACCTGGCACATCCTACAGACTCAGGAGGCAGCCGTGGACACTGGGACACTATGTAGGACGGACCATGACAAACGTCCACAGCCAGCTGTCAGACGGTCACTGCCTTTTTCTTCATCTGTGATAATAAAGCATGCTCTCTGCCCATTTTCCTCTTAGGTTGTCTTTTGTCTTACTGATTTATAGATACCTTTACCCGGCATGCTCCTTTCCCCAGACTCCTTTGCCGTCAGAGCAGCTCAATTTCTGAGGGCATAGTGAGACCACCCCGCTTCTTTTCTATTTTGCCCTGAAAAGTACAGGCTTCCCAAGTACGAGCGCCTTCTGTCAGGGTTGTTGCCAGTCATACAGTACCTCTGTGCAGATGAGAAAAAGGGGCCTCTTCAAGACATGTTCCTTCTTTCTGTTGGAAAACTGTTATAATTTATGGATTTTATTAGAATAGGCACTTTATTGCAATCCAGAGAAATTGAATAAATATATAAATCTACAATGTCCAAAATGTGATTGGTATTCCTTTGGTGGGGGTACCCTGATCCAGTGCCCAACCTGCCCAACTTTATGGAGTCTCCCTGTTCCTAACTTCTCAACAAGCTCTTCCTGGTACGCAGTCCCCATATGCACCCTCTGGCTGAAGCTGGTGTAACTGGGCTCCAGTACTGGCCGCTCCACCCGCATCTTGCTGGTTGACCTCAGACTTTTCACAATAGCTTTCTCGGCCTCCGGGATATTTGCTCTGTCTTTCTCATAAATCAGTCTTAAAAGAGATATTGCCTGTGGGAAGCCTTTGAAGAGTCAAAAGGTACCTTGCAGAGGTGTTATTCATACTATGGAAGCACAGTAAAGTTATCATGATCTAATGGCATTCACCAGATGTCCTTTACAAGCTGGTGGTCCTGTGCTCCTTCAGCCAGCTGTCAGGGGTGCCCCACGCCTGGGCTGTGGCCACGCTTGGAGGGGGCACCTCAAGGGGCACATTCAGGATTTCTTGGCATCAGTGATGATATAGCTTCTGTCATCTGAACTTACTTTGCACAAAAGTCACAGAGAGTCTTCTATGCCCAATCAAGTTTCTGTACTCTATGTGTTTGAGGGCCAGACACCCAGTGGACACCCCAGAAGTTGTCCTATTCCACATCCCTATGTGGCCTTAGCGTTGAGCCTGGTCTGTAGGTCTCTGCAGTGGCCTGCAGCGGCGAGAAGGGATAGAGACAAGACTTGACAGTCTCTCCGGCATCAGAACCCCTGGAAAGAGTGAGAATGTACAGTTCAGGGACCCCAGGGCTCCAGGGTTAGCCGAGATTGTTCTGTGGCTTCCTGAGCATTTTTGCCATTTCTAAGAGTCTCGTGAAATGATATAGTGACTCCCAACAAGGTTACTCGGGCTGAGTAACACTCCGCATTCCTTTGCAGTGATCTGGAATGACATCAGCTGGACATGGTGACGTTAATTCTCTCGTGGTGGTCAGAAGCTGCTCAGATGGCAGAACTGGCTTTTGAAATAGGAAAGCAAATTAGTCCATAATAAGTGCATTTGCTTAGGTAGACAGACACCTTTCAAGATGTCAAACCATAGGGAAGAGCAAAATAATTGCAAGTGTTCTTGGGGAGAGGAAAGCCCTTACTCCATTTAATAAATACCTCCGAGTGGCACCTGTGTGCCAGACAGTGTGTTGGGGTGGGAACAGGATATACCGGAAGAGAAGGTCCTCGCTCCCATGGAGCTGCCGTGCTTACTAGACAGTATATAGGGAAACAAAAGTGACCTTCCTTAGGCGCGTAATAAATGGTAGTTATTAATTTAAATGTCTACAATAGGGGATTGGTTTAATATATTTTAATACACCTACACTTGGATTATTTTGTAACCAATAAAAACACAGTTTGAAAAAATATCTAATAACCCAGGAAAGCGCACACGGTTCATTCATCAAACCCTAATTAAGCACCTACTCTGTGCCAGGCTCTATCCTGGGCTCTGGAAACAGAGCAGGGAGCAGCAGAGGCAAGCTCAGACAGACTCCCTGCAATTCTGGAAGTTCTGTCGTACTCGGGGAGACAGTTAATAAGCAAGTGGAAAATACCCAAACAGGAAAGGACAGATGGAGACAATAAACAGGATGACACAGAGCCTGCCTGGGAGAGGGAAGGGGGCTGCTGTAGCCTGAGTGGTCAGGGAGGGCCTCTCAGAGGAGGTGACCCTGAACTACGAAGTAACCAAGAGGTAGCCAGTAGGCGAAGATGAGGAAGCATTGTGGAAACTTTAGGGCCAGCTAGCCTTTCTTTAGTTCCACAGCTGGGAAACTGAGGTGATGTGCTTGTTTTGGAAGTCAGTGGCACAGCCAGGATTGAACCTTGGGCCTGGGCTCCCTGGACAGAGCTCTTCCCATGGCTGTACTACTCTGGCTCTCTGTAAGCATCCCTCTGAGAGCTTTTAGCCACCCTAGGGCCATACAAAAAATGTGTCTCTCTATCAGGCAGATCTCAAGGAGTTCTGGAAATTTCTACAATGTACATGGCGCTAAGCCCAGAGTCACGAAGAGTGTAACAGACCAAGCAATGAGTTATCCACATGCCCCCAGAAAATGTAAGCAGCACACCAGAGAGCATGGATGCTACGGATAGGAACCGAAGGGATTCCCAGGAGGAGAGGTCATTGAGGCTGGCCTGGGAGATTGAAATCTCATTTATTGACAAACAACTCTCAACCCCCATTTCATCACCCCCAGCTCCTTGCATGGGAACCCCTGGAGGGGAAGAGGTCTTCTGCCTTGCACCCCAGGTTAGGGTGCCCAGACCTTCAAAGAAGCCCCAGCCCATCGATGCAGCCACAGGAATGATATGGGACCAGCCTCACCCTGCTCATTTCTGTTCCTTAATTGCTCTGCCACCCCCCCACCACCCCCCCCACGCCTGCTGCCTTTATCTCAGTCCACTGAGCTTGGCCTGGTTTGAGGTCTCCTGCTGTGGCGCCCCAGGCTGGGTCTCCAGCGCACAGGGACTCTCTCTCTCTCTCTATCACAGCCTGGATCTGGCCTCCTGATTGCTGGGCTGTGGCAGCAGGGTCCCTCAGGACCAGTGGGAGGTAACGAAGGCAAAATGTAACATTGGCCCAGATTGGGGAGGATTTGCAGGCCAAGGGCAGGGAAGCAGATGCATTTTGAAGGCCGATGGGAATCACCTCATCTTGGCCTCCTGAGTGGCATGCAAGACCTAAGAAGGGCCGTTGGAGGCAGTGGGCAGGAGTTTAGGCCCTAGTGGGAAGACCTGTTTCACACGCCAGTCTAAGCCATGTCCTCCCTGGCACCTGGCCATGTTTCCTTAATCACTATGTGCCTCAGTTTGCTCCTCGTAAAATGGAGATAATCAGGTTAGCCACTTCATAGGGTTATTACAAGAATTAAGTGAGGACGTGTATGTGAAAGTGCCTGGCTCATTGTAATCACTGAACTGTCGCTGGTCTCAGCTGACTTTGGGAGGAATCAGCCAGCCCTTTAGAAGCACAGCTACAATGGTTCTTGGAGCCTCTTTCCTGCGTTCTGCATGGAGCAGTCTAACTCTTCCTTTCCTGCATCCTGGTTCTCTTTTCTCCTCTGGCTTCCTGGCCCAGGTGGATCTAAGGACATCTGAGGGACTGCCACAGATTCTTCCTTCTTCTTCCTGCACCTTGCCCCTTTCTGCTCTGGTTTCTCCTGCTCACAGCCACCCAGTGGATCTTCCAGCCCTGCTCAAGGTTTTCAGTGGCTCCCTATGACTGCAGAGGAAATAGTAACCTCCTTGGCTTTTAATTTAAGACCTTTGGCAATCTGACCTTTTCTGAACTTTTCAGCCTTAGGTGAATCTGCCTGAGGTGAAGTTTAAGCCTGAGTTTGAAGCTGGGCTCCATAGCCACTAAGCTGTGAAATCTTGGGAAATATACATAACCTCTATGTACCTTGGTTTTCTTATCTGTAAAATGGAAATAATTATACCTGCCTTATCAACTTCACAAGGATGTTTGAGGATCAGATGAGCAGGAATGTACATGCTGTTTGTACCTGGAGAGTGACTCACTGTTTTTGGACCACACAGTGGTTTCCTTTCTCTGGACCTTTGTTCTCGTCATTCCCTCCACTTGGGGTGCCTTGTCACCCTCAATTACCATTGTCTAAATGGGTATATCATTCAGAGCCCAGGCCAAACGCCATGTCCTCTGTGAAGCTGCCCTTGTTACCCTGCTTGAAACATCTCTGTCTCTCTCTCCGTGTCCTACATCATGCTGCTCACACACACGCTGCTCAAACACCTGTGGCGACCTCACTTCATACCTGGCTTCCTCTACCCACCTGCCTTATCTCCTTAGACTGTGAGCGACTGGAGCATAGGATGGTAACTTACCTCAGCTCTGGTTTTCCCATAGCACCTCATCCCCCCCAAACAATAGGAGCTTGATGAGTACTTGTCAAAGGAAGGAAGACGGAGTGGATGAATGAATGAATCTGGCTAGAGTGACGCGCACTGAAGCCAAAGGGATGAGCCTCATCCCCTCGGAGGCCTGTTTTATGGCCCTTGATGACTTTGCCTTTTCCCACATGTGGCCCAAATTTTCACAAACGTAATGGACCCAGAGTCCCGATATGGGAAGGGCTTAGGGGCAGAAATCTGATTGGAGGGTGGGGAGGGGGGCCTGGCTGGAAGCTGTGTTATGCGCAGATCCCCCTCACGGGATGTGGCTTAGGGACGGGGCTTGGTCACACACTAGAGCCGGGAATGTGGACGAATGAGTGCCATCCCTCACTCCTTCTGGAGGGCGTCTCCAAAGTGTCTTCTTGGGAGGGGGGTGGGGAAGAGTGGGGTTGCATAGGAGCTGGAGAAGTGACTCCTGGTGACCTGAATTATGTCCCCCACACAGGGGGGGGGACATAACACAGGAGCACCTGATTTATTATCAGGGACTAAAACACACGGAAGAACAAAGGGCCCTGGGGACATTTGTGACCCAGCTGCTCCCTCTCCATACTGAGCCAAGGCATGTACTCTCAGCCGTTCTCAGAGCCCCCCCTCAACCCCCACCCCACCCCGCCACTGTTATATTCTGGGGCCACACATTCCTCAGGCAAAGCTGAATCCTAAGTATTTTAATGCCTGATATCTATCTCCGTATGGATTTTGTTTTATCATGAGGCCACTGGAAAGTTTTTTTGATATCTCTTTGAAACAGATGTCAGCAAAAGCTTCCAGCACAGATCAAGGGCAGGTTAAGGCCTTTGAGATGGGTCTGAATGTCCCTTTAACATCGTTCAATCTAATACCCAAATATACCTCAAGTCATTACCCTGTTTTTATAAGAAGCTCTGAACCATATGTTCGGGAACTAATTAAGCATACAAATCAAGCCCTGGGATCAGGTGGAGCTCTGTTTAAATATCTTAACCTTTTATGATTATCTTAATTTAGAGAAAATTCAAAACACATTCAGAAGTCTTAGAAAATGAACTAACTAGGAATTTACTGGCCGGTTTCTTTTCTTGATGTTGGGATCATTTCTTTACAAGCCTCGCCTGGATTCCTGGGGAAATCCGCTGTGCTCACAGCTTCCCAGGAAATGCAGACATTTGTCTGCCTGGGAAGCTTAGAGTGGCCACACCTGACTTTTCCTTCCACTAGCAGCTTCTCCTAGGCTGAAACCCCACCCTGGCCCACCACCCAGCCCAGATGTCTCCTGTTTGCCAGAAGGAGGGGGGAGGAAAGAGTGGACCCTGAACCTGGAAGGTTTATCTTCTTTTTTTAATAAATAAATGAAGTATGAAATGAGTTGGTGTGAAGTATTCTTGCAGCCCATGTTGTTTGGGGGATAGAGTTCCTGTAGGGAAGAGTTCAGGGCAGGGGCTGAAATGTAAACTGTGCAGATCTGACTCTATGTGGCCGAGAGAGAAAGTGAGCGCTCGAAGGTCACCCACCTTTTCCATTCCAGGTTGATTCTGGTGGTGGGGAGTGATCTCTGTCTTCTCACCGACCTCAGGTAAAAGAGATGGTTGATCCATAAGGCATGTGTAAAATATATATACTTATCAAATCTGATTGACTTATAAGAAGGTCTTACAGTCTTTTCGCTGCTTCTTCACTACATTTTTATTGAGCACCTGCTGTATGTCAGGTTCTGTTCTGGACACTGGGGTTTCAGTGAGCAAGAAAGACACAGTCTTTACAAGGACATGAAATGGCCTCTGACTCAGGTGCCCAGTTAGTGTACCAAGACCGGGTGGGTCTCAAAAACACTCTTTCTTCATGATCTTAGAACCATTAAACCTTTAGCATAGGGTTTTCAGATAAAATACAGGATGCCTAGTTAAATTTTAATTTTAGATAAACAACAAAGACTCGTTTACCCTCAGTATGTCCCAAAGATTGCATGAAACATACTTATACTAAATAATTATTTGTGGTTTATCTGAAATTCAAGTGTAACTGGGTATCCTATACTTTTATTTGATAAATCTTGCAACCCTACGTTAGAAAAAAGATATAAATTAAGTAGGTTCAGTTGTCATCCCCACTTTGCTTATGAGTAAATGGGAAGCTCAGACAGGTTAAGTGACTTGCCCAAAGCGACCCAGCCTGGATTCTTTTCATGGCACCCCAAGGCCAAACCAATGGTTACCTTTGTAGAGTTCTTATTTTCCTGGCTTGCCCTGACTTCTCTCAACTTCCCCTTTTTTCCACAAACGTTCAAGGAGAGATTCACTCCGTCAGATCAATGTCACTGCCATAATGAAAACCACCACCCAAGCCCATGAAGGACGAGGTCTGTGGAACCCTAATGAGAATGGTTCCGATTATGCAAAAAGCAACCTCATGGTTATTCTAATGTTACAAGTAAATATAAAACATTTAGAAATACTTGGCTTGGGCTGTTTTTTTCAAGTACAGATGTCTGACTCCTTGCCAGTTTATTATTAAAAATGCTACGGTGGTTTGGGTACAAAGATTGCTGTAAAAATAAAAGCTGATGCACTCGGAACACTCGTTTTGACTTTGCGGAAAAAGTCGGCAACGGTAAGGCCAGAGCAGATGGTGGCTAATGGCTGCTCTAAAGTGGGCACCCCAACATTCAGAGCTCACTCGCTACCCTGCTTAAAACCCTGCAGGTGCTTCCCACTGCACCTCAAATCCCAAATCGACTCCTGCCGCGCTCCAGCCCCGTCTGCTCCCTTTCCACTTGCTTACGGGCTTCTTCAACTCTCCATGCGCTGGCACTTGCTGCATCCACTCCCTTAGCTCTTTATCTGGCTGGCATCTTCCCAGCCTCCATCCTTTAGGCCTTCTCTGACGTGGTTGTTTTCCTCCTATCTCTATTTCCTCTTTATCACGTCGCTTGGCTTGTTTCCTTCATTTCCCTTGTAACTCTCTGAAATTATCTTGTTAACTTTTTCTTTCCCACCAGAAAGTAAACCACATGAACACAGGGACCCGGTGTGTTTTTGTTTACACACCTTGTCCCCCAGCACAGAGAGCAATGATAGAAGTACATAATAGTTGCTCAATAAATGTTTCGTGACTAAGCTAATGGATTTACCAAAGCATCTGAAGGCTTGCATTGCGTGGTCCCCTCTGGGTCCACAGGCCAGAAGGAAAGTGGCAGCTTCTACACATTTTAATCAACTCATGGAAAACACTGAAACATGGGGACATCCTAAGCCTCTGGGAGCAATGGTTTTGAGACCAGCAGGATGGTGACCCCAACCTCAGCAATGGAAAACACTTTAATTTGCTATAGCATTTGCCTATGTATAGAAGAAGTGTAAATGAGATAAAAGATTGAGAGGGTTTCAACGCACCAACATAAATATTGTCACCCTAATAATCTTCCTATTCCAGGCAATGATGTGTTGATGTGGCCAGAACCATTTGGGAGGTCGTGGGAGAGGGAGCAATTCCTGGAGCGTTTGCTCCTTAGCTTGGCCTTCAAGCCTCCTCACACACTTGCTTCAATCTTCCTTCCTCGATTTCTTCTCATGCTTCTCTTTATGCGGCACGCGTTCCATTGGTCCTGAATTGTTTCTTATGCCCCCACGTCCTGCATGCTTTCCCATGCCTGCCCCTTTACTCTCTCTGTGCCCTTAGAACGCCCTTCCCCCGTCTGTGTAGATCCAAAGCCTACTCATCATTCAGGACCTGGGTCAAAGATCATCTTCTTCTCAATCTTTTATCACATCCACCTCTACCTGGCAGTGACCTCTCCCTCTCTGAACTCCCTGGGCATTTCTCCCCCCTCATCATGTTCTACTCAATATCAAGCCTGACTTCAAGCTTCTTAGGGCGGAAGCTGTGCTTCATTTTCTGTCCTCCACTGTCCCCAGCATAGTCATTTTTGTGATAAATGAGTTAATGACATTTCTTGGGCACACACAGCCTCAAGTCATTAGCTGTGGGCCATAAATGGGGCGGTGTCAGGAAGCTATGGCTGATCAGAGCCTGTAACTCAACCCTCCCCTTTCCCAAGACGTGAGAGAGAGGTGATGTGACTTACGCAATGGGCACTCTCAGCTAGTGTCTACAGGACCCCACATGTCCAGACCAAGGGGCCAGAAAACAGACTCAACTTTCCCTTTTCCATTCAGATGTTTTCCTTTTGGGTGGCCAAAAACCTGGAGCAGCTGAATTCCTGGGCGCTCTACAAACCTCTCCCATTCCCAACTTTCCCAAATGTTTTGTTCCAAAACTCTGTCCAAATAAAAAAATCCCTGAAGAGACTCAAGTGCTAACACCAAACATATGAGTCTGAGAACCAGAGGTCTGAGTGGAAACAAATACCCTGTTTTTGCCAGGTAAATGTTGTCAAATAGATGAGCATGCAAATATAGTTGTCTCAAGCGGGTTGTAAACAGAGCCTGCATCTCACACAGGGTACAAATTCACTTCCAAAAGGATGGCAACCAGTTTGGGAGAATCTCACTCATATTAAGCCAGGGATCCTCCCATGCTGCATGATCCAGGAGATTTGGAAATGTTCTGGGAGCAATGTGGTTTTAAAATGAAGCCCAGTACAAGCTTTTGATCTATACAGGGTAGTATGTATGCATATGCAACCCGACTGAATCGACAGGCTATATTTAAATACTCTCCTCACGTACAGAATCTGGATTTATGATTTTGCTTTGGGACACACACATCTTTTTGAGTTTTCTACATATATAACACATGGAGAGGTGAAGTGGGAGCCCTGTGATCTTTCTAAGGCTAACACCCAAGTGTGGCCTTGGCAGCTTTGGGGCCATTGTCATATTTTCAACAAGTGATCGCTGTTAGAGAGTGAACTAGTAAAAATGTTTTCCTGAACTCATTGTGAATTGCAACAGGAGGAAACACTCCATCACTGAAAAGTGACACTAATGTATTCTATTAGATTTGCTTATCATGTTAAAGAGCATATTAAAAGGAAATGTTTGGAAAAGGGATGCCATAACGTGGTATGATGGATTGAGAATTCCTAATTTGGAAAAAATGTGCTAAGACAACATGATTGATGTGAGTGACCTACTTTATTTTATAAGAAAGTATGAGTTGCCTCAGGCTCATTGGTACACATATTTGGAAAAAGTTGTTTTTTTTCCACATTAAGTTTTTATTAACATTTTCAAAAGAGCAGAAACACCATAGAAGGATATAAGTTGTGACTTGTCAATGCAGATGTGTTTGTAGTCATTTGCCGCTTAGAAAAACGTATCCCTTTGCTGGAAGGGTTCCTGAATCAGGAGTGTCTTGCCAAGGGAACACCTGACAGGGGGAAATATGACACCTTTTTCACTGATACAAAAATGACTGGGAAGGGCTTTCTTTCTTTCTTCCTTTCTTTTTTTCTTTCTTTTCTTTTCTTTCTTTCTTTCAAGTACAAATGGATCTTCTGCTACTTGCAGGTACCAATCTCTTAGAATGATAAACATTTCATGGAGCCCCCACCCCCCACCACCTTCTGACTGCAGACAGCAAACCATGGAGGCTGAGTTAACCACTTTATTTCTACTTTAGAAGTTGGAGCCCAAAGCTGAGGGTTCCCATCAAACAAAGCTGCTTGGTCTGGAAGTCAGAAACACTTGGGTTTATCCCAGAAAGCAGAAGGAACTGCAGAGGCTCCAACGAGGGTTGGTGGCTGACGAAATACTGTTACTATTCAAGTGATGTTGCCAGTGAGTTTAAGAACTTAGGAAATGCCTATGGTACAATGTTTATAGAAGACAGTAGGATATGAGGAAGAAATGCACATTAAAGAGTGGAGATGGGAAGGTAAATTGGCACAAGCTTTCTAGAAGGTGATTTGTCAATTCGACCTCAAAGCCTTAGATTTCTGCATGCCTTTGGGCCCAGAAATTCCACTTCTAAAAATTTCTCCTCAAGAAATAATCATGAATATTCACAAAGATTTACGTAATAAGATGTTCACTGTAGATTTATAATATTAAAAAATGGACTCAACCTAAATTTCTGAAGTCAGGGATTGCTTAAATAAAATCACACATTTAATACAGCTGTTAGAATGATAATGTAGTAAAAGGTTTATAGTATTTTATTAAGTATGAAAAGTGGGTTAGAAAACATCCATATTATGATCTTATTTGAACAGCTATGTGTACTAAATTCTTAGACATTCTACTTAGTTCTTAGACATATACATACATCTACATCAGTAGATATAATGTTATATAAATAATGATATTCTTTTTAAGTTACATATAAGTATATGTACAATATATAGTTTTCTTTTTCAAAGTGTTAAGAACGACTATTTCTCAAGAAGATATTTTACAAGTACTGTTTTGTATGTTTTCATTTTTCTACAATAGACACACTTTGGTAATAAGTGAAGCAGTTACTAAATGGAAAACCGAGAGACTCAACTGATTACTTAATACAAACAATAGAGAGTTCACAAAGATTCTCAGACACGAACTAATTTTCTCATCTAATAGTAATTATAAGTTGAAAATATGAAACGAAAAATTATTCCATTCACTATAGCAAAACCAAAACAAAGCATAAATCACTCACAAAACTGAAATACAATGACTTAATTCATGCAAGAAATACCTCAGACCTGTTTAGAAGCAAATATTGAAGTACATCAAAGAAAAATCTAAACGAAATAAATTGTGGCATTTCTGCTTGGATGACTAAATATTGTGAAGGTTTCAATTCTCCCCCAAATTAGTTTATAAGTTTTATGCAATTCCAGTAAAATTTCTGATTAGAAGAACTGGCAGGTTGACTCTAAATATTATCTAGGAGAATAGATACATGAGAATAGACAATTTTTATAAAACAAGAAAAATGAGAAAAGACTTTCCCTATTGGCTTGTAAAAGATATTACAAAGTCAGAGTAACTGATAAATATGATAATGTTGCAGGAATAGCAAATAGATTAATGAATAAAATAGAATGTAAAATAGAAAAATAGGTTAATGGGGAATAAAATGTGTGTATGGGGATCTAATATGTGATAAAGATTATACTTCTCATTATTGGAGAAACACTACACTGTGACATAAACAGTATTGGAATAACTAGTTATCCATTTGGAGGGGGAAAGTGGATTTCCACCTCTTGCTATATTCACAGAACAAAATTTCAAATGTATTGAAGATGCACACATTTTTAAGAATTATAAAAGTTGCAAAAGAACCTAAAGAATAACAATTCTATAATCTTGAGAAAGAGAAAGACCTTTCTTGAAAAGAGATAAATTTCAGAATCCATAAAAAAAACAACAACCCCAGCAATTTTACCTGCCTAAGAATTTAAATTTTTGGTATGGGAAACACACACACTATACACAGAGGTCAAACTAGGGGGGGAAAATGCAACTTGCAATCAATGAAGGGCTTTACTATTTTAAAAGTACTGTTTTAGAATAGGAAAGAGGCCATCATTCCAACAGAAAACTTGGAAAGATACAAGCAAGCTTTATACAGAGAAGAAATAAAAAATGGCCACTAGATTAAAAAGAAAAAAAAAAAAGATCAGCTTCACTAATAATCAGTTTAAAATTAGAAAAATAATTCATAATATTCAATGCATTGAGGATGTGGAGAAAAATTTTTTTTATTAGTTTCAGGTGTACAAAGCAATGTAATAGACATTTATTATTTATACCCCTCGCACAGTGATTAACCCCCTCCCCCAATTTACTACTCCTCTCACATCGCATACAGCCGTTACATGGTGGAGACATACTTTTGATCCAGTAATTTCATTTCAGGGAATTTTCTCTGTGGAAATAGTTGCAAAATGGCCCAACAATTGCTGGAATACTATGCAGTTGGTTGCAAGAGGAGGCAGACCTACACACAGACAGAGGGAAAGTCCCAGAAACAATGTATGTTTATGACCCCAATTTCTGTGTAAGAAGCATGCATAACTATTTGTAGATTGAAGAGAATTTTTACAGCGGACTGTCAGTGGTGGTATGATGGTGGAGGCACCCTGTCTGACATTTTCCTCTTCTGTCACAGTTACATTTTTTATGATCATGTGTGACTTTCATAATGAAACAATGCATAGGTGATAGATGTGCCCAGAGAAGTAAGGTGACTTGCCCAAGGTTGACAGCCTGGGAGCCCCAGACGCTCTAGGTCTTCTGATGCTCAGGCTCCCGCTGCCCCCAAAGAGTCCCTTCTTCCTGCAGAGGAGCCCAGGGACCCAGGCAGAGCCCCTTCCCCAAAGGAACCCATAAGCACCCTGAAAAAGCAACTTCCCGCCACCTGTCCGGTTGTGACCACCCTATCCCGGGGCACTCTTGGCTGGGAGGGGCCCATATACAAGGCGCTGGTTTAATAGGTTTCAGGGCGGGGCCTGAACCCGCAGTAGTGATGGGGCTTCCCCAGCCCCATCTCCAGGGGCTGCTCACCAGTGCCAGTGCCGGCTTGTCCACTTGCCTCCTAAGGGAAATTTTGGGAGGGCATCTGTGGGCTCTGGAAGGACAGCTCCAGCCCACGGGTGGGAAGTGAGCCAGGGCTTCCTTCCTGCGCCCCAGGACTGCCCACAGCAGCTGCGCGCCGAAGGGTATTTCTGGTGGGGTGGGGGACGTAGAGGGAAGAAAGCAGGAAGATGCAGTGCTTCTAAGTGTACAGTGTCAACTTGTATTTTAAAGTGCTTTATACTTTACTTGTCCACCCATTACCTCATTTTGCTCTCCAGAGTCGTCCTCTGAAGGGAGAGGAACCAGTGCGATTATTATTCCCATTTTACAGAAGAAATAACTGAGGCTCAGGAGGTTGAGCCATTGACCTGGTCACACAGCTAGGAGGTGTGGAGACAGAATGAAAGTTCGGGTCAGGCTGGCACAAATTCTCTGCCTCTGCTACACGGCCCCTTCTCTTCTGGGAAAACTCCCACCCAGCCTCAGTCCAGGGAAGCAAGTTCCCCTCGCTGGAGATTGGCCTTGACAGAGGGCACTGTGGAATTTTTTTGCATAATCTAGGATGACTTCTGGGGGCCGATTCTCGGGGGGTGGGGGAGGCTTCCAGGGAAGGGCACAGATCTGATCATTCTTGAAGCGTATGGTCTTGCTCAAGAAAGGCTTATAACCACTAAAGCTTTGGTCCATAAGCCCTACATTTGATTGAGTCACACTTGTGTTCCCACAACCTAGTTAAGTGCCTGGCATACAGCAGGTGCTCAATAAAAGTTTGCTGAATCAGGGGATTAGCTGTGAGGACTGAGGTCTGATCTCCCGTCCTGGAGCTCACCGTGACTTCAGGCTGTCCCTGTCCCCAGCCTGACCTGAAGCCACCCAGCCTGGCTAGGGGCTCTACTAGCCTTCTTTTCGGAACAAAGGGGCTGGAGGTACAGAGGCCAGCTTTATCCAAGAGATGATTGAGAGCCAGAGGTTGCAGAGAAGTGGAAGGGGATCTCTATCTATACTTCTGTTCTCAGTCCGCCGTTCTAGCAGTTTCACCAGCTTCAACATTCCCAAGACTGACTCTGCCGTGACTCCCAAGGCCATGCTATTCTGTTCTCTGTCCAGCACATGGCAGGTGCATGTCAAAACATGTGGTTTCCTCTTATGACGATTTGCCACAATAGAAATCAGAAGTTTAGGACTGGTAATGATGGGATAGGCCATACAGTCCCTCCACTGGAAACCCAGAAGCAGCAAAGACTTGCCCAAGGTCACAGAGAGACAAAGGAAGAGATTTGGCCAGGATGAGCTGGTTTTCAAAAAGCCAAAGCTAAGGCCAGCTCACTTGCCTTGGTTTGGTAACCAGGGGGACCCTACTTGAAGGCACCCATCACATAAAAGAACCCCCACATTGGCTCCAGCCAAAGCTCAATTACTGCTGGGAGAGGCATGATACTCTCATAATGAAGTCATTCATATCTATCTCATAGATCCTGAGGCTACTTAACTGTGAAATAATTACATGTGCCTCAGAACCGGGAGATCAAGGATTTCTTTCCAACATCCCATGATGCTCTTAAAAAAGGTTTCACTATAAATTGCAGGTGGGTGGGGAGAGGCAAGATTTCTGAGCCAGGACACTGTGTTTTAATTCCACCTTTTATGTTTTGGCATCATCTCATGTATATGTATATATCTCTCTCTAGACATTAAAACAACATTAAAGAAGATTAAAAGAGAAACAATTGTCATCCATACTCACATTGTTATAATTCAATTGTACCCACATGCATGTGTCTCCTTGTTTAATTACACAAGCAATACATAAATGCACCCTTAGTGTCAGAAATTAACAGTGTAGTCAGTAAAAGTGTGAGGTTTACACATCCCCTGTCAGTTCTCCTCTCCTCTGAAAAGGCACAATTGTCAGTTGTGTATCTTTCCAGAACTTTTCTCTGCATTTATATCTAACTATTCCCATGTAATTGTATATTAGTGTGTGAATGAAACATACAAATGTGTAGTTGTTTATTTTAAACATTAATGGGATCTATTATGTGTTGTTCTGGAACTTGCTTTTTTCCGCCTTTTAACAGGTCTTAAAGATACTACTTTCAGATGGCTACTTCCATTTTTTAATAGCTACACAGTTTTCTGTAGTATGGAAGCATCATAATATTTTTTACTGGTCTCCCGTTAAGGAACACCTAGATTGTTTCTAATTTTTCAATAGTCCAAACATATGGCTGATGAGTCTTTCTATTCATGTCAGCAGACCGTCTCTACTGGGGAATGTCAGCTCCACGAGGGCAGAGACTTTTGTCTGTTTTCTTCACTGCTTTGTGCCAGAACAGTGCCTGCTCAGCATAAGTGCACAGTAATTATTTGTTGAATGATAACTGACCAGCAAGGGGAGAACATAACTGAAAGTTATTTAATGATTAATGCTTATCTAATGCCTGCACTTTACGAAGGCATTTTAATACCCTAATCGCATTCTGTCCTCAGAACAATCATGTGACGGCAGTAGATCCCGTATTGTTATTACCTCCAATTTAGTGATGAGAATAGCATCAAGAGGAAATAACACAGGAGATTTTATGTCCGGGCACATTAAATAATAGTTATCGAGTTTTCCAACTAGTCCTTGAAAAGCAGAACCGTAATTCACTAAATCTTTAACCCCGGTAATTGCAGGTCAATTGCAAATTTCCTTACGGATGGTAAATGCACAGTATTGGTTGAATGAATGGATGATCCCTAAATACTATCAATATGTGACTTTAAGTGGTCCTATACTTCTGAGGGCACAGGGCTTCCTAACCCACTTTTGAGACAGCAACCAAGCTGTTGTGAGCCAACTTCACCATCTGGTGACTGGTGTGGGGATGGTCTTTTCTTTCTTCCCCAGTGTGGGGGGTTATGCTTCTTCCTCTCTTGCTACTGGATCAAAGCCACCTCTGACAATCCTTCTTCTGGGTTTATATTCCTCCTAAATGTTCTTTCTTTTTCTCTTTGGAATTGCAAGTCTGGCCCAGCTCTACTCCCTTCAAATAATTTGAAAGTCAAAAACAACCAACCAACCCCAATCATGACTGAGAAGTCAAACTGTAGTGCTCTGATAGCAGTGAAAAGGGAAGATGGACATTTTGAGATGGATTCAGACCTACGTCCATTACACTTCAAAGTGCCCCATAACTCGTAGGGTCTCTCTACAGGTCTTCATTCTATTCCTTATCCCATCAACTCTCCTTGCTCCAGAATGTGTTTTCCCTTGTTAACAAATGTTCATTCTATTTTTGTGTTTTGTTTAATTATGACAACCTCTCTCACAACACTGATAAGATTTTTATTGCACTTACTCATCTTCAAGATAGTCTTCCTTACCTGACAGTGAGCTGCTTGAGGGAAGATATTATGAGATTTATTTTTTTCCATTTCGAATCCCAAATGGCAACATTCTGCCCGGCAGAAAACTGGTATATTTTATGGGGGGTAGAGGGAAAGGTTTAGCTTTCCTCCCATGTTTTCCATGGCAGACAACCATTATAATACAATACATTTATGTTCCTGCCAAACTTAAAATTGTGTATCTTATGAGTATGGATTTAATAGATATTGGGGAGGGGAAATCTGGAACCTTAACCACGATTTATAACATTGTTTCTGTGGGGTACAACATTCTGGTGATTAAGGAAGGAACTTTTGGAAGTTAAAGCCTTCGGTCTTCCTTCCTGATCCAAGCACAGATTCTTGTTAGGCTGTAAGGGACCTCCCACTCCCATCGGATGCAGTGCCTCGCTATGAACGAGGAGGTGAAGAAGACAGAATGGTAGATGGTGGGCCCCAGCGGGATCCTAAGGTTGCATTAACTTTTTAAGGTTCCAGCTCTCTTAAATTTAACTGCAGACCTGCAAAGGGGGGATGCTGGGAGAGGCTGGTGTATGAGGTGGGGTATGGGGTGGGCAGAGTGGGGGTGGGAGCAAGCCTGGTATCCCCCTCTGTAAAGTTCTAGGCATTGTGTGTGCCTTGCCTCTTTTTTTCCTCTTCCTCCTCCTCCTCTTCCTCCTCCTCTTCTTCCTCTTCCTCCTCTTCCTCCTCCTTCTGTTTCTCCTTCTCCTTCTCCTTCCTCTTCCTCTCCTTCTCCTTCTCCTCCTCATTCTCAATCTCCACCTACCAAGTTTGGTCTTTTGATATAATATTTGTCCAAGATTTTCTCTTTTTCTTTACTGAGATATAAAAATTTATAGTGAAATACATAAGGTTTCTGTGCGATTGAGTTTTGGCAATTGTATACATTTGTGTCCCCATCACCCAAATCAAGACGCAGAGCAATCCTAGCATCCCAAATTTCCCTTTGTGCCTCGTTCCTGTCAGCCGCTTCCCAGAGGCAACCATGGTTCTGAACTCTGTATTCAGTTACAAACTTCACATAAACAGAATCACATAGCGTGTTTCTTTCCTTTCTTTATTTACTGGAACAGCAATAACAAAAACGTGTAGACATAATCTAGTTTCTTTCCTTTTCCAAGGTGTCAACAGTTAACATCCTCAAATGTTTGACAGTGGTGATATCTGCTAGTAGAAGTTGAAGTGATTGTTACTTTGTTCTTTATACATTCTGATCTAATATAAAATACACATATCATTTTATAAGAATGAGAAAAAAATAAAGCTTTTTCATGGGGTGAGGGAACATAGTGCTTGTGGAGAGTGAACAAGTGAGGTTCAGAATGAACGCAGGATAGAGCGTTAGCTATCTGACGGCTGAGAACACCCTTCCCTGGCAAGGCTCTTGCTAGTGGCAAGGGACTTGGTACATCATCTCAAAGTCAAAGACCCCTCAAGCCATTTCCTGTCTGGATTATTGATTATCCCTTTAGATATGGAACCATTTGACCAAAGGATTCCTCCAACCTCAAACTGTTTCTCTTGGATCTTAGCAAAGAGGAAACATTGTCTAAAGGAAAGGTGAAAAATTCTATTAAAATAATGAAAAATAGATATATGCACATATATAATTTTAACCTCTTGATCACCCATTTTAGTGAGATGCATAAAGCTAATGGTTATAGAGCAAAATATACAATTGCAGATAAAATCTATACACGATGCTCTCTGAATATCATTTGAACACAGATAAGGGGCAACTCTGTGTCCTGTTTCCTTGATGGCCCTACAACACCAATGGGTGCACACAGGGAGAAAGAATGAGTTATAAGAGAGGCATAAATGAAGAAAAAGTTTTGAATCCTAAAATAATACTTGCAGGAACACTTAAAACAAAGAGAAAACAACCTAGCAATTTCACAACAGAATGTAAGGCCTAACTCCGTTGGTTAAATGGTCCCATATGTGGTGTCTGCAGAGCCCAGAGGCTTAGAATGGGCCTGCCCGGGGCTGGTGCCAAGGCTCTGGGTGAGCTGGCTGGCCAGTGCACAAGTTGTTCAACCTCACTGAGCCCGTTCCTGCCTCTCTCAACTGGGGTAATAATGACAGTATCCACCTCAGTGAGTTGGTGGGACATGTGATTGCAGTACTGTGTGAGCAAGATCTTTGTAAACCATATATGCTACCTGTATACCAACTGTTTATTATCGCTTCTGGACCTGGAATAAATGCTCTGGAAAGAATGAGATCCCAGCTCTGTATCCTAGGGTCGTTGACTTTTTGGGGGGCTTAACAGTAAAGTATTATCTCTTTCCTCACCCTCTGGGCCTCAACTTCCTCATCGGGGCAAAGCGGGTATTTTGATAGGAAATAAGAGATGGTGATGGGGGGGGGGGTTGTTGGAGTCAGACAGACCGGATTTGGAATACAGACTTTCATATTTACTAGCTGTGTGTGACCTTGGGTGAATCCCTTAACATTTCAGAGCCTCAGTTTTCTCATCTGGAAAGTGGAAATAGACGTACTTCAATGGATTGCTGGGAGGACTGGTGAGACAGATCCTTGAATAGGCGCTTAGCACAGTACCTGGGACAGGTGCCATCAGTGCATCTCTCATGAAAGATGCCCTGGCAGCAAATGAGCAATGAAATAGAGCCTATCTTGTTCCCAGGACACCTGAGCAGCTGCCCCATAAACCAGGATGAAGGGGGCTCCGAGCAGGGGCAGAAACATGGAACTCTGATGCTTGTACAATTAGAATATAGCTTTCCACCACACTGGGCATGGGCAAGATGGATCACCTGGATGGAGAAAATTCTACAGACAGGCCAGATGTGCCAAAGCCCATTTGCAGGAGATGCACGTCCACATGGTTGGCACTGTGATCCACTCTTGATCTGGAGAGCTTGGCATCCTGGGTGTGTTCAGACGCCTCCCCAGGCAGCCAGGCCAGGAAACTGCAGCCACTGAGGAGGAGGAGGAGGTTGGTTTATATTTAGCTATATGAGGACGGTCTCCATGTCCTCAACCCCCGCTGATCTTAGCAGATAGCCTGGGAGCCCATATCCGGGGACAGAGCAGGGAGGGCACAGCCTGCGCTCTTCTTCAAAGTCCACAAAAACCCTTCCCCAAGCCTGAGGATTAGATGAGAGCAGAGGCTGGCTCCAGGTCTCCCTGAACCCCGGGTTTTGCTGGAAGTGGGGAGCACAAGTCTCTTGGTCAGGTTTTAGGCAAGTTTCAATGTTTTGTTCCACAGACGTTCCCCAGGTAGCCATTGGGGGGAGGATGCTTTAAAGAAATAAACAGCCCACCCCACCCTGGCAGTTTCTGCTCCCTCTTCCCCCTTCGCTAGGTCTTCACGCCCCCAACCCCAATTTCCCTTCCTGACTCCCACGCCTCGGAAGTGGCCGCCTCCCGGTTATCTGGCTGTAAACTTAGGTCATTTCGCATTTCTAATGCTTTGGTCGTCCATACCTGACTTGGATTTTTTTTCCCTTCCCTTTTTTCCCTCCATAAGCTGGATCTCAGGCGCGGTTCTTGCCTTTTAAAGCGGCAATAACGTGTGGATATGAAAAGCCGACTTTATTTTCCTCAGCCCACCTTGCCCCTGCCCTCCCGCGGGAGCGCCTGACTGCATCCTTATTTTAGCTCTTAATCGGTATTAGAAGCCGACTGTTCCTGGGACCTCCTGATCGCAAGCGCTCCGAGCCCCGCGCAGCTTTTCCCAGCGCGGGGTCGCGAGGGCGGCGGCAAATCGGAGCCGGGACGCGAGTCGGTCAGGAGCGCTACCGCGGCGGCCCGAGCTCGTCAGTGAGGCGTCTGGAGCCCAGAACCCGGGGTGAAAGGCCTCCGCTGCTCTCCCAGACGCCTCAGCTGAGCATATGCTGCACTCCCCAAATTCATTTTTAATTCATGACATCAGTGTAGGGACCGTCGGAGGCTCTAAACAGCCTCTCTCGAAACCAAAACAACCAGCACGACACAAGCCAGGAGAGGAGGAGGCCGCCGGGTCCAGAACGTTGTCTCCCCTGCCCCCAGGGAAGGGGCATTTGGAAAACCACTTTCCAGAGGGGACCTGCTGTCCCTTACGACGGAGTTACTGCCGCCCCTCCTTTCTCTGATGCCGAAATTGGACCCCAGGGTATTTGTTATAAAGACATCGCCCGATGTCAAAGTGGTTTCGATTAGGGCTTTATAACGTTGCATTAAAACGATCAAATATGTACTTGCAGGGAGATTAAAGGCGCCCCCAAATATTTTTACACATATAAAAAAAAGAAATATACGAACATGTACATATATATCCGGAACTATATACAACACACAATATAATATATAACGTAATAAAATATATTGTACGTTAAGTAATAGAATAATAACGTGACATAGGAACTAGACGTTAAATATGTTAAATAGTACATAACATGATGAAACCGTATAATACATATTATATGTTAAATAACATACAATACAAACGGATCATAATATATACATACATTATGTGTTGTAATTACATATATTGAACAGAATGTCCTCCTTTGAAATATCCAAGGGCTGGAGCCGGGTATCACTGAGCCCCAGCTCAGTACAGGGCTGCGCACAATGATTCCCCGATATTGGGGCGGCCAGCTCGTCCTTGACCCTTCCAAGGTCCCCACACGCCCATGTGTCTTGGGCTGGGTGTAAAGATTGAAAACGACCAGCTCCTTATTGGAGTAACGGAGTTAACAGATGATCTCTTATAAAGGTCAGACTCCAATGAGAAGAGGGGCACAAATTTGGTAAATGAGACCCGAGGGCATCCTTCCCCACGTTCCCTGCAAGCCCCCAGCGTTTGACGTTTGGTCCCC
This sequence comes from Rhinolophus ferrumequinum, assembly GCF_004115265.2. Lineage (NCBI taxonomy): Eukaryota > Metazoa > Chordata > Mammalia > Chiroptera > Rhinolophidae > Rhinolophus > Rhinolophus ferrumequinum. The sequence continues at coordinate 11,382,886 of NC_046299.1, read as the reverse complement.
GGAGTTTAAACCCAAGTGTTCTGTCTCAGACACGTAAGACAACTTAAAGTGCCATTTTCCAACTTAAGCATTTAGAGGCAATTTGGAAATTGAAACGAATCTTTATATGCAAGACTAGAAGGTTGCAGAGGGCCGTTAAAGCTGCGGTTAGAAAGGCAGTTAAGAAACCCACGGATGGGCTGCAAGGAGACGATTCAAAGCAAAACAAAATGCACAGTTAGAAATTTGATATTAACCGCGGACTCGCAAGTAATGCAGCTTAATGATAATTGCTGCGTGCTTCACTGTTCTCATGCTGGGAAACAGGAGAAACACTTTGACAGATAAGTTATCCTAACGAGTTTACATCGTTTAAAAGGGGAAAATATCTCAGTGACCGACGTTGGCTTACTGGAAAACTAAAACTGTGTGCGAGAGGATTCGTTTTTCTCCAGAGTTACCTAGAAGGGGAACCCCAAATCAGTTACTGGAAGATGGGGATACGTGATAAATGAGGGCTGTTTTCTATGGGAACGCGCAGTGCCCCTCCTCAGAGCGGCCCCCGGGCCCCAGACCCACTCCGAGTCCTAGTTCCCGCGTGAGAGGCCTGGCGCACGCTGCGGGGAGCGCCTGGCTGACGGGCCCGGCTGTCCGCGGCCCTAAGGCGCGCCGGGGCGCGAGCTGCTTTTATTTGCAGTCTCTTCAACTCTCCATTTCTGGTTCTCTTTCCTTCGAGCGCCCTGCCACGGAGTGTTAGACAAGCCCTGTCGTCTGTGGGCTCTCACCTCAGAGTCAATATTATCTCAGATGGGCACAATAGACTGGAATGAAAAGCTAATATTGAACCAATGAGGTCCCTGCCCGCGCCGCCGCGGTGCCACCCTTTGTTGCACAGCTTCAGCGAGCCGCTGGCAGCCGGCTAAGCGGAGGGCGTCTGAGGTAGGGCCTCTCCGGGTCCCTGCCAGGGCTCGCGGGGGACAGGCCGGACCCAGCGCAGAGGCTTGGGAGGCCCAACCAGGCTTAGATCACCCGCAGGCTCCTGGAGGTCCCCTTGGACCCCACTCTTGGCCTCTCCTCCACCCACCAGGCGCTGGCCGCAAAGCTGAGAGTTCCGCGGGGCCGTACGGGAAGCGGGGCCACGGTGTATCCCCGTGACCAGATGCAAGTAAAGGAGCGGGGCCTGGGGTGTCCAATCTTGGGGCACTAGGGCCCGGAATGTGAGTGTGGCAGGGGAGAGGGGGCAGCTGCTGGCCCGGAACTATAGGACTCGTTCCTGCTTGCCCTGGGGGGCAGCCTGGCCGCCTCGAGGTTCCCTGTAATTAAAGGCCTCCAGGGCCGCTGCCGGCGTGCGGCTGCTCAGGGCGAGGGTCTCTGTGGGAGGGAGGGCGGTCTGCGGAACTCTTCGGACGCTCTCAGTCCCTGTCCACTTTTCTGTCCCCCTAGCGCCGCGCAGGCTGGGCAGAGCTAGGGAGGCAGAACTCGCTGGACGACGGGCTTTCGGGTCGCCTTGCTGTCTGCGAGGGGAACTCAGGCAGTGCTCGGGTTTTTCTGTCTGCCCGTGTAAGCACTGCTCTCTGAGCACCATCAGAGGTTTCAGGGCCGCTGTGAGTCGCCCATAAGAGCAATGCGAAGGTGCGGAGCGCACGGAGTCTCGGCCTCGGCCTGAGCGCGCCGGGCCACCCAGCGCTGCCCCCGTCTACTCTTGAGTTCACTGGCCTCAGAGAGTCCTCCGACGGTGCTCCAGTCCTACTGCCAGGGCTTGAGTCCGCAAGAGGCGACAGGAGAAGAAGACAGGGCGTGGGGTGAGGCTTGAGCCCAGAAAAAGTGGCCTAGAGGACAATGGTGAGGAAGTGGGCTCCAAGCAAGAGCTGGAGTTATGCAGTAGGGCCACCTGCACGAGCCTCGCCACGTGGGACGGTTGGGGCGCGCCCGTCCTCCTGCCGGAGCTCTTTGCAGTTTTTTCTTAATTGCCTTTAATGCTGGAGTCTGGCAACACTGGGGTAGGGTGAGGGCAGAGGGGTGGCAGGGCTGTCCCGGGGCTCCTAGTGCAGTGACCACTGCACAAAGGTCCAGGAGGTGACAGTGCTTTGTGTAACCTCTCTGAGCCTCAGTTTTCTCATCTGGAAAATGGGTATTGTGACCCCTTCCATACCAGGTTATGAGGTTCACTGTGATCATGGGTATGAGCAAACATGCTTCTAAATGCTAAAACTCGATATAGAAGAGATGAATTGTTCTTCTTAGTCTTCCCCACATCCTCCCCACGTTTCATGCAGAGATGCGGGGGTCCAGGAGAAAAAGCCTCCAGTTTCCTTCTTTCCTCACTTGGCCACGGTCCCCTTTCTAAGTCCCAGCCCAGCCCCCAGAATCCAGAAAATGGGGAGGTACTAAAAGAAGTGACAATCAATTTCCTGAGAGAGGGGCTGGTGGGTTGCCAGCGTTTCAGAAGCCATCTATAGATTCCAAGGTGGATTACCATTTACAACCCCAAGAAGCTCCTTAAAGGACTGGACCCCAAGTTACAAAGCCTGCGACTGGTAGCAAGAGCAGTTTAAAATGAAAAGGTACGGGAAAAGGCAGCAGAGGAGCACAGGGTGCATCCTGTGCTGGTCCTTTGGCCCGCTGGAGGCCCCTTTGCCCGGCCTCCAGGAGCATCTGGCAAGGGTGGGTGCCCTTGTGGCCCAATGGAACCGCAGCTTTTGGGGCTGTTGGAAGAGAATGTGACAACCCCACCCACACACGGGAGGGAGGAGAGTACAGGGGAGACAGCAGAGCTGTCTCCACCCCTTTGGGGCAGTCGCCTGAGCAAGAGCACCCATGTTCCCTAATCTCTGCGTCCCTGGCTGTGTCCATCAATCTGTTCCTCGTCTATCCTTGCTTGGCCTTAGACTTTCAGCGGGGGAAAAAAAGAGACCTGGACCTCCTTTGATTCTGTTTCCTATCTTTCGGTAGTGAATCGGGACCGCAAGTGTTGAGGGATTGACGAATTTCAACGTGATGAAGGAGGTAAAGTTCGATGGTCGGGTCCTGCGTGTGGCGCCACGCGTCAGTGTGGAGCTCCTGGCTGAAACGCTGGATCTCAAAACGGAGAGATCTCGGGCGACCCAGACGCTCAGAGGCGCCTGCTAACGTCAGAAGTACTGAGCATTAAAAAGTTACGCAGTGGATGTCGCACTGGTTTCCAGCGAACCCCGCGTGAATTCTACGGCCTCACCTCCCCGAAGGAGCCATGCTGCCCCGGGACCGACTGGATCTGCGCGCTCCGGGAGGAAGGGGCGGGTCACCCGGGTGGCGTCGCGGCTGCCCAATCGGGCGGGTGATCAATCACCACTTCCCCTAATAACCACCAGGACCCTTGTGTCGGGGTGTCCTCGGCCGGCCACGAGGGGGCGCGAAGCTGGGAGAGCCCGCCCCACGACCCCAGCTCTCCCAACTCTATTCCAGGTGGGGCCAGGGGATGCCATCATGCCATCCTCTGAGCCTCCGTGGTCAGGCCGCGGGATCTGGGACCTCAGGCATGGAGTTGTGGCCGCATTTGCGCGGTAGCTGGCCAGCGCCCTGACACAGTTAATCACGGCCACCTCGTCCTTTTTAGAGTAGAACCCGTCCCCACTTCCTCGCACCCTTCTGAAGGAAGCCCGACTCCTAGTGGAGCTGGAATTCTAGCGTGTACGGTGAACTCTGCAGCGGAGAGCTGGAGCTGATGGAGGGATGAAGGACGCATTTCCAAGTCGTCCTTTCTCGTCTGTGGTCAGTAAGCCTCCTTAGACTTCCTATCCTGGCTCAGACTGAGGTCGCGCCACGACCTTGGCAGTGGGGCACAACCCCAGCACTCCTCGGGCGCACCCGTCTCAGGAGTTGGCGGCGGGATCCTGCCGGATCGGAGTTCCACCCTCGCCACTAGGCGCCGCTGCGCGCACGCGGATCCGGGCCCCTGGCCCCAGCGCCAGCCCAGCGAGAGGCCTCTAGGGAAGAGGCCAGAAAGGGATTTTCCATAATAATGTTTTAAATGTTTTTTTAAGGTATCAATTCTTCGTTTCGTTTTCCCACCGCCGCCCTACGTTTTCGGAGTGGACGGGTGACTGGGAATCACAGTGGGTTAAAGGAATTCTTAACCGCCCCGAGGCCACCCCATCCTGGAACAGCTTTCACATGCCTTGGGCAGGGGAAAGGGCTCACCCTTCACTGATGTCGGCGCTTCCCGTTGCCTGGCAGGCTCACCCGGAGGGTCTTAACTGTGGTGGGGGGGAGGCTGGATGTGGTGGAGTGCGCTGGATAGGCTGGACCGCACCGGGCCATGGCCTAATGACAATACCTGAGGAATGGTAACTATGCCAAGCATTAGCTGGCTTCCTTACTCCTCTCAACAACTGTTAAAATATTGATTGATATTTCCTTTTCACAGATGAAAAAAATCAAGGCTCAAGAAGGTGAAGGTCACCCAGGTAGTGACCTCAGGCAGCAAGCACCTGGGCACACACCCACCCCAGTAATCACACAGGCTGAACAGGAGCCAGGAGGGGGGTGAGGGAATAACACTGCTGTTTGTTCCTCCAAAGGCAGGGGGTTTGAGGGGGTGGGAACAGAACAGAAGGTTTTGGGGATCCCAGAAATCTCTGCCCTTTGATACCTCCCACTAACCAGAAACCCAGGCCTCTCTCACCCCAGCACTTCCCTAGAGAAATCCTGGCCTTTTGGGGAGCCTGAAGGAGCTCATGGCAGGAGTTTGAGACCAGCAATAGCCTATGTTTGTACAACTTTATTGTTCAGTCTTGAAGCCCAGCAACAAGCCCTGGAGGTGGGTAGGTAATAATAATACCAGCAACATTAACAACAGGAGCTAACTTTTATTGCAGCTCATTATGTGTACTAGACACTGCCTAACCATTTTGCTTGCCTTATCTCATTGGACAGCCCCAAGGGCTAAGATACTATTCTTTATTCCATTTCATAGAAGAGATAACAGGCACAGAGAGGTTAAGTAACTTGCCTAAGGTCACCCAGGCTTGATTTTTTTTTTGGTGTGTGTGTTAATAAGGTATAACTTACAGTAGGTTAATAAGGTATAACTTACAGTAAAATTCACCCTTTGTACTGTACAGATCTATGAGTTTTGAAAAACATGTACAGACATGTAATTACTACTATAATCAGAAAGTAAAGGCATTCTATCACTCCCCCAAACTGGCCCTACGCCTACCTTCCAATGCCTCGCAGGCAGCATTGGCCATATTTTTTCAGATAACAAAATGGAGGTTGCCATATTGCCTAAGATCACTCAGCCAGTGTCAGATCCGAGATTAGAACCTTCATCATGTGTCTGCTAGTCTGGCTGCCTGCAGAGTGTAGATTCCTGAATCTGCACAGCCTGACCCGCAGCAGCACGGGGTCTATGGAAAGGGACCCATGGCTCTAAGATGGAGCCTCAGAAATCACCCACTCTCACTGAACGCGCCGCCTATACAAACACCCACCCTTCTAGTGCAGCTAAGGAACAAAGAGGGACCAGATTCTGCAAGGCCGAAGCCACTAGCAAAGTGAATACAGCTGCCCAGTCCAGGGACCGGGGGCTAGAGGTGGCTCAGGGTCCGAGGCCAGACCAGAGTGCCCAGTGCCCTGGCACGCCTCCACCCGTCAGTCTGGTTAATGAGTTACCCTCCTAGTTAATTCTCCCAGCGTATAGTAGCCTGGTGGCACGAACCTTCCCGAGCTCCTCAGGTCTGGGTGCATGAATTAGCATAGATTACTCAGCTTCTGGGGCTTCTGAGGGGCCGCTGACTCCCTGGAAACTCATTTCTCCTTCTTGGGGACCCAAGTAAAGCTTGAGGCCAGCATTGCAGGAGGCAGAGGAACTGGCTGTCCTGCTCCCACCAGGAGGCCAAGCACAGGAGCCCACAACTCCTTCTCTCTTGCCCACCTGCCAGTCTAGAGCCCCTGGGACAAACCTGACCCTCTCAGGGCAGTTTTCAGAGGCAGGTGGCCTGCAGAGGATGTTGCACTAAGAAACCCAGCTGGGAGCGGCCTGGGCCCTCTGCCCTAGCCGGAGGTCCCTGCCCCTGGAGGGAGGCTGAGCGGTCTGGGCTCCAAGGGGTCGCTCAATTCCTTGGGACACTCTCCAAACACATTCTAGCCAAAGAGAAGAAAGGGTGTAAAGGGGTGCTGACAATACCTTAGCGCTCAGCCTGAGAGTTTTAAAAGAGGGGAAACACCCTTATATAGCACATCGTAGAGACACTGACTGGATCCCCTTTGCACTCAAGGTCATCTACTCTCATACCCTTAGCCAAGATCGCTAACACTAACTGCAATAAATGGTCACTGCCTGCCCTGCAGCCAGGGTGGAGCTTTTAGTGACCCCCAGGTTTCCCCCTGGAGCCTAAGGCCCAGTTTTGTGGGCCTGGCCTTAGGGCAAGCCTGACCCTCCAGTCCCAGAGAGCCTTCCTCTGAAAAGGGGAACTTCTCCCTCTGGCTCCAGGATCCTGGATCTCTACGGCCTGTCTAAATTGGGTGTTTCTTTCTGGCTTTGGAAATTGAGAGTTGACCCCTACCTCCACCCCAGGCTCACCAGTTGGAACAGCCAAATGACTTCCACCTTTGCTGGTGGCTTTAGGATCCCCGACGGCCTGGACCTGGCAGGGCATATGTCCCCACAGCCTAATGGAGGGAAGGATTTCTGAGCAGGAGACAATATTTTTGGAGGTTGGTGATCCAGGCCCCAGAGAAGTGCATCTTCAAATGTACTCCCACCCCAAGAGGCTGGATGAACACCCTACCCTATATCCTTGGGCCTGGGGAAAAGGATGGGTGGGGGGTGAGCTGCAAAGCAAGGCCAGGAGAATCCACTAAGGATGAAAACCTGGTCACAACCCCTTCCCAGAGGTCTGCAGCCTGAGGCAGGGGCTGATTTCTCTGCGTGAGGGCAAAGCTGAGGCCCACATATGCCTCGTGTGTGAATGTGTATGTGTGTCTGACCTGGAAAGGTTGAGGGCTGGGGTGGGGGATGGCCGGCAGCACACATGATGATTTGTTTGCCCCTTATTAAGGTCAGGTGCCTAGACAACCCCAGAGAGCACACTCCTAACTCCTTTCTTGCCTAGAGAGTTTTCGGAAAGGGGATTTTAGGACCCCCCCCAAAAAAAAAACACAAACCATGCCTGAAATAAAGAAGTCAAGAAATTGGCATGAACACAAATACACAGCAGGTAAAACCAAAGAGGGTCAGGGGAGACCCCAGGGCAGGGAGGGAGGGAGCTGGGGAATCGGAGAGCTTCTCCTAAGACCCAGGACACTCCACTGATGAATCTGGTGGCAAGTCAGCTGTGCTTTCACGTCTTTGCTCTTCTCCCCACCAACCCCTCCACAACTGATTTTTTTCCAGGTCTCACAGTGACCTAGTCTCCAAACACAGGCATTTCTTCGTCCTTAAGAGAAATGACATGGGCTTCCAAGCAATAGATGTAAAGGACGCCAGATTTCTTTTTATCGTTAATTGTAAACGTGCAAAATACCTGCTGATACTTCACTTTAGAAGAATGTAATTGGCATAAAGAAAAAACGAGGAAAAAAGAGGCGGCTGATGAATAGATAATAGATCTTTAACCACCAATAAACAGAGAGCAGCGCCAGCAGCCTGGGGGATGTGATCATAATTATGCCGCTGCGAGAGCCAATGGGGACGAGGGAACCCGGTCCTAAAATCATCCCAAAACTGAAGGCGAGCTCGAAAATGCGGACACGGCCTGGAACCGGAGATGCGATCTGCAATCCCTAGTTGCGTGCCCCGGGTTTGCACAGCAACCCGTCCGTGGGACGACAGATGGCAGAATAATAAGAGAAATAATAACAATAATAATAACAACAACAATAATAATAATTGATAACAATGACAACAACAGTAACAAAATAATAACAACAACGAAACGATAATAGTAGCACCGCATCAGCCTCTCCCCTGACCTTGGACTCCTGGTCCCAGATATTACAGAAGGAACTGTTTTTGGACAGGAGGTGAGCGAGCACTCTCCCAGAGAGAGAGCCTGGCGCGAGTCCGAAGCCCACCGCCCCAGCTGGGTCGTCGACTCCCTTCTCAACTTGCAAATGAACAAGGCGGGTCAAGGATCGCAGAGGCTGCGACCCTGGGACCTAGAGACCACGCGTGGTTGGAGGACCCTCACGGCCAGGCGCCCTCCTCACCTAGGAAACTGCCCGGAGCCTTGCCGTGGGTGGGGATTAGTATAACCAAAAGGCTCCGTTAGCCCTCGTGCGGAACCAACCTGTGTCGCTTACCCTCGCGGTGCTCCGGGGGCGATCCCGGCTCCCCTGACGCGGGGCCGCCGGGGGCAGCAGCGGCGGAGCGCTCGGCGCGAGGAATCTGCACGACTGTCCGTCCGTCTGTCTGTCCTACCAGCTCGGACTCAGTAGGCTCGGGATCCAGGGGGCCGCAGCGGAGGCGGCGCCGGCCCGGGACTCTGCAGGGACCCGGGTGCCCCAGAGGGAGTGGTAGTGGTGGAGGAGGCGGTGGCTGAGCCGCAGGAGGTGGGGAAAGAGGAGGAGGAAGAGGAGGAGGAGAAGGAGGAAGAGACGAAGCCAAGGAAGAGGAGGAGGCGAAAGAGGAGGAGGAGAAGCCGCCGCGGGCGCGGCGGGAGCGAGTGAGCTGGGAGCGCGGGGCGAGGGCGCGGTGAAGCCGGTGGGTCGGGCGGGCGCAGGAGGCTCGGCCGAGGCAGCGGCGCCGACTCCGTTCCACTCTCGGCCGGGATCCAGGCCTCCGGGTTCCCAGGCGCTCGCCTCCCTCTGACGCACTTTAAAGAGTCTCCCCCCTTCCACCTCGGGGCGAGTAATAGCGACCAATCATCAAGCCATTTACCAGGCTTCGGAGGAAGCTGTTTATGTGATCCCCGCACTAATTAGGCTCATGAACTAACAAATCGTTTGCACAACTTGTGAAGAAGCGAACACTTCCATGGATTGTCCTTGGACTTAGGGCGCCCTGCCCGCCTTTTGCTGAGGAGAGAAAACTTTTTTTTTTGCCTCCCCCAAGAAACTCCCCCCTCCTCCCTGTCTCTAACTCTGATCCCCCCACGCCACCTCGCCAAAAAAAAAAAAAAAAAAAAAAAATTACCCCAATCCACGCCTGCAAATTCTTCTGGAAGGATTTTTTCCCCCCTCTCTCCAGGTTGGGCGCGTTTGGTGCAAGATTCTCGGGATCCTCGGCGTTGCCTCTCCCTCCCCTTCCCCCCTCCTTTCCTTTTTCCTTTCCTTTCTTTCTTCCTTTCCTCCCCCCACCCCCACCCCCACCCCAAACAAACAAGTCCCCAATTCTCGTCGGTCCTCGCCGCGGGCAGCGGTCAGCGGAGGCAACGCGCCGCGGTCGCCAGGAGCCGGGAGCCGCGGGCGCCTGCTCCTCGGCGCAGCATGTTCCAGCCGGCGCCCAAGCGCTGCTTCACCATCGAGTCGCTGGTGGCCAAGGACAGTCCCCTGCCCGCCTCGCGCTCGGAGGACCCCATCCGTCCCGCGGCGCTCAGCTACGCCAACTCCAGCCCCATAAACCCGTTCCTCAACGGCTTCCACTCGGCCGCCGCCGCCGCCGCCGCCGGCAGAGGCGTCTATTCCAACCCGGACTTGGTGTTCGCCGAGGCGGTCTCGCACCCGCCCAACCCCGCCGTGCCAGTGCACCCGGTACCGCCGCCGCACGCCCTGGCCGCCCACCCCCTGCCCTCCTCGCACTCGCCACACCCCCTCTTCGCCTCGCAGCAGCGGGACCCGTCCACCTTCTACCCCTGGCTCATCCACCGCTACCGATATCTGGGCCACCGCTTCCAAGGTACGTGCCACGTCGCGGGGCTGCAGCGCGCTGCATCCCGCACTGCCTTGGGCCTGCTCGGGTGGGCACTTGGCAAGGCCTGGGCGGAGGTTCCTCCCGCTGGCCCGCCCGCGCGCCCTGTTCGGAAGCCGGGAGGCGAGGGGCCGGGCGTGGTGTTGGTCCCCAGTCTCCAAAGCTGCGGCCGGTTTGGCGGGCTGGCCTGCGGCCGCTTGACCCTTTAAAAAGGGCGAGACAGAGAAGTTGTCCTCGAGTGCTTTCGGATGGAGGTAGGCTGGGACCGCCTGCCCTGGTTGCCAGCCGCCACGGAGTCCCGGAGCCCGCGGGGTTCCAGGCTCTACGTCTCCTCCGCGGTGCCCTCGCCGCCCTGGCTCCGAGGGGTGCGGACGAGGCCCCGCCGCCAGGTTCGCCTTCGATTGCGTTCGAGACTGTTCGCCACCCACTCCGCGCCCCTTCAACCTAGACCCGTGACTTTTCGGTCTCCGACATTCTTCGAGCGGCGCGCCCGGAGCAAAGTCAGGGTTTTTTTGTTTTTTTGTGTGTGTGTTTTTTTCCTTCCTGTTTTTTTGGAGGCCCGGGGAGGGGCGGGAACCCGCGCGGGTTGAAACCTCCGGAGCTCGACACTCTCGCCGGGACCGACTCAACTCGGGCGCCGAGCGGCCGCGGCGGGAAGGCAGGTTCGATCTGGTTTTTGTTTTTTGCTTTTTTTTCCCTCTTAAAAGAAATGAACCGAATCAGGAGACGGGCTGGAGGGGAAGATCTGTTTGGATGTTTTCCTCCCCTGCTATTTTACGTTTGTTTGTTTGTTTTTTCTCTGGGTGAGGGTGGGAGGAAAGTTAAAACTCCAGGAAAACAGGGGAGTAATTAGTTTAGTGATCGGAACCGGGAAAAGACCCACCTCTCCCGGCAGCGGATCAATACTCAGCGGCTTGTCCATTCATTAACCCTTTGCGTTCTCGCCTGAACCTAGAATCAAGGAGGTGCCACCCCCTAATTTAACAAACAAAACAAATGTTCACCCTTATTCCCGGACCAGATTTGACTCCATTCCCGCCTGTACCGTGGTTAGTTTTTCTTTGTTTGGGCTTTTAGTGAATCAATTTCCCATCCTATGGAGTGAACCCGAAACTCTCTGTCTTTGCTCGCAAAGTTTAGGGCTCCCTTTCCTCATTCTCTGCCAGCCACGCTCTTGGTCTCCACACCAGGCCCGGAGTAGCAGGGATCTGCCGCGGCCGCGGACAGTCCCCTCGGGTGCCGGCAGCTCGCGAAACCCCGGGTTTCGATCCCTTCACTCGCGTCTCCTAGTTCTCTGGAGCCGGGCAGCGGGGGAGCGGGGTCCTCGCGAGGCAGCTGCGGCAGAAGCCACGAGCACCCGCCCGCGAGATTTCGGTCCCAGCCGGGCAGCAACTACACATCCGGCCTCTGCACTTTCCCGGAGGGGAAAGACTTAAATACATAATTTAAAAATAAGTCCTTGAGAAAACTCTGGATAGCGTCCCGCCACCTCTCCACCCCTTGTCAAAGTTCCTCGACAGGTTAGAAAGAAAAGAAAGCCGTTTCTTTTGGTCGTGGGCGACAATCCCTGGGCGGGTCCCTGCTGCCCCTTCCTGTGCTCCAGGCTCCGGGAGCGGAGGTAGTGAGGCCCGCCGCGCCAGGGCGGCTGCGAAGCCGGCGGAGGTCCGGAGCCTGGAGACTGGCCCCACCTGGGCAGCTGCGGGGTGGATGTCACAGTACAGCCCGGACTGCCCGGGTCGGGCAGCTGGACTAGTGTCCTCTTCGCGCGACTCCAGAGGGCCTGGGCCCCCATGGGCAGAGCCGCATGGTCGTGGTACACGAAGGCCCCGAGCGCGGTGCCCCGGCTCGGGAGAAGCGTGCGGCCTTGGTCAGGGTGGCCCCTTCAAACGGACTTCTGCTGTGTCCCCCGCAGGGAACGACACAAGCCCCGAGAGCTTCCTTTTGCACAACGCGCTGGCCCGAAAGCCGAAGCGGATCAGAACCGCCTTTTCCCCTTCCCAGCTTCTGAGGCTGGAACACGCCTTCGAGAAGAACCACTACGTGGTGGGCGCCGAGAGGAAGCAACTGGCGCATAGCCTCAGCCTCACGGAAACTCAGGTGAGCCGGGCCCAGGCGCAGCGACCCCACCCCAAATCTCTGGACCCTGACAGCTGGCACACAAGTGCAGAGCTCAGGAGAGGGCCTTCGGCAAAGAGCCTGAAAGCTGGTTCCACGCCACCCACTCAGGATGTATGTTTCCAGGTGCCAGGCTTCCTTGATCTTCAAGAAGGGGCTGTAAGAGCCTACCCGCCCCAGGCTCTGGGGGGTGGCATGGGTCGCTTCTGTCTGCTGGGCATGCCTTACTTGCAGCTTCTGGCTAAGACACCTCTGCACTTTTGGTGAGAGTCTGAGGACCCGGCTGGGGTCCAGGAAGAGCGAGAAAACAGCGGGGTGTGGGAGTGTGTGGAAGTCGAGGCTAGTGAAGGCTGGGAACGGGTAAAGGGAGAATTCTGTGCGACTGCGGGCCCACGCTCACACAGACAGCTCCAGTTACTCCCCTTGAAGGGGTCGGGAGAGTCAGACTGTGGAAGCCAGGCATCTTGGGTGCGTCCCTAAGTCAGAGAAACAGAGCTGGAAGGCTGCGGAGAAGGACTGCCTCTGGGGACAGACCCTCCCAGCGCAACAGGGTCCCTTGGCGGGCCTGGTTCTGGCCTGCCCCAGGGCGCAGAGGGGGCTGAAGGCTACAGTAGGCGCTACTGTACGCGGAGCTGCAGGGCGGGGTCAGAGTTCTTTGCAAACAGTAACGTTTTCGGGCAGATTAACTTGTAACACTTTTTCTGGGAGGCGCAAAGAGGTCGAGGCTTTTGTTTTAAAACGTCCCCCCGGACAAAACCTAGGAGGGCCTCGCGGGTTGGTGCGGGGCCTGCACAAGGCGCGGCCGGGCTGATTTCTCCTGGAGAGTCGAGGCGGCGGTGGTCTTTGTCCGCCTGGCTGCCCACGCTGCCTGCAGTCTTTGTGTGCGTGTCAAGCTCGGAGCGCACGGACGCGCGCCTTGGGCGAGCGCCGGGGAGAAATGAACCGTCCTCCCCCTCAATTAGCAAACTCAAAGGAAATTAAACTCAGCCTTGTTGCCGCTCGGCTTTTTCATGGGGCGCTTTGGGGGACTGGGGCATTTGGGGAGAGCAGGCTGGGACCTGGGCCCGACATCTCAAAGGAGGGAGTGGAGCGGACCTCAGAGGCCTGGGGTGCTGCTGTCAGAATAGGACAGGCAGAGGGGGCGAGGGGGGACAAGGCCGTTGCAGTCACCACCATTTCCCTCACCTGTACCTCACTAGTGGAAAGCTTGGACAGTGTTACTGTCTGGGCTGGTCGCTGAATGGGGCCTCACCACCCAGCTTTTCCAGGGTGATTGCAGCCCACTCCTGTCTCATTGCTCCCTAGACTTCCAGCAGCCGCTCTGGGAGGGCCAGGCTGCCCTGGTAGGAAGTGATGCGACCAGGGTTGGGGGTTGGCCCTGTCCTGTCCTGGGGCTCATCCGGAGAGGCAAAAGGGGGCCGGCTCTCCCTCTCTTCTCTCCTTCACTCAGTTCCTCTTTCTTCCCCTTTAGCCGAGGTCTTTCGGAAGCTTTCACTTTTGAGCGTCTGTTACTAACTGGAAAGGTATAGCTGGGTTGGTCCGCAGGCCCACTGTCCCTCCTGCCTTCTTTCCACACCTTCCTGCCACCCCCTCCTGCTCACCTGCAAGAGTTCTGGGCAAGGAGGAGGAAACTCAGGCAGATCCTGACTGCCTACCCAGGGCCCAGGCCTTGCAGAGGAGGCAGGATATTTAGGGAACGCTTGGGGAACCGGCAGAAGATAGAAAGCACAGTGGGCCCTGCCGGAAGCTGCGGCAGCTGGAGTGAGGTCTTTCCTGCACTGGCTAGGTAGAGGGAGGTAGGCACATATCTCTATTTTTCCTTACTTATTGTTTTTATTGGGGTTTCCCATGCTTTGCAAGGCTTTTGCTTTCAGCAGAATGTGGGTGTCCGGTGCAGGGCAAGGTGAGAAGGGGTGCTGTGTGCTCTGGGCTCCCTGGCCTGGGGAGCGGGGCCCCAGGAGGGCCCAGGGTAGGGAGCCAGGCTTCCCATCCGCCCTGGTCTGGGAGCTCTGCTCGCTGAGGGGAGGCCATGGTGAGGCCGGTCCTTAGGAGACGGGGCTGGGGAACTGGACTTTCGCGGTCTCAGACCGGGTTTGAGCCCCGTAAGGCAGACGAGGTAGGAGGGCGCTGTGGAGGAACTAATGCGCCCTCTGCCTCTGGCCCACAGGTAAAAGTATGGTTTCAGAACCGAAGGACAAAGTTCAAAAGACAGAAGCTGGAGGAAGAAGGCTCAGATTCGCAACAAAAGAAAAAAGGGACGCACCATATTAACCGGTGGAGAATCGCCACTAAGCAGGCGAGTCCCGAGGAAATAGATGTGACCTCAGACGATTAAAAACACAAACCGAACCCCCACAGAAACGGACAACACGGAGCAAAACAGAGACAGAGAGAGAAGGGGAAGAAGAAGGAAAAAACTACAAAACAAAAACAAACCGCACACACACATTCACCGAGAAGGGGAGAGGGAGTCAGAGAGAGCAGCGGCACGTCCGCAGACCTTGGGCAGCGAGGGCGAGAGCGCAGGGTCCTGATCCCGGGCTGCGCCGAGATGGTAGAGGACCGAGGCTCCTTGATCAACACGCAACCCTTGTCTAAAGAGGCAGTTGTATGAGAGAGAGAGAGAGAGAGAGAGAGAGAGAGAGAGAGAGAGAGAGAGACAGAGAGAGAGAGACAGAGAGAGAGAGAGAGACAGAGAGAGAGAGAGAGACAGAGAGAGAGAGAGACAGAGAGAGAGAGGAGAGAGAGACAGAGAGAGAGAGAGAGAGAGACAGAGAGAGAGAGAGAGAGAGAGAGAGAGAGAGAGAGAGAGAGAGAGAGACCCAGTTGTGGCAAAGCCGAAGGCGCTCTGACAAGGGGAGCTGTCAGTCAAACACCAAACCAGCGACCCAAGACGATTGGCAGGTATCCCGTTTATCACAGTCCGATTTTTTTTTAAAAGATAATGATAAAAAGGGAAACACCCAACCAGACACAGGACTTTTCTATTTTGCACTTCGCAGTGTCCCCCATCTTTCAAACTAATTAACAATAATAACGATCGAAATTCCGTATCCAGCCCCATCCCACACCTGTTCAAAAACTTGAATTGCATGTAGCAGTTGTTGGGCGAATGGTGTCTAAAGACAGAAAATGAATTGTAATTTTGTTTTCTTTTACAAGACAGGTTCTGTGTGCTTTTCATTTTGATCTTGCTTTGGAGAAATGTGCAGTTTGTAAACACTTTTTGATACCTTCTGATGTCAAAGTGATTGTGAAAGCTAAATTAAGTAGGCTCAGCAATAGTGGTCCTCTTACAGAGAAATAGGGAGCTGGATGAGGGGCTGGGGGTGCCGGGGGTGGGGGAGGGTGTCCACAAGAGGAGTCAGGACTTGTGCTGGAAAAAAAAAAACCTACCGAAATTAATTCTATTTCTTGGACATTCCCTTTCCTAACGTCCCAAGGCTTAAAACCACGAAGTAAACTCCTTTTAGTGGTTGGAGATATTGGCAAGTTCAACCATTCACCGTAAAGGCCATTCCAAACTTTAAATCTATCTATTGCAAAATCCGAAGGACTGTAGTTAGCGGGGATGACAAGTGTGGCCAAGGATACAGCGGCAAGTTTTCAAGCACTGAGTTTCTATTCCAAGATCATAGACTTACTAAAGAGAGTGACAAATGCTTCCTTAATGTCTTCTATACCAGAATGTAAATATTTTTGTGTTTTGTGTTAATTTGTTAGAATTCTAACACACTATATACTTCCAAGAAGTATGTCAATGTCAATATTTTGTCAATAAAGATTTATCAATATGCCCTCAGAGTAGTCGTCTTGGGAAATTGAAGTGAATTTTTTCTAAAAAAAAAAAAATGTATCTCCATAATTTGAGTGTGGTCCTTCCCCAACTAGGCTCAAGAAATCCAGCCTCCCCACCCACAAAAGGGCCAGACTGATGGAATCTTGGGCATTTTAAAGAGAGATGAGGGTGGAAAAGGGAGAGGATTAGGAAAACTTAAGTCCTTCAGAAAAGGGATGGGAGAAAAGTTTTTCCAACTAGACCTTTGCCCATTGCTAGGCCTACTGAGGGAGTTTAGTTTGAACTATAGGTTAAAAATGACTACTTCTCTTAACCTCTAGTTATTTTCAAAAATCTAGACATATAGTTATGCATTGAAGAATATTCCTCCAGGATTGGGGAAAACATCTAGCAGAATCAGAATCCTGGGACTTTTAAACTGTTGTGTCTAACTTTAAACCTCAAAGTACAAGTGTCTCTGTATCTCTCTCAATCTCTCTCTCCTCTTCCTTCCTTCTTTCCTTCCTTCTTTTCTTTTTTCCTTCCTTCCTTCCTTCTTCCTTCTTTCCTTCCCTCTCCCTCTGTCCCCAATCTGCCAAAGGTGATGAGGCAAACCCAAGCACCTCAGCAGCCTTATAAGGCAAGCATTCTGAGAAACCTCTGATTCTTAATTTTAACATTAAAGAAAAAGTTGTAACTAGTCTTGGAGGAAACTTAGCTCCCCCCTCGCCTTCCCCCTTCTGGGGGTACGAGGTTGTTTTTGCATGCTTCATTTGCTTCTTATCCTGATAGGCTGCATTAATCAGTTTTATTTCCATTGATAGAGAAACCTCGTCTGTTCTGTTCGAGCTACAAAGCGTCCTGCGAGCTTTTGTGAAAGTGCAAATCAGTTTAAGCAATTATCATACCAGGAATATGAAGGGGAAAGAGAAGGCCTTGCCCAGTGGTCTCCTTTAATCTCTTAATCCACGGATCCAGGGGGGCTGCCTGGACATAATTTAGGACAATCTCCCCACCCTTTACACTGTGATAAGGCCAAGTTACAATGCAGGGCAAAAATACAAGCTTTGTTAACATCCTGCCTTGAAAAGTTAAGATTAGACATTCTGTGCACGTGTGGGGACTATAGGGCACTATGGAAATTTTTCTTTTTTTCCTCCCTTCCTCTCTTCTAAAGTGCAATTCATTCTTGGACTCGCTCCCTCTTTTTTTGCTTTATCTCTGCCTGTCTCTCCTTTTTTCTCTGTCTCTGTTGCTACTGAGAACCTTGGCTCTTCGAGGTGCGTTTCCACGCAGAATCCTCCGGGAAGGTGTGTATGTTGTGGGGAGACTCCGGTGCAGGAGGATGCTGGGGTGAGAGGGGACCGCCTCGGGGGACCCAGGCTTGTCTCGCGAAGAGACAGGTGCTTCCCTGGGTATTCTGGAAACTCAAGTGGGGTTTCCAGCTGCTTTGACAGTAAGACCTCCGCGACCAGTGGCTGTCCAGTGCTTTGCCGCCACTACACAGTACTGCATTCCTTTCTCCAAACAAGTTACCTTTTCCTTCTACCCACTTCCCCAAACCCAGAATGCCTCAAACATGGAGCACAGACCTGTTAAAATTCAGACTGACCTTTCCAGAAGAAAATTTGCCATCTTGATGAAAGGCTTATTTCTGCAAGAACCATATACCTTTTTTTTTTTTTTAAGTACAAGAAACGGGGGAGGATGACAAAGATTTTTTTTGTTACCATCCTATGTAGTGTAACAGCAATAAAATCATCAGAGAATACTATTAGCTTTGGAAAAAAAAACCTAAAAGCTTTATTACAAACCAAGCTTTGAAAATAGGGGGGATTAGGCGGCTGAAAGGGTCCCACAATGGTAGGAAGAAAAGGTTTCATGCTAATGAGGTTAATGCCCTTTGTATCTCAGGCCTCCACATCTTCATTACGCGCTATCTCCGGCTGCACCGAGCGGCTCAGAGGGCCGCAATCCACTCCAACGCCCCCCTTCCTGGCCCAAAGAAGGATTTGATAGCGGCTCTGTTCAAACTAGATAATTATATCTTTTCAAGTCGGAATTAAGATAAAGAAAGTGAAGCAGAGGCGGCTCGCCTTGATCCACTGCAAACAAATTTGGCGCACTTTCGAGTCCTTCCCCCGCCTCAAAAAGGCAGGACAGTCAGCTTATTAGCCGCTCGTTTGCTTTATTAATTCATCTATTTAAAGTGGCAGGATTAGAGTGTCTAATGTGGACGCGGGTTGCCGCGGCACTGAGGAATATAAATATTTGCGAGATGCCATCCCATGATGACTATCTGGGCGCGGGGCACAGGGCAAGGTGCGGGGTGCGTGTGCCTTGCGACTGCGTCCCCTTCACAGTGCGAGCGTGCAGGGCCGGAGCCTTTTGGGTAAGGGGTGTGTAAGAGTTGTGCGCCCCAGGCCTGGGTCCTCTCTCATGGTACATGGGTGCCAGTCCTGGATGGCCCTGGCAGGACTCTGTGGGCATCTGCGCTCCTGTGTGAACATGGCGAACCGCACGCCTGTTACTCTGTGTCCTACCGCTTACCCCGAATGGAGATGTAGGTTGCACTTTTCATCCACCTCCAGCTCCCTTGTTGATTACTTGTGGGCCTTCCCTGTGCGTTGCCCTGTGCCAAATGGATGTGGAGAGACGAGAGGCGTGGGTTCTCAGTTTGCATTTCCCTGAGAGGGTCAAACCGAGTGTCTAATGCCTGTGTGCCCTGGCTGCGTTCTCCTTCCTTCCTGCGACGTACACGTGGGTTCAGCGTGCGTTTCGCATTTGGGATCCTGTTCCTCCGCGCCGCCGGGGCCCCGGGAGGCGGGGGCGGGGACTCAAGGCACCAGAAACTACTCGGGTAGGAGAAACCTTGGACCCCCGGGCAGTTTCCCCTTTCTCCCTCTCGTTCTGGGTGTCGGTTGCCCCCAGCTCCCTCCGACTCTGCTCCTGGCAGCCAAGCCGAGCCGGAGCGGGAGCGTTGGCGGCGTCCCGGAACCTGCCGGGCCACTTTTGTGCTAGGGGCGGATTGTGGCAGGCAGAGAGACGCGCCAAGCGGGCCAGGCAGAAAGGGGGCTCGGGCCTGCGCGCGGCCTTGAGAACATCGGCTCCTCCCCATCCCCGCCTCGAGTCTCAGGAAACAAAGTCTCCGACGCGCGGGCCGATTGGGGAGGGACTCGGCGGCTCGGAGGCCTTGCCCAGGACCCTGCCCCACGGTGGGGGCATCTGGGCTGGGCTGCCCTCTTGGGCGCAGTTGCAAGTCGGAATAAGGGTGTGGATGTGAGTTAGGGTGAGAGACTGCTTGGGTGCCTGCATAGGTTGAGTGTATGAGTTAGGCCTGTGAAACAGTTGTTTGTGTGGAGATGTAATTGTGTGTCTGGGCCAGGACGTAAATCAGGAAGTATAGGTGCTAATTGTGCTAAATGCAAGAGTTAGAGGCTGGAGAGGCCAGTGCTACTTAGGTAGATTGTGAGAATGTGTCAAGGTGTCCAGTTTTCCTTGTGCATCTAGATTGTATTGAGTGAAGGCAAAAGTGTGCAGTTGTGTGGCTGTAATTAGAGTGCCTACAAAGGTGTAGAAATGCACTTGTGTATAGAATTTGGGTGCTGGTGTCCGGTCGCGCAGTGCGTAGCTGTGAGTCCGGCTGCAGTAGATCTCAGACGATGGGAATGACTTCAGCCAGTGTGTGACTCCGGGAACATTTCTCCGTGTTTGGGGGGGGGGGTTCCCGTGGGACGGCGCCCCTGCCCGGCACCCGCGCACCATTTATGTGTTTCGTATCTAGGCGTGTGTGTGTGTGTGTGTGTGTGTGTGTGTGTGTGTCTAGTGAGGAGGCCTGGGTTCGAGTATTGTTCCCGCAGCGCACCACTCACTCCAGAGTTTGGCAAACAACAGCCATTTTTTTTGTAACTGCATTTTTCTAGGCTGGTCTTTATTATTCCAGCAATCAGCGTTGGATTTACTCGGTGCCGCCTCAGCGCAGCCGCGGGCTGGGCAGGAGAGGAAACCGGCCTACAGCGTTGGGCCGCGGGTCCCAGAAGCAGAGTTGCGGGTCCGCACGCGCGCTTGGTCCGCAGCTCCGCTCCCTCTCCCACAGCTCGACCACCAATTTACCTCCCCAAACCAGCCTCGTAGCAAGAGGGAAGTGGGAGTTTTGAGAATCCGCTGACCTCAGCCGTGACCTCGCTCAGGGAGGCGACTTCTCCCGGCGCGACCCTGTACTCCTGAAAACCCCAGGCGGTGCCACGCTTGCGAGCGAAAGGTCCATTCATCAGCCGCGCCCCAGCGTCTAATTGGCCTTTTGTTCATTGCTGCCTGTTTTCCGACTTGGGGTGGAGGGACTTGGGAGGGCCCCAGGGCTGCAAGTAGGGGTGCCAGGCGCCTTGAGCTGGGGTCTGAGTAGGGCAAAGGCACGTCTCACTCCTCCGAGGGGGCGACAGAGCGCTCCAAATATCGCGCCCACGTGTGAGGAAGCTGGGCAGGAGGCTGGTCTCCAAGTGTCCGGCCGGATCTTTCGAGCTGCGGAGACTCAGGGCGTCGTCCCTGCCTCGCCTCCATCTGTATCCTGAGCCTCCTCTTTTCTCCACACCTTCGGGATTTCGGACCTGCCTGCGTTCCCCTCCCAAGTTTCTGGCCCAGGCGCTGGCCTTGGCGCTGGGTTGGGCTCCCGTCCTGCCTTTCTTCGGGCTTCGTGTTCATTCTCCCTGGTCTCGCTGCCTACCCTACAGAGACGCTGGGTGTCCCCTCTCTAGGCATCAATGAGGCACGCTCGTGGGGCCAGCACCCCGCCTCGCGGGGCGGGGGGGGGCGGGAATTGAAAGAATTTTTTGATGCGGCAGGGAGGTGGGAGTTACCCTTTTTAGGGATCGGATGGAGGAAGGAGCCCAGTCCTCCATCACTAAATTCGACCTCCTCGTCCCTGTCAAACCTCACTTTCCTGCTCCCCGTCTCCCACCCACTGTCCAAATCAAGCCTCCGGGTTCCCCCTCTCTACCGCACACCTATTAAACCTCTGCAAACCGCGTGAGAGAAAGCCCACGGGTAAGGTTTCCTCTCCCAGAATAGCCCAGAGGCAAAGACGCACCTGAAGGGCCTGGGAGGTGCCTGGGATGGGGATGAGGTCATTTGGAAAATGGTCCGGGAGGCCCCCAGCCCCACGCCTCTCTCTGTACCCTGGAGGACCGGCTTTGCCTGGCAGTGGCCTGGCTGCCAGGTAGCTCCAGACTCTCTGCTCAGCGGGGCCCCAGGCTGCCCCGGTCCCCAGCCTGCGCCGGGCCCTATATATAGCATAGGTCTCCATAGCCCTCTGCTGGACCCTGACGTCAGGAAAACTTGATCTTGCCTGCTTCGCTCCTGCTTCTGAAACTGATACTAGAAATGAGAGAACAGACTCTACACA
Organism: Rhinolophus ferrumequinum; assembly: GCF_004115265.2. Lineage (NCBI taxonomy): Eukaryota > Metazoa > Chordata > Mammalia > Chiroptera > Rhinolophidae > Rhinolophus > Rhinolophus ferrumequinum. The sequence continues at coordinate 11,361,784 of NC_046299.1, read as the reverse complement.
ATTCCCATGGCCTTGACATAAGGTACAGCGATAAATATACACCACTAATGAGCAATTACCATATAATCACCTTCCAATTAGCTCGCATAATGATGAATTAAACATTCTAGCAGGCGGGATTAGGTTTCTTACTTTGTATATTATTTACGAAGGCTATAGCTTCTGCAAAGAACCAAATATCAAATTAGATGGGGAATTTTCACTTGGGGGTAATTATGCATTCAGGCCAGCGGCTGTGTTCTGGTCACTTGTCAAATGCGGCCTCCTGCAAGGTACTGACCAGTTCATTTGGGCGTTATTTTCCCCCTTTCTTCCTCTCTCTTTAGGTCGCAATTGCCTTTCTTTTCCCTTTTTACGACCCTGGCCTGCGAGGTCAGAGGCTGGAGGGGGAGGTTGAGGGTGCGTAGGCGGGGTTTGGGAAGGGACCTCAGTCTCGAAAGGGAGGGTGCAGTGTGTACCTGAGGCCCTCCCTCCCAGCGCTTGTACCTCGGGTCCTGCCAGCTCTGGCCAAGGGTTCCCTTCCTCTCTGGGACGAGAAGGACTCTCTGGGTGTATGCTGGGGCCTGGGGGCCGTTAGAACATTTAGAGAACAACCGCACCAGCTCAGTGCTACTGCAGAGCTCTGGGCAGGGCACCTGCCGCCTGCCCTCAGCGGGCGGTGCCCGGCCCTCCCATAGGCCTTCTCCTGGCCTCAGTGCGGTCTATTCTGATTTTTACCCCCACTTTCACCCCAGTAATGGGGAGAGAAACCGTGCGTGTGTGTTTGTCAGGGTGGGAGGGGGGTACTGAAACAAACAACAAACCTACGCTCCGTTCCACCCGCAGCCACCTCTCTTGTTCGGAAATGAATTTTGGCAAGAGATTAGCTTCTAATCTGATCTAACGCTGCTGACATTTGGGTAGAAGATGAAAATGGCAGCTCAATTTCACTCAGAAACGGGGTCACTTAGTGGGGCTTCGCTCTGCTCCCCAGAGAATGTGGATGCCCCTCCCCCCTCTGCCTTAAACCAGAGGAGCTGGCACAGAGCTGGGGGTGGGGATAGAAGGGACTGCCCACCCCCCCACCTGGGTGGTGGGTGCCCCTGGGACTGGACCCTGCTTTGTCCTAGGAGGCTGGACTGAGGGTGTGAGCTGGCTCTTTGCCTTCAACCCCCCTTTTTAGGGCACTTTGCTTGAGCAGAGGTGGGTGCTCCTTGGCCCCAATCCAGGACTCTTTAGGCTGTTGAGGCTCTTTCTTGTGGGCAGGCTCATGGAAGGTAAAAAAGTTTCAGGAGTCATCAGACAGTGAGGTCATTAAAGCTAGGTGTCCTAAGGCCTGCTTGGTGGTCGTTCCCCGTGCTCTCTGGGCAAGTAAAATTGCCCCTAAGGGCTGGGTGGTTGGACCCTGCAGCCTTGTCAGAGGGTCTGGTTTATTTAGAAACCATGGCTCTGAACACGGCCTCTCCTCTATTTGGCGCCAAGAGGCTGCAAGGTCCTGAGAGGTAAGAACCAGGACTCCCTGGAGTCAGAGCTTCGCTTTCCCAGCCCCTCCCCCGTCCCCACCGGCCAGTCACCCACATGCCCACTGTAGACCCAAGAGGTGGTTAAGCTCTGTTCATGGCTACTAGTGGCCCCCACAGTGCCTGGCCTTTCCCCTCAGCTGGGACTGTGTGGGCAAGAGAGGATAGGTGTCACTTTTAGGGTGGGTGGGGGAAACATGGGGGGACATGCCTGGTCACTGGATCCTATTTCTTCTTCTTTTTAAATTATTGCAGAATGTTGGGGAACAGTGTGTTTTTACAGGATGTCAAATTGTTTTTTTTTTCAATCTAGTTGTGGGGGGGTGTGCAGTTCACTGGCCCATGTGGAACTCGAACCAGCGACCTTGGTGTTACGGTGTTATGAGCACCGCGTTCCAGCCATTGAGCCAACCGGTCGCCCACTGGCAGCTCAGCTCCAAGCTCAAGCTGTTGTTTTAATATAGTTATAGAGGGCATAGCTCACTGGCGCATGTGGGAGTCAACTGGCAACCTTGTTGTTAAGAGCTTGCATTCTAACCAACTCTAACCAACTGAGCCATCCGGCTGCCCCTGGATCCTATTCTTGAGGCTGGTTTCCTGGGGGTTCCGGATATCACCGTCAGCCCAGACCAAGGACAAGCTGAAGAATCTGTGCCTGCGTCCCTGGGAATGGACATGGTAAGGAAGAGTTTTGTGCCTGAGTGTGGCCATGTACCTTGCATGCTGGGGTTGCAAGCGCACGAGTGGCGATACCTGAATGTGCCTGCATAGAATGTAACTTCTAGCATGTGCATCACAAACGTGGATGTGTAAGTGTGCACATGGCCCTGGGGGTCGGGACTCTGTGGCCCATACTGTGCCTGCAAAGCTTAGGAAAAGGCATTTTCCTTTTCTTCCTGGTGGCTGGTTACCAGGAGAGTAAAATGTGCACTGAATTTCAGTGACCCCTTCCTCCCCAGACCTCTTAGGCAGTGCACAACCTCTGTTCTGCATTCCTGTGCTCTGGTGGGGATTCTGTGTGTTGGGTGTGACATCACTGAAGGTGACTTTATTATTGTTCTGCCCAGTCCCCCTTCCCTGGCATGCACCTAGCTGGGGACTGCTCCCTGTCCCCTTCCAGCCTGGAGGTTTTAGATGCAACAGCCACCACTATCTGCCACCACAAAGTTCCTGAACGTTGTGCAAAAGGGTGGTAACCCCAGATACACGTGCGCTTGTGAGTGAGGCTGCGTTGTCGGGAGTCCGTGTGTATGTACCCATGTTTGCCAGTGAGTGGCTGTGAACATGTGTTTGTGTTTGTGGGTGACAGCCTGTAGTGCATGGGGGACCATAAGTGTGACCACAGCCGGGAGGCATGGCTGAGCTGTGTTGGTGGGGGCTGTGTAAGCGCTAGGGGGTTGCACAGCTAGCCGCTTTGTCCTGGCTCCCCCAGTCTCACAGCGCCCCGTTCGCCCATGCGGGGCTGCCTCCTGAAGGGCTCACCCCGCCCTCTTCTTCCCTGCTGTCATTGTCCCTCACTCTGAACGACTGCAATTATGTCTTCCATGAAAAACAGGAGTGGTGTCTAATACTGTAGATCACTTCAAGTGGAAGGCCGCTGCTTCGTTAAGTAAATGATGCCAGGTTGATTCAGATGTCACTTTCCCTACTTGTCGTCTAGGGCCAGCACAGAGGGACTTATTCAGCGACAGGGTCCTGCTGCGTGTGGGGGTCATGGCTGAAGATTATGGGAAGCCAGAGCACTTCCAAGGCTCCTCTTCTCTGCCCACGTCCCCTGCCACCCACACACATCTTCAGTTTTTCCAGCTGAAAAGGAGATTGTATTTAGAAAATGCTACAACCCTCAGGTGGGTAGAGAAAGAGAGGTGGTTGGACCAGTGTGCACATGTGTAACGTGCACGTGTGGACTGACGACACAGGTCCTCAGGGTGCATCAGCTCTCCGAACAGGGTTTGTCTTGGCAAGTGCAGTGTAGACCCCAGGAAGAACATCTAGAGGGGTCACTTGATTCCTGGCTCTGGAAAAGGGCACAAGGAGACCCAGGAGCTTCTAGGAGTCTGCATCCCGCCTGATGTTCATCTCTGAAGCACGCTCCCCTCCTCTCCCCTTTCCTCCCCTCCCTTCCTCTACCCCTGCACTAGATTGTGGGCCAACCTGTAGGCAGCGGGGGAGTAGCCATTACTTCTGCTCCAAACATCTACTCTCTTTCTCTCTCTCTCTCTCTCTCTCTCTCTCTCTCTCTCTCTTTCTCCCACCTCCCTCCTTCCTTCCCTCCTTCCCTCCCTTCCTTCTTTCCTTCCCTTCTTTCTCTCACTTGTGGGAATTTATCCACAGATTTACTCATTCATGTGAAGTGACATATGCATGAGGTTAAATATTAAGGATGTTCGCTGTAGGGAAATATTTGAAGCAATCTAAATGTCCATCAGTAGGGGACTGGTAAAATAAATAAATACTGTAAAGTTGGATGTTATGCAGCAGTTAAAAAGAATGAGGCATAATTTCTGTTCTAAAATGGGAGGATCTCTAGGATATGTAAATGTTCATTGATAAAAGCAAAGAGTGTGCATGGAATATCATGAGTGTAACAGAATACATAAAAGGTGTGTGTATTTGTTAGAAACTCTAGGAGGATGCAAACGGCACTGGTAACAGTGGGTCCCACAGTCTTTCTTGAATGTCATGGCAAGGTTTCTAGCTGCTTCAGCACCTGGCGGCTCTCCTCCAGATGTAACGACTGTCATTCTGAAATGCTGAACGTCCCCTTGGCGATGGGGCTCCCAGAATGGAGCCCCAGGATACAGGGGGTTCCCTTTAGTTCTAAGTAAAACAGGACACTCCCATCCATGTTCTGGCCACTGTACTTCTGGTAACGCAGTCCAAGATAGCATTGGCTTGTTTTTGGCAACCAAGAGTTGAACAAAGTCACAGAGGTTGGCTAGTCTTTCCCCGAGTCTTTCCCAGGCACTCCCCATTCCATCAGAATTTGAAACAAATTGCAGACATAGTATCTTTTCACGAGTAACACATTTAGGATGTATCTGTAGCAGGATTTTTTTAGAAGCTTAACCACAACACCACGGCTCTGTAATAATTCTATTCTCTGTGAGGCAGTGGCCCGTCCATCTGCAAACACTGATGCCTTCCTCCCATTTGGAGAATTTCCTTTCCAAGAAGGTGTGTGTGTGTGTGTGTGTGTGTGTGTGTGTGTGTGTGTGTGTGTTTTGGGGATAATGTGGGTGCCTCCTTCTTCTTTTGTGGGAACCATGGATCTTGAAGTTGCCAGTCTGGCCACATTGCAGACATTAGCAGGGGTCTCAGGAGGGGCTTTGCTCCCTTACTTGGGGCGTTGGTGCCTGTGGGCATATGCCTGTCCCCTTTGGGTACCAGCACCTTTAGGTACTACTTTGCCGGCTGTGTCCCAGCAAGGAGCACCCATGGGAACCAGGCTCCAGCAGGAGCTACCAGGATAGCTGAGGCAGAACCTGGCAGGGCCATTGTCCCACTCTGGAGTCACCGCCTCTGAGGGGCAGCTGGGAAGGGACCCATCAGGAGGGTCCCCCCGCCCTGGGGAGTCATTCCAGTTGCTCTCTGAATACCTCCAGATAGATTTTTCTGAGCTTTCTGGCAGCCAGGTTGCTTCGAGGAAGCAGCTAGCCCGGGGCTGCCTTCCTCTATTCTGGCCTGTCAGGGTCGGAGCCCTGGAAACCACCGCCATGGTGCTGCAGCCTCTCCACAGCTGCAGAGCTGAGCGTGGCTCCTAGTTTCCCCAGGCTGTGGCTGCATTGTTAAGTAGTGTCCCTGGCAAGTAATTACACCCACGGCAGCTCAGTTGCACCCTAAGCAAATTAGGTGCTGATCCGAAGGTGTAATTAAGCAATAGTGAGTGCAATTTAGTAATTACAAGTGCCTTTCCCTACTGGTGCGTCCATTGCAGGCCAAAAAAGACCCGCTGAAGGCCTGTTTTGCTCCACGACCTTCCGTGTTCTAAGTCTAGGCAAAGAGATACCTCAGAGCCAACTTCTGTTTGATTTCTGTATATTGGGGGAGGACCTTTGGATGTGTCAGGGTGCTAAACATAATTAGCATCCTTTAGGAAGAAAATACACAACAAGCCTGCTATTGTTTTCTTAATTATATGTCTTCTGATGTGAAACAATCCCTTGGTGTTGGTGATGTGTTGATTAATTATCCCAAACAGTTCCTTTTGAAAGTTGGGAAATGTTTCTCTTGACCTCCTTCTCCATTTCAAGGAGCCAACCTCTCGAGTTTCCTCATGAGCATTGCTGTTACCTGTGCTGGAAAGGTGGAGGGAGAAATAGATACCCTGGGCTGTGGTGGGGCCAGGATGGACTGTGGGCTTTGGGGGGCCCTAGGCCTCAGGCCAGCAGCGTTGGCGGCATGCTAGGCTGACCCCTGGGAGACTGACCTGCAGTTCTCCCATGGGCCCAAGAGGGGAGCGCAGTGGGGGTGGGGATGGGGGAGGGGGAGGGACACACGCAGGTGAGGATGGAGCAGTTGCTGTGTCTTGTGTCTGGAGCCTTGGAACCCTCCGGTAAAGATGTCCCAGTGACTCGCTGAGCTGTGTCTCCCCTCTGTCACCCCCAGGGACCACTCCTCACTTGCTTCCGCCCTTGTTTGTGTTTTGAGTTCTCTTGGCAGCCTCTGAGAAGCAGGCTATGACGAGGCAGCAGTGGGTACAAGGCCTGGCCTGAGATGGTCCCCAGGGCTGTAGCAAGGGAAAGGGCCTGGGGTCCTTGTCAGGTGTGTGTGAATGATACTGTGGGTGCCGAGAAGAGGGAAGAGGCCACCTCAGAGAGCAATGGGTGTGTGTGTGTGTGTGTGTGTGTGTGTGTGTGCATGGGTGTGTACATATAGGTGTGTATGGGTGTTGGGGAAGTAGAGCAAGGGTAGGGAGTTTTTCTGCTGGGGTTTCCCTTGAGTTCCGGGTCTCAGTCTTTGCTCATAAGGGCCTAAAATTCCTCCCTCTGTCCCCTCACTGTGCTGTCACACTTCCTTGCCCTTTTAGGGTAGTCTCTAGGCCCTCCACCTCTAGGAAGTCTCCCCATATTTCCCAGCCAGCCCTCTGGGGCCTCTCACCATTCAGAGCCTGCCATCATTTCCCCGTCTTTTTGCCCCAAATAGTTACCTTTCTTTAAGCAGGTAAATCCAGTCTCTCCAATGGGCTGTAAGAATGAGTGTGGGAGCAGGGCTCGTCCTCATCCGTCTCGGTTGCTCCTCGGTGCCCAGTTCTGGCCAGAGCTGCTCAGTTTTTCCTCCTTTATCTCTCCTACTGCTCTAGCCTCCCTGTTCTGTCTCTCAGCCCTGGCCTCTTTGTGTTTCTTCTTCCCCATCACTTCTGCCTGTCTCTGGGTATCTCTCTGTGGGTCTGTCTTTCTTGCTTCATTACAAAAAGATATTTGAGTTACCCCAAGGGAATCTAATTAAACTTAACTAATGATACATATGAAATATAAACAACTTATAATGTAAAAATAAAATAGTAAAACATCAATACCATGGAAATCATAAATTAAAGGAGTCAAGTTGGCATTATATCCAAATGTGATTTAAGATCCTCTGATGATTTCTGTTAGCACTGATAATTATTGAATGTGCTTTGTGCTGGACTCTGAACTTTATGTTCATGATCTCATGTTATTCTTTCAATAGTAACTCAAGAGGCGAGGACTCTCGTCCTCCCATTTTAAGGATGAAGACACAGGGCTCAGAGAGGTTCAGAGTCTTGGTGAAGGTCACACAGCCAGTACATGACAGAGCAGGGATTTGAGCTGACATGCTGTCTAGCCTTGGACAAGCCCATCTGCAGCCTGTACCAAGGAGTGACAGGCTCAGCCGGGGAAGGAGGGAGAGCTCACCAGGGTCTGCAGCAGTCAGGGGAGCTTTTGGGGAGCAAGATGCTGGGAAAGGTGGAGAGGGAATTAAGAGGAGGGTAACCCTGACCAGCCCAGGAATATCAGGAAGTAGATGAGGGGTGATGAGGGACATAATGGAGAGCAGGGGGCAAGCCCAGGCCATAGATCTACTTTCTCAGAAGTGGAGAGGTGGGGAGAGCAAGCAGACGCATCCAGAGGGTCCTCAGAGATGAGATCCCAACCAGCAGGGAGGCCCAGGCAGCCCTGACTACAGGAAGCAGAGCCCCTTGCCCCCCTCCCCCACAGCAGGGAGAGGAAAAACAGCCTTGTCTTGGGGACACCTGGCTGCCCCACCGGGCTGGGCGTTGGGTTTCAGGAGCACTCGATAACATGCCCCGGGCAGTCCCCTGGGGAGGGGGCTGTGTAGCCCTCTCTGCCTGTATCCAGTGCCCTTTACTGGCCGCCCACCAAAAAACTACTTACTTTCCTGAAAGCAAGTGAGTACACAGTACACCTGTGTGGTGTCAGGGGCGCTGGGACAAACAGCTGCTGAATTAAGTGACGATTGAGCTGAGGAGGACGGGAGGACAGGGGTGGGGGACGCGAGGGGGTGGATCCAGGAAAAAAGAAGAGAAAGTATCTTGTCTCAAGGGGTGAGCTGAAAGGCAGGGTTTCCAACGTAGAGACAGGATCACTTCTCTCCCCGTCTGGGGTGTCAGGCTTGGAAAACCTTTTAGTGAGGTGGGTTTAAAAACCTTAGCTGAAATCAATGACTTGAGCCAGAGGAGAAGTGGCTAGGAGGTATAGCTGCCCTTGGCTTGGACAGAAAAGGTTCAGACCCTGGTGATTCAGTTATTGTCCATCTTAACCTACTCTCACTCACACCAGCCATTCAGACCTCTTGAAGGACTGGCTGTAGCGCCCAGTTTATTCAGCATGAGGAATCCAGTTTCCTATTATCGTTCAAAGTGCATGTCTACTTCAAGTAACCACTCACTTAGCAGCTGTGTGACCTAGGGCAAGTTTCTCAGCCTCAGTTTCTTCATTCTTCAATGAAGGCAATAATCAAACTTACACCACGGAGTTGCCGTGTAAATTAAATGAGGCTAGCATGCAGTAAGAGCTAAATAAATGCTAGCCACTATTATAATTATTTCTGCAGTTTGGCAAGCAAATGGCTGCAATTGAATTCTCAAGAGTTCAGCTTTCTCTGACTGTGACCTGCTCTCAGAAAGAGTCCATTTATGCAGTGGAATGAGCCCAGGGCTAGAGGCTGGAGACCCTGATTCCAGTTCCAGCTACTTCTCTGATGGCTGTGTGACTTTGGGCAAGCCCCCTTCCCTCTCTGGGCTTCAGTTTTTTTCACCTGAGTAGTGAAGGAGTTGGACCAAAGGACCTTCTCAGCCTGATAGGTCTCTGATGCTCCGTGGCCCCAGGGAGGGGGACTCTAACCCCCTCAGATGTTGGCTGGCAGGAGGGACCCTAAGCTACAGGGATGATTCCAATGGGAAAGGTGATTGGAAAATCTTTCCTCTTAGCAGAACTCCCCAGGCCCCTGGTGGGTCTTCGCCGACCCTGCACCTTTGTTCAGAGTTGGGTAGATGACTGACTGCCATGCGCTGAACAGGCTTAACCTGTACATGCACACAGAGTGCACTCCCCGTGGGCATGAGGACATGCACATGTGTGCACACATGACACGGGCGCAGAGCTGCTCCCATGTTCTGTGTATGAACCACACCCCGGCCCTCACCCAGGTGTGCTGTGGTTGGTGGTTTCAGAACTCCCGGATATAGCATTGTCAGATATAACAAATAAAAACACAAGATGCCCAGATAAATTAGAAAAAGAGCTCTAATGGCTGCAGTTTTGTAACTTATTGACAAAAGGACGTCCTGTCAGACCATACGTAGGATGCAGGACACATTCAGCAAATGTAGGGTAGTCCTGTGTATACAGGATGCTGACAACCCTATCCTGGGCCCCCCAAGTCTGAGATCACTGGACTGAAAACTGTGGAAAATTTCCTGGCTTGGAGACAAGCAGTTAAAATGCAATGCTTTCAGGTTGGGGGTTTGGGGGAAAGGAAGAAAACAAAGGAAAAGTTCCAGGGCAGGGCTTTGCTGGGGGAGGGGCCTGGCTGCGTTGTCTCCCAGAGAGATGACGCCCCTTCCTCCCTCCCTGACCAATGCCAGTGTGTGCTCACCACTCCATCAGCTGTTGATTGGGGGCGGCTGCCAGGGTGCTGCTGCTATTCTAGGGTGGCACTGACTTAGGGAAATACTACTTTCTCAGGAAGAAGGGAGAGTGGAAAGGACCCAACTCAGACATCATTTCAAACCCAACAGGTGCCTAAGCTAGAAACAGCCTTCTTTCTGATTCTTTGTTCAGCAGCCCTCTGAATGGGCAGGAACCCTCCCCACTTTGCAGATGAACAAACTGAGGCCAAGGAGAATTCTACCTGGGCCTCTAAGATGTTTGCTGTGGAGCTAAAAAGAGGCCACTAGCCCCTAGCTGAGCCCAAGCTGGGCTGGGCTCTCCTGGCTTGTGGGGCTTCAGCCTGCCCAGGATGGGTGGCAGCTGCAGTTAGTGGGCCCCACTGTGTGCAGGGCACCAACCAAGCTGTGTGGCAAAGCTGAGGCTTGGGGAGGGAGCATTGGCCAACGTACCTCTCTGCCCTCTCTTTTATCTTCTGGATCAGAACAGAGAGGGCCAGTCCCCATCGCAGGCATCTCAGAGGTATGACCTGCCTCCAGTCTCAACACAGGGAGTGGTGATGGACATGGCTTTGGGGCCTCAGGCTTGGGTGCAAATTCCTGCTTTGTTTCTTTCCTTGGGCCAGGCATGGCTCTCTGCTCCTCGTCTGTAAAGTGGGAGCAATAGCACCTGATAGGGCTGTTGTGGGATTGAGTTAACACAGGTAAAATACTTTGTCCAGTGCACAGCACATAGTAGGGAGTCAGGAGATGATAGTTATTGCTTTATTAGTGCTCATCCAGAGTGAAGCTGTAACTACATTCCTTTCATGCACATGTATGGCGTAACTTCAATAAACCAGGCACTGTTCTAGGGACCAAGGGGGTCCTCAGGGAAAGGATTGAGTGCTTCCTATTCCCTAGGACCTGTAGATAGTCTGGGTGAGGAATTAAGCAAGCCACAAATGACAAATTTAGTGAGCAAGACAAGTTGCTGGTAAGTGGAAGTTAGGTGGCTTGGTCTTAAAGAGAGGCCGACTTTGAAAAAGAAGGCTGTGGTAGTCAGGGAAGGCTTCCTGGAGGAGGTGAGGTTCAGGCTTTGGTCCTGGCTTGCTCCTGGTCCAGTGTGTCCTGTTCAGCATCCTGTGCTTGTGGGCAGGCCTCACAGGAGTGTGTTCTTAGTGGGTGGCCCTGGCCATAAGCCCAGGGGTCGGGAAGAGGCTCCCGAGTGGAAGAAGAAGCGAGTGTCCACGGCCAGGCTGGAGTTTGGAGGAGTTGAACCTCAGCTTTTCACCTGCTCTAGACCTCTGCAGCCCAGCAGAGAGGAGACAGGTAAGATCGAGGGGTTTGCCATCTTGGGGCTCTGGCTGGGAGGCTACTCTGCCGAGAAGCAGAGGTCCAGCCCCTCCCTGCCCACAGTGACCCTAGGTGCCCACTGTGGGCTTAGTCCCACTGCACGGGGATGGGGAAGACCCTCTGCTTGTCTCAGGGATTCCATCTGGTTTTTATTTTCATTTGTAGCAGTGACAAATGTTACTGCAAAAACAGAAAAAGGCCAGAGAAACATACCTCCTCTTGGAATGAACATTTCATCACTTCCCGTCCGTGCTGCTTCACTGATGGAACTTGACATTCTGGGCTCATTAGCGCAGGAGTCCTTTACAGGAAGCAGCTTGCTGTGGGGAGGTCACAGGGGCTTGGACTTTGGTGTCAGTGAGAAATTTGGCTTCCAGGGTGAAGCTGTCTGGCCGGACTGACCCTCACCCTGAGGCTCCCCCTTCTGTTCAGTGAAGGCCAGCCAGGCTCTGTGTCACTTTCTCCAGGGAGGAGGCCCTTCCAGGGTCCTGGAGGCCAGCCACACTCCCCCTTTCCTCTCCTGGGTCAAGACCCTGGATTGGCAGAGTTGGAAGAGATCTCAGCCAGTCCTACTCCAACAATTTGCATGTGGGGAAACCGAGGCCCAGGGAATGGAGGAGTTTGCTCTGTGTCACCCAGAGAGGTGACGTTGTCAGGAACAGAGAAGCTGCAGATAAGAGCATGGGCTCTGAAGGCAGAAAGACAAGGCTTTGAGGCTTGCCCTGGCCCTCACTGCCGCTGTTACCCTGGACAGCAAATCCTCTCATCTCATGAGACCACGCAGGGGATTGAGCAAATACACCTAATGTGCCTAGCACTGCGCCTGGCATGGATGGAGGGCACAGCCGTGCTGGTTATTGCTCTTCTTCTCATTATTGTCACTAAGCCCAGACCTCCTGCTGAGCAGTGCAGCCCGTTAGTTCACCGAGGGGCCTTTTCCATGCCTTGGTAAGCTGCCCAGCAAAAGTCAAACACAGTAGCTCTGCTCTGGCTTTGCCCTATGGCATGAAGCTAAATGAAAGAGGTCTCCCAAGACCAGGCCACAGGGAGGCAGAGCTTCAGCAGGAGGAAAAATGTGCCCTGTGGGCAGCAGCATGTGTCATTACTATCATTGCCCGGCAGAGATGGGCTACAGAACACCCCCACTGAATGAATGAATGATGGAATGTTTGCCTGTTGACTTCTCCAGACTGGGGCCCCCGCCAGAGCTCGCCTCTACGGCAGAAAGAGCATGACGTTTGGAGCCAGCTGGCCTGTTTCTTCATCGGCAACAGGGGGAAGCTGCTAGTGAGCCTCCATTCCACCTCCACCTGCAGAGATATGCGCCTCCTCCCACAGCCCTTTGGACCGGCAGGATACATATTACTACTCCCATTGTGCAGGTGAGGAAACTGAGGCCCCAAGAGGGGAAGTGACTTGCCCAAGTAATCGTCGGCAAAGCCAGGGCCTCAGGCCAAAGCCCCAGGCTCCCCGGCCAGTCCTCCTGCTGCCCGGGTGCTTCCTGAAGGGCAGGCTGAGAACAGGGCAGATGAAATGAAACAAGTCAGCAGCTTCTCAGCCCCTCTTTCACTGCCCTGGGGATCAGTTGCATTTTTCTCTTTCGAGGCAGAGGCAGCCGTTTAAGTTGAGAGTGCATTGGGTTTCCACCCCACAGATCTGAGTCCGGCTTTAAGCCCAGCTCCAGGAGAAACGGATAGGTCCCCAACCACAGGATGGGCAATGTGGGCAGGGGGCCACGACCGCAGGCTGGGGGTCCTGGTTAGGCTGGGTTCCAGGTAAGGTGTGTGTTCTTGCCTCCCTAACACCTCTCACACAGTCCTGGACAAACAGCTTTCACCACCTGGCTAGGTGTCCTGGCGATTAGGATTTAATGAACAGGCTGCTGAGAGCTCAGTGGACCGGGGCTATTCTTCCAGGCCCGCACCGGACCACACCTCTGCCCTGGCGGGGGCTCTGAGTTTTGCGTTTTGGGCCAACCTGCTCCTTGTACATCTATTTGGAACCAGCAAGGCCGCCCCCCCCCACCCTGAGCATTTTATCGGCTTCTTTTGAATTAGGAGTTTTACCAGCCTGCAGTGCAAACATAGAAGAAGCCTTTAAGGAGAGAGAGTGAATGAAGTCAGCCAGACGGAGTGTGCTGGGGAGAAAGGAGGAAGTCCCAAGCTGAGTTTTGGCACAGGGCGTGATTATGTTAGTGACAGCAGGCTGCGTCTTCCAGGATGGGAAACCCACCCCCCCCCCCCAACCCCGTGGTTTACAAAATACTCGGTCCACATAATTCTATCGCAACCAAACAACTACCTTAAGAGGCAGTGATGGTTGCTTTGCCTTATTTTGATTTTACAGATGGTGAAACTGAAGCTCAGAGAGGTGCTGACACTTGCTCAAGATCACACAGCAAAGAACAAACAGGCAGGGCTGGGATTCCAGCCCAAGCCTGGTGTTCTCTTCCTGACACCGTGGTGTTTCCCCCAAAGTCTCTGTTTTCCAGTCTCGAGTTAAATATCAGTGGTGGTGCCATAGGGGGTTGTTGAAACTCTGGCCATATCCACAGGGCCCCCTTTCCCCTCCCTGTGTGACCACTCACCAGCCTCTGTGTACTTTGCTTCCAATGGCTCTCACCTGCAACCTTCTCCTGAAGGCTACCTTTGATCTATTGGAGCCATTAGCCCAGGCAGAGGGCTGAAAGTGCCTGAGGGTTAACTGGGGTGGTCCATAGCCAATGACCGCCTGGAGCCAGAGTACGAAAGCCCAGCTCCTTCTCCTGGATGCAGGACCAACTCCCAGGTGTAATTGACACTCCAGATCCTGTGGGATCAGGCTGGTGCTGGGACTCCACCTGGGATAGCACCCTGTCCTGCTTTATCCACTCTCTTCCTCTAGTGTTTTCTGGGAGCTCTTCCTTAACGAATCCCTTGTAAATAAATTCTCATCTCAAGGTCTGCTTCTGAACCTGGTCTAAGACAGGTGCTGAATGAGGGCTTGAGGATCAAGTCTGTGAAAAGAGATGGGATATCTCTCTCTCAATAAAAAAAGAGGTACCTGACTTGTAGTGTTTGCCAGTTTCCACAGTGTAAATATTTCCATCATGGCCCATTCATGCTGCTAACAAGATATCACTGGAGGTGAAGTTGGGAGGAGATGCACAGTCCTGTAAGCCAGACGGAGTGGGCTCCAGCAGGCCTCTTATGTCTCCTAACTTCTCTATTGCCAGAGCTGGATTCTAAGGTCAGAGCCTGACTTTTACGGTGTCCAGGAAGAGAAATGATTCCCTGGGTCCATTTGGCCAAGGCCCAGTGGGTGTCATACTGACAAGCTGAGGATTTCATCGTAAAAGTCGATTGTCCCCACAGAGTGGACATCTCCGGCCTCCCTGCCCTGGGACATCACGCTGCTCACTCACCTTCCTCTGTGTTTGATGCTTTCTGGTCTGGGACCTGCGTAAAGCCCATTTTTGTTCTGATGCCATGCTAAACCCCACAAGTGGAGAGCACTTTACCGTTTGCAAAGCACTTTTCACAGCCATTTTCTCCTATGCCCTTCCCGACAACCCTGCCAGGTCAGCTGTGGGAGTGTGATTGCCACCACTTTACAAATAATAATCCAAGGCTTGGGTTTCCGGCCCGCTCCAGGACACACTGACTGGTAAATGGCGGCGGAGCAAAACCAAAGTGCTCCGGCCTCTGCAGCCCAGTCAAGTATGTATATTGCCGTCGTTTCAGGCAGATTGACCATCATGAATATCCCAGTGTGCATCATAATTGAAAGCTGGGTTAAAAGCCACATGCCTGGATTTATCCTTTGAATTTAGAAATATTAACCTTAAAAGTTCTTCCAACTTCTATCCAATTTAAAAAAAAAATAGCGTTTCCCGTTGGATTTTCAGTAGAAGGTGAAAACCAGGAGATTGGGGGAAGGGAGGAGGGGAAATGACCCTGTTCGTAGGTGATTTGGTGCCTCCCTGGCCAGTTCCTTCTTTCCCTCGCCTCCCCCAAACCCAAACGCCTTCACAGCCCAGGTGACCGCGGAGAGGTAGGCAGAGGTAATATTTCAGTCCAAGGTGTTTCAGGTCAACAGCTCCTTTAGTCAAGATGACAAAGGTATTTATTACAGGAAATCTCTAGCAAGGATGATCTGTGCTTCGCAAGGAGACAGCAATCAAGGCAGACGTTTGCCTGGAGCGGTGGACTTCTGAGGTTGATCTGCAAGGATCTGCTGAGGTAATATTAACATTCCTGCCGGAGCTGGATCTGCTCTTCTGATTCGGAAGTTGTGAACAGTACATACCGGCGTTGGGACAGAGAGATTTATACCTGTGACTTCGCTTGCGATAGGCTGTCCTCTCAACTTTGGGAAGCAACACCTGCAATGTTTGACCAGACTTTCAGGACAGATAAACCTGCCGTCCACCGGACACACCCACCCCCACTCTTTGTGAAATCTCACCTTAGTTTTCTTCTAGTGCAGTGTTAAAATGTGGATTGCCTGGACGAATGTTTTCAATACTTGTCTGCTGGGGGATTTGTTAAAACATACAGATTCCCAGGTTCCCTCCCAGGCTGATTCAGTAGGTTGGGAGAGGGTGATGTTAAGAAGCGATAGTTTTAACAAAACCACAGGTAATCCTTATGATTGGATCAATTTGGCTGGTGTGGCCCACTGCTTCTCGAACTATTGCAGGTATCTGAATCTGCTGGAGGGCTGGTTAAGAAGAGTGCTGACCTTATCTGGGCCTGAGAATTTGCATTTCCAACACACTCCCAGGTGGTGTGATTGCTGCTGGCGTGGGGATAACACTTTGAGAGCCATTGGTGTAGACAGACCCGTGAGCCAGAGTTAATCTGTCGAAGCCTCAGTTTCATCATCTGTAATATGGGGTTGGGCATGATATCTACGTCTTAAGGGCTGTTACGAGGATTAACTGAGTTACTATTTGAAAAGCACAGCAGTGTCTGCAACATGGTAAGTTAGTATGACGTAAGTGTTTGTTGAAGAGAAAATAAAATGCCAGCTAGGGTTATGTGTATCTATTCTATGCACTCAGCAGCTGCTTCCGTATGGATGGCATGCTTGGTAGGGGCAGGCTCTGTGTAAGTGGCTTGTCTCTGCTGGATCCCCAACTCATAGTGCAATGCCTGGCACATTGTCGGTGTTCGATGAATTTGTTGAATGAGTGGATGGATGGATGGATGGATGATGAGGGGGTGGATAGACAGATGGACAGACGGGTAGATGGAGCCTGGGCCACTCACCGGCCTCTCCCAGGGGACCACAGCAGTTCCCTGATAGGCTCTCCCCTTCCACCCATTTTCCCCACAGCAGCTGCAGAGATGATTCTAAAACCCCAGATCTGAGCGTCTCACTCTCCTGCTTAAAACCTCTTCCATTGCACGTTCTTATAATAATTATCTTCTATGGACCATGTGTAGACAAAACTCCATGACTTTTAATTTAATTCATGTCTCCATTCACAAATAATCAAAGCCACGTGGCTGCCAATCAGATTTGCTGATTAGGAGGAGATAAGAAGTGCTAATAAAATTTCAGCTCAATGCAAAGAAACTTTATGTGTTACTGAACTATGCAGATTTACCTTGGGTCAGTGTATGGTTCCTGCTCAGCTGCTGGAATTGCTGAACATAGTTCACAGATACCCTCTTCTCATAAATGCTGGCTCGGACTGTCAGGAGTCGGGGATGCCTGATGGGGAAACCACGTGATTGGGGGAAATGCAAACTTCTTAGCCTGGAGTGTAAGTTTCACACACTTGGCCTGATCCTTCCTTTGAGTTTTGTCTCTTGCTGCTTCCCTCTGGTTGTCTGCTCATGGCTGTCTCCTTGACCAGGTAGGAGCTACGGTAGGGTCGGAGTCTAGCCCAGCACAGCACGTGCTCAAAAACTGTGGAATAAATGAATAGCATAATGTACAACAGATTTACTTGTAAATGATCTTTCCAGATTATTTTTCTCATACTTGTAATTTGAGTTCTTCAAATTTTAATGCACAGGTGACCGTTGTGAAGATGCTGTATAGTTTCTATATCCAGGTATTTGTCTACGTATAATAAGGTGCTAAAATGTTGTTCACCAGGTGGCTGAAAAAGGGTTGAAGAGGCCAGGACCATGGATTTCTTTGAAGGGAGTAGTTGGAATGTGGTACATTTCCCATTTCACAACTTTTTCTGCCCTGCCCTCCCATTATTGCTGCCTCCGGATGTGGTATTTCCTCTTTACTTCAAGCCAAGGCAGATGGGGGACCACTCAGAAAGCTTGACATATGTCCACTAGAATTGGGGGCCTGGTTGTATGAGTGTTTCCATAAGACAAGGGGACCTGCAGCTGGCTGGTGGGGCAATGTGACTCCAACGGTGAATAACTGAGTGGGGGGAAACTTTGAAAGCCCAGGGCATGTGGTGTCCTAAGTAGCAGAAGTTCCCAGGAGAGAAGTCTCAGAAAAACCCAGAGAAAAACCCTCAAGAGAAAGAGTGAGCTTTGAACATCCACAGAGCCAGCAGCCCACGATTACATCTGAACGAAGTCCTCTTCTTCCTCGTCTCCTCCAAACCCAGGGGGCTCACAGGTGGGTGGGGAGCAGGGGAGAAGATGCACACGACTGGGAAATGGAGAGGCCACCGTGTCATCATTCCCCGTGGCAGGCCTCCCTGGCTACCGCTGGCCTGAGCTGGGGAGGCCGATGTTGGGTGAGAGCAGGGAGTAATTATAACCCTAAGCCTGACATTTTCATTACTTTAATGAGACCGGGCTTGGGACTGAAAGTGACCACAAGACTGCTTGTTATCTAAGAGTGTCTAGAAAAGTGATGAGACCTACCTGAGATTTTTATCCTAGGGCAAGAACACCCTGCAGAGCTGGTTTGAAGGGACAGTTGGGCTTGGCAGGGAGGAGTTTGGAGAAAGTTGTTTAAGATAATGGTTACAGAACTACATTTACAGAGACATATGAAAACATATTTACATAAATCCACGTATATCGCACAGATCAATATATGTACATACACGTATCCATAAGTACAAACTACCATTTTTGAGACTCCTTTACTGCACATGCTCTAAGCCAGGCATTTTTACATCCGTTAGCTTTAATCCTCAGATAAGATAAATATCATCACTATTTTACAGATGATAAAACGGGGATCAAGGACGTGATATCTTTTACCCTAAGATCACATAGCAAGTAAAAGAGCAACAGTTCAAACCTAGGTCCCTTCCTTCATTCAGACTATATCTGTGGCTTCCCTGTCATGTGCCAGCCCTAAGCTGGGTCTGTCCGCAGGGGCCAGGTCCTATCCAGGACCTGTAACTCTGTCAATTGCTGTGTCTCTATGCAGAGAGTTCTCTCTATGCATGGACAGGTTGTGATTAATTGATGTGCTATTGGCTCAGGCTAAAGGATTCCCACTCGCTCTTAGCCTGGTCAGGTCTCAGGTGGCTTCTTCTGAACACCACAAAGTCACGTGGTAAAGCACGTGGAGGTGGTGACAGAGCTGTGGAAGCCTTGGGAACCAAAATGGTGCTGAGGGGGTGGGCAAGGTGGGCACGGCATAGAGACCGAGCTCACAGCTTGATGATTTGGTAAAATACCAGGTCCATTTGTCCTGGCTGAATTTAAGGGTAAGCACGTCTCTCTTCTTTCTTCCTTCCGACTCTCCCTGCATGCTGCCCATGGGGCCAAGAGAAGCCCTTTATCCCAGTGCAGTCACTTTTTGGGGCGACACACAGCCTACATATGGCACTGTTTGAGGTACCTACACCTGGTCTTCTAAAAGCAGGCCGTACGGGGCTGGGGAGGTGGGGAGAGGGCCGGTACACAGTCATGCGGCCTGTGCCCTTGGGTTAATGGTCTGCTGTTGTCATCTTGACATTCTTTGAATAAGGTGCCCTGTCCTGCATTTTCATTGTGCACTGAGCCCTGGAAATTATGTAACCGATTCTGCTGAGGGGGAGGGCACCTCTGTCTGACATCCTCGTGTGTCTTCCACCGTGCCCAGCACCATGCAGATGCAGCCTGGACTACATGTGTGTGAAATTGCTAAACGAACAGAAATAGGCCTGGGTTGTCGTTTGTGGTTGGTGTGGGGTGGCGTGGGCAGGGTGGAGAGGTGTGTATGTGTCACATAGGAAGGGACCTGGTATCCAGGGTTCTGCCCAAAGGCAAGAAAAAAAAAATCCACTCTTCAGTGGGATCTCAGTCAGGAATTTCCTCTTCTCAACTAAAGGGAGAAATTACTCCCCTCATTTCTACAGCAGAGACGAACCCCGGAAACAAATACACAGAACCAGACATCTGGCTATAAAACCATGAAAACAGACAGAAGCCATCCCCTTGGGTAATAAGTAATTAGCAGCAGGTATTTTACTAAAAGGATGGGAGGGATGTAAAGCTTCCTCAGCAAAGCGATCAACAGAGAGCTGGCACTTACGGTGGACTCTGAACAAGCACATAGGCAATGACAATTAATGTTCTGCAAATCCCAAGGGTCCTGTGTACCAGGTGACCAACCATCTGTACAGCTGGGCTGACCAGGAAAACAGAAATCAAGTCATGTATTTATAACAGAGGGAATGTAATACAGGGAATTTGTCACACAGGTGATATGGAGGAGCCCAGAAGACAGTTCAGTGACATAACTCAGAGATGAGTCAGAGCAGGAAACCACTCCCACCTGACGTTGGAGAAACAAAGGGAAGAGATGGTGTTACTGGAGCGCAGTGTGATCTGGAATGAGACAGACCTGTTCAGTGAAGCTGGATCTATGCAGGACCTGCTGCTAGAGGAGAAATACCCTGGCTTCACCCCCAGCCCCTCCCGCCATGCTCGCCAATCTCTCACCAGCGCCTCCCACTGGCTGAGGCAGGAGTCGGAAATGCAGCGTGTTGGGTCTTCACTGCTGTGATAGAAAGCAACTCCATTTCCTTCTTCTGTGAAGCGTCTGTTCACCTCTTTTGCCTGCTCCCCCACCTCATTGGGTTCTTTGTCTTTTTATTGAGTAATGCGAGTTCTTTATATATTCTGGAGGCATGTTCTCTGTGAGACATGTATATTGTGAATCTTTTCTTATAGTCTATTGCTTGCCTATTCTTTTTCTTAATTGTGTCTTTTGAAGAGAAGGCATTTTAATTTTGACCAAATCCTATCTTTTCTTCTAGAAATTGTTATAATTTTAGCTTTTATGTCCAGGCCTATTATCCATTTTAAGCTTATTTTTTTGTGTATAGTGTGAGTTACAGAGGTCAAGATTCATTTTTTTTTTTTTTTGTATATGGATATCTACTTATTCCAGCACCATTTGTTGAACAGACTATTCTTTTCCTCAGAGAATGAACTTGGTGCCTTTGTGAAAATCAATTGGCCATTATGTGTAGGTTTATTTCTGGAGTCCATGTTTATTCTTACTCTAATACCCCACTGTCTTAATTACTGTAATTTTCTAGTAAGTGTTGAAATCAAGTAACACAATTCCTCCAACTTTATTCTCCATATTCAAAATTCTTTTGGCTATTCTAAGCCTTTTGCATTTCCATATTAATTTTAATCATCAGCATGCCAATTTCTACAAATATGCCTGTTGGAAGTTTTATCGAGATTGTATTAAATCTATAGATTAATTTGGGATGAATTAACATTGTAATGATATTGAGTCTTTCAACCTGTGAACATGGTATTTTCCTCAATTTATTTAATTTCTTTCAGAAATTATTAATTTCTTTCAGCAATGTTTTATAGGTTTCAGTGTAGAAGTCTTACACATATTGAAACTTTTATTCTTAAGTATTCTATGGTTTTTTTGATGCTATTGTAAAACAGCTTATTTTTAAATTTAATTTTCTGTTTCCTGCTAATACAGTTGATTTTTGTATGTTAATTTTGTATCTTGTGACCTTGATAAATGATTTATTAGTTTTCATAGTTGTTTCATAGATTTATTAAGATTTTCTATCTAAGCAAAAATGTTATCTGCAAATAGAGACCATTTTACTCCTTTCATATGCCTTTATTTGTTTTTATTGCTTTACTGCACTGGTTATGATCTCTAGTACAATATTGAATAGAGGTACTGAGAGAAAGAGAGAGAGAGAGAAAGAGAGAGAGAAAAAGAGAGAGAGAGAAAGAGAGAGAGAGAATCTTGCTTTTTCTTGATCTTAAGCAGAAAAGGTTCAACTATGTCACCATTAAGTATGATTAGAGTTGTGAGATTTTTCATGGATACCATTTATTAGGTTGAGGAAGTTTAAGTGTAGTGCTGGTTTGCTGAAAAAAAATTTTGTTTTAATCTTAAGTTGTGTCTTGGATTTTGTTAAATGCTTTTTTTTTCATCTATGAGATAATTGTATAATTTTCTCCTTTATTCTGTTAATAATAATCTCCTTTATTTTGTAATGAATTCCAAATTGAAAAATAAAAAACCTTTCAATCCCACTTGGTTGTAATGTATTACCCTTTTAAAATAGTGCTGGATTTGATTTGTTAATATTCATCAAGAATTTCTGTGTCTATGTTCATGAGGGATATCAGTCTGTTTTCTATTCTTGTAATATGCTTGTCTGGTTTTGTTATCAGATAATTTTGGCTTCATAGAATGAGTTGGTAAGCGTGCCTTCCTTAATTTTTCTGAAATTTTGTAAGATTGGTATCAATTGTTCCTTAAGTGTTTGTTAGAATTTACTAATGAAGTCATTTGCGTCTGCAATTTTCTTTAGTAGGTTTTGTTCTTATCATGAATTCAGTTTCTTTAATTGATACAGAAATCAAATTTTCTCCTTATTCTTGCATCAGTTCTGGTAATTTTTGTCTTTCCAGGAATCTTTCCATTTCACGTAAATTGCTAAATTTATAGGCATAAAGTTGTATATAAAATTGTTTTTTATTTCCATTTCCTTATGCTTTTTTAATGTCTATAGGATCTGTATTGATGTTCCCTCTTTTATCTGTCTTGGAAATTCATTTCCCCCCCCTAATTTTTCCTTGTTCAATCTACATAGAGGTTTATCAATTTTATGGGTCTTTTCAAATAACCAGTTTTTTATTTCATTGATTTTCCCATTATTTAAAAAAATTTTTATTTCATTGATGTTCACTCCTATGTTAATTTTCCTTCCTTCTATTAACTTTGAGTTTAATTAGTTCTTCTTTAATTTGGAAGCTTATAGCTAATTTATTTTGAGACTTTTTTCTTTCTATTATAGGTATCAAAGTTATGAATTTCCCTCTAAGTGTCATTTTAGCTGCATACTACTGATTTTGATATGTTGTATTTTTATTATCATTTAGTTTGAATTTACTTTTTTACTTTTTGTGATTTTTTAAAAATCTATAGATTATTTAGAAATGTGCTAATTTCATATACTTGGGAATTTCCAGGTATCCTTTTGATTTTCTAATTTAACTCTAAGAGCATACGCTACATATTTTTCAATTCTTTTACATTTTTGAGACATGTTTTATGACCTAGCATTTGATCTATTTTAGTGAATATTCCATGAACACTTGAAAAGAATGTGAATTCAGCAGTTGTTGGGTGTAATGTTCTATACATATCAATGAACTCTAGTTGGCTAATAAGTTCTTCAGATATTCTGTATCATTACTGATATTCTACTTGTTCTATTAATTAATGAGAGAGGAGTGTTGATTTCTATTTCTCCTTTTAGTTCTGTCAGCTTTTGCCTCGTGTAATTTGAAGCTGTTATTAGGTACATACACATGATTGGTATTAATTGTTTGATTGGTATTAATTAGGTACATACACATGATTGGTATTAATGGTTATGTCTCATTGATGAATTGGTTCCTATCATTATCATTACAAAATGTCTCTCTTTATATGAGGTGATATTACTTGCCCTGGAGACTAATTTGTCTGAAGTTAACATTGTTACTCTAGCTTTCTTATGGTTATTGTCATGCTATATCTTTTTCCATGATTTTACTTTTAATCTATCTGTGTCTTTATATTTAAAGTGTGTTTCCTGGACAGAATATAGTTGGGTCTTAATATTTTTATTTAGTTCGACAGCATCTGTCTTTGAATTGGTGTGATTATTCCATTTAAATTCAATGTAATAATGCTGTGGTTGGATTTAAGTCTGCCATCTTACTCTTTGTCTCTCTCTTTTTTTTTTTCCTTATGCCTGATTTTTCTTGGGTTAGTTGAGTAATTTTTAATACTTTATGTTGTCTTCTCTATTGGCTTATTAGCTATACCTTGTTCTTTTCTTTTTGTTTTCTTTTCCTAGTGATTGCTCAAGGGTTTATAATACACATCTTTAACTTTATCAAAATCTACTTTCAAACAATATTATATCACTTCAGTGTACAAATTTTATAACTATATACTTCTATCTTTTGTCGTTTGTGCTACATTGTCACATATCTTAATTGGACATGTATTATAAACCCCACAATATGGTGTCATTCTTTTCTTTTAGTCAATTATCTTTTAAGGATTGAAAATGAGGAAAAAATATATTTATCCACATATTTACCGTTTCTGGCACTCTTCATTCCTTTAAGTAGGTAGATCTGAGTTTATATCTAGTATCAAGTTCCTCCAGCCTGAAGAGATTCTTTCTATTTCATGGTAGTAAAGATCTGCTGGTTATTTATCATCTAGCTATCTTATTTTCAGCACTTGAAAGCTGTTATCCTATTATCTCCTATGCTGCATTTTTCTTATAGGGGGTCAGCAGTCCTTCTTACTTTGTTTCTCTGTAAGTCTTGTTTCTCTACTTTTAAGATTTTTTTCTTTATTTAATTGTTTTTAGGAATTTTTTGTGACGTGACTTGGTATGGTTTTCTTTGTTTCATCCTGCTTGGGATTCATTGAGATTCTTGGATCTGTGAATTGAATGTTTAATCAACTCCAGAAAAATTTCAGCCATTTTTTCTTTCCATATTCCCCACCCTTCCAAATCTGGAATTCCAATTATATGCATGTTAGACTGCTTCAATGTTGTTCTTCTGCAGGTCACTGAGGGTCTTAATTTTTCTCAGCCTTGTTTTTCTGCTTTGTTCATCAGATTAGATGGTTTCTGTGGCCCTGTTTTCAATTTTACTTACCTTTTCTTTTGCTGTGTCTAATCTGCTGTTAAGTTTGTTTGTTTATTTATTTATTATTTTTTACTCATTTGGGTTACTCAAGTTTATCTCAACAATCACCTGAGGGCTGCTCTACCAAGCCCTGGCTGTCCTGGGTAGAGAACAATGACAGAAATTTCTGAAGGCTTCACAAGGACAACCCTAGCAGACGGCTCCTGCACACCAGGTCCAGAATGGGGTGGGAACTACAGCTTGGGCGTCTTCCCCGTGATGTCACCACGTCAGGCCCGTTTCAAATGCCTCCTTTCCACAGCACCAGGAGCTGGGCGTGCGACGTGAGTGTGAGGCTGTGCCTCTCATCTGATCCCGAAGGCCTCGCGAGGCTTGGGGCAGCGTTCTTCCCGAGAGCATCACCCGGGCTGGGGCAGAGCTGCGAGATGGCGTCCGAAGCGGCTCGCTGGCTGGTGTTGGCACCTGTTTGATCCCGTGCTCTCCCGAGCTGGCCAAGCTTAAAGAAAGATGGTGATAGCTCCACTGGACCGGGCGGCTCAGGTCGGAGCCTGGTACCTCAAGGTGAGTCATCGTTACTCGCAGCTGCCTGCTGTTCAAGTTTATTGAGTGAACTTTTCATTGCATATATTTTTCAGTTTACAAGTTGTATTTTATGCTTTTAAATCTGTTTTCCTCCTAATTATGTTTGTTTTCTTTTAAATCCTTGAAACGATTTATAGCAGTTGTTTTAAAGTTTTTGTCTGCTAATTCAATCATTTAGAACATTTGTAGGTCTGTGTTGTCTTTTCTCCTACTGTTTCCCCGAAAATAAGACCTAGCTGGACAATGAGCTCTAATGCGTCTTTTGGAGCAAAAATTAATATAAGACCTGGTATTATATTATATTACATTATACCCTATATTATATTATATTATACCCGGTCTTATATTATAGTAAAATAAGACCCGGTCTTATATTATAGTAAAGTAAGACCAGGTCTTACATTAATTTTTGCTCCAAAAGACACATTAGAGCTGATTGTCCAGCTAGGTCTTATTTTCCAGGAAACACAGTAGTTATTGCTGATATTTTCTTGCTTTTTTGCTTGTCTAGTAATATTTGATTGGCTACTGGACATGTGATTATTCCATTGTTGAGTATGTGGGTTTTGTTGTCTTTAAAAAGTGTTGTGTTTTGTTCTTCAGGCAGTTCCTTGGAGGAATAGCTCAGTCATTTTAAGACTTGCTTTTAAACTTTGGTTGGGTGTGTCTGGAATAACCTTAAGTTTAGGCCTTCTTTAGTCCTGTTTCTAAGGAATGGGCTTTTGGGGGTCTCTTAGATTCTTTGGATGTTGAAGGAAGTCTCTCCACTCTGGGTAGTCGGTACTTGAATATTTCCCAGTCCTGTGTGAACTTCAGTTGTGTTTCTTACCCTGATGGTTGTTCTTTGCCTGGTTTTGTGGAGTCTCATTCTATGCACACTGCTTAGTGTTCAAACAAAAACTCAAAGCATCCCCATGGAGCTTTCTGGAAACTTTCTCTTTTTTGTAGTATCCTATTTCCCAAATTCCAGCTACCTTAACCTCTCTGAACTCCAGTCTTTTTTTTCTTATTGCAGCAAGTCCACCGTATTCCACTTGGGTTTCCCCTCTTTGTGCCACAGTATAAAAAGTGCCCCCTCCCGCCCCCAGGCAAAAAGTTGGATTTATGGGAGGATTCATAATTTTTATTTTCTTTCTGTCAGGGATCATAGTCCTCCTACACTTCCTGCTTTTCAATGTCAGAAAACAGTTGTTTCAATCCAATTTTCTGATTGTTTATGAAGGGAAGACTAGTTTTTCTGTAATGATCGTACGTGGGAATGCCCTCTTTATTAAAACATCTGTATAATAGTCCATTGTGTATTGTGCCGTGATTTATTCAACCAGTTCCCTATTGATAGATGTTCATGTAGTTTCCAATCTTTTCCTTTTGTAAACAATGTTACAGTATAAATCATCACACCTAATTAATTTCATACATGTCTGAGTATATCTGTAGAGTAAATTCCTAAAAGTGTCAATCACTGGTATGTCAGTTTTTAATATATGTATATATTTTTTGCATTTGAAATTTGCTAGACATCTTCACATTACTCTCATGGAATTTTCTATTTACACTTTCACCAACAATGTAAAAGCATGCCTCTTTCCTACACTTTTGGCAACTTTTTGATCTTTCCATATTTGGTGGGTAATCTTCATTTCTCTTATTATGCATCAGGGTAGCTATGTTTTCATATATTTAAGAGCCATTAGTAGGTTTTTTCTGTGAAATGTCCAGTCACAACTTATGCTGTAATAAAAAAGAAAAAAACATGCAAAAAAAGAAAGAAAGCAAGCAAGAAAGAAACACATAAATAAATAAATAAATGAGAGGGTTGGACCAGTTCTTCTAGGTCTCAACATGATCTAAAATTTTAAAGCAAAACCACTCCGGTGCAAGTCAAATCAACAAAAAAACAAATAAACTCTAAAAGATACAAATGGATCTTGACATTCGGAGCAGCGAGTTAAATCAAGGAAGTTGAAGTATAACAAAGATAAGTGTAAGATTTAGTGTTTGGATTAATCCAGATGTAACCACCTAATGAGAAACCAAGGGAGTGTGGCTTATTAACATGTGTGAAACAGACCTAGTTGGCTGAAAGGAAGTGCAGTATGAGCCTAATGTCTGGGAGGAAATACTACTCCAATTTCTATCTATGGGGATAGAAATTCTGTTGCTGGGAAGGGGGAGGATTTCCCTGCTCTGAGCTGGTATGAAAAGAAGTAGAAGCCTGTCCAGAGAAGAGAGATGGTGTTGCTGAAGGGACTAGAAACCAGGTCATGTGAGAAGTGATGGAAGGAACTGGGGATGTCTGACAGGTAGAAGAGAAGGCTCAGGGGCCCCATGAATCAAGACCTCAGATGAAGGAAGAAGACATATTCTATGGAAGAGAAAGCCGACAGGTTCTGCCTGTTTCAAAGGAGGAGATCAAAGATCCACTAGTAGGGTAAACAGGGAGATAAATTTCAGTTCACTGTAAGTAAAGACTTTCCAGTTGAACTATCCAACGATGATAAATGCTTCCCCGGAGAGTGGTGAGTTCTCTGTCATCAGAGGTATTCAAGTATAGGCTACATCTCCACTGGGAAAGGATTCAAGTATCTTGTGGATGGTTGGACTAGATGGCCTGTGAGTCCTCTTACAATTCTGGTATTCTCTGATTTTTACACCCTTTCTATAGATGAAGAAAATCAGGTTCAAGTAGAATGATATGCTGGGGATTAAATGACTGAAAAGTGACAAAGTCATGTCTAGAATCTAGACTTTGAAAGTCATTCTGGAGTTTATCTAAATCCATCCCCATCTATGTAGCCTTGGACAAGGCTAAGCAAGACATCCTTGCAAAGTTGTTGGTTAGGGGAGGCATTAGGGCAGCTTGGTCATACCGGGAACCCAAATTCCAGAGAACTGAGTTCTTATTCTGGTTCTACCACCCTCATTGTTCAAGACATTTCATCTTTCTCATCTTTAGCTCCTTCCTGTACCAAACATTAGTGATCTCCAGTCGCACCATCTCTGCTCAACCAGCCCAAAGGAACTTCTCCTTCCTCAAAACTCCTGAGGATATATCATCTGCATCAAGTATACCAGACTCCTGTTCCTTCTGATTCTTGCTTGTGTGTGCTCTTTGGGACCAGGACCATGCCTTGGGGTTGCTTGCCTGCCGGAAGCTCCTGGGGCAGTGCCTGGCCCTTAGCAGGTGCACCCTAAAAAGCTTCTTGTTTTCTAACATCCCTTTGACCTCAATTCCTGGGGCCTGGGGAAGCTCCAAGAGCAAACGAATAGCATCTCCCTTTACACATGTTCGGAGAAGGTAATAAATCAATAAAGGTGTTCAGCAAGATAAAAAGAAGATCAGAGCATCTGCTCTGCCCAGGTGGTTGAAATCAGCATGTTTCCTGAGGAAGTTTTGCCCAGTCACCTCAAAAGTGTTCTGTTGTTTTAACTGTTAGAAGGGGTTTAATGATAAAAATATGCCCTGGACACGAGTCTCTGTCAGACATGGAGCTCAGCCAATAGCCCTGTTTTCAGCCCTGACTGTAAGTTGCTGGTGGTTATGGATACCAGAAAGGATGAGACGTGTCAAAACAGGCAAAAATGGACAGATACTTCTACCCTGACGTAGGTAGCCCCATGGCCTAAGGGCTTTGTCCTCTGAGGGAAGATGGAACTTACCCCCATGTTATCTTTCTAGTCATGTCACCTTATTCTGATGTCATCTACGGTGGACCTGAGCCCGGAGAAGCTTCAGGGAAAGTGCTGGTCACCTGGAAGGGCAAGCTGTCCGACCTGATTGTTACCTGCAGCTTTCAAGTGACTGAGCTGGGCTGGGGGAAATGGAAAGGTGAGGGGCGTGAGGTGGGGGGTTGTGGTAGATTGAGAAATTGAATACATTTCTTTGTTTCTCTCTAGGAGTATTCTCTATCGACACCCTTGCCGTGGCTTCGTGGTGGGCAGGGGGAACCTTCCTGCCCTCTGACTTTGGGCTTAGCCATGGGACTTACTTTGGCCAATGGGATGCTTGCAGATGGGACGTGAGAGAACTGAACCGTGATTGTGCAGGTGGGCTCTCTCTCTGTGCTTCTGCTATTGCTCTGAGATGTACGTGCCCTCGGTAGCCACTGCCCTTTCAGCCTAAACCCCAGAAAGTAACATGTGGAAGAGAGCAACTCCAGCTGAGTCACAGAGCTACAAACAAGAAAAATGAGTGTTTGTTGTAAGTCACTGATATTTTGAGGTCGTTTGTCATGAATTATTATGTGTTAATAGCTGACTAATACAGAGGTGAAAGCTAGTATGTGTATGGGGGTGGGGGAGCGTGTTGGTAGAAAGTTCCAGTTCCTTTCTCGATATTCCAGGGAGGCCTGACAGCTCTCAGCTAGCTGCTTCTTGATCTTGCTGGCTCCCCCGTGGTCTTCAGTCCTCTGCTTCCCAGAGGAGTTTATGGAATGTGGACTTAGTCAAGCCTGTTCTGAGTTATCAAGTGTGGTAGACTGTTGCAGTAATGGCCCCCAATAAATCTGATGCCTTCTGTGTCAGTACTATTGTGTGGTCCCTTCTCAGAATGACTCTGGGCTTGGCTGTGTGACTTGCTTTGGCCAGTGGACATTAGCAAATGTGATGCAAGCAAAGTCTTAAAAAGTGTATATGTACACTGGGCTTGCATCCTTTTGTAGGAACTTGTCTGCCATCTTGTGAAAAAGCCAGGCTAGCCTCCTTGAGGATGAAAGACCATGTGGAGAGAGGTTCCATTCATCCCAAAAGTCTCAAACATATGAATGAGGATATCTTAGACCATCTGGCCCCAGAGGCACCCAGAACAGAAGAACAGCCAGCCAACCCACAAAATCATGATGACTAGTACATATTTGTTGTTTTAAGCCACCACATTTTGGGGTGCTTGGTGATGCATCAAAAGCTAACTAATATACCTAGGCAGAAGATAGTTTGAAAAACCAGTGGGATATCATTCGTGCATACACACTTTTTGAACATTTACTGTGTTCTAGACATTGTGCTATGGGTTGGGCTTGAGATCTTGAGGTAGGAGACAAGTTTTAGTTTTCAAATGCAGGACCAGAGGAAGATGGCATCGTAGGCACTTTGCCTAATGTACAGTCTACCTGGGTCCTGCGAGTGGTGGAATTTGGCACAGCAGGAAGCAGGTTACCTAAGGCAAAGAAGAGCCAGCCAGAGAAACATTGATTACTACGAGGGCGGAGGTGTGAGCTTCAGGTCCAAGTTAGGCTGTGAGAGCACCAGCAGGTGAGGAGGACAAAGGGCCTAGAACTTGGAGAATGCCTGCTCCAGACAGGAAACTCTTGCTCCTAACCACAATAGCAGGATAATGA
Source organism: Rhinolophus ferrumequinum (assembly GCF_004115265.2). Classification (NCBI taxonomy): domain Eukaryota; kingdom Metazoa; phylum Chordata; class Mammalia; order Chiroptera; family Rhinolophidae; genus Rhinolophus; species Rhinolophus ferrumequinum. The sequence continues at coordinate 11,331,873 of NC_046299.1, read as the reverse complement.
GAACAGCCCCGACATCTGTTGAACACCCTCACACCTAGTTTCTCGTTTGATACTCGTGACCCTGTGAGTGGGTGGGCCAGGTGTTCTTAGCTCCATTTTACCAAAGTGGAACTGAGGTAGAGGACTTCCCTGGGCCCCATGGCCACTGAGAGACACAGCTGGGACTCTGCCTGAGTCTAGGGCCTACTGTGTACACCATCCACCACACTGAAAATCTCCCAGGACCTGGAGCCCAGCACTGGCTCTCAGTAGCCCTGGAAGTTCCTGAGGATGCATGACCATGGGGGAAATAACAAAAACGGGGGTGAAATGGCAAGTGCTGGGTGTTGTTCAGGGCAGAGAATTAGGCTCAAGGGAGCTGGGTAGGTGCCAAGGACCTTAGAAGGAGAGGTTGTGCAGTGAGCAGGAAATACATTAGACCAGTTAGTGAACAAACCAATGTTTTATTTCCCATCCATCCAACCATAAACCAATTATTCATCTATCATCCATTCATCCACCCATCTATACATCCAACTATTCAGCCACCCACCTAACAAGTCAACTACCCATTCACCTAACTATTAACCAATTATCCATCCTTCCATCCATCCATCCATCCATCCTTCCATCCATCCATCCATCCATCCATCCATCCATCCATCCATCCATCCAATCAACCAACTATGCAATCATTCAACCATCCAAATAACCAATCAACCTGATTGAATTCTTCCAATGGTTTGCTCATCACACTTAGAACTAAATCCAGGTTTCTTACTCTCCATGATGGCGCCCTGGCTGACATCTCTGGTCTCATATCTACCACTCCTCCTATTTACCCAACTCCACTCTAACTGATCTTTTTATTACTGATACCCATAAGTTTGTTCCTATCTTAGAGTGTTCTCACTTGCTTTATACTCTGGAATGATTTGCCCTGAGATCTCAACATGGCTGCTGCCTCCTGGGGAGTCCAGTCTCAATTCAGGTGTCACCTCATCAGAGGGACCTTCACTGAGTGCCTGTTCTGAAAGTCACCTCCAATCTCTCTCTCATCATCCTGTTTCATGCTCTTAATAACATGTTGAGTTCATTCTTGAGTTATTTAAATTTCGTAATAAATCAACTCAACATAAATGACTCAATAATAAATAAACTGTGGGTTGTCTGTGTCCACTCTCAGAATAAGCTGCATGAGAGCAAGACCTTGCCTGCCTCGTTCACTGCTGTATCTCTGGTGCCTACAACAGTCTTGGCACATGGCAGGACCTCAGGAAATGGCAGTTATTGGTATTATGTCCACCACCTGATTTCTCCTCGCTGCCTGATTTCTTTTGTCCCAGAGCACACTGGTCAGTGCTCAACTTCCACAACGAGGAATCTTAGTTCTTTTCAAAAGAAGGCGTGTTCGTTTCTTTGTCATCTCCCTGCAGGCCCCCTGGGGGATGCCCACACCAAAATGAGCATCCAGACATGTGCCTGTGAGGGCATGTGCTGACCGACTTCATTTTCAGGGACAGCCCCTGTGGGATTTGGGCTTCACCCTCTGGTGCACTCTGATGTGGTCGCCTGGCCGCCTGCAGCACTGGCTTCCGTCCCCACACATGGTGGCTCATCAGCACCTCTATTCTTAGCCCCGGAGAGTGGTGGGCTAAGAATAGTGGGCTACACCCTTTCCAGGAAGCAGCATAGCTTCACAGCTCAGACATGCCTCCCACTCTTTGGCCCTTTGGATACCGTGTCCTCCGCCCCTCTCCATCAATGCTCAGGAAGTGCTGGTCTCACAGAGGAATTCTCTTGGGTCACTCAAATGATAAGCACTAGTGTTCTGGGGCCATTTTTTGGGGGGTTGTGGAGGAATGAATGGTTAGGAAGTCTACATTTTCTTAAGTGTTGCTTAACGACTTCTGGTGGCACCTATGGAATTGTGTGGACCTTAGAGGCCACAAAGCCAGAATGCCATTTCTACGTGAGGACATCCTTCACCTTTCTTTTCTGGGACCTTGCCTCTTTGGAGCCTCCTTTTGGTGTGAAATTAAACAGATGGAGTCTGAGCAGAGCCTTGCAGTGTGTGGCGGAACCTAAGCACTGTGGAGCAAGAACCCTAACGGGACACTTAGGACCCAGCCCCTCAGCGAGCAGAGGGTCATGGCACCAACCTAGTATTTCCTTTTAAAGAAGAACCTATGGAACAGAGCTCAGCTTTGGCTTCCAGGCGTGGGGTTCTTATTTTGAACCGAAGTGATTTTTAAGCTGTAACACAGTGAACCTGTGACCACAGGCCCATGTGATCCCAGGCAGCAGGATGTGGAAATCCTTGAATCTGCCTTTTTTTTTTTTTAAATAGACTATTTTTTAGAGCAGTTTTAGGGTCACAGCAAAATTGAGGGGAAGATCCAGAGATTCCCCGCAGAGCCCTGCCCCCATATGTGCACAGCCTTCCTCGTCGCCATCATCCCCACCAGAGTGGGACCTTTGTTGAAACTGAACCGACATTGACAATCCTAATCACCCAGAGTCCATAGTGTACACTAGGTTTCATGCTTGGTGTTGGAGATTCCGTGATTTGGACAAATGTATAATGGCATCATTGTATAGAGAGTGATTTCACTGCCTCAAAAATCCTCTGTGCTGTCTGTTCATTCCTCCTTCCCCTAACAACCTCTGGCAACCACTCTCTTTCTATTGTCTCCAGTTTCGCTGTTTGCAGAATGTTGCAGAGTTGGAATCATACAGTATGTAGGCTTTTCAGCTTGGCTTCTTTCACTTAGTAATATGCATTTAAATTTCCTCCATGTCTTTTTGTGACTTGATAGCTCATTTCTTTTTAACACTGAATAATATTCCATTGTCTGGATGCACCACAGTTTATTTATCCACTCACCCAATGAAGGACCTTTTGGTTGCTTCCAAGTTTTGGCAGTTATGAATAAAGCTGCTATAAATGTCTGTGTGCAGATTTTTGTGTGGACATAAGTTTTCAATTCATTTGGGTAAATACCATGGAACACAATTGCTGGATCGTATGGTAAGAGTATGTTTAGTTTTGCAAGAAACCACCAAACTGTCTTCCAAAGTGGCTGTGCCATTTTGCATTCCCACCAGCAATGAATGAAAGTTCCTGTTGCTTGGGTCTGCTTTTGATGGCTTTCTGTTTTGCTGTCAATTGTCATCACTTGTTGTCACTGAATCTTCCCTTCAATATGCTGCCTCTAATTTCATTCATTTTTTTTCTAGTAAAATGGGAATAAAAATAGCTGCTTGTTCGAATCCCCCTGTGAACACTGCATGTGGGGAAAACAGAGAAGCCCAACACTGCACAGGGTCTGTGCCCTCAGGGATCCCATAATCTAGGGGTGGCAACAAGACAGAAGCATATAGAAAGTCATAGAAAGGTCTCTTTGAGGGGTCAGATGGACCTGGAACGGAACCTTGAAAGTTACTGCTTTTAAAAAACCTGGGCATAAGGAAGAGTTCATTGCTGGAGAAAGTTGGAGGTGGCCTTGGGGACCTACCTAGTTGTTGAGGGGATGTGGCTTATAAACCATCAGATGAGGACAAACTTGACTGAGACTTTTCTGGCAACAACCTTACTCTTTCCCCATCCCAACTCAGGAGCCAACAAGTCCCCATCAAATGTGGCCGGAAGACTGTGGTCCAGTCAACTTTTCAGCATCCTCAACATGGTGATTGACTCTCCCCATCAAGAAACATGTACTTGGAATCTTTGTCCTGGGCAGGCCACTCTTCTTTGAGGCCCCAGATGGCAGAAAGTGGCTTGGGAATCACACACACTTGGTGTGAGTTCTGTTGTGCCCCTTCCTGGGTGTTTAGAGTTTTTAATGGAGTGTTTTTTGGTTAATACCTTCACATCGTTCGACACTCCAAAGTACATCTGGGGAAATTTGTATTAGTTTTGTCCCCTGGTTGCCCAGCCCGCCCTGCTAGAAGGCACCTGCAAGAAGAGGTAACCCCTCTTCTTGGTCTTATACATACCTGAGGGATTAAAACATAGGCACAAGCAAATGAGAGCTTATTTTCCCCTCTTTTACACAAGACGTAATAAATTACTTTGTAATTTATTTTTTCACTTCAGAGTATATCCTGGAGAGCTTGTCATTCCTGTTCAGAGACACCCTATTTGTTTGTTTGCTTATTTATAACTATATGGTGTTCCACTATATAGCAGAGATAGATAGATAGATAGATGATAGATAGATAGATAGCTAATTTTTTAGACCAGTCCCATGTGGTAGACATTTGAGTTGCTGGAGTAGGAATTTTAAACGTAGCTCGGGAGGGCTATCCCACTGGCCTCGTCCATGGTAAACACCTCTCTCTCGGCAGGTGGCCTGCAGCAGTGAAAAGCTGGCTGCAGCACCAATAGAACCATTAGGTAAATAGGACTAGGACCAGCCTTGGGGATGATGTCCCCACTCAGGGAAGCAGCCACGAGACTCCATCAGTGGCTGGAGACATGCTTTGCAGGCACAAGAGAAGGACGTTCTTTGTGCAGATTGGGAAGCCTTTGTGAGTCTTGAATTCCTGCTTGCACCTGCTGCCTGGCCGCTTGTAGGTGGCAATGGCCCATGCTCGAAGCAGCTGCTCCCTCGTATGTGTCCTTTTGCAGCCCTAAGATGTGTGTTGTGCTTGGAGGAGAATGTGGAGCTGTAGACCTGAGGTCCGGGATGGTGGTGTGGTGCTTTATGGAAAAACCTCTCATCATTAAAGTCTCCTTCAATGGATGTAGGACTGAATCTGGAATTCCCATTCCTTATTCCTAGCCTGGCAGGGCGGCTAAACTCATAAACTCATTGTCACTCATGGACATCTTTCTGATTGGCTCATGGACATCTTTCTGATTGGCTCATGGACCAAATGGAAGTCCTGGCCGGGGCTGGGGGCGGGTTTGCCAAAGAGGCATCTGGGGCACATAAAAGAAGCTGTCTGTTCTTTTGTCTAAGTCAGTGCAGTGCAGGAGAAAAGTGTTCTATGGAGATCACCCCCACTCCCCTGGAAAGGCGAGTACATTGAAAAAACCAGCAGATAAGAGGGGGAATGGGGATTCTGCCCCTGCCCTTGATACAGAGTCCTGGAAGGATCGGGACTTCAGAATCATGCACACCTAGTTTTAAATCCTGGCACAGCCACTTCCAAGTTGTTTGGCCTTGAGCAAGCAACAACGTCTCCAAGTCTCAGTTTCTTCATTTATATAATGGGGATATGGATACGTACTTTGCAAGATTTCATGAAAATTAAATGCAGGTTTCTGAGTGCCTGGCATAGGTAGACATTCAATACCTACTAACATTTTTCATCTCTCCCCGCTTATAAAGACAAAACGTAGCTCAATTCTTCTTTTCATTTCTCTTGCCCTTCTCTTCTCCTTTCCACATGGTGCATGTGAACCATATGCATATAACTTAAGTACTCTGTAATTGTGAAGCTGGGAAATTGGACAAGAAAGCTCTGCAAGCCTGTTATTTCTCTGTAGCTCGAGTATGTGTGTATGTGCATAACAAGACATTGGGTGGAGGAGAGTTTTAACTTCCCCATTCTAACCACAAACATACTGTATAGACAGTTACCATGAAACCTGTCTCCTCTTTGTATCCTGAATGATTTATTTTAAGGTCTGCTATAAAAGCAAGACGTTGCTTAATTGTCTTGCTATAAAATATGTAAAGTATTACACTATTGGGGCTCATTAGCTAAAGCAGAGCTGCTGTTTAGTAATCCATAAGGTGATACTTGTTAATGAACGCTGCAAATGATTCTCCTAACTACCTAAGGAGTAATAATAGATATGTCAGCTCGAACAAACAAGTCCCCAGTCCCCAGGGGGCGTGGAGACACTGGATCATAATTAGACGGAGGGGCAGAGCAGACACTTGTATTTTTGCAGACCTGGCTCTCCGTGTGCCGTCCCATCGTCCTTTCCAGGTCTGCAGAGGTGGAGTGCCTCTCTGTCTGCATCCTCATCTGGGTGAAGGATCTTTCGCTGCTCATGGTGGAAGTTGCAACCGGGTATATTACAGTCAAAGTTCCACTCCCCGAAATGTGGGGCAGTTGAGGTCCTCATTTATCGGCCTTTTTGGCAGAGTGGTGGTTTCACTGGTCTCTCACTCCCTTGAGGCTGGAGGCTACAGCTCATTATCATCCACTCCATAGCTCTGAGTCTGAAATCAAGCAGAGAGCAGGAGTGAGGGAGGGAAAGTATTCTTGGGCATCGGGGTGTTAAAAAGCCATTTGCTCCTTGGAAAACAATATGGTAGTTCCTCAAAAATTAGACATAGAATTACCGTATGATCCAGCAATTCCACGTCTGGGTATATACCCCAGAGAATTGAAAGCAGGGACTCAAACAGATACTGTACACCCATGTTCCTAGCAGCACAATTTACAATAGCCAAAAGATACAAAAACAACCCACATGTCCATGGAGAGATGAATGGATAAACCAAACATGGTATATAAATGTACTAAAATATTACCCAGCCTTAGAAAGAAGTGAAATTCTCATACATGTTACAGTATGGATGAACCTTGATGACGTCGTGCTCAGTGAAATAAGAATCTATGAACTCATACTCATGATATAAATAAACAAATGAATAAATAAAGTGGAGGGGAGCTTTGCATTACAGTGGCTTTCAAAGAATAGATGTAGAAAAATGATGGAATTAAAGGTAACATTTGACATCTATAATTATAATTGTTTCAGGCAAGAATCATTAATGAGTGCTAAAATTATTGGTTGAAATTAGGATGGGAAACAGAATATTCACATAGTTTCATAGTCTGTCTCCGCAAGATACTTATTAATTACAGAGGGGGAAAATGGTAACTGCAGAAGAGAAACCTGGCGGATATCATATGAGCTAAGGATCAAAGTTGACATTATAGTGACAGAGACAAATCACCGTTGTGTGTCTCCTGATACGATTCTCTGAGAAGGCCTGGCACTCTTACTACTAACAATATATTCCTGCTAAAAATGCATGACCTGAACCCGATCATGAGAAGGCATTAGACACATTCAAATTGAGAGACATTCCACAAAATAACTGCTTTCACTCTTCAAAATGGTCAGGACCATGAAAGATGAAAACTGAAGACTGTTCCAAATTCAAGGATACTAAAGGGACATGACAAGTAAATGGAACATGTCATCCTGGATTGGGTTCTGGACCAGGAAAAGTACAGTAGTGTGACAGTTGGTGAAATCTGAGTCAAGTCGGTATATTAGATAATGCTATTTTATCAGTGTCAATTTCCTGATTTTGATAATTGTACTGTGGTTATATAGGAGAATGTCTTTTTTTATTTAAATGAAAGGAAATATACACTGAAGTATTTAGAGATAAAAGAACATTATGCCTCCACCTTACTCTTAAAAGTTGCAGAGAAAAAACTTAAATTTACAGACACACAAGTTTGTATATGTGACAGAGAAAATGAGAGTGAGAATGACAAAGCAAGTGGGAAAATGTTAACATTTGGTGAAGCTGGGTAAAGGGTATATAGAAATGATTTGCTCTACTTTTGCAATTTTTTTAAGTCTGAAATTATTACAAAATAAGAAATTTAAAAAATTAAAAAAAAATATTTATGGGCATTATTCTGCTACCTAACTTCTCTTACTACTTGTCTCATTTAATCAATTTATTCCTCAAGGGCACTAACTATTAGTTTCACCATTTTAAGGATGAGAAAAAGGGAGGCTCAGCAAGATTCAGTAATTTGCCCAAGTCACAAGGCTAGTAAATGATAGAGCTGAGTTCTGATTATAGGTGGTTTCACTCTGGCGCGTGCATGTTTAAACACTTCATAACAAACATCGATTGTGTCTATTAGGAGCTAAGCACTCTATTCATAATAAACATAATGACGTTTAATTCACGCTGGAACCCTCTGCAGTGGTCTGTGCCGTTCTCGTTCTATGCACGGGAACAAGGCTGCTCAGAGAGGTTAAAGGATGGGCCAATGTACTACAGTTAAGAGATGGTAGATGCGGGATTTGAACTCAGGTCTTCCAGAGGCCAAAGTGTGTCTCTCCGCTACACCACGTGCTTCCAGTCTGGGCCCAGGCTGGAAACAACAGAATACCAGGATCCTAGTCCATAGCTGGTTGGTGGGCGTGTGGCCTCTCTTCCTTGTGAAACAGCTTTCTATCAGCCACAACCACAGGCCCACCTTTCCAATCTGGGCAGTAAAGTTGCTAGTTGTGTAGCGGCGGGTATTGGCATTGTCAGGGAGCCACACTGTCATTGTGGCTGGGAACTCCAGAGTCCTGGGCAAAATCCTGCAGAGAATGCCATCTACACGATGGTCTGAGCCGGTAAAGGGCATAGATCCGTGGGAGTGGGCCGTGGTGGGCTTCTCTTCTCCCAGGAGCATTTTTCACTTGCGGCTGGTGGGCCTTGGACTCAGGGACTCACCAAGAGAGTCTGCAGGATTTCTGCACAGCCTCCAGGCCTGCCTCCCTCTCTGATGGGTGGCTGCGGACAGCTTTTGCTAACAATTTTGGCAAGGCAGCTTGATCATGAGTTAGGTATAAAAATATTCAGGGGAAGACAATGACTCATAATTGGGGAATTCAAGGGGACACACGCAATGTAATGTGTGGTTTGAGCACAAAATCCAAGGGGCCGCTATGGTGTGAAAGAACTGAGTTGCAGAGGAAGAGGCCCGAGGAGGGACAGTTCATTCCTGCAAGCAAGCTGTAGATGTCATTTTGATATTTTCTTAGATTAAAAATATGGGTGATGTTCACAGATGTGGGTCTTGAAATATACAAATCAGTCAGCTTCCAGGACAGCATTTTAGACTGTGAGCGCTGGCTGGAGCCCATGGATCACAGAGGTCAGTGCCCACTGTTTGGCCAAAGAAGCTGAGGCTGAGGAAGCCCCACCGGTCCCGACTGCCCGCGCAGGGCTCTTTCTCACAAGTTCTGTTTGCCTGGCCTCCTCTCTCAAGCTCACTCGTCCCCAAAGCTGTTTTGCATTAGATTTCTCCTAGGCTAGCAGTTCTTAAACTTTTTTTTTTTATTGCAACCCACATTCAGAAATACATTTTATATCGTGACCTAGTATACACAGACCCAAACACACACACACACACACACACACACACACACACACACACACACACACACGATCAGCAGAAGTCAGAATCCCAGCAGGAAACAATTCTTCCAAATGGTTCAAAATAAGGAGGCTTCATTGAAGGGGTACTCACAGAGATGTGGGCCTGGTTAAGGGAACAGGCGATGGCTGTCGTGAGACACCGACTCTAGCAACAGTGGGAGGCTGTTTCCACCTCCAGGGCTGAAAGGACACGATGAGGACTAGTGGTACCGGAGTGAGAGATGGAGCTGGGAAGGGGGGCCCTGGCAGGAGCCGGTGTCCCAAGAGGTGCAGCCTTTATTGGGGCATTGTGCCGAAGCTGGGTTTGTGCTGAAGCCAGGAGAGAGTGGGAGGAAACACCCAACATCTCTCTCCTCCAGCCTCATGATCTCAGATAGGGCTTCCCACTGGCCAAACCCAATGAGCGAAAAAGCCAAGGAGATACACTTGAGAGGGTCAGAGTGCTGGGGCCCAGAGCAGAGCTGCGAAGGGTGGAAAATGGACAGTGACTGGGGCATCAGGAAGTGGATAGGAACGAGCTCGTGCACACACAGATGCCACTTTGTGAGTGTGAGAGAAAGGGCTCCCCCTCTGGTCGATACAGCCCAGTCAGCACACAGCCTGGCACACAGGAGGGCATTTTGTGCACACTGGACAAGGTGCCCTTTCCTCCTGGGGATGCAGCCCCATGTCAGAGTATGAGGTTGGCGAATGAAGGTTGGGCTGGAGCACGAAGGCCAACCTTTCACCCATGCCCCGTGGGCCCTGCACACGTGCAAAAATGAAATAAAATTTCCTGAAACTACTTCATCAAAACCCTTTTTGATGTTGCGTTGATCTAGCTTATTCCCATCCCATCCCTCCCATTCCATTCTTTCATTAAAAAAATTGCTGGTCTTGACCCAGCTAATGGGTACTTGTTGCAGCCTGAAAACACTGCTCCAGAATGTGGGCTGTGGAGCTTCCAGAGCCCAGTAACCAGGAATAGCATTGTTTTCAGGGCACAGATGGACTTTAGCATGATGCTGCTCCCCCGCTATGTCCAGACTTTTCAGGGGGAGCCCAGGCTGCCTGCAGAGGTGGGAAGGGCATGGGGTATGTGTGGCATTACGGTGGTTCTGGTATTAGAAGGATCTGAGTTCAACTCTTACCTCCATCATGTGTGACATTGGCTAGGTGACCCAATCTCTTTAACCCTCAGTGTCCTCATCTGTAAAATGGACATGATAATTGCCCAACTCTTAGATTTATGTGAACATTAAATTAAGCTAGATGAGGTTAGTAATACACATGGCACATGTCCACAGAAAAAATACTGCAGCAATTATTATTGTGATAATGGCTCCTAGGGACGCATTCCTTGCGAGGAGTCATCTTCCACCCCTGGGACATCAGGCAGATGTTGAGAAGTCGGGGGTTGCCTGGTTTGGATGGAGAGTTGGCCACCAGCTTCTGCTTTCCAAACTGTGAACTAAATAGGCCGAGGAACAGCTTCTTTGTGCCACGGGGCACTCAAAGGAATGGTTGAGGCCCCTCTAGTCACTGGACATGTATGTACATCATCCTCCCGTTTACCCATAATCCATACTGGAAAGTCCACATACTCTGCACTTTTCCCCTACACTTTGCTTTCACAGGGGAGAGATAGGTACAGATAAAGCAGCCGAGAAAGGGATTTGTGCAAGAGAGCAATTTACTTGGCAGGTCTTAGAGTCAGTCCAGACTGCACCCTGGGTTTGGCCGTTCTGCACTGACAGTCACGAGAAAGCCCACTGCTGCCTGCCCACTCGCCACTGCACAGCACTGGCAGAGCCTGCAGTCACCAGCTGTACCCTTAAGAGAGGACAGTGTGTCACCCTTTCCCAAAGTGCCTGGTCCAGTTTGGTTTTTGAGGTCTCCCCTGAGCTCCCCTGTGTACCCCATACTAACCTCTCAGAGATAGCCCCTCCCACACTTAATGGAAACTCTCCATTTGCTGGTGGGACCCCTGGTGACTTGGGTCACTTGCAGGTGACTTGGGGGTGGGACCTAGCTGATGCATCTTTGTGACCCCAATCCCAAGCAAGGAGCTTTGTGCGTGGAAAAACCTCATCCCCTGCTTGTGAAGTGAATGGAGTGAAAAACCTTTAAATACATCGTTTTTGAACTTCATGTCATTTCTCCCCATTTGCTGTGTGCTGACTACATTCTGAGAAGGCAACTTAGCTAAATTAAAACCAAACGCAAACCCAGATCAAATCCCTCTCCCCCGAACTTGTTATTTTGTGTAAGAGGAACATCGGACAACAAAACTTTGAAGATGAAAAAAGTCAGGCCCTATGACTCCACATTGCTTCTTTTTTATTCTTAGCATCTTAGCTGAGAGTCTGTGGAGGCATCCTCTCACCATGACTCCCAGACCCCTGAGGTTCACTCACCCTTTGTTCTGATCACCAAAGTAATACATACTTATACAGAATCAGGCAGTACAGGGGGAAATAAAAGCAAGGAAGACAGTGAAAATTACCTGTAAGCCCACTCCTAAGAGAGAACCCCACCATTGGATCTGAGTATGTTCTTCTAGACTTTTCTTAGAGTATACAAGCACATGTACACATTTAAAAATACGTGTTGTCATGACTTGCCTAGTGCTGTGTCATCTTCGTTTGTTAATTAACATCCCACCGTGACAGGTTTCCACGTCACTAAATACGGTTGTGAGTCACGTCCTCATTGTTAAAAGCTCCTTCTATTCATGGCTTTACCACACAGCCCCTCGTGACTGGGTATGTAGGTTGTCTCCAGTCTCTTTGCTCTTGAAAACAACATTTGCTTTGAACACAACTAAGACTATGTACCCGGAAATGATACTTCGCGTCCTTGGAAAGGCTTGACAGTACGAATGCCTGCTTATCCCCCGACAGGAATAGGCTCATTGCTGTGTAGACAGCCTTAGAGGAAGAAGGGTGTTCTCTCTTCTGGCAAGATGATAGCCAACCTTTGTGGAAGCAAGGAAGGAAGAAGGAGCCTTTTGGAGGGAGGCTGGGTGTTTCTTCAAGTCTGGGAGGGAAGTACCCACAGCCCCCTAGAGCTGAGTGAGTTCTGGGAGGAGAGCAGTTCTCCCTGTGGCCATCTTGCCCGTCTTAGGGGCTGAAGCGGTCCCTCTACCGGTACACAGATGCGTGTTTTACTCTCTGGCATGACAACCTACTAGGGAAATACAGACCGAAAGCCCCAGAGAGCTCAATAAAGTGACATAAACATGTCTATGTCTAGAAGGTGAGAATCAAGACCAAGACCCATAAATCTTCCATCAATTTCCTTCCTTTTCATGAGAAAGTTTTACTGCAAGAGCCTGCAATCAAATGCAGAGTGTGCGTTGTGATACAAATGCACGTAATTTGTGAGCACCAAGAAAAATCCTGGTGATGTACCTTGATTGTGTTGACAAATTAACCTAATGAGAATAGCTTCCCAGGATGAATTCATTAAGCAAAAATGTGCAAAGTAGGTATTTGCAGCCTGTTAACCCTTAATTGGCGCAACACTGAAAACACTTAATTGTGACAGGTGTCACCAAAATCCCTAATGTAGTGAATCGCCGTTAGACTTACAAAATGATACACTTTAAATGATGATCTTTAATTAAAAATTATTTGGGATGATCTTTAGCCCGTGCTTTAAAATGAGCAGCTCTGGTACACTTGAGGAAATGGTGGCAAAGATAATAATCAGGAGTGTTGCTTTTTGCTTATAATCAAACCTCTACATATGGAGAATATGGAACGAAGACACAGGCAGTTTAGAAATAAGCTTCAAATAGTTTAAAGTGGTGTGGTGGAAAGCGCTGGACCTAAAGAGAGGCGAGGCCTCCGCACTCCATTGCTGTGTGACGTTGGAGAGGGCTCTCTGGGACTCAGGTTCGTGATCAGTAATGTGGGGGACTGGAAAGATCCGAGAGAGATGAAAAGAAATAATTTGAACATATCCATTGGCTCAGACAAAAGTCAGGACATAGTTGATAAACTTCTCATTCAGTGGATCAATGAGCGGAGGTGCCGTCAACTCTAAAAGGCGCCACGGAAACTTGAAAAAAGGGCAACAACAACAAAAAGGTGGGACTCCATTAGATCTTTGTTCTGGCTCCTGGCATATCTGCCCTCAGAACATTCGCTGACGTAGACACCTAATTGCCTTCCTCCTTTTTTGGTGGTCCCAGTAGGTCGGGGAGGAAACTTTTCAGCCTAACCAACAAGCCCCCTATTGCAAAAAAAAATACTTTTCCTAAGTTAAAAGTAAAAACAAAAAAAAGAAAAAAACAACCCAAAACAATTAAATTCTGGAGTTGTGCTGATCTTCCTTACACCTTCTATATTTTGCACAATCCATTTCAGTGTTCAAATACAAATTATAGTAGCACCTTTTGGATCCCTGGTGACCCTTCAGCATGTACACAATTTTAATGATCTATATTCTGAGGTGGTTGAGCAGTTGTGTCCCCCAAGAGACTGGGAAGTCTCTGAGGCGTGTGTTCAGAAAACACAGCTGGTGGCAGGCCTGGAAATCTCAGTGGGGTTGAACGTGGAGCAGGTGGGGAAGCCTGACGCGATGACCACATCTTCATAGACTTTTGCTGCTGCCTCAGCAACATGGACGCCTCTGGCACAAACCACAATAAAAGGACGGGTGCTGGGAAGAGGGTGCATATGGACTGGAGCTGGGCTGAAATGCCAGGATTATCAATCAAAGGGAAATTGGGTGCTCTTTTTCCTTGTTGTGGTTATAGGCCAGGAGCAAAAAAATGCCAGGTTCTCTGGGTGAGTTGTGGTGTGGCCCCATGGCAGGTCAGTGGGACTTCCTCCAAGAGCTGTTGAAAGCCTCCTGTGTCCAGGCTCCGTGCTGGGCCTCGTGGATCCATGCAATGGAGCCTCCATCCGCTTCCTCTGCCTCCTCCTTTCCCTCTTCTCTCCCAGCCCACGGTCTCAATATAAATGGCCCACTGCCAGTCACTGGTCAGCTCTGGAGTTGGTGCTGGCCTGTTCTCCACGGGGCTCTGTGGCCTAGGGCCGAGACCTGTAAGTTTTGGAATGTATTAGGTTGGTGTAAAAGTAAGTGCAGTTTAAAAGGTTAAAAATAATTGCAAAAACCACAATTACTTTTGCACCAACCTAATACCGGACGGAAAAAGGGGGAGATGGGTGAGTAGTAGGGTTTCTTCCCTTTGCCAAGAATGGAAATAAGGCAGAGCATTGAATCTACTAAAAGTTTTGGGGGGAATTCCTGGCAGACAACTGAATTACCCCGTGACTCCAGACGTCTAGGGTATTTTGTTTTGGGGTAAAAGTCTGGTTCCTCAGCATTTCCATTTGGTTTTGCGTGTGTACCTGGATTTACAGGAATGTGGATGAAAACAGGTGCATCCATTTGAGGCCTAGTCACTTGTCTGTGTGTTATGGCTAAGGGACTCTGTCTTAGGAATGCAAAAAGGGTTAGTGAAAATGATGTCACATGGGCAAAGCAAAAAAGAAGTCTGTGGTCAAGCAGTCGTGCCAAGCAAGTCATAGAGTCTAGTATGGTGGGAGGTAACTAACTGGTGCTTTGTGGTTTTGTTTTTACCGGCTCAGCATCCATTTCAATCTTCACTGGGAAACACAATCCATCCGCCTCCCCCCCTCCCCTTACCCTCCTCCCCGCGGGAGAAAATTGCCCTTTCTCTTCTCAGACCATTAGGTTTAAGTGGATTGACAGCACTCCCTGATCTAGGGAGAGCACGTGAGTCAGGCCAGGCCGGTCAGAGTATTCTACTCCTCCTTGGCCATGGTGAGCCGATCGGGAGTAGGGCAAGGCGACCCAAGCCCGTATGACGAGGCTGAATCCAGAAACTTTTCATGGGACTGTTGGGATTGAGACATATTTCCTGTACTAGCATTTAAGCCTGGAATTATTAACAGTCACATGGGGAAGCCTGTCTGAAAATGAAGCAATCAGAAAGGAAAGTTCAGAGATGGAGAGAGACAGAGTTCTTATAATAATATTGTTTGAGTATCTGATTCTGCCATGCCTGAAGGCCACTCCAACTATCAGTGAAATGAGCCTACAAATACCTCACCCTCCTTTTTAAAACTTGTGTTTATGTTGTTGCAACTCAAAGAATCCTAACTGAAGGTCTCAGAGATAGACTAATCCAATGGCCTCTACTTGTACGGATGGGGAGCTCATTCCTCCTAGAGGCAGAAAGATCTAGGTTTAAAGTAGCACTTTTTCAGAAGCATGGGTTTGTGTGCACCTCTTCTGGAAGAAATTTGTGAAGACTGCCAGCTCATGAATGTCCTAATTCTTTCTGCCATATTCAAACTTGATTGCACTGCAAATGCTCTGACCAGCACCTGGTATGTGACAGTGTCCTGAAATTGGTCAGCAGGCCATCTTGGGAAGGTAGGCCCGGCAGATGCAGGGAGTGCAACTCTATCTAATCCCCCAACTGGGGCTGTGAGTTCACGATCACCTCAGTCAGGTCCACGAAGCTACGGCGCCATCAAATTACCTGACTATTTATTTTGTCATCTTTTTTTCTGGTCCAGCAATGAATTTTTTTCCTTCAAAGATAAGACTTGGTATATCCTGGCCTATATTTTCTTTGTCTACTTGTTGGCACTTTGCATGTGAAGACCCAGGCTCTGAGAGTGCCTGGGCTGCTCCTAATGTGGTTGGTTGCGTCCTTGCAAAGGGTCTACGCGGAGCCATCTGAGCTCTTCCCTAGGAGGGACCAGTTTGTGAAAAGAGCTGGAGGGATACAGATGCATCCACAGAGCGGGGCAGGATGAACAGAGCAGCCCCAGCAGTGCCCGTCCCCACGAGCTTCAGCCCAGGCAAACTGAGGCAAAGCTGAGTTCTGTGATTCCCCAGCAAGGACAGGGCATTTATTGACTTCCACTGTGTACTGGAAAATTCATGGCGTAGACCTGACATCATCCAGGGTTTAAACAATGTCACCAGGGCCTGTCTCTCATTCCTGTCTCTGCTGTGCTTTCCCCAGCGTTGTCCTAATTCTCAATCTAAGCCCCAGACTTACGTCTTCCTTGTGGTCAGGGGTCCCAGACAGAGAGATAATTGCCCTCTTCCTCCCTCATCTGGCATAATCTCTGAAACAGACTCTGATTGGCTGACTTGTGTCACATGCCCTCCCCAATTAAGTGCTAGGGATTGTGCATGGAGTACATATCCTGGAGGAGGTAGGTGTGGCCCCTGGATTGACAGCTCTATTAAAATCAGGTGGAGTCAGTGTGGTTGATTTCCAAAAGGAAGGGATGCAAGGAAGACCCAAATGTAATGGACGTCTTGCACAGCCAGCACATAGCCAGCACCAAAATAGATTTCACATGCCAACCGCCTCCAATTGGTTGCCCACAGTTAGTGGATTAGAAGGCTGCAGTTGATTAGCAGGGTCTACCATGGGTGCAGAATATGGGTGCAGTGAACGCATGCTCTGTTATTTGCTTCCTCTCAGTTTCTCAGGCAGGAGATGCTAGAAAGTTCACACTGACTTAGTTTGGAGAAAGTTCCTAATTCGCATGTCAGAGGAGCCGATCCAGAAATCCCAGGGCACGTCATGAACTTGCTCCCAGCCTCTCTCCCCTGTCCCCTTCTCCTGCTTCACAGGAACATTTCCTCCTTGGGAAGGGCCTCTTCACGAGGCTGGGAAGCCCAGGACACTCTAGCTGAGAACCGTCCTCTTCCCATAGTGCCGTGCTGAGGTCCCTCTCTTGGGAGGGAGGACTGTTCTGGGACCAGGTGCTTCCTTCTGGCCTTCCATCCTGCATGGAGAGAAAAAAACCCAGAGAAGAGAAGAGAAGAGGAGGGGAAGGGAAGCGGAAGGGGAAGAGGAAGAAGAAGGGAAAGGGGGAGGGGAAGGGGTCGGGGAAGGGAGCTCCGTCTGAAGCAATTTGGATGTTTTACTCTGAGCTGAGGTTTACTCTTTTCTTCCCAGTCAGCAGCTTCCTGTCTGGTTAAGGGAAGATGACACCTGGGTTTGACAGCCAGCTCAGACTGGATGAGTGGGGGCCCTTGGCCTTTCTCTGGGCTCCGTTTCCCCATTCCTAAAACAAGGGATCAGTACCTTACAGCCTTCTGCAGCCCATACTTTCTGGGCCTCGATGGCAATGCTAGCATTAAGAATGAAATCCGATAGTAGCCTTGTTTTGTTCACGAAATGGCTTCTCAACCAGGACAGGGAAATTGGTTCTTTCTTAAACACATACACGATACCATACAGACATATATATATATCTATATATATATATTTACAAAGGTTCTTTTCGAGAACAAAGAGAACTTGGACCCACATCCCACATGATCCAGACACTCTTGCAGGGCAGTGGTTTAACTGACCCTGAGTCCCTTTTCAGTGACTGAGACATGAGTTCAAGTACCAACTTTGCCTTTTATTTATTTATTTTTTGCTGGGTGACCTTGGGCAAATCACTTTGCTTCTCTGAACATTATATTCTTCCTCTGTAAAGTAGGGATGAGGATATCCACCTTATTGGGCTGTTGAGATGTTCTAATATGATACTAAGTTTGAAAACATACAGAATCATACAGCAGACAGGGATGAGCTGTTACTAAACTTTCACTCAAAACTATCCTAAGCATGGGCCAGAAATTCTTTAGGCCTGTTTGTACTGTGCCTTGCACGTAGCGGACGTGCGGCAAATATTTGTTGAATGATTGGAATCCCAGGGGTTGTTTGAATTATAATGCAACTAGACATAGCACTTGGGCTGTGCTACTTTATGTCCCAGCCACAGGTCTCTGATGGGGCAGCCGGAACAGCAGATTTGGGGTTAGGACCAGGGCTGTCTGGTACCTGTGTGATGCCAAAGTCATCTGCACGTCTGGGACGACCTTGGCATCTATCAGCCAAGGTGGGAACTTAGCTTTGTACCAGCAGGCAAGGGGTGGGGGTGGAGGGGGCTTGTGTTTTTCAGCTCGAGTTGTAGCTGTCTTTCCTCTTTCCTTTTGGGAATAAATTACTATGGCTTTATAGCCCTTACAGGAGTTTCTGGAAAGTCCGACTGGATGAATCCCAAAAACTGAATTATTTTTCGAGTTTCCAACTCCCCCAGATCCTCATTTAGAAGGAAAATGGTGTCAGCCTCCTTGCTTCTGACAGATAGTCGATTCCCTCCAAATGGGCTCACCTTTCCTTGATTGTTTAAAGTCTTTTTTTCCCAATGGACTCCAAGAACATGGGTGAGGGCCCGGACACAGCCACCTCCTGAGGGTGAGGAGGCGGTTTTGGAAGCCATGTTACCTCTTTGACCAAGTGCTCAACCCAGTTAGGACAGAGCTTGGGGCTGGCGGAAGCTGACTTGCTGCCCAGTCTCACTGCCCAGTCCTTGCTCCTGAGAATCATCCATCAACACCCATCAGATGCTTTGACACTGATGTAGGTGCATACAGCTTAATAAGCACTGGCGATGTTATATTGTCAATTCAATTAAACAACTCCGCCTGCCCCCAGTTCCCATCTTAGAAAAATGCTCTGTGCAGCCAAACATCTGTAGCCCTGGATATGTAATCTTCCTCTGTTTTGTTTTGCTCCGGACAAAATGGTGGAAAAGCTGAAATTTATGCCTTTGGAATCTGAGGCATTAACCGTTGTAAATCAGCCTTTGGTGCCCAAAGGTAACAATTACCTCTCTCATTAATAGATTTCCCCAGCCTCGCTTATAAAACAACTCTGGAAATGTCTCCAGGGGCAGGGAGGGGGAAGTGTGCCCAGAGGTCATTAACAGTGAAGTACCTGGGGCGAAGAGGGAGGCACATCCCTTTCCCCCGGCCCGCCCAGTGGACATGAGAGAAAGTGCAGTGGGGTCTCCACACAGGGCTGGGGTGCTGGTTGCATGAGGTGGGCGTGCTGGCCTAGCAGGACTCCCAAATCTGTGCAAATCCCTCCCAGGCAGGGGCTCAGAAGCACTGGGCCTTGAAAGAGAAAGGCCCAAGGGGCGGGGGGTAGAGGAGGAAGACTTGTATTTCCATTAGGACAGGTTCCTTTCTTCTCTTGGGAACACCGTGGCTGGAAGGGAACTTGAGGTCATGGGGTCCACTTCTTTAGTACTCACGTGGGGACAGTGGGAGCCTGGCACTTGCCCCAGTGACTGAGTTGGACGCTATGACAATGAACAAGGTAGAGGACTGCCCAGAGTGCCGAATGTGTCTCTCAGATGGCTTTGGACATCTTGCATCGCTCTTTGGTTGGACTGTAAACTGACTTGGAGCCCAGGCGATGCTTCTTGTTCTGTAGGTGGAATAGGGGTAATAATTCTGAGGTGACACCTGTGGCCGCTAGAAATGGTAGATCAGGGGCTGTGCTCTGCTGGGAGGAGGAGGGTATCTGTTTGTACCTGGCTATAGGTGAAAACGCTGGACTGTGGGGCAAAAAGGGCACATGGTTCTTTACCACGATGATAGCCCACCCTAGTTCTATTTTTAGTTTTGAGTGGGATTCTGGTCTCTCTCCTGCTGGGACACTGGTTAGTTGAGAGAATCCATATAGGAGCGGGGTACGGACAGGGCCTGGGTAAGAATCCCCACTGCTCCTTGTCTGCGATGGCTCCGTAGTTCCTACTTGAGACGTGGTGAGGGGGATGCCTCACTGTGGGTGGTGTGTGTGCCTTGGACAGCGTTTGGCACATTGGA